>NC_080595.1:26545291-27145291 GCF_027887145.1 Ammospiza caudacuta
AAAGGATCTTTTTAGATAGGGAGAGAAGACCTAAAAAGTTAAGAGATATGCTGTAATTGTCCTGCAGAGGGGTTTAAGTATGATGATTCATCTCAGCATGAAAACTCCTGTAAAAATTCAATACTTACTCTAGTTGAATTATTTGTTGGGTTTTGGGATGTTTTCCTTCTGACAATTTTTTTTTGTTGATTCTGGGACCATTTTTTATATATGACAGAATGAAGGAGACATTTTGACTGTCAGCTATTTACAGAATTGATAGAAAGTGACCAGGAAATGAAATGGTATGGATGGTTCCTCAGCTGAAGCCAGGCTTTGATTTTCTGAACCTTTTATTTATGATATCTATTTCCTGGGTGTTGTGAAGCAGAATTTGTTATCTGTTAAACACTTTGAACTTTGTCTCTATTCTACTTGCTTGGTTTTGTAATACTAATACAAACTGGAGAAGTTTTCAACAAAGTCATGATGCTTTAAAGCTGTGTCCACTGATGTGTTAGAAGGCACAGTGACATCTGCTTGTTGCCTAAAACTGCCAGTGCTAAGAGGGTGCCATCAGCTATAGTTAGACTCAAAATTTAGGGCTCAATCTGGCGGTGAAGTGTGGGCAGAGGGAAGACATGCAGCACAGTGCAGACCCTATCTCAGCTTTGAGAACATAAAGGAGAAAGTAGAACTGCTACCCTCACCTGTTCAGGCATTTGGGTCTCTTTTTATAACCACCAGAGTTTAAAAGACCTCATTGGAGCAATGGCCTCATCAGAGGTGATGAATTTTCCCATTGCATCCTGCACTGCCCAGGAGTGTTTGACCTCCCCAGCAGTGAGCACAGCTCTGTCCTCCCTCCTGACCCTCATGGTCAGGAGGCAAATGAACAAAACCCAAAAATAGATGAGATGCTGCCATCAGCCACCGGGAGTCTGAAGTATCCCAGTCCTTGTTCCCTTACATGCAAAACACATCTCAGTGCAGTGTATGATGCATTCGCAAAGTTGTTGCCTGATTTACTCCTGCAAAGTGAGAACATAGGCCAGTCAGTATTCCACTTGGGTGTTTGATCTGTGAATTGTGGCTGTGTTTGGAGGCATTTTCGTTAGCCAGAAGCCTTCTGAGTTTGCCTCCTGTGTGTGTGGCTCTCTACAAACCCAGTGAGGCATAGCTGGATCACCCTGTCAGTGCCTCAGTCTGTAGCCACTGTGCAGCACTCAGGTCCTGCAGGACCTCTGCAGTGCCTGGTATCATAAATGCTTCTGATCACTTAGTCCAAGCCTGCAAGAGGAAGAACAATCTTTGTTCAGTGTATTAATGTGAGACTTGAGAGATACCAGTCTACGTCTCTGATCTGCAAAAACCCGCCTCTGGCAGCCTTTAAGAAATAATTTATTTCCTTCTGTCTTTGGTTCCCTTTCCATAAAATAGATATGGCATCATCATGCCAGACTACAGCTTGGAGAATTAATGGTCTGTGTGTAGAGAAAGGATAATGTGGTCTGTTTGGAGTTTGATTTCAGCTCTTTGGCAGGTGTCCCCACTGCCATCAAAATGTTTTCATGCAGTTCAGGAGGCTTCTTTGTCTCTCCTGAGGTACCCTTGCCATCATACTGAAAAGCCCTGTCTCACACTCCCACTTCACTGGGGTTGGGCAGAGATTCCCATCTGAGCTGAGGTGATTGGCCAGTGAATTGCTGCAGGAAGCTGGCAGCAGAGCCCTGCACTGCTCCCTCTCCCTGCCTCCCGTTTGTTCGGGGCTCTGAGCCCAGCCCAGCCCTGCGTGCGGCACTGACAGGGCAGTGCTCAGCTTCTGACCTGTCTGTGACAAATACAACCAACTACAAAGCCAACAGCAGCTACAAATCCTGGGGTGTCTCAGCACTGCTTTGCTGTTGGTAGTTGCTGGAGTAGGTTTGTCCTTGAACAGGTTTGAGTGTGAAGAAGCCTCTCTGAGAACCAGAACAGAATGTTGTATTGAAGTGTGTAAATGCCTTGGAAAATCTCGGACAATCAGGAGTGACTCATGGCTTTAGCACCAGTGCTGGAGATCATTTGGCAAGATGCACTTTCAATAACCAATGCAGGCACAAGGACCAAGTGTTTTCAGAGCTGGCTGTGATGCAGAAATGAGCCTAGATTCTCCTTGCCCCCAAGGTACAGGCTAAAAGTATTCTCCTCTTTATCTGAGTCGTCTCATCTGCCTGATGACTGCTTCTTTGAAGCTCTGATATGGTAGATGTATCCAGCAAATGATGTATTTAAGAAGATAATCAAATGCAATATGACATGCCAAACATCTATTAAGACAGAAAAACTTCTTCTTTCTGGGGAATTCTCTTCTCTTGAGTTGGGCAAAGATGAGGTTTGTGTGCTGATTAGTTGCAAGATGTCCTGTGAAGTAATTTGACTCAGCTAACAGGGAGTGGTGGCAGCAGCATCCTGTGCTTCTGCTGAGTCCTTCTGGGTCTGCACATTAGAGCAGCAGCAGGCAGCCAGCTGTTCACAGACAGCTCTGCACCCTTCAGCAGCAAACCTGGGCCTCTCACAGGGGACAGCTTCTAATAACAAAGTTTAAAGGATCTTCTTTTAATCACTCCTGCACCTGAGCAAGATTGGAAGGTTGGATGCAGATGCTATAAATGTATATTAAAAAAAAAAAAAAAAAAGCAAAGCAAGATAAACCTGCAGGTTTTGAGACTCTTATTTTTAGCAAACTGAGTTCCAGATAGTGTGCTGAGGGCAGCTGGGTTGCAGAACAGGTGATGATACGTAGTAATTTTAAGATAAATGCTAAAAATTGCATGACTTACTGAAGCAACAGCTTTTCAATTTATAGTATTCTGAGGATGGTGATTTTGAAGAGCAGCACTTTGAATTTTAGCTGGTTTAATGCAAACTAATGTTCTAGAAATAATCCTCTTTATTAATAAAGCACATTTCCTAAGAAGTAATGTATGAAACAGCAAATGCTAAGTAAAAGGAATATTAAAGACAAAATCTGTTTCAAAATCCAGATCTCATAAACTCTCCTGTTAAAAAAATATCTAATAGCAGCTGGATTGGGCTTTTTCTAGCTGGGTAAAATAGATTATTTGAGGGGGGGGAAGTGAATTTGCAACTAAAATTGAAAAGATTCCTGAGCACCACTTATTCAAAGGGTGTTTTCATTTAGTCCAACATCATGGCTGAACCACAGTTTATAGTTTGGGGCTGCTGGGGAAGTTCTTGCCTCTGTGTGCACAGGAATGCCTGTTCAGCTGAGCTCATGTGCTGCCAAGGTCTGCACCTCTGCCTGCAGACCTCCCACCACCCTGCTCCTCCCACTGCCCATGCTCAGCAGCGTAGGACATTGCTGACAAATCTTCCCAAGGGCCCTCTAGGATTTGAGAGGTCAAATATATTTATTTTAATTATTTTATTTTTCAAAACTCTTTATTTTTTCTTTTTCCCAGCTCTTCTAAAAAGTTTCAGGCCTGGCACAGTTTTAGAAATAAACGGGCTGCAGATGAAACTGGTGATCTTAGCACTCCCTACTGTCTGTGCATGAGAGAGGGGCTTTGTGTGTTCAACTCTGTGTGCTGGGAAAATATTTTTGTGCCCTGTCTGTTCTGCTTCTGAGCTTTGGGGAGCAGAGAGAGGGCTGTTGGCAAACATTTTAATTCTGGACCTCCTTTGGTGCAAGACCTGGCTTTGAGAAGGCGAAGGTAGGTGGTGTATTTACTGTTCTCAGACACTTTTGGAGGCAGTGAGAGAGAGCCGTCTCCATATTGCCCTGCAGCAAGGACACCACACTTACCCCGCAAGTTGATGTGTCACCCTCTGCTTGTGGGGCTGGTGCTTGTGAGGCCTTTGCTGAGGATGGGGACAGGCACCCAGGTGAGGAGCACAGTGGGGAGCTCATTACCCACCACGGAGCTGGAGAACAGCTTTTCCACATAATGAAAGCATGCAGCACGTCAAGAGATGCTCCAGTACTGGCATCCTGCCAGGAGGACTCTTGTCCTGAGAGTGGCATCAGATCCAAGTTATAAGTGAGCAGGTTTTGGAGTTTAGGGAGATTAAATAGTCTCTGCCAGCATTGCCATACCCTCCTTGACAGCATTTTCTAGAGCCTTCTGTCACTGAAGAACAAAAGCTGGATCCAGCAGTTGCCTGGTGGTTCCATCCACTTCAGCCAAACAGGCATTTTGGACTGGATGCCCCTGTAGCACAATGAGAATAATGGAAATTACAGCTGATTTACTATGCAATGATGCTTCTGAGCCAAATGGTTTCCATCTGAATGTGAAGCAGATTTGCCAGTGTGCTGGTGTAATGAGTGCACCATCTCTTTGCCCCTTCTGTGCCTTTGCAGTCAAGTATTTGCTCGAAAGTGCAGCATTAGATAAAAGTCATGAAGGGAGGGTTGGAAGCCACATCTTTAAAGTTTTTCCAGATTTTACGTGGTATATAATAGTAGCTCCAAGTGTTGGGAAATGGATAAATTAAAAGCATGCACAACTGCTTTGTGCAGAGTAACCCCGGTGTGTGCATGTGCCATAGGCTTGCTTCAGCAGGGCCAATGTGGAGTCCCCATGCCAGGAGTTGTAGGAATTGTGCTGTTTCATCTCAAGATAAAATGTTTTTGTCCTGTTGACTTTTGAAAAACCTGCTGGAAGCCTGAAAACACTGTAGCTTCTTTTTATGGATCTGGTGCCAAAATCTCTGCAGCAAGGCCCCTGTGTGATCAGTAGCACAGAGCCAGATAAAGCCTGATATAAATCTATGCTGTGGGCAGACTGGTGATGAAGATGCGTGTTGGGAGAGTTCAGGAGCATTTGAGAGGACAGAGGACAGAGGATGAGATGTATCTTTGACAAGCCTCTGAGTCCTCTAAAATCTGTCAGTCCTTCCCAGCCCTGGGATAATCTGCAATTAGAACGACACAGCGATGGCTCGGGTCCAGCTGCTCGTGAGCTGTGATGGGAAGTGGGTACACAGAAGTTAGGTGGCAAATTCAAACTGCTGAAAGAGTTCCCATGAGAAATGGGGTTATTGTGCAGTAAGGGAGATGGTCTTAAAAGCAGTTCATTTTATTAGGATTATGATTAGTCATTATGTAAAAAATTAAGAGCACTTTTCATTTCTGTGGGATGATGAAGCTGTTGCCAAAATCCAGCTTTCAGTTGCTGGTGCTGGTTATATAATGATGACTGCTCTGTGTTTTTGAGGATTGTAACCTCTTAGTTGAAAACAATGTCAGGCAGAGATTCTTCAGCATGGTTTGCTGTTTGTGCAAACACTTTTATTTTCTCTGAGCTCTTTGTTAGATTGTTCAGCTGTGTCTTCGTCAGGTGTGCACACATAACAGATTGATCTAAGCCTTGTTTACTCAGATTCAGGGGGATGCACTGGCCACATCTGCTGTTGTCTTTCCTTGAGTTTAGATCCATGACTAACATTATTTTGGATAACACTGTCTTTTTTGGATCTCAAAATAGCATTTTCCATGAAATGACTGTTTGCACTGTATTGAAATACTCTCTTTGTGGAGTCTGCTTACTTAACTGCTGAAGTGTCTGCTGCACTCTTCAGTTGCTAAGGAAATAGTTTCCTTCCCTTGATAAATATTTTTAATGTCTCAGCCTATGCCTCTGGTATAGGATCATACATCTTTTCACCAGGACAAATTTAAGTGAATTTTGGGACTAGTAATTCTTGCTGACTGGATGTCTTACAAAGGCATAAGAGAAAACAGAAAACAGAGAAGAGCTCTCATGGAGACAGGAAGAGAGGGATTTTTTGCCTTTGCTTAATTCTGAGCAATTAAACAAATTTATACACTGTTGTCAAGTACAATCATTGTCATAACAGAAAAACTTTATAGCACCATTGAAATGTCTACTCTTAGGTAAAGCTTTGCACTGGGAACTGTTCCCAACTGGATCTCACGTGCCTGAGGCCTTGGTTGTGTCCCCCAAGTTGTATGAGGGACGTGGCAAACCTTTCCTTCCTCTCCTCAGGCACAACTTTGCAACATGGTGGTGACAAAGCAGAATGGGTCTGTGGCAACATGAAACCCACCTGACTTCCAGCTGCTTCTCCAACCTCTCCATGGCTGTAGTTCTTCCTGTTTTCAGGGAAGTGAGAGTATAGCGTTCTGCTCACAGACTTTATTTCTGATCAGGATGGTGGTGTTTTACATTCCTACATTTGGGATAAGAATCAGTTCATGTGAAAGATTAGACTAGAAATGGGTAACAAAACATAATATGACAAGCTCCTTGAAAGATGCCTCTCTTCTTTTAAAAATAAGAAGATTATGCTATGTAAATATAAACCATAAATGCACATGGGGAACTAAAGAGCCTGTGATGCAGTGTGAGGAGGAGTTAAGATGAGGTTACAAAGCTCACTGCACTCCTAATCTGAGATATAGCATTGGTGGTGGCTTCTCTGAAACTTGAATATATCACATTTCAGTGGTGCTTAGAGGTTAAGGCTTGATGTCCCAGTGCTACCAGTGCAAGAGAAGCAGTTTGCTCAAGGGTGAGCTCTGTGCCACGTCTCTCTCTTATCTCAGATGGGGGATCAAGGAGAAAACTGATTTTACAATGCTCCTTAGGAGGAAGCAAGGAGATGTCACCTGAAGCACTCAAGTTTAGCCCAGTGTGACGTTAGAACATGGAAGGTAGAGATGGCAAAGCACGATAGTTAAACAATCAATATTTTATTGATCTCTTAAAAGCACCAACCACGGCAGCGTACACTCTATGCTCTCCTCACTTCCTCTACTGAAGCTGAACTCTTCAAGCCTGCCTGCCTGCCTCTCCAGTGAAAATTAAATGTTTTGCATTGTCTCAGTGAAGTGGAAAAATAGGAGAAGAGGAGAAAGCTTAAATGAAAAGCTGTCTGTAAGATGAAATGAAACATTTTAGTTCGGGGAAATGAAGGGTTAGAGTTGCAGAGCAGAAGGAGGGCACTATTCGATAAAACTGGGATAGTTTTCAGGTTCAGAAAGTTAATTTTTTTTACTGATTTGAGAAGATGGAAGAGAATGGTAAAACTGCTGTACAGGAAGGGTTCTGGGATTAGGTGTCATTGTCTCCCCAGCTGAGATTTTTCTGTTTTGAATCAGTGGTGGAGGCATTTACTGAAGCAGGAGCTAGAATGTAGGGGTCCTACCCTTCTGGTGATGTCCTGTTGTGTGTGTTTCCAAAGTGAAACACAGGGGAGGCTTGGAGAAGCTTTCCCTGGGGTAACCTCAGCCATCCTGACCTGTGTCTCCCTTGCAGTGGGCAGGAGTCTCATCACAGTCACCTTGTCACAGGGCAAAGCTCTGGCAAGGGAGGGAAGGGGAAGGAGAGCTTCCCTTATGGCATCTCTGTGCACATCAGAGTTTGAACTGAGGCTTTGTCCCCATAATGTGATGAAAAGAGCTGTGCTCCCTAAAGGGGTGTTCAAATCCTTTTGGCAGAGGGGACAAGGGAATTTCTATGGGTACTGTCAGCTACTTTCCAACTACTCATTGAAAACCATGACCACAGTGTCCCAAGAGTCAGATGCAAGCACACACTTTTTCTAAGCAAAGTCTTTTAACAAAACTGGTTGCAAATGCAGCCTGAATTATGATTGAAAAGGCATTTGGGGATGAATGAACCACTGTGTATCTGCCCGTGTCTGTATAAGAGGGACAGGTGTGGTACAAACAAAGGTTGAGTGAAAGCTGCCTTTTAGATTCTCATTTGATGGTCTCAGGGAGTCTGGAGTTTGTGGCTCCTACTGCTCCTGGTAGAAGGTGTGTAGAGGTTTTCAATATTCAATTCTAACTTTGTCATTCTTTGAATACAGATTATAGTAAATATTTTAAAAATGAGGGTTCAGTCTACTTGTGAAGAAACAATGCTCTCCTGCTGAATTATCCTGGTTTTCCTCTTCTAGAGAAGGTGTTTTCTTCAGGAGAAATTCATGAAAGTTTAGCGTGTCTGAAATCACCGGACAAATTGTATTGAGGATCTCTTATCTGAAACTTGTAAGGGTGAACTCTCACCAGTTGTATCAGAAAAGATGTCTTGCACAAGTGACAGTTCAAACTACTGATAAATACTTGTGTGGCTGACATGAGACACTATGTGACATGAGACACTGTGTGCTGGGCCTGTGATGTCTTCCCATGAAACAGGCCATTTTACCTCATTGAATAATGACATTTTGCTCTGTGTGTGTATAAACTGAAAGGCCAATAGAACCCTAAGCATTGGTGCCACATTAGTAAAAAAAATAATGGCATTGGTCATATTGGAAGGATTGAGAAATTGCTGTAAAACTCTTGGAGAAGTGTGAATGAAATACACTGATAATACCTCTGCTAGTATTGGAATCTACATTCAGCATAGGACATAACTGTCTGCTTTCACAGAACTAAAATACCTGAAACAAAATCAAGAAATTCAGCTCTAAAGGGTTCTGTGTGAAGTTACTTGGAGGGACCAGCCAGTCCTTGGGTATTTTAATTAGCTCACCTGTGGATTTAGTGGGTGGGAGACAGCTATCAGTTTTGGCAACTGATAAGGGAGATGGGCCATCACTTCCCATCACCAGCTGCAACTGGGCTGTGGGAAACCGGCAGAGATTGTTTCTAGGAACTGAGAGTTTAGAGGAGCTCTTGTAATGGAAAGGTCTGAAACACCTCACTACAGTCAGTTCTTGTCTTCCCTTCAAGGTTTTAAGCTCCTGGCTTTTAGGGCTAAGAGGGTTTGACAGCTGCTTTGGGAAATGGTGAGCAATGCACTTTTTCTGTTGCTGATTCTCATTCAGTTATAGGTGGTTTGTTTCCTTCTCACATAATGTTGCCCAGGCTTCTGAACAGGGAAAGGACTGACCACTTGGGTGGCACTGGGTGCTTGCCTGTGCGTGACTGTGCAGCCATACTGGGCCACCGACTTGGGTAGAAGATTTATTCTCTTTCTGTGCAGGGCTGCAGGTTAGTTTGTGTTTCTTCAATATTATAGCTGAACTTTGGGCCTGTCAGCTCAGAGAGAGACACATTAAAAGAGAGTTCATGTTATCTTAGGCAATTTATGCAGGCAGCTTTCATCTGAGTGTAATTCTCAATTTATAATTTTGAGAGCTGCACAACCCTTGTGCATTGGGGGCACGGAGCATTGTGTTTGTGTGGATTGGTTTGTGAGTGGGCATTCGAAGGTAGCTGAATGACTTGTAAGCTCTTGGTAAGCTCTGATTAATTTGAATACATTTGAAAATGCATTTGATTCCTCTCTTGGAAAGTAAAATACCTGTCAATCACTGTAAGCCTAATGACAGAAAGCAGATAAGTGAAAGCAGAAGGAAAAACAAGGGAATGAAGACACTAGCTAAGAGGAAATTATCTTAATGGCAAGCTAGTATCCAAATGTAATCACAGAAAGCAAACTATACAATTTAACTACTCCCTCAACACATCATTGCTTTTCTCAGCTCTACGACCTCTGCATCCAATTCAGATCTCAAGTGAAATTGTGTCTTGTGTCTGAGTTAGAGATGGGAAAAAAATCCCAAATCCTTGACTCTCACAAATTGCCTGGTTTCTTCCAGAAAACACTTAGTAAATGGCAGCAAGCCACAGGGAGCTTGGAGAAACAGACTCTGAGTCCTGAGAAAGCACGTTGTACAGATTATATGATGTTTTGTATAGTTGTAATTTAGGTGACAGAGAGGTGAGTTCCTGCTGTGCCTTGGGCTCTCCTTAAAGCAGTTTTTGAGGCAGTGTTGTCTGCCCAAGAATGCAGGTAGTGTGTTGATCTGGAATAAAAGATGACACTACATGAATTGGTAGCATGTTTGATGTCTGCCCACAGCTAGAAAAGCACCCCATGTGCTAAAAAGAAGATTAAAAAAACCAAAACAATGCAAAACCCCCCCCCACCCAAACAAACATGAAAATAGTATTTTATAGGAGTTGCTGCTAGAAACTGCTGACAGTTGGCTGTCAAAACCCATAAACATTCTTTTTTTCCTCATTAACTAGAAACAAGAAGGTCCTGCAGAGCATTTCACATTTTGATGGACATAGTAGTTCTCAGGGGGTATAACATTCCACCACTCAGATCCGGCATAATTTCCCTAAGCTCTTGTTTGCACATAAAGTATTTGCTTGTGACAGCTACTTTTCATCTTAGAATAATGAATTTCTAGTAGATCTTTAGCAAGATATCTATTTCAATGGCTTCTTTTTCCCTGTTTCTCTTGCATCCTTTCTACATTAGTGAAGGAGGTTGCTAAATGAGCCATAATGTGCTGTAATTGTGTCTATTCCGACCTGTGTGGTTTTTAGTTGTGCAGTTGTCTAAGTTTATTGTTGACAGTGTTTTGAAATCTGTTGTGGGGAAGACACATCTCTTAATGCCTCAAAACCTGCTAGGGAGACTGTTGCAGATCAGGCAGGGTTTTTTTATTATTTCCACTAATTGCTTTAGACATAGTTCTGTCTTGTTTTCGGTAGTATTTTTGTAAAAGCTTTTCCCTTTTCACTCAACACTAGCACAGCCTGTAAACCTGAATTAGAATGAGGAGTTTGGCATAGAGAAGCGGAGCCTTGAGTTGTGTAGAACTTCTAAATAAGTAATAGTGACACGATTAAACACTAATATCTGAGTTGATATTTCTAGAATTTGTAATCAGGCTACAAAGCAGGCTGTCACAGAGAAGAATTTCAACACTGTTGAAGCTGATAGTGCTCCTGACAGTAACATTTAGCCCAGATGTTGTTCTGTAGAGACTGAAAGCCTTGTTTCCTCTCTTCATCTGGGTAGCCTGGATGCTCATGTAATTATGAAGTTGTGTCTCTTCTGAGCACTTGTTTATTAGTGAAGTGCACAGAAGCCTGGTTTTTGGAAAGTAACTGGGTACTGCTCTGTCTGAAGGGCAGGGTGATGACACCCCACAGCACAAGGGGCTGTGCCCATCCACATGTTGGCCCTTGGGCTTTGTGTCTCCCAGGGATCCCTGAGGTTTGCTGACACAAGCACCCCTGTACAGCCCCACTGCCAGGACCTTCTGAATCTTAGTTTGCTTTGAATTTTCAGATAATTAATCAAAACTAGAAATACTTGAGAGTGCCCAGAAGGCATGTGACCTTAGCTGGAGAGAAGCTTGTTCCTCTTCACAAGCAGAAATGAAATTCTGCTGTTATAGACAGTAAAGCTAGAGAGAACTTAATGACATCTGCAACATTATTGCACATTCTCTTGATCCTGTATTTAATGAGAAGGTAGGACCAGTGATTCCCTCCTTTCTGACAAGCCATCCCATAAACTTGCAAAAGCCACAGGCTCCTTTTGCCCTGACACCTGCTATTACACTGCTATAGGGATTCCTCATCATCACACTCTATGTTGATCACGTGCAGCTTTGGTTTCTTTAACATCAGGGTTAAAAGCATTTTTATTGTTGAGCCTTCTGTCTCTTTCCATTTTCTCTCCCCCTTTGCTTCTTAAAAAAAAAAAAAAATAAAAAAGGAAGAAAGATTGGATCCAATTTTCATCAGACTAACATCAGCCTGAAGATATTTTCATCAGTTCTTGGCAGATCCTGGATGGACTCTGTAATAATGAATGCCTCTTCATGATTGTTTTCCTCATGCTTAAATTCATTTTCTGTGAGCACTTTATGAAGCAATTTTAAGCTTTTAATTGTTTATGATATTTGGCACTTTCAGACTCTGGGAATGTTTGTGTCTATGAAAGAGAATTATTAAGCACCAGAGAAAAATGCCATGCTACTTGCTGCTGTGCTGAGGAAGACCTGCCAAATCTTGCAGTATTTGTGCATGCTATAGAGGTGGAAAGAAGGGAAGCTGGCAGAGCTAATAATAGCAGCAGCTTTGTGGCTAGAAATCTCCTAATTGTAACTCCATGATGACAGCCTGACTCAAAACATGATGAAATCCTACTTCTATCTATTCTAAATCCTACTATTATCTATTTCTGTGGGCCTTGGATCAGTCCTTACAAATCAAAGTTGAAAAAAACCTTGGATGTTTTTCCACAAGACTAAAAGATCCTTTCATATCAGGTGCAGGCAGGTCTCTTTCAGCATTTGCAGGGGAAGGTTTTCAATACATTCACAATATGTCTAAATGTAGCATCCCCTGATCTTTAAGTCTGTCTCATGCAGTGTTGGCATGCAAGTCCAAAATCTGGTGGCTAATGCATCATTCCTGCCTTGCCCTTCTGTTGATGGCCTTTCTGGCAATGTGAGGAGAGGCAAAGAACATGGGCTTGCCATGACTTGGCAGGCAGCACCCTTCTGGTGGGGTTTGTGAACAAGCAACAGTTCATGACAAGAACAGCTACTGACAGTGGACAACATAGTAGAGCACCTCTCCCATGAGGAAAGGCTGAGAGAAGTAAGAGGCTGAGAAGTTCAGCCTGGAGAAAAGAAGATTTGGGGCAACCTCATTGTAGCCTGCCAGTACCTGAAGGGAATCTACAAGAATGATGGAGAAGGACTTCCTAAAAGAGCCTGTAGTGATAGGACTCAACTCAGGGATTCAAACTAAAGAGAGTAGGTTTAGATTAGATAATAGGAAAAAATTCTTCACTGTGAGGGTTGCCAGAGAAGCTGAGAATGCCCCATTCCTGGAAGCATTCAAGGCCAGGTTGGCTGGAGCTCTGAGCAATCTGGTCTAGTGAAAGCTGTCTCTGCCCATGGCAGAGAGGTTGGAACTGGACGATCTTTAAGGTCCCTTCCAACCCAAACCATTCTATGATTCTATAATTCTATTATTCAATGAAACTTAGCCTTGAATCAAAAAGTGAAGCAATGTTTCATCTAGATGTCATGATGGATTCCCTATTGCCATCAAACTGGATGTTTTTCTAAAAGATGCAGTCTAGTGGTAACAAGATTCCTTCCAGTGAATGCCCCTTCAGAGCAATCCTATGGCCTGCCTTAATCTTGGGGGGTCACAATGGCATCTGTTCTCCTGGTCTTATCATAAAGAAATTATGAAAGTCATATTCGCAAATCATGTCCACACTCTGTTATTTAAATGATGCTTGGGTTTCAATGCTGAGCACAGTAAAATTCTTGTAACAGTTGCTGGGCAATCCACATTTGACAACCAAGTATTCAATTATGTCTACTTCATTTTTTAAATATGTTGACTTTAATTTGTAAAAACATTTATTCTGGAAATACAACTTGAAAATTCTATGATGATTCAAAAGAGGCAGACTTAAGTGACTTTACCCAAAGTCACTGAAGACTTCACAACTAGATAATACTGAGGAAAGGGAAAAGTGCTTGGTGTAACACTGTCTTTCTTTCTTGGACAGGACTCCTGCACAGGCAGGATTATGGTCACAGAGAGCATTCTGTCATAGGTCTGATGGGATACAGAGGAGCAGGAGTGCACCAGGACGTGTCAGTGCATTTCTCCACTTGTCTCTGAGTGAATTTTCCAAAAAATGAAATTGTTATAGAGCCATCATCACTGCATGCCTTGGTTAAATGTTCATACAATTGCAAGAATCTGTGCCTAACAGGGCTATTTTTCAAGGTTTTGGCAAATCTAGGCTGATACCTCCACAATACTCCAACTTCTGGCAGCTTGGGCAGCTTCCCTGTGGAGGTACAAGATTCAGCACCTTTTTAATAAAAGCAGAATTATGAAATGAGACTTGAGATTGGAGGTGTGAAATATGCAGCTTTAGGCCTGGTGTTTAAATTTCATGTTGTTTCATCTCACTTCAGGTTCTTGGTCCATCTTTTGGGTTTTGACATACTGTTAAAATGCTCCCACTAGGTTTTTTCTGTGGGACCTGTGTGCTTAGGTCTTGAAGAGTGCAGTGTTCTGGAGAACTGCATAACTTGTGAAGTCCCCTGTGTTTGAGCAGTGTATGATACATGGTCTAGGAGATTTTGAGAGTGTAAAGCTCTGCCCCTCCCAGACAGACATGAATGCTTAGAGAAAGGGTTAAGGAGGTACTGTTCTAAAAGCTAGCTTGGGATCTTTGCAACAATATTTTGGGTTTTAACTTTGAGTAAGGTCATATTTGTAGCCCTATCAAATTCCATATGAAAAAGTAGGTCCAGACTTCTCTTCCTTATAACAAATGAAATCTATTTCCTTTTCCTTTGTACTCTTACTGCTTGTGGGAGCAGGTGTACATCCATTGGCATGCCAGCCAGATTTTCTGAATAACTTGGCTGCTGCTGAAAATAAACCACTTGAAAACAATGTTTTCCTTAGCATTTATAAGAAAAGAGTCAACTTTAAATTTATGTGTATTTTTATTTATAAGGAGCATTTAATCTTAAAAAAAAAGGCAGAAAAAAAATCAAAAGTGGAGTTTATGAATGCATTTTCAATTACTGCAGAGTTTTGCATAGCTGTAATATTTTTGCTTACAACATAAATATGGAGCTGTCTGGAGAAACTTCAGCATTGGGGAACTTGCAGAAAGGGCGACAAGAGACAGCTTTGTCTGAGCTTCCCAAAGAGAAGTTGCGCTCTCAGCTGTTTCTCCAGTGTCTCAGGAGTCAGGTAAAAGGAGCCAGCCCAAGAGTTGGAGGGATGTCTCCTGGCAAATGTGTGTATGTTTGACTTACACTGTGTGAGCACAGCTTGCCACATAAATGGGTATCTGTAGAAGATGTCAGGCAGGGTGGGAGACCCAAGGGCTGCATTTCTGCATTCATGCAGTGGCTGCTGCCCTGGTGCACTTCCCTTGGAGCTGGTGTAAGGTCTTGTGGAAAATGGAAATCAGGGATGTGGTGGCAGTACCCATGGCAAAGGCAAGGTTTATACATCTCCTTCTACACACACTCCTGTTCCTGCTGCAGTGGGATCTCCCAAAGGCAAAGCAGGGAAGGTGTGTTTGGGTCTCTCAGGCTGGCCACCACATGGTGGGAAGGCTGATGGCAGCTCCTCCATGGCCAAGCGTGCCTGGCATCCAAAGGGGGGCTTACCTAGGCAGTGCCATGGAGAGCAGTGGGGGCTGTGGGTGGGTGAGTACTGCCAACGGCTTGTCCATCAGTGCTCACCTTTCTGCATTGGCTGGTAAATTTATTGTGTCCTCCACCACAGAGGTCATGCTACTAACTGCTTGAGGTGCGGTGGCTAGGGCTAATATGGACTGGGCCAGGCTGTTAATATGGGATTGACTGCTTGAGACTTGGTCATTGCTGTCTCTCCTGCATGGTGCTGTAGCAGAGACAGCTTCTGTCACATAACTTACCCATTTATGTTGCAAAAACCAGGCATTAAATAGCAAGAGATGCTCAAGTACTTTCCAGACAAGTGCTGATTGGGCTGTGTGGAGCAGGGTCTGGCCTAGACATGGACTCTGCAAAGCATCCTGGCCTCTGGTCTGAAAAGCCTTCCCTGATGATCCCTGATGATTCCACTACACCAGTCAGTCACACATCCCTTCTGAGCATTTAAGGCAAGTCCTGATCCATAGGTCAGACCAAGACAACATGCTCATGTACAGAGTGAGCCCTGTTAGCTACATCTGGCACAGATGTGGATATCCACACAGGATATCAGACAAACCCCAGGAGAGGGAAGTCTTCGGGACACGGAGTTTTCCGCAGGGACAAATTGACCTGGTTTGGTCAGGTAGCTGCCTTGGTGTGCTGGGGCTTTATGCCCCCAGAGCCAGCCTCAGGGTGCTGCTGAGTGACCCCCTGGGACCCTGCCTGGCATCACTTGGCTTCAGCAGAGCAAGAGGGGCAGTTCCCCTAACACTGGGCTGGCACTCATCCCTCAGGTAAAGTGGGAAACTGCCAGTGTGTGGGAAGCTATTGGCCTGCAGGATTGCATTGAATTCCTGTGAGTGCTATTCTTTTACTTCTAAGGATTATACTGCTTTGTCCACTTTCTACTGAGCTCATTGCAGAGTGAGTTTCCTGGAGGGAAGAAAAAAAAGACTGTCAAGTACCCTGTTTTCTTATTCTTATCTCATATTTAGTTTCCTAATTACAGCTTGGAAATAAAATATCCTTCCTGCTAATTTTATTCTTTTGTATTTAGGAAATGCTGCCAAGTCTGACAACTTCTTCCTTCCAAAGATGCACTGTTAAGATGTTTTTTTCCCTGCTCCACAATGACAAAACTGTCAAGAAGCATTGGAGTCTGGAGAAACATTTATTTTGTGTGTGCCAGTGAAGAAGTGCTTATTAACTTTAGTTTAATTTAAATTTGTCTGCAACAGAGGGATGGGTTTATTTACACATTTCCTAATAATGATTTCAATCTCAAAGTTATTTCTGCATTGAAGTGTAAGGTCTTTAAGTGGATTTTCCCCAAAGCAGCTAAAGGGATTAGGTATCAATGTTCAGTAGAAGCTGTGGGCTGCATCTTTTACCCTCTGTATTGCAAACTTCAGCTTTGGGGACCTCTCATTTTCAAACTAGGCTACTTACTGGTTCTTCATTAGTGCTAGAGTGGAGTTTTTGGGTTGGCCTGAAATATACCAATACCGATGTAAAATGCACAGACTTTTTGAAGGGAATGTATTTCCATCACATGCAAGGAAGAAACGTTGCCTGGCTACAGGTTGAGATGCTGTGAGGCTTTTTTCAGTAGAAGCCTCACAGCATCTCAACCTGTGGGAGGGATCCTTGGGCTGCTCCTGTAGAGATCACTTAGCCTGAGAGGCTCAGGAAGATATAATTAGGAGGGTAGATGGAAAATTAATGCTTCTTTGTGCAAAAATGTTCTCTTTTGCATAGAAATAAAGAGATAAATTAAGGCATGAAGCTCTACAAGCTTCTGAGGTAATCAAGCCACGAGCAGCTACCCCATGTCTTGCCAAGCCCATCTCCCATTGTCCTTGTGCCTCTGGCTTTGGGATTGACTCAAGTGTTGCATCCTTAAACTGCACATTGCTTCTAAAAGAATATGTGGGAGGAAGGGAGGGTAAGAAGCACTTTGCAAACTGCTGTTGAAGAGTCCAGAGTAGTCTCTGCTGTACTGGCACCACGAGTGGCCAAGCTGCACTAAAGTAGTATCAGATCATTTGCAGTGAGTGAGCTCTGAGATGAGACTGATGGGAATGGCTCTGTAACGTTAGAAACTTGGTACTGAACCATATAGTCAGGAAAACAAATACAAGAAGTCACTTTTTAACACAAAATAGAACAAGTATCTTCCTGGGATCATTATATTTACAATGGCACTGCCTTACTCTGACTGTCAGAGCTGGAGAAGTATTTTTCTTCTGTTTTTTTTTCTTTTTGGTGTTATAAGACAGATGGTGTCTGCTCTTAAATAATGAAATAAGCCACGTTCCACACAACATAAGACATTTGAAAATGTTGCTATAAACGTGCAGAGGTTGTGCAAGTCTCAGTTAAAATGGATTCTTTCAAACAATTCTTTCTCCCACTTTTCCCCCTTAACAAGCGTGCAGTTAATCACAGAGTGAAATCTCTTTCCCTCTGTAGATTGTGTTCCGGAAAATCAGCGACGTCAAGCGGGAAGAAGAGGAGAGGATGAAGAGGAAGAACGAAGCGCCCCTGATCTTGCCCCCGGACCACCCGGTGCGGCGGCTGTTCCAGCGGTTCAGGCAGCAGAAGGAAGCGCGGCTCGCGGCGGAGAGGGGCCGCGATCCGGACGAGCTGGATGTGGAGAAGGGCAATGCCGTCGGGGAGCAGTCCTCCGCTCGCGCCGTGGTCAAGGCCAGTGTGGTGACGGTCCGGGAGAGCCCAGCGACGCCCGTGTCCTACCAGCCCGCCTCCACCTCCGCAGCCTCCGACCAGGCCAAGCTGCAGGCCCCGCCGGCGGAGCACGCGGCCTGCAAGGCCTCGGGGGAGTACCCCCGGCGCAAAGGCTGGGCCAAGTTCAAGGAGGCCTGTGGGAAGGGCGAAGACTGGAACAAGGTCTCTAAAGCAGAGTCCATGGAGACTTTACCTGAGAGAACTAAAGCTTCAGGAGAAGCTACCCTGAAGAAGACAGACTCTTGTGACAGTGGCATTACAAAAAGTGACTTGCGCTTGGATAACGCTGGGGAGACGAGAAGCCCGCAGGACCACAGCCCGGTCCTCACCGAGGTCAAGCATTCCTTTTATCCCATCCCAGAACAGACTCTTCAGGCCACCATGCTAGAAGTGAAGCATGAGTTGAAAGAGGACATCAAGGCTTTAAACACAAAAATGACCAATATAGAAAACCAGCTTGCTGAGATACTTAGGATATTGACCTCAAGAAGAAGCTCCCAGTCACCCCAGGAGTTGTTTGAAATATCGAGGCCCCAGTCTCCTGAATCAGAAAAAGAAGTGTTTGGAGCTAGCTGAGGTGTTTCTTTTTAAAAACAAACAAACCAACAAACAAAGAAACAGCCCCCTAACACTTTACATTTAATCTTTCTTGAAAACAAATGAGGGATCCGTTCACTAAGCATGTTCCCTCTGTCCAAAAAGGTATGGTAACAGGAATTGCAACCTCATGTCAAGATGGCAGCTGACTTTGAAGCCTTTTTGACAGCAAGGGTACAGTTTCTAAAGTTTTTCTTTCCTCCCTTTGTCCTCATTCCCCCCCCAGCCCCCTTCTCTCCCCTGGGATGTTGGAATAAGAATTCTGACAGCAGCAGCCTCCCCGTGAGCCCCAGGTGATCTCTGAGGTTTTTGGAGCATGCCTTATGTCCTTAGCTCGGGTTATGCCTATATGAATAAGCACTTGCCAGAGTGCTTATCTTTTCAGTGTTTGGTGGGTTGTTTGTTTTTTTGTTTTGTTGCTGCTGTCACTGTCTCAGTCACCTCTACAACACGTTGGATGTCACAGTATATTTTCATAAAGCTGTAAAAATGCAAAGAGCAGTAGGAGACATGTATTTTATTGTGTGCTTAAGTTTCTTTTGGGTAGTCAAGGAAGGGCTAATAAGATGAAAAAAAAATTGTGGTTTTTAATTTCAAACTGACATACTGCTAAAACAATTACATTTGGCAACATCTTCAAAAATAGTCACAGTATTTCAGATCTATTAATAAATGGGATCTTCCACAATCATTCACTGAATCAAAGATATGATTTTTTCCAACCTTTTTATGCTTTTTCAAAAAACTTCTCTTCTGTCTCAGATGTCTTTCAACATTTGATACTTCTGCTTTCAACTCCAGCTGCTGGAGGGTTGGGTGTGAAGTGTCCCTGAGAGCAGCCCTCAGCACAACATATTTGAAACATCACTAACAGGTCCTGCAGATTTGCCTCCCAATGAAAATATACTGTGGCATTTATGTCCTGTTCTGCTATGAATCTGCTCTTTTAATTCTTGTTAAATTATTATTCAGAAGTTTCTGTTTTGATAATGTTCATTGAAGCCAAAGGCTTTCACAGAATTTTTAACAGTGCCAGACAGTGGCATTTTCCTCTACATCCAGATGTGTTGTTCCTGATCTAATCTAGCTTGGAAGCAAATGGATAGTAGAGGTAGAAATTCAGTGCTTACTGTATGCAAGT
Organism: Ammospiza caudacuta; assembly: GCF_027887145.1. Taxonomy (NCBI): domain Eukaryota; kingdom Metazoa; phylum Chordata; class Aves; order Passeriformes; family Passerellidae; genus Ammospiza; species Ammospiza caudacuta. The sequence continues at coordinate 26,564,727 of NC_080595.1, forward strand.
GCTATTGTAGCAAGGAAACAAAGAGATCTGCTTCTTAAAGAAGGAGATGTTTCCAAAACTTATATTTTCATAACTTTTTTCAGAGGAAGATTGAAGCACTTTACCAAAACTATTCTTCATTATTCATATAGGGTAGCATAGATGGTGTCATGACTTGTGTTCTCACCTTGGGATACAGGTGTGTATTCACAGTACATTCACTCCACTGATCTGGTATGTTCACTGGTTAACAGTAGCTTAGATCTCAGAAGCATGGTGCCATACCACACTTTAAGGGGTTTTCATCTTTCATGTCAACAGGTCTTAACACTGTGTGTGTTAAATCTCATTCTTTTTCCTTGGTACTAAGTCATTTACAAAGAAACACGGGATTTTTTGGGGGGAAGATTTTTGTTCATGTTAAGTACAGAAGAGCAGGGAACACGATCAATTTTAATGATTTCTGCTGGCCTGATGCTTGCACAGGGCAGTGCAGAACAGTGCCAGACTTCCCTGGGGAGCTGGGACGTCCACAGATGACTGGCACAGTGGTGAGGCTGTGCCTTGCAAAGCTCCCAGCTCAGGTCCTGCTGTCAAGAGTGGTTGTTTCTACCTGTTCCTGCAGTAACTGCCCTTGCTCTCAAAGATAACAATTATTCCAAGCCAGCACCACCATTTCTTAGTCCAGAGGCAGATGGTTTAGGATTGGTTTTTATTGTCTTACTCCTTGGTTTGGTATGGAGGTGCCCACAGACTGTGAATAAGGATTTAAATACTCCTGAGAAACAACTCCCAGGTTCGTATCTGTAGGTTACCTTCTTCCCTCCCACAAGGAAATGCAAGCAGGGAGATGAGTTGCTCTGAAACCAAGAAGGTACTTCCTTAACTTATTTCTGGTTCCATGTTTAGGTTTTTCCAGTGGTACCTGGTGTCTTTTCCAGTTGCTCACTGCAGACGTGCAGTGCTGAGGAAGGCACTCTCTGACCAAAGCCACGCTGTTTGTGTTTGGTGCTTTAATCACTCTAAGTGGCAGCAGGTACCTGCAACAGCAATGGCATGGCTGCCACAGAAACCCATCCATCCACAGTTTCTGTGAAAAACTTTGTCATGATTTTTTTTCTTTCTGGTCTTCTTAGACAGTAATTACTACCTAAGTAAACCCCAGGTGTACTGATATACAAGGATTTGTAACTGATTTCCAGCAAGTTTTTAGAGACTGCCTTGGAGTCAGCTTCCTGATCCAGGCAAATTCCTCACCAGCATGACATTCATGACACTTCTCTTCATGAAGTTTTTGAAAGGCTGAAGGTCTTAGCAAGTCATTTGTGAAAGTGTCACCCATTTACCTGCAGCTGGATAAACATGGACCTGAGCTCATCCCAGGTGGACAAGGGAGGAAATGTTTACAGCCTCCCAAGAATGTGCCTAGTATCTCCAGAACTGCAGTGCAAACCTAAAAGTAAATGTGCAGTTGCAGGTTACCGGCCCTTTGTTGCTGATACTGAATCGAATTGTTTCTCAGTGATATTTTTGTGTGCCCTCAGGGATATGTCAAAGGTTATTCTGCTGTTGTTGATTGCCCAGCCTGGAATCCCACCAGGACCAGCCCCAGAAGCCCCCTAATTGTAATAATTGCCCAGGCTGTGAACAAAGGCAGACAAGTCCCCATTTTCTGGGGATGCTCCTTGTGTGGCCTGATGCTCAGAATGATACCAAACTCCTCCCCACCCTGTATAACAGTGATTGGGTGAACCCAGTCCTTTTCTAAGGCTTTTTTCAGGCTCTTACAATGGCCTATAAAGACATTTACTATTTGTAAAGCCCTCAAAGATGGTAACAAACACCTGAATTCTACTTAAAACTTAATGTCTTTGAAGATTATGGCCAAATTTAACTTTGCTATGGTCAGGAAATGGCAGAGAAACTCTGCTTGCTCCTTACAATGACATTTCAGGGTGTCTGCTCCAGGTGAGCCCAGACAGGAGTCAGTGCCAGTCAGACCTGCACAGCTGTAACTGAGATTAGGCCCATTATTATGAACTGTCAGGCACTAACACTGGTTGTAGAAGAGTACATCATCCCTCAGCAACCTGTATTTGTTGTAAGAGAATTTGAAAAAAAGTACTGTCTAGGATGAGTTTTGGAGTTTGGATTCCCTGGACTATTGAGTGGTTTAAAAATTAACAAATCCATGCCCACTCCTTTGAACCCCAGGCTAATCTGAACATGTGCTATGGCGCTCAGGCTCTGCTGATGCAGCACTTTTCCTTTAAAGAGTGGCAAAAAGCCCCTGCGTTACAAATCTGTCTTTCTCCACTGAGCCTTACACTCAGACAGATGCCTATGGCTGGATGGCATGTGGACCCATCAGAATTGTTATTAGTTCTTTGATTTTATTTGTCAGCTTTTCCTTTTTCTCTTGTTCCTCTCTACGTGTTGGCTAAGCCTTTTCACTTAATTATTTTCCAGCTTAGAACTGAAGGATCTCTGAAAATAAGACTCTGCCCCTTCACAAGGAAATGCTTGTAGATGGTATAAAGAAAAAACCCAAACAAAAACCAAAGCCTCAGTTTTGACTGTGTTCTGGCATAGTGCTTCTGCCATTTAACAACCTGCTAAACGACCTGCATCATTCTAAAGGAGCTGATGTGACTATATGGTCCATTCTGACTATATGGTGTAATTAAATTCCAGCCAAAAGAAGGTAGTTGAGGGAAGGAGCCTGTATTATGATTTGGTCAAATGGGAACTTCTGAAAGTTCATCCTTAAATGGTTACAAAGAATAAAAATATGCAGCATATGAAAAAGGATTAAAAAAGCAAACCCCAGCCCTCACCTCCACCTTGTTCAGATACATTTACTTCTGTCTGGTATTACAAGTATACTTGTGAAAACACCATTCTTCCTTTAAATCTCTTCCACAGTTCTGCCCTGAGCCCCAGCGAACACCCTGTTTAACAGCTTCGGAGGCGATGCTCTGTTCTACAGCACTTCCCTTAATGAACTGAACAAGATACTTACTGTGACTATCTGGTGATATATTTTCAGTCACTCTTAACCAATCTGTGAAAGAATTGACGACATAATTTGTCTTTGCTATATAAACCATGAGGTGTATGATTACGCTTGTGCAGATGCGTGTACATACACACATATATATAATATCTGTGTATAGATAAGTCTATGGATTGCATTTCTGTTAAGTAAAAGCACATTCCTCATTGATTCCAGTCAAGAAGGGAGCTTAAATCTTCCCAGCAGACATCCACTGAGTGTCCTGTTAGTGTCTTGTTTGTTAACTGTTGAACTTTTAAGGCCATGATTTTTGATTTTTCTAGCTGGCCTCAACTTCATACTGTGAGTCTGGTAAATAGTGTGACTAAGAGAAGATCTGGTGAGGGTCATGATAGTCAGGAAAGAGAAATCCCTGTGAAATTGGAAAAAAGCTGTGTCCTAGTTGGTGGGGATAAGGCTTAGAAGCTGGTGTTTGTTGCTCACAGTATCTCTGAAGCCAAGCTGCCCTGGTAGTGTTCATCATGGCTTTTCCTGCAAGAGAGATGGTGGAATAGATGGATTTATTTTTTTCTGGTACCAGGGGCTGTCTCAAAGGTGCTGAGCCTATCCTTCTTCTCATGGGCAGCATAACACATGGTTGCTGCAGCTCTGCTTTCTTGTCCTGGTGTTACGTGGCAAAAAGCATCTTCTACTGAATTTTTCATTTCTACATAGTCTCCTGTGGGTGTATTGGCAATAACAAAGTCTGTGTTTTTGCTGCACTTGTGATACATCAAGACAAACCTTTTAGAGAGAGTCCCATGCAGGGGGAGCTCCAGAAATTTGAGGTGAGGCACAGTAGGATACTGTATCCTCCAATCTGACATCATTTTGACCACATTGTTGTGGGAAGCATTGATTCAATTAAATAAAAATAAAGCTTTTTTTGCAATAAGATATATCCAGCATTTAGCCTTAAGACCCTTTCATAAGTGGTATAATTCAAAATGTGATTCCATTCTTCTTCCTTCTTAATGTTCTGTAGTATTTACAGTGTTGCCTAAAGATGAAGCACTTTGATTAGCTTTCTAAATCTAATGGAAATCACTTGCTGGTAATCACATTTCTTTCTCCACTTATTGCCTTCTTATTAGGATAATTAATTACTCCAATTGCCCTCTCCCCTCATAAAACAAAGAGACATAGATATTGTCTAAACACTTTTGTATATCAGGGAGCCAACCTGTCATATTGCAAAAGTGTTTCACAGGCTTTTTTTACAGATCAACAAAGCTAATGTGAATTTACCTGCAACTGTAATTTGTTTCAAGCTGATTGTTGAGTGTTGTGTAAACATATTTGATGTGTAATCCCAGAACATCTCTGTAACTGGATCCAAATGTCTAATGTTAACAAAACAGTTTGGGGTTTTCACTAACTGTTCTGAAAGGCTCACGGGCTTCTTTCTTCTTCCCACTAAATCTGTGACCACTAACATAGAAAAAGAATCATTTTAGCTGTAGATGAAAGAAGTTCAATAATCTTGTATCAGGATGAACTGCTATATAAAGAAATACCAAGTTTTCCAATGAATGTGTTATATTACTGTACCTACGTACAATCAGTATTTGTACATCTGTTGGAGACCTGTCTGCGTTTCAATATTTAGCCACCACTGCATGGACACTTGATTGATATGCAGTTAATGCAGTTGCTTTGGCGCTTTTCAATGTACTTCACTTGTTTTTATCCTTTCAGAAATCCACCAAATACTCTCAGTTCTTTTTCTTTGCATTTGTCACTTTGTTCAATGAAGCATGACTAGAAACAGAGAATGAGTAGATACTATTTTTGTGGTCAGCAAAGCAGCTGCCAGTAGATAGACGGTGTGTGTATGTATGTATGTATACACACTGCCTGGGAATGTTTCAGATACAAATGCAGCCACCTCCATTAATGATATCCCTAGTCAACATTTTTAAACAAGCACAAATAATATTTGTAAAAAAAAGAAGTTTAATTTTATTTATTATAGTAATAAACTATTTTATACATTACAGTTGCTTTGGTGTGCTTTTCTCTGTGTTGAATATGTAAGATCAGCAAGGTGGTTTTAAATTACTCTCTGGAACTTCTGGCTAGCAGTTTTGTTGCTGTTGGTTTGTATCTCAAGTGTTATCAATGGAGCAGTGGGATATTATTGCTTTGGTTGTAAATGATTCAAGTTGTTTTCCAGATTTCTTTCTGCTGTGTATCAGTGCAAAGGGATTCACATTTCCAGGCTCACTGTAAACTAAACTCAGGTGCCCTTTAAAGTGAATATCCTGACACCCCAAGCAGTGTCCTGTGCTGTGCACCTCAGTCTAGCCCAGGTATCTGCTGAGCAAAAAGAGATCACCAGAGGACTGGCTGTGGCCTGTCTGAAATGATTATCCTATGCCCTGAAGGCACACATGTCTGTAGCTGGTCTGTGTTTTAGACTGTGTTCACTGCTGAGAACTTTTACAAAACTCATGGAAACCAGAGATGAAAGAACCTTCTGCTTTCCTGTCACCTGCTTGCAGAAGAACGTGACCTCACCATGGACCTACACAAAGACAAACCCCTCAGAGGGAGCCCCTGGCAGTGACACTGCTGCAACAGGCAGCAATGAATATTATTTTCTTGGCTACCTCAGCAAAGGAATCAATAACCAAAGGTCATGGGGATGGGAGATCCTTTCAGATCAGGAGGGACACACGTGACAGGATCCCAGCCAGCAGTCATTCCTGCAGGCCAGAAGCCATGCTGGAAGTTCATACAAAGTTTTAGTCTTCAGGGTGTCAGCCTGGGCCCTGTGAGCTTTGCAGCCATTTCTGTGGCTCATTGTCCATCCTCTCCCCCAAGGGCCTGATGAATGTGGCTGTCACCTGTACCAAGACCCTCCATGGGATTGTGAATCTCATGTCCAAAAGAACAGCAGTGCAGCAGGAGCTGTCAGAGTGCTGAGCTGGGGTGGAACTGCACGGAGAGCAGCACAATGAGGAGCTATTTTTAGCAGCATTTCTGCATCCACTGTCCTGTGTGCTGTGACAGGAGCCCTCGTCACTCGCACTGTTTCTCTGGCCAGGGTGAAAATCCAGCTTTCTTTTGCATCATGTTACACAGTGTCCTTATCCTTACTAGAAAAGGGAAAATTACCATAGTGAAGGCAAGTGCTTTCACTTGCGTTTTTTTGTTTTGTTGTGTGGGGTATTTTTTGTTTTCTTTTATTTTGGTTGTGGGTTTTTTTTGTTTGTTTGTTTGGGTGGTTTTTTGGTTGTTGGGCGTTTTTTGTAGGTTTTTTTTCTTTTGAGGTCTCTAGAGGCTGTTGTGCTCATTTTCTGAATTCTTTATTATTTTCTTTGCTACTGCATTCTTTGCAGCCTCTCTGGCAGTGCTCCAAGCCTCAGTGAGCACAGGAGGGGTAACACCAGCCACACAATGTTCCCCATCAGAGTTTCTCTCCCCTCAGCAGCCCCACAGCATTTCAAACCAAGGGTAATTACCTAGAGCACTTTTTGCCCAGATTTAGGTGCCAGATTGCAAGGGCTGGTGTTGTGCACGCTGCCCACCCCCCTGTGCTCAGCTGGGCAGCAGCAGCCCCAGCAGCTGTGAGCAGCCTCAGGCCACCTGCACCAGCCCCTGCTCCTCATCCCCTCCACCTGGGAGCACAGTCACAGCAGGGACAGGAGGTTTCTAAAGCACAGGCAGTGTGCTGTGGTTTCTGGTTTTTCTCAGAAATAGCTGCAGGTTCTTCTGTTTGGTTGTGAATTAGTGTGCAGCTGCTGGGGACCCCTGCCAGGGGGTGTGTGGTCCTGGGGCGGCAGCAGGAACTCCTGGGGACAGTCAGCAATGCATCAGCTTGTGGGCAGGTGGGTGCTGCCTACACAGTTTTAAGTTCTGCATTTGGTAATGGAGGCTCTTCAGTTGCTCTGTGGTGCATTTTAGTGTCTGTGTTAAACCTGGAAGCACTCTGACTCTGGTGCTTTTTTGCAATGGGATAAAGACAACCAGCATAAACCAGCTCCTCTGTGCTGTGAGAGCCAGTGGGACTGAACTGCAGCAAATCCCTCCCCTCACACATGTGTGCAATAGCAATGGGGATTATTTGCTCCCAGAGCACTGAGGAAACATCAAAACTATTCCTGTTCAGCGTGTGCCTGGTGCAGGGCAATGCTCAGGAGACCCCACCCAAACTCAGGGAGAGCACTGGGCCCCTCACCCAGTGGGAAGTGCCCACTGTGCCCCAACCCTGAGGCTGAGGAGACCTTGGCTGATTTGCTGCTCTCTGTGCTTGCCTTCTGCTCCAGGAGTTGGGCTGGTTAGAGAGGCTGTGTATCCAACCAGAAAATTCTGGGAAGGATGCTGTGTTGCTATGGTATTTATTGCTGCCAGGGGTGTCAGGGGTTTAATTGCAACACACATACAGAGAATCTCAGCCAATACAAGTCTTTTTCACCTAGAAGATTAAGTCTGTGCTTCTTTCATTCTAATTCACCACAACATCTGTGTTGGTATGTGGCAGCTGGGGGAATTAACCTCTCCTGTTTGTGAAAGACAGGATGAGTAAAAACCTGTGAGAAATCCAAAAAAGGCATTAGGGAAAGTGAACTTCTGAAGTCTGTCAGAAGTAGCTATCAAGATGCTCATGCACAGCTGTATTTGTAAAATACATGTGCTCAAGCTTTGTCTTTTTGCTTTTTTTTTCCCCTTTTCCATTTCCATTCCTGCTTTCCCCTTCCTAATTAAGTTAAAGTCCTTATGTAGCACAGCCACATTCAAATTTAAGTTGCCCCATGGCACAGGTGTGGGTTTAAAACAAGCTTAACTTTGGCAGCTCCATCCATCATTACCAATTCCAAAGCTTTCTCCCTGCAGTCCCACTTTAAGTACTTACAGAGGCAGGAGTGTCTGAGAAACCTTGAAGATGTTTTGGCTCCTTTTTAAGCCTTGCTGTCTTGTAGAGATTTTCTTGAAGATGTTTCTGTTCAGGTGGATGAGGGAAAGTATGAGCTTTGCTGTTAATTCTCACCTGGGGGTGACACAGAGCACCTGTAAATGTCACTGCAGTTTCTATGTGCACATCCCAGGGGGTTGTGCTTTTGCACTGGAATTTCCTTCCACATTCCCAATGTCCCAGCTTACAAAATTCTGCTGGAGTATCTATTACACATGTGGATTTTCTATAAAAGGAAGTTTATGGCCTCTTCTTCATCAGGGGCTGCCACTGGGGGAAAATGCTAACAGCAGCAGCAGCACAGGGAGTGCACCATTGAGCCTGGGAGCTGCTTTGTGCTCAGCAAGGGGACCCAGACAGCTCAACAAGCAACGGCTCCTGCAAGCAGGGCTTAGAGAAGAGAAACAGACTGCTTTCAAAGCTCTCCATCAATGTTTTTTGGTGAGTTTTATGGTTAAGCACAAGGTATTTTAGAAGAACTAAAGATAACAGGAAAATGTATTGAACACTCTCAGCGTGAGAACTGGAAAGAAAGCTAAGATAATCCATATGGAGCACCAAGTCAAAATAAAGTATTTATTTTTGTTTTCCTTTAGAATGATAATACTGCACATGCAACCTGGCTAGTGGAAGTGGACAGACAAAAATATAAAGCCGTTCAGCTGGAAGCTAAATTGGAAAAAGCTTCTATTAGGGAAGTGTGCAGGAAGTGTGCATAAAATACTGCATGAAATTACAATTCTGCCAACACAAATTGTAAATAGCTCTGTAAAATGGGATGGGCACCTCGCATTTGTGAGCAGCAAATAGAGCAGCTATGGCCAGGTGTGCTGAAAGGCTGCACGCTGCTTGCTCTGACCACAGTGTAGACCAGGGAGGAGAGTCTAAGGTCACAACAGCAAAGGGAAGCAGCATATAATGTAGCAGAAGAACAGCCCTGGATACCTGTCTTTGTAGCTTGAATCTGCTGCATTTCCTTCACCCAGGAAAACCTGTTTTGGAGGAAACCTGTCTGAGTGTAACTTAAGCATCCAGGGAAAACCTTGGAAAATGAAGTGTGAGAGGGGGTTTGTAGGTTACACTCACTGAGGGGGCAGACATAGGGAGGGAGCAGGAAAGGGAAGCACAACACTGGCCCAAGGGTAAATGGGACTGACTGCCCAGGAGGCTCCTTTGGCTGGAGGTTCTGAAGAGCTGCAGCCCTCTGAGTCACCATTTGCCTGCTGGAGGGAGCTGGGAGATACTTTACCCTGCCTCAATTGTCTCTGCCAGTGTCAGAGAGAGCCCTTCTGTTACTGCCAGCAGCCTTAAAGTTTTAAAGATTTAGCTTGGAACCTTTTTATTATGAAAAGGTAATTTTTCCTAAAATAGAAGTTTCCTCAACCAGCATGAACTAAGAGCTCCCAAGTTCAAAGCCCCCAAGTACTCCAAAAGCAGTGTGTTATTTTATTTTGAATGGCCATTGTGCTTTTTAAGGCCTTACACCTATGTCTGGCCTCATACCCAGCCTGCAGTTGCTCATGGTGTCAGTGGTTATTGGCAGAACTGTTCAGGAAAAGCAGGACATCTTCAGACCCTTTTAGGTCTCTGATTTTTACCAAGTGATGTTTGGCAGGACTTGATCAAACTGAGGAACTTTGAGAAGAACAACCTGAGTCAAGGTTGGGCAGATGGCACCAGCAGTGGTGTGTGAAGTGTGAGTCAACAGAGCTGGATCCAAGGGTAGCCTTGAGAGAGGATGCCAGGAGCTGGAGAAACGCAGTGGAGAGGTCACTGAAGTGGTCTGGAGCAAATACATGATCAAATGCAAGTTATTAGCCTGCAATTTCATAATAAATTACCACCTCAGCACAAAACTATTGCTGCAAGAGTAAAGAAACACATAACTATAAATTAGCAATACCATCACTTCAAGAACTGTCTCATAAATGCTTATTTTTATCTCTGAATTGTGGCTTACTATACAGTAATCCTCCCACATACCTGAGCCCCTAAAGCAACCTTAACCCTTCTGGCAGTAGTCTAAAAAAATCAACTGGACCTAATTTTTTCCCTGAGTCGCATTTTAATTAATTTATGAACAGCGTAGCTGTTTCTGGTCTTCCAATATCATTTCCAGTTCTTCTATTTTTGTCACCTAATTTTGGAAATTCAAATGCGCTAGTGCAGGGATGAAAATGTTATGGTCCATAAAAATTAATTAATTTTGTCAAGAAAGATCAGCTCTAGAGGGAGTGCCAATACAATTTAAATGCCACAGGTTGTAACTGAAGTTATATTTCTGTGCTACTTCTTCAGTAAACTTTAATTTTTCAGTGGCTGGCTGATGCACCTGTCTGCAATGATTCACTTCAGCTACCCAACCATACATAAAGCTTTTCTTAAATCCCTGTGGACAGAATGCATTTCTGTTACCTGCAGGCTGACCATTGCTGGGGAAGGCACAGGTAGCCCATTTAATTTGTTCTGTTCCTGGAAGGTGCTGATATGAGCTACCTAAAGCTATTTACACATTGAGTTGCCCCTGGATATTAAGAAAGGTGGTGCAGCCTAATTTGTGATCCAGATTTGCCTGTTAGATCCTGATGCTAGCTTAACTTCTTCTCACCCAGATCTTTGTGATTCCCAGCATAAGGAATGAGGAGATTTTTTAATATAGTTTTAATCCTGGCATTATCTCTCCTGGGTACAGAGTGCACAGACCTTTTTCCTCTTGGAGCAGCTCACTTATGTTCCTAAAGCTTGTGGGAAATAAAGGGAGCGGTGCTGAGGCTGCCTCAAAGTTCAGCCTTGACACCCTTCAGCTCCATCTCTTGTGCAGTGTCTAAAGTGTGTCATATCCATTGGAATTTTCCTTTTCCTGTCCTCCTGGATTGGTGGCACCTGTGAAAGCCACTCAAGCTTGGAGCTGCCAGGCTGGGGATGTCTGAGCCACATTGTCCATCCATAGGATGGATGTAGGTGACTGGTGCCACAGGCAGCTGGGACTCACTCTCAGATGCTCTGGCAGGACCTGTGTTGGATGTGGTTGCATTTGCATGAAGCAGAAAATTAAAAAATAACAAAGTTGTTTTCATTTTTTCTTCCTTTTACACACAACTAACAGAGCAGCTGCTCCACAAGCAGCTCCTGGTTGGACTCTTGAATTCAGGGCGTGTGCACAGAACAGCCCTGGGCATCCATGGGGACCCACCAGAGAGGGTTCCTCTCAGAGGTGCCGTAATACAAGAAATGATCTATTGTAATGCAGACTTCCCCTCTTCCTCAAGGTGTAACAGGCACAGCGCTCTCCAGACAGGCTTTGCATCGAGCAGTGTTTCAGCTATCCCTGCTGGATTAAAATATATGCCTTGACTAACAAGTGCCTGTGTGCTGGGAGTTATTTTGGAAAGCAATAATGAGCTGCACTGCTTGTGGAAGGGGGGAAACGATAAAGAGCCATGAGGAGAAGTTGTGACAGACCATGCACAGCAATGTCCTCGCTCCTCACAGCTCCTTGAGGACAATCCTGCTGCCAAGGCAGAGGAAGCAGAGCCTCCCCCCTCAGCAAGTGCAAACTGAGACCAGCTCAAGGGTTTGTGGTGACAAAGGCAATTAGGTGGGTGTGCAAGAGAAAGGACAGGCCCTGTGTTATTGCTGTGACTAATAACTAAATTGCTGCAGGTTTTCACAGTTAAGCTGTTTTTCTTCTGACCCTTGGTAAGCTGGATATTCCAACTAAGCTGCTTTTAGCTCTCAGATGTGAAAGAGATCCATGAGCAAAGCCTTGCTCACCTTCTAATCAATGCAGAATTAAAGAGAGAGCCACTTAGTATAATCCTACCCAGTAATGATGATGGCTCTGTTAGCTAAGGAGGGGCCAGAGCAAGGGGGTGGGGGTTTGTGTGCGTGCAAGAGACTTTACTACAGCTTTGTGGTAACCATTACAGCCATCTATACATTATATTATATCACTATACATTAGGCTTGGTCTTCACTTAGCTTTGCAAAATCACTTGTGAACTCTTCCTGTCAGTAGCCACTGTGTAGCTGTCCACCTTATTTTCAGAGCCACCACCTTTGGGGTTTTTTTTTGTTCATTGCCCTTTTGTGACTTCCAGGGTCTCACAGCAGTAGTAGTCAGTGTCTGCTGTTCCCCTCACCCTGGCTAAAAGTGTTCCCCCAGGGTGCAAAATGGCCAGTGTGTTACTTTGGCCATGTCTGTCCTTGTCACCTGTTTCCTACACCCCTTAGCAAGCTTTTTCTCAGTGTTTGGAAGTCTCTTTCTCACACACCCCTCAGCTATTTTTTCCTTTGGGAAGTGTCATGGCTACTGCAGTCTCCTCCAAGTCTCTGCAAACTCCCCCCACCCAGGACTGCCACAGAGGCCTTGCCTGGAGGGTGGCACTTTGGGCTGCCACACAAGTACATCAGGTGCCACATGGAGAGTCACTTCTCCGGCCATGCTGAGGAATGTGTCTCCAAGCTGAAGGAGCAACTGAGCAGCAAGTTTGAAGTGCTTCAGGTGTAGAGCTGTGTGTTGTCTGACTGAACGTGCCCCATGCTGACACTGCTGTATTTGCAGGACTGAGAAGGAACTCTGGGAGTGGGAAGCACCATTTTCTGTGCATGCTGCTCTTCTCAGAAACTTCACATGCCGCAGTATTTCCTTAGCCCAGCTATCAAAGGCTGATTTGCTTTTTAAACTCCCACCATTAGGGAAGGCATGTTCCATGCAGTGCACAGCAGGGATAAAAGTGACCAGCCTGCATTGCACCCACCCTGCAGGCTCCCAGTGCATAGGGGTGTTTCTCCACAACAGTGGAACACTTCTTTTTCTTACACAAGGCTATAGTTTTCCAAGACACAGCTCTCAAGCCAACAGTGCATTTCAGCTTTATTTATAGAAAGAGAAAAAGATACAAAATTATGAAGGATATATAAAGCACTCAAAAAAAAAAAATAGAAAACAATTTTAGTTCAGAAATAAGCATGCACTAGATGACCTTCAGGGTCATTTCCATATTGGAGCTGGAAGCTTTGCATGCATACAAATTGGAATCCAATCACTCAGCAGCACCTCAGCAAATGTAATAATGCTAATCAATAAGACTGAAGAACAGATTAATGACTTTTTGCTCTTATGCTAATTCTACTGAATTACAAAGTTTGAGCAAAGTGTGAGAAAGTTCTTGCCCTTAGCTCAGTGCTGCCCCAAAATGGAGGCCAATCTCAGATCCTTTATAAAAATTCAGAGCTTAGAGCCATGTACTCTGTGGCTGAGAGAATCCCTGCAATCCCCATCCAGTCAGTCAGGAGAGCCATGTCTTGGCCAGGAAGCATTCAAGGTAAGTTATTTTCACCAGGCCATGGTGCCTCCTAGAAATGGCTTCCAGGGGAAATCATGGCATTGTTATGGTGGGGGACATGGGGGACTCAACATAAAAGGCTGGAGCCCCCAGTTGAAAGAGCAGGAGATGGGCTTTCCTCTGGATAGTTAGAGCTGAAGCCTCTGCCCTTATTTCTTCAGGAATAAATGGAAGGTAACAAGAAGGCTGCCACAGCTGTGAGCATCAGAGGTATCAGAGATGCAGGCAATAAGCAGAAGCCTGTATCAGGAACTGAATTTCTTGTTGAAGGGGTAAATTGTATCAGACTTGGCTGAAGCTGCAGGAGTGATGGACATAGGACACTAATTCCCAACAGGCTGAAATGTCTGCCAGGGGCATGGAACAAGTTTTGACATGCTTTGGGTGGAGGAAGCTGCCTTTGGAAGAAGTCTACTCCAGAACTTGTGGCCTTTTGACCATGCCTAGGGAGAATGTCTAACTTTAGAAAGACTAAAGGTCTTCTGGCTGCTCTTCAGTATCAGTTTAAAACAGAATAGTGTAGGAGACACCCATAGTATCAGTCAGGGAAGGCTCTCCCCTTAGAAAACAGCATGTGTCAAAGCACTCCTGCAAGCTGGACACCTGCAGGTGTGACCTTCCCAGCTCTGGAAGGATGCTCTCACCTCTCAGCATAATCTTTGGGCAAAGATGCTGCTGTAACACATCTGTGTGGCCAAAGGACATGGAGCTCCAGCTAATCTGAGGCCACTGTATTGGACCATTCTGTTTTTTTCTAAAGGCCTTAAAAAGTTCCTCCCAGGGTGTCTGCAATACATTGCAGGAGCTGATTGCTTGGACACCAGAGAATGAAGCAGACTGAACAGATTTACCAGACTGGAGATATCTCCTTTTGTAACAGAACAATACAAGAGGCAGACTGAACAGTCTGAAGGTGGTACTAGCCCCAAAATAAAGGTAGTGTTTAATGCTTTAGCTCTAAGACAAGGCAGAGAGCATCTAAAGTCCAAGGAGCTTTAAGACTAAAAGATTAAGATTATTTGATTAAAAAGGAAAACTGTTCCTTAAGAAAAGACCTTCCCTCCTACTCTCTCTTTTTTAAGAAACAAAACCATTTCTAAGGTTACCAAAAAGGTGCTGTTTTAAAGGCAAACTTTTAAAAGAAGACATTAAAAAGAAAAAGCAGGCTTTGCTACAGTAGGTGGCAAAGTAGCTTAAGGCAGAACTACTCCAGTCAGTGAGAATACAGAATGTCCTAGCTTATATTGGAAAGCAGTCAAGAAGAACTGATGAGCATCTTGCCCTTCATGGAGTAGTGTAAGTGCAGGGCACAGCCCTACATGCCCCTGGACACCATCTGTGAGAGATTGGGCATTTTGAATTCTCCAAGGTAGAATTTTTTTTTTTCTTCATATCTCAAAATGAGCATCAAAACATGAAAACAACCCCAACATATATAAAATTCCTGTTCTGAGATGCACACTTCTGATGTACACAGAGTCACAAAGATGCTGTTTTACAAAGATAACATAATTCAAAATGCTTCATAATTTCTCCCCACCCCCTGCTGCAGCCCATCAGTGTTTGTGCAGTTCAATTCCTGCATTTGCAATCCAGAATCAATTACATGAGCTCTTGGTTTTAATACCTGGACTGAAGACTTGGTCTGGCTCAGCCTTGTGCAGACAGAATATCCAGTGTAGAAAAACCATCAACCTGCCTCAAGAACAATGGTTTGCATCATTCCTAGTGTGCAGCACACTTCTGCTCCCACTCAATTCCAACATGAGCATAGCAGTACAGGAACCCAAAGACAGTCAGTGTTGCCCATGGCCAGCCTATAAATAGAAGAGACAGACAATCCTGGTCAGAATAATTAATGACTGCTTCAAGTAGAAATACTCTGGGGATGGCCAACTTATGAATGCTTCTAATTAATTTTATTAGCAATTCAGCTTCATAAGTAAGTAGAGTCAACCCACAAAATTTGAAAAGTAAAATTATCTAAGCTCCAGGGTTGCCTGACCCCCTGGCAGTCCTTGTCTTTCTCATTTTTCAGGGAATTGGACCAGATTTATTCCTGTGGAATTTCAAAGGTCTGTTTTGATCCTCTCCTTTTAGTGAGTTTGTCTATCAAGCAGATTCCCCAGTGAACCCTGATGCTTTAAGCTGGCTGTGGGGCTTCCTAGGCACAAAGGGATGTACAGCCACAGTGAAGATTATTAAAAATCTGAACAAGTCCAGTTACCTGTTCTGCAGAAGGAGTCTGGGGTAATCTCTGATTAAGGATGTTTTGGATATCCTGCAGCTGGGTGTAAAGCCTGATGTACCCCTCTACAGCCCACTAACAGCCAATGTGTGCCAGTGAAGAACAGACAGACCTCTCTGCCTGATTTGCCCGATGCCCAGGTTATTTCTTAACTATAAAGACTCTTCCAATATATAAAACCTTTGCTGGTCAAATGATGTTTCATTACTGTTTCAAATTCTCTTTAGCAAAAGCTACCATCCTTTCACTCAAACTTATCACAGCAAACAGCAGTAAACAGGAGGTCACAAGCCAAAAGGTCTACTGCTTTCCAGTAGAGTTGTAAATCATTTGAAAAGTAACCAAGTAAATGATTTTGCTTTCCTTGATACCTTTCCTGACACTTCTTTTGTCCATTCTCCTCCTTTCTCTAGAATTTATGAAATTTAGATCTTAGAGATTGAAATCCTCAGTGCTAGGCCCTGTTGTGTTTTACTGTGGGCTGTCTGGGGAAAGGGGACAGAGAGGAAAATGTTTGAAGGTTTTTTTAATGGCTTTTTCTTGTTGCCATTGTTGACATAAAAATTTTGGTCACGTGCATGAATGGTTTTCTGCATGCTGTCCTTGGACTACCAACATCTGCTTCAGGAAGAAAATCTGCCCCTCTTGGGGAAAACTCTGATCTAAAAGAACCTACAGGCAGACAGGAGATGCCCCTCTGGCCTGGAAGAAGGGATGGAGAGAAGCTCTGCACAATGTGATATTCCAGGAGGAGCTCTTTCTGGAGCTATATTTACAAGGTGCTTTGCAGGCTGGTTTTGTCCAGGCTCCAAGCTAATTCCAGCCAGGGCAGAGTTTAATTGTGCTCCCATCCAGCTGAGCCTTGGCTCAATACCCTGCCCTCAGCAGAACTCAGAGCCCCAGACCCAGTCCTGCCCGTGCTGGGACCCTTCCCCTGTGCTCCAAGAGCTGGACAGGGTCACACTTCATCCTGGAACAGCTCCAGAAAAAGTTGCATCCCCCTGCTATGAATAGCTGTGTTCGTTTCATGGGCCTCTAATTATTCTGGCCTTGCTTTGTGGTGAAATACTGTCCTGTAACCTGACTGATTTTCATGGAGACATTTACAAATATTAATCCCCTGTCTTCACAACACCCTGAAGAGAAATTATACTTTTGTTTAATTATTTGTTTCACAAAACAAATTGGCTGAGGTATCTCCAAGGGCGTTTTTAACCATAAAAGTCTTGTTTTTATTTCAGTGAAATTAGCCTACTGCAGATTGGGTTTCACCTTCAATAGCAAGCTAAAGCCCAGCTGTGCTTTGTCTCTGCTGAAATTGCATGTGAAAGTATGTCAATAGATGTAATAAAAACATACCTCTTCTGGCAGCAATATTGTGGTGGCTGCTTTATACAGACAGAGCCAGAAAATTTAAAAAGCAGAGTCTAGAATTGTTCTGTTTTGGGGGCACTTTGGAAATTTGCTAGTTACATGTTTTGCATTTTTAAATACTGTAAAGCTCTGGCACACTGAAAATGAGCCAACAGTAGCTGACTTACTTGCTCTCCCCAACCAGCATATTAAGAGACCTTGTCATAATACATAGTTATGCACTGGAAATCTTTTCTAGATGTCTTAGATTTCTGATAATATTTCTCCATAGTACCCAGAACCTGGGTTCCCAGGGTTTTTAACCACAATAATCAAGCTTGTGGTAATCCTCCTGGAATGTAGGGAGTCTGTCCTGTACAGTGTCAGGGGTGGCATTCAGCACATCATCCCCTCTCATTTAACGAAGGTGAGAAGGAAGGGGGAAGAAAAAGTGACCCTAATATGGGCAAAGGAAAAGGGGATTTTAAAAAATTTGATCTTGTTATAGTTCTTCTAGGAGGTGCTGCACAAATCCCAAAGCATTTCTTGCTGCACAAGGAGGAGGCAGCTCCAAGCAGGGCTGAGGGGACCTTGCCCATTCTTGCCATACTGGAACCACGTGCAGTGCTGGTGGGTGTGGGGAAATGCACTGAGTGAGGCAGAGGCACCGTGTTCTGCCCCTTGGCAATCCCAGATTACTCCAGCCCACTCAAGCCAGATTTGCACAGGTGCATCCACACCTGAGAAGCAGCCCAAGGACAGCCTGAAGCAAGCAAGAGACCCTTAAATTGTTTTCACTAATCTCTTTCATTTTAAGACTGGATATACAATAAAGTTATTGAAAAAGCTGAAGAACTTGCTCTCCAGAAGGTGATGATATAGGAAGCACACATGGAGCAATGCTAATCCAGCAAGGGTGGAATTTCAAATTCTGCCCAGCCTGTGTTTTCCCTGTAGGTGACCTCCACAGTCCAACAGCAGCACGAGCTGCTCTCTTGCAATGTAAGGTCACAGAAACCTTTTCTGCTTCCACAGTTTCTCCTTGTAAACCCAAGCAACCAATCAGTACCAATGGCTTTGGATGCACAGCTCCAAGGAAATTTCCTCCTTTTACCCTGGCCAGCATCTTAAGGTATGTTTGTACCTTAAGTATGTACCTCAGGCTTTTTGCTGCCTCTCATTCTGCTCCTACTCTCAGACACCATTCAGGGGCCTCTTTTCAGGGGCCTCTTTTTGGTGACTCCTCAGCTTTACCTTATCCCCCTAAACCCCTGCACCCTCACCTGTGCGGTACCAGTCTCCAAACTCAGCTTGGAAGCACACATGCCTGCATTTTGCATCAGTATCTCTCTGTAAAGTCATACATAGAATGCACTCTTCAAAACATTATTAGTGTCAGATCAAGCACTAGGCTGTTAGGAAATCACTGCACTCTTTATTCAAAACTGTGTCACATACCACTTTAAATCTCACAGTTTCTTGACTGGTTTCAGTGATTTGATTTGGGATTGAAGGCTGAGTTTCATGGGACTACAGAGACTGTCAGAATTTTTTTCACAAAAAGATGAACTTGTGTTCATTAATATATGCTATTTGTAGAAACAAGG
Source organism: Ammospiza caudacuta (assembly GCF_027887145.1). Classification (NCBI taxonomy): domain Eukaryota; kingdom Metazoa; phylum Chordata; class Aves; order Passeriformes; family Passerellidae; genus Ammospiza; species Ammospiza caudacuta. The sequence continues at coordinate 26,583,235 of NC_080595.1, forward strand.
GCTAATTCATATGCTGTTTGAAAATCCAGGAAGATTTGTGAGCTTTACCTGCAGAAATTAATTTTAAGACAGCTGGATCACTTTTAACAAAGGAACACTGGGTGAGAATCACAACCAAGGTGTGCTGCTCCACAAAACATCAAACACAAGCTCCTTTGTGAGGAGGAGGAGTGCACATTTTGTAGAGAGGCAGCACTTGATCCATCTATCACCCAACCTCCTCCCAGAGAATTCTTCAGTCCCAGGTGGGCCTGAGGCACTGCTCTGTCCAACACAGCTCACGGACTTCCCAGGAGCCTTGCTGGTTAAAACCACATTTTGATATGTCATGTACTCAGCTTTCAGCCTAATGAGCAGGAGATTTGTTTTCATTACATGATCAAGAGAGAATTGATACAAACAGGAACAGCTTTTGGAGTTACACTTTCAACTTCCTATCTCTCATTCCAAAGTATTTCTGCATACTTTGCAAATGACTAGAAAAGGTCATGCTTCTAGCACGCTCTGGATTTTGACAGGAATGGGGTAAAACTAAGCTTTCAACTGCAAAGTAACAGGCTGGATCACAGCTCTCAAAAGACCAGTTATATCCTTATTACCTCAGTTCAAATCATTTGAACCAACATTTAATCATGTATCCAGAAGGAAGCTCTTTCAAATTTCGTCATCACCCACAGTAATGAAAAAGAACCACACTGGCAATGTTTTGGGCATAGCCAGGTTTCACATCATCATCAAAACACAAGGAAACAGTCCTTTGTCCCTTCCAACCAGTGAGATGTAAGACAAGGGGGCAGTTGTTATGTTTTGCATTTTCCAAGACTGCCTTAGTGGCTCTTGGACCTAAATGTTATTTTTAGAAGTGCCTTGGCTTGCACAGTCCTCAGAAGTCTTCAAGTGCAGAGCAGTTATTAAATCAATTGAAGTCAGAGGAACTAATCTCCCTGAAAAGCTTGGCTGGAGGAGCATACATCTACTCTGACTTTGATTTGGAACTACCTAAGTTGCTGTAAGGCTTAGCACTCAGGAAAATTTATTCTTAAACAAAAGTTCAAATGTGACAAAGGCACTGAAGCAACTCCTCTGTAAAGTGGAATTAAAGAGACACAGTGGTGGGAAGGAGGGGGAACAGGCACCAGTCTGTCAAGCATAATAAAAAGCCAAAGCAAACCAGCATTTGAGGCCAAGACAACCCTTACCTACAGTTACTAACATACTTACAGGTTCAGTAAAAATATCACTTTTTCAGAAAAATAACACATTCCAAACTGCAGATCTCCTACTTTCTGTTGAAAGAAACCTATTATCTAGCCCAACATTGAAGCATCTCCAAACGTTGGGCTAGATAAACTCTGCATTTTTAAATTTTAATTTCATGTATTTTTGTCACTTCCAGGTGGACCTGTCTGACCATTACAGAGGGAATGTCATACAGCATGTGTTACAAACATGCTGCAGTTTGATACCCAATTAGTCTTCAGATATTGGGAAAAGAAAACTCTACCTGTTTTCAGCTGTGTTGTAGCAAAGCCCTAACATGGTTCAGAGCAGGTTCTTTTGCTGCTACTTTCAGCCTCCACACTGCACATGTGTCAAAGGACAGACAATAAATTCTGCCAGCAAACACACAGCTCTCCAAGTCCCAGCTGGGCATCTCCATCCTCCCAGCCCATGCAGAGCAGCACACAGGCACAGGGTCTGTAAATTCAAGATGCCCCTTTATCCCATCATGAGCCCCCAGCTCACAGCTCTCACATATTTCCTTTCCACCCATTGTGCAGCTTGGGAGCAGGGCAGCTCAACTGATGGAAACCAGCTTGGGAGATCAGGTAAGGCTGACCTGGCCTATTCCTACAGATTTCCAGGCACTGAAGGCACTTTAGCTGCTGGGTGTGGAAAAGGTCCAAATATTAATAATAAATATTACTGTCAATAGGTCATTTTCAAAGGAAGCCCATGGAACAATTCAGCTCTGTCCCATGCAGCATCTGGAAAGATGACTGAGAAGGACAAAATACTAAGCTCCCAGGTCTAGACCTGAACCTGGCAGTAACCACAAAAGCTGCCTCTTCAGTAGACATGAAGCAGTTTCCAGCAAAAGGCACTAACAAATGTGTAACAGTAATCTGCTTATGTGAATTTTAAATCATGCCATCCCAAAGAATGCTTACATCTGTGGCTTTCTGAGTACTTAGCACTGCTGTGAAAAACTGAAAATGGAGAGATAACAGTCCAAGACCATCAGCTGCAACACAGGATGACAACAAATCATTCAGATCAGCGTTACTGAGAGCAAAAAGCCAAAGTCTCTTAGTGTTTTCATCATATAAATAGGATGGATTTAGTAAACAGAGGTCACAAAAGTTGTGGCTTTCCTGTGTCCTTACTGTGCATGGAACCAGGTTTTACCATAGCTAAAATAATTTTGTGTTTGATGGAAGAAAGTTGTGTGTTGACAAAGACTTTGTTAAGCAACAAGATATCAATTTAACCCATGTCAGGGCTAAGGCTGCTGAGCATGCTTTAGTACTTTATCCTGTTAATTAGATAAGCTGCAAATAAACAAATTCATAGGTAGAGCTCCAAAGATTGGCCTATCCTTTAGCTTCTATAAAGCACCCATGAACACAATTCAGTGATGATGCCAAAACTATTTTCATTGCACTAAGTATGCATATGAAAGAAAAAAAAAAAAACAAAACCAAAACAAAACAAAAACCAACCAACCAAACAACCAAACAAAAAAAAAAAAAACAAAAAAACAAAAAAAAAAAAAAAAAAAAAAAAAAAAAAAAAAAAACAAAACAAAACAAAACAAAAAAACCCCACTACCACCATGCTCTGCTATTTGCTGGTAAATGCTCTGGATGCAAGTATCCAGAGATTCTCTGTTTTGTCTTTGGGGCTAGAACCTCATTGAATGCTAAATACCATGACCACTACCAGCTCTCCAGATGCTGCACAATGTAGACTAGAAGGATTATTTCCCCAGTATTTATCATCTCATACGAGTAGGATAATTTCACTCTATATTTCTTGGTGTGTTTTTGTGATACTATCCTACCTTAAGCATTTTTTACTTCTAAACTTTATATAAAGCATAAAAAAAAATTCACAGGAGTTATGCCTTCTGCTTAACACTTTAAAATAAATCTTCACCCTCCACTAGTTTTCCCAGCAGAGCTAGTCAGTGGAAAAAAGCCTGGTATTTTAGGCAGTAATTGTGGTCTCATGCATATCAAGTTGACTCTGGAGTAATTCAACTAAAATCAAAAGAACCATATTCATGCTACTGCTGAATTTGAATTAACAGTAAGGAAGACTGATGAAAACTGCCTGTTGGAATCTTCCTGCCAAAACTGCTAATGAGAAAGGAAAAAAAATCCAATCCAGATTATGAAGGGGTGAGTCTGTAAACCAGAAGCAACCTTCCCTCTCCTCCCATGTCTTAAACTGGGACCTACACACAGCTAATATGAAATCAAAGCCCACAAAATATGAAATCTTAATGCTCATTTATTTTTAGAACAGAGAGAAAAGCTTCTAAAAGCATTATAGTAAACAAAGATCCATCTTCACCCCGAAGGAAGGCAAAAGAGCTACCTCTATGAAGTGCTCTGCAAAGAAAACATTTTACAGTCATACATCTGGCTTAGGACAGCACTATGTTTATCATTAAAGGTCTACTCAGGTATTCCCAACAGAACTTCCTTAAATATGGTGTGAACAAGTACATAAAGATGAGAATTGCAACGATTTTAGGGCATTTTTCAGTTGTAATTATCTGCTGAGTGTTAAATACACCAGTGGAAACACCAGAGCAGGGAGCCCCCTTTTGTTACAGCTTTAAGATGAAACAGGAGAATGAAGAGTTAACTCCCCAGGAGAACATGAACGCCCCAAAGGCAGAGCTGGGCACATTGTTGTTGCCTGGCAGGATCCTGAGGTGAGCATCTGCCTCTCACTGAGCAGAGATGCCCATGGTATATATAGAAACACATGCAGAGCAGAAAGGTGAATTAACTTCCCCTCTACTAGAGCTTCAAATTTCAGGAAGATTTCTGGACCAGTCTAACTGGGGTTCTTGGATTTAGGTTTGTGTGTCAGGCCTTTCACATACAATGAAGCTCCTTCTCCTGCCTTTTAGTGCTGGGGAGCTCTTGAGAAATCAAGGCTCTATACTCACAAAAGAAGATTTAAACCAGGGATTCAGACACATGCCATCCATCACCAGCAAGCAAACACTTGGCTAAAAAGGAGAAGCACTATAATTTATTTCCTCAACATGATTTCTGGCTAAGGTACCCTGAAAGGGTCATGAATATGAGATGCTTAAATACCCATAAAATAATTAATTTTTAAATATGAAGAATGATTTAAAGATTAATTATTCACAATCCCCTTCCTACCTGCAACCCATTTTTTAATCTGCCATTTTTCCTAGTCATCTTCCAAACCACTCATATTCCAAGACCATTGCAGCTCTTCCATGGTGCTGTCTTGTGTCTTCACAGCATTAAGAATTAGGAAAAATCAGACAGTGTGACAAATTTCACAAGTATTTACAACCAGCTACACTAGCAACAAACAAACTGTAGCTCCTTATCACAGAGCTCTTGTAGCTGAAATGCTCCATGGATAAAAATTATATTAACTACTAGAGTGCAGTAAGAGAAGGGCTGAGAGCACAGTGTTAATTTACATGAACACTGCATTTGATAATTGCTCTATCAGTGTAAAGCTAACACTACAAGTGAGGTCATTGAGCTGAGTTCTCACTTAACAGAAATACAAATATCTTGAGGGATGGAAGTGCACAGATAAGGTAACCAGGCAATCCTGCAGTCATTTACTGAGCCGTGGCAATCGATGCAGGACTGAGGCATTTTGAACTGCTGCTCCCAGGCTGGATGAAGTTACTCCCCTTCTGCTTGTGTCTCATTTTCACAGTGTCACCAAAGGGCAAAGAAGAGGGCTGATGCAGATTTAGGGAGGCAGAGAGATAGAGGGAGGCAGAGAGATAGTGGTGCCTGAAGGTGGCCATGAGCCAGCAGAAAACCTTGACAACAAACAATTTCCATCCCACTGGTGGCATATCCCATGAGATGGAATTGTTGCACACAAGTCACCTAGAGCAAAAGGCCCAGACAGGATTGCCTCAGTTGACCACTTTTTGATACAACAATTGTTTCACTAATCTGCACCCTGACGTGACCCTGCTGCAGCCCACAGAATCATAGCAACTAAATAGAAGAATTATCAGTAAAATAGTTAAATTATAAACAGCTTGTGGAGGAGAGTAAATTCATTTTAATTCTGGGGGGAAAACAAATCTGTGTTAGTCCATCATCAAGACCACTTGAAACAAAGGAAAAAACTAATTTAAAATTCCTTGACTTATGTCAATATTTAATTGAATTCAAGGACAAAATTAGACAACTTGCTTGTACACTCTCAGAAAACACATTCTGGATTTCAAGAGTACATCTACTGAGTTTGGGGAGGGAATACCTTATTCTCTGCTTTCTGTGTGAGCTGGGCAACAGAGCCCAGAGAGTATCTGAAAACACAGGCCTCCCTGGTGAGCTGTGTACACAGAAGCAAAAGCTGCTAAACCATTCATCACTCGTGTCAGAAAACACAGATTAGAAACACCCAGGCAGCTATATCAATGTGCAGAATCTGCCAGCACTTCCAAGGACAGGGACCTCATTTGCTAAGTAAACCTGCTCTGCTTTTCTGGGATGTGATCTCTGGCCAGCAAGCAGCCACCCAAGGGGAGGAAGCCTGATCAGCACAAATCTGAAAGAGTTACCTACCAGCATGGTCATGGAGACCAAAACCATTCTGCCAACCCAAGCTGATGCTGAGAGATGCAGGCATTCTTTGCCTTGTACCTGGCTTAGGGGAATGTAGAGAATGGGAATGGAAAGATTTAAATCTTGTAACAGCCTAGCTGTTCTCCTTGCTCCCCTGTTTTAAGCAAGCTTCCTGAGCAGCTGCTGAAGGGGATCATTCAAAATCTTCCTTTCAGGTCAGATGGCTGCACCAGCGTAGTAAAACATATACAGAAACAAGTCTGCAACTACAAAAAGATCTCACAGAACCCCATCTTTTCAAATTGTTATATCTTTACCAGCATATGCCCTTTTGTAGAAGGACAAAAAAATCTCACAACCTTTCAATTTCACAAAACTGCAACAAAGTTCTAGAAATACTATGCCTTGCCAGAAAGTTTTTGCCTATGTTTAAATTGCCTTATTTAACAAAGTGCAGTTTAGGGCAATGAGATATCATCTTTCCACGTGCTTCTTTAGCTAGGAATATGATCTGATGCATGGCTGCTACACCCTCTGTCCCACCTGGGCTCTGCTATTCAGTGTAACACAAGCAGTGCTGCAAATCTTTAACATGACTGTTAATAACACCAAAATACACATCTTGCTCAAAACCATCTTACTAATTCCTTTCAAAACCAGCATATACCCACATCTCTCTGGAGGGATCCATTTGTACACATGAACTCTGTATTCTTTAACTAGTTTCCTCTTCTGTCACTGCCTGAGACATTTTGGAGAGGGCAGGATCCTGCCAGCCTCACTGACTCCCTGCTCCCCCATCCTGGCAGACAACCTCCATGGCAGGGACTGGGCTTCACTCCCAACCACTGTGGGATTTCTCCGAGAGCTAATTTCACATCTCCTGGGAGAGAAATATAATGAGAACTGGCTACGAAGCAGTCATTTCCATTTGTGAACGGGATAGCACAAAGGAAGAAATGAGAACAAATTTCCATATGTACAGTCTCTGCTAAACAATCATCTCTGCAAATCCCTCCCCAGCGTGTGTGGCGCTCGCTGCCTTTATGGGACCAGCCACACAACCAGAATAATTGATTAATCATCACATCAGCTCAGAGGATCCAAGAGAACAGAACTGGATCTGATCTCAGATCACAGCTCATGTGCAATGGTGTGGCTACATGGATTAGTCATTTTACAGATAAATTTGGGCTAATTAAAGAAGGCTGCATCTCAAGCAGGCCCAGACTGTGATCAAATACCTTTGCTACAATCACTACATGTCAGAACAACACTTCCCCACATCCTCATTTTGAAACTGAAACACCAAGATGCCCAATCACGAGAGCAGGATGGCTACAGAGCTTAGCTGGGCATGGGCAAAGCCAGTGTTGAAGAAGGATAGAGTGCACAGTGTCCATAATTTACCCTGACTAGCTGGAGAACCAAAAAATTGCCTTTTTTTGGCAGGTTGGGGGCAGGGGGACAGGGTATATGACTCACCCTGCCAAAATAGGCTGTTTTTCTTCTGAAGGCAGTATCACTCCTCATCTTGACAAGGAGAATAATGCCAATTTCTTTAGCAATAATTAGCATACATAACAGAGAGGACAGAGGGTTCATTTTCTTCCCTTCTCCTTTATTTTCAGTTGGCTCTTCTTCTGATTTGACATGAATTATTACTAAAAATCAATGCCTCATGCTGAAGTACATATTCTGGATGAAATGGAAGAGCTTCACAAATTTTATGCATGGTCACTGAATGCAGCTGATTTTTGCACAGGAAATGGACATTTGCAAAGAAAACTATTAGTTTGCTTTACTAGTCCTTTTCCCTATTTAAAAATCTCAAAAGCACAATCTGCTTGCACAGCCATCATATATCACCTTACTAATTCCTTTCAAAAAAATGTTTTGAACAGATACTGGGACATCCAGGATAGATTTTGAAAGTTTTGTTTGGATCAAATTTTGCAACACAAGTTGCAAAATCTTCACATCTGCTCACACTGTATTCATCATTCATATGGGTCAAAACTGCTCTTGATAAGAAGTCCTTTTCCCCTCTGAAGAATTACTTTGCATTGGGATTTGCCTCAGTGTTCACTTTTCTGCAGAACAGCAAGATAACCATGGATGAAAGACCTTGGTCTGTCCTTCAGTGAGTACTGGCCTCAAGTGAAGAGCTCAGCTGCAAAGTTTGTTGTAACAAAGAAGCCTGATTAAATAAGTGAAATTTACCATTTGGCAGAGTCCTTCAGCCTGTCATAAAAGTTGACGACAATACTAAATGTTTTGATCAGAAACTGTGCTTAGGTCTTTGACTTGCATCCTTGATGACCTTTCAATCACATTTGAATATATTTCAATTACCAAGGGATAAAAATTACCCTGGCAGATGTAGCAAGGTCATTACCAACTTACTACCTTCCCTTTTGCTCAAGTCCCTGTAGCTTCTATGGCTTATATAATAAATATAATAATAAACTATTCTTTTATTCTGCAGAGAGTGTTGTAGCTTAATTTGTTTTAAATTTTAACCTGAACTACAACAGATATTGTAATTGTTGGGTAGAATACTTGACAAGCTGTGGCATTATTTGTGTCTCCATTTTGATCGGCTACTGGAGATCTTAAAACACAATAAATGGAAGGACAAGAGCAGAAGGGTGACTCAAATGCATTGGCATCACTCTAGACACAAAATATGAAACACTTAAGTGTTTAAGTGATCAAGTAAATCTTCAGTAAAAAGGAAGACATGTCTCAGGTGGACTGAGAACAAAACTAGGGAAACAGCAACAGAAAAGATGGGAAGCAAGAATCAAACTCACAGATTTGAAAAAAAATTATCTCTGCACTAAAAAAGAAGACATAAGAGGCTTCCTCAGCTCATCAATACTGATCTAACAGTCCACTTAGAATATGGGCAAAGAATGGGCACTACATGTCACCTCAGAAGACAAATTATCTTAATCAAGTATTTTATGAGAGACTAAAACATTCAAGTACTCTTGTTCAAAAAATACTTTTTTTTGAAAAGTAGACCATAAGAAAGATTCAATAAAAATATTTTTTTTCAAATCTGAATTGGTTCTTTTTATTCATAAAAGTAAAGAAAGCTTGTATGTCAACACAAGCACTTGAGAGTGCCTTCAGCAGGGACAGCAGCTTGCCTCGTGCCTTTGGTGCCTGCCTGCATCCCATACGTGCAGAATGGATACCAAAGGTATCAAAAGGTGGCAAAAGAGACCCCCAAAAAGGATCAATGTGTAATACCAAGTTAGGACTAACTAGGGTGGCCTTTACCAGATAAAAAACCAGGTCCAGTCCTTTGAGCTTTCTTTCAGAGCTAATGATGCCAGTTTTGTTTCAGTCTGAAGACTTGAGACAGTGAGGAGCTGTAGGCTTGGCACAGGGTGACCAGCAGCTTAATTATAGCTGTCATCTCATTAAGGCAGAAAAATTTTATTGCCTTCCTCTTGGAGATATAAATGGGCTCAATCTTGTATCTCAATCAGGCTTACCAGAACATTAAATACAAGTGCTGCCAGTAGCCAACTTCTTTGATGAAGGCAGCAGTACATAAAGCTGAATTGAATTAATAATTAAATTACTCCTGCAGAACTCACATGGTAGATGGTAGAAAAATTCTGTAAAAAGTCTTAAGTAAATGCTAACATTTTTAACAAAATAACCACTGTCTTTGACTAATGGAGATCTAATCAGACTATACATTAATTTGGAATAATCTATGAACTGTCATGGAAGTAATTTGTGTCATCTCAAACCCAGTACAAATTTGTCAAAGTACTACATGTAATACAAGGTCTTGATGTAATTAACTTCAGTGATTAAAACTCATAAACTGCGTGTCCTTGGCCAAGCACAGCCCTGCCATGGTCTCAGTTTCAGGAGAGCTGATGGGTCAGCACTTACTCCTGTAACACAAGTGCAGGAAGGTGACTGCAGGCAGAGCCCTGCAGTTGGATCCACCACAGTGCCTGCCCTGAGATAAAATCACACATTGTGTAGCACCACAGACAGTGGGAAGGTACAGAAAGTGCAAAGTGCAAGCAAGACAAAAAATTCCAAAACACTCCTTATTTTTTCAAAATCATGCTGGAGACTTAGCATTCCAAGATGTGACATCTGGGGCTGTGGCAGGTCTTCCTTCTTTTATAACTTTGTCAGTAGCCATGCTCATTGTAGCACCTGCACACCATGTTGTAGCAACAATGCACATTGCTTTTGATGGGGTAGTAGTGATATTGGATTAGATTCCCAAAGGAAAAGATGCTTCTCCCCAGGAAGCTTCAGCTGGAGGCTCCCTCTGGAGCTGCCCCCAGTGCTGGGCTCAGCTCTTTGCCTCCCTTGGAAGGAAATTAGACTCACTGCATAAACACCCCAGCATTTTCTGTAACCTCACAGCTTGCACACTCTACTGTAGCAAAATGGAAGAGAGAGGTCCTCTCCCTGCTCCCCAGACTACATTTGGTTTCCACCCAATAAATGCTTGAAGTAAATCAGATTTTCCAGTCTGGCCCACAACTGGCAGAAACTACATCCCTACAGACGCTTCCAGATAGACTTTGGCATTCCCCAGGAGGCATCAAGAGCCCAGACCATGGGGAAAACATCTCACTATTCCACATTACCTGAGCTGTGGGCAGGAAAGGTGAGGGCAGATTTTCAGAGGAAGAGAAAAACCACACAAATAAAACCAAGAGCATCACAAAGGACCCCTAACCTATGCACGACAAACACACTAAGACAATCCTGGAGGGAAAAAAGAGGGATGCAACCAAAAGAGCTACTTCATCTCACAAGATATATCTTGACAATTCTTCTAGACTGTCAAAGCAAGTAAGTGCTGACTCTATCTCCTAGCTTCTCCTGTCCTCATCTCACAACCTTTCATCAGCAATATTGTTACTTAAAAAAGAAGTATGAGACAGATCTTGTGTATTGGACTGCACTGCAGGAGCCAGCTTCAGTGAGAGACAGAGCAGCAATGCTTATCCCAGTGAAAAAGAAGACACCTTTGCATTAGTGACATTTTTAACAAGGACTTGACCTTTCTAAATCTGGCATAAGTCAAACAAATTGAGAAATGACTAGTTCATGGCAATCCCTTTTATAGACAATACAGTGGATTTTTCATGTACTGTTGCCACAGAAGACTACTGGCAGCTCAAGAAGCACAAAACCCAAAGCACTGAAAGGATTTTCTAACACTACTTTAGTGTCAGAAGTTTCTGCCTTGTGACCACTTCTTGCTCATTGTTCTGTGCTTACTGAGCTCCACTCACAAACCCCAAAGAATGTGGTGTCCCAGCAGGGCTGTGGAAAAGCACATCACAGGGAGGAATAAATGTGAGTTGCTACTGACTGACATCAGGCACGGGAGCCAAAATCTACTCCCAGTTCCACTACTGACTTACTACTTCTCCCCATCCCTTTGCTATTTGTAAAGCAACTGGAATCACAAAATTCTTCAAATGTTTAGGTCAAAAGTACAACAGTGGACAAGAAGAGGATACACACATCTGTTACCATATTTTGCTGCTAAGAAACCTGGCAATCTACTGTAACCTTAAAGTGACCAAAGCAGATTCAAATGAAGATAGGAGAAGAAACCATGCTCACTTGCTCTCTCTTCACGAGTAACAATTTTTGACAAACCAGATTTATAAGGACAGCTTATAAACCTGGCACACTTTTGTGTGTGACACTTTTGGCACACTTTTCAGCAATTTTGTCTAACGTTGCTAAGTGCAAGAGATGTTTTACTGAAATAAAGACAGGTTCTATTTTTTTTTTTTTTTCAGAAACAGCATCATGATGTAAAATTTGCATTATCAGGTTAATGCAAATTTAATGTTTAATGCATCATTAAACAGGTTAGCTCACACAGTGATGTGCACGGAGCTTCATGATAGTGTCACCATCAGGCTCATTGGAAAGGATGCTTGAGAAACAACAGAACCATCTTGCTGCCACTAGAAAATGGTTTTAACTGTGGTTGCTGTGATTGGGACAGCATTTATGTTCAGCATAAAGCAGAAAGATGGCATCAAATGCCCTAGCAAGGCTCTGTGTCCCTTATGACTAAGCTGCACACCAGTATAAAATGGTCCAATCCCTGTTTTACATAGTTGTGCTGGTAAAAGCTACAAGTGTATACATGACATTATATGGTGTTTCAGCCCAAGGAACAGTTTTACTGAAATGGTACAAGGCATGGATTTATGTGAGGTGTCCTGGTGGTACAGTCTGTGGGCATTCCTGCACTTGCAAAGGTGCCCTTTCATAGGTATGGCCCCAAACACACCAAGTGAGGGCACAGAACCAAGCCTCAGCTGGGTTCTGGCAGAAATCCCTTCATGGTTTTACCCTCTTTGAAAAGTGGTCCTCCAAAGGAATCCCAGACCACTCCAGACATTCTTCAGGAAGCCATTAGTCCTTGAGAAATTTGGCATCTTCAGGTTACTTTGCATCACTCAGGGATTACCTCTCCTAAGTGCATAGACCAGAGCTTAATTACTTACATTATTAAATACAACAGCTCTCCCTCTAACCAGGGCCTCTGCCCCTTACACCAAGGGCAGCCATTAGTAATGTCCCCCAGGAAGCACTGTCATGCTGTTATCAAGTAAAAATTAACTTTGGGCTCCTTTAGATTTTTTTCTTTGTTTGCTTTGTTTTGCAGCATGACCCAGAATAGAAGGAAGGCATTGAACTGTTTATGGGTAAAAGACACAACTGCCACCACACAAGTTGAAGCAGCTCAATAGCTGAAAACAGCAACTTCCTGCAGAGAGCTGATGTGACAGAACTTGGACTCATTTCTGGAGTCAAGCAACAGATCTTCAGGCCAGCACAGAGCAGCAAGTGTATTGAAAGCAGGCTGTGTAAAATTCAGCATGCAGCTCACCCAAATTAGCTTTTAGTGAGACAGCCTCACAGCTTGGAGAAGGTTTCTTAAAAACAACACCTTGATGGTGCTTTTCAAGGCTATGAAAGTGTCTGTAAAAGAAACAAGGCTGACTGCAGTAAATAGAAGGTTTAACATATCTAGGATAGGCTCCTACTAAAATTTTCATATGACATAATAAGGCTCAGATTTAAATCCTTTGGTCTTTGTAGAAAATGAGCTTACCTGACAAAAGAAGACTCAGACATTTAAATCTGGTACTGACAAAATAGTGGGGATTTGCTACCAATTTTAAAGGAAATATGACTGGGTTGCCAGGGTGTGATGCTCTTTGTTGTACAGCGACAACCACTCCCAGCAAGCTGAGCACTCAGTAATTGGAGGGACTTGGCATGAAAGTAAGGGAAATACTGATGCCTACCTCATCTTGAAAATACACTACTTGCTTGCAAGAGTCATTTCAGGACTTCCCACTTATGAGTATATGACAGGACCTTCTCTCACAATCCTCTTCTGCCCCACCCTGCAAACTATCCTCCACACCATTCCATCTGAGAAAAGGAGTTCATTTAGTATTTTAGTAAATAGCAACAATTGAGTTCTAAAATTATGTATCTCTCTAGTAAAACAGCTGGAGTAGAGTACAGGAAAATAACCAACTTTTTGTCTACTTCAGTGAAAAAAGGACACGATTTTGCATAGATCAAAATACCTCTGTCAAATTAATTTGTTTAACAAATAACTATCAGACTTCTGGAAAGTGTTAGATCTCCTAACTTCCATGAAAAGCATTTAGAAAATAAAAGGTGACATCTGTGTCTGCTCTGAATCTGCAAATTTCACTTGAACCAATTTTGCTGTAATTTCTCCATCTACTTGACTTTCTCACTGCAGCATTTGGTTACCTTTCAGCTACAAATTTACCTATCTTCAGAATCATTCTGTGAATGGAAATCATGTCATCCTTTCATCACCCTCCTGCTCTTCTCCAGAACCTGCCAAGCTCTGCTGCATGCTCTTTTATCATTAACTCTTACTCTCATGAACAAAGTGCACCACCAAGCACAGGATGTGAGCAGAGCAGCAATCTGTGCCTCCCAGGCAAAGATTTCTTCTTTCCCAAAACCAGAGAGAGAGCAGGACAAAGTCAGAGTCACCTTTACAGTGCAGTGGTGTCTGCTCCAGGCTGCATCTCTGCCTAGACCACAGTGCATCACCTGCAAGCACTGACAAGCAAGACAGAAGGATGCAAAGAAGTCACAGCATACATCAGCATTAAGGCTTTGTCCTGCATCCTGACACAGTTTCAGATCAGACTCTGCAAATAACTTAAATAACATTTGCATATCAAAAGAACACGGCAGTCCTTGCTAACTTCAGCAGGAATTTCTGAGTAAGAAAAGAGTGGTCAATTCCCACATGACAAAAAGCCAAATGCTGACAGAGGCAATCTTTCTTCACCTCTGAGGCACAAATCTGAAGTGCTTCCCATACTTCCCTTCTCCTTTTCCTCATCTCCAACGCAATGTCAAGCCTTGCCTCTAGCCTTTGAAAGAAGCCAGCCAACCTGGCAGTATGTACTCCAACCCCACACTTGGAGGTGCCTGAAGGGTTTTGTCTGAGTGGTTTCTCTAGGAATTGGCCTGAGGGAAAGGACTTTAAAAATCCCCAAAAAGCAAATAATTAACGGTCTTGTAGCAAGAAATGTGAGGTGGTCCTAACCATACTAATACATCAATTCAAATTTTTTAACAGTTTATTATAATACTGAAATGTTAATCTTATTCTTCAGTTTTCTAATATCACTGTTGGAAAAAAATAAGAGTATGCAGTCTTAATTCAGCATGAGTAAGTGCTTAGGGTTGAAACGTATAGAAATATTTAGGTTAAACATATTCTTTCAAAGCTATTCTGCCTATCAGTTCTTATTCACTGTTTTTTACTAATAGGTGGGAAAACTGCTCACCGGAGCTCATCGCACTGGAGTAGATTTGAAAGACACCAGATTTCTAAAAGGTCTGGGAACTTTTCTTTATATGGCAAAAGGGAAGTCTGTCCCAGAATGCCTAAGCAGGACTCACTCAGCCAGTGAGATGTGTTCAAAGTCCCCACTCCTTGACCTTCCTGGCTATTTAGGCATCACCTGCACTCAGGGTTTTGTCTCAGTACGTTTCAGGTGCTTGAGGTACTTCTGATTTGGAAAAGAAGTACCAAAAGCAATTCTCCAATAACCAAAATCTGCAGCCTCTTTGGAATTTTTTTAATCGCATGAATCAGTCACTGATTAGGAAACAGCAGTGGAGAAGATTGGATAGCCTTGGAAAACCAAGCACACACACAGTACTGTGAACCCAGCTTTCCCCTCATTCTGCATGCAAAGCACACAATCCAGCTAAAAACAACAGAGAGCCTCACATCTACTTCTCCTACGTGCTCTTGGAACTGCCATTAAAACCTAATTTTTACCCTCTGATCTTTCCAATCTTCCTTCCACTTTAGAAGATCTCTGGAGGTGGCAGGAGCAATCACCATCAGACTCTCTTAAATGAGCAGCTCCAGGCTTTTGAGGTTTTGCTGAACACAGAAAGACATGGACACAAACAGCCCTGGAAACACAGAACTAAAAGATGGCTCACAGTAAAGGAAAAGGGTCTTTTCAGGAATTATCAGGAAACTGTATACAAAGCAACTTCTACCCAGGATTGTTTCCCACTAATTAATATGACAGTAATACTGTAACAGTCAAAATGGAAACTGTATTTTCTGTTTCAGAGAAAAAGAGGTGCTCTCTGTTAGTTTTGTGAATTCAGGTAGGCATTAGTTCAGCCCCCACCTTGGAGGCAGAGTCCTCAGGCTGGCACATGGCATGCCAGAGCTGAGCAAGGAAGAGGAGTCCTTCCAGTTTCACATTAGGAGGATTTTTTCCTCCATGTGATTTTACATGGTAAGTCCAGATTGTTCATCAGTCACCCAGTGACCTTTCCAAAATCCTCTTTAATACTTAATTCGACATTTTATAATTTTAAGCCAAGTCCATGCAGCAGGAGACCATGTGTGAAGAAGATAAAACAGAAAGCTTAACAAAAACCAGCCTCCCATGTCCACAACTCTTAACCCAAAAGATTCAAGACAATAAATGCCCAGCACTTAAATACAGCTCCAACATCAAAGCACTTTGCAGACCCCACACATGCTGCAATAAAAGACGTGGGGAATATAAAATGCTCCTCTGTCAGGATGACCTGTCAGTAACTCTGGAGTAAGTACTCCCTGTCAAGAGACTTGCAGCAGCTTCCCTGAGGTCTGCACCTTATCTCACCAATGTCCCTGTAAAAATCTTTCAGACTGTACCTAATTGAGCAATTTTTGTGTGCAGAAGCATCATGTGGATGTGAAAGGAGCATCCAGATGGACAATGAACATGTATGACATGGACATCCATTGGCAGAAAGCAGCCAGAGAATCTTACTGGGATTTGCTTCCATGAAGGATCTTAGAAAGCAGAAAGAGGAGGTGCAGGCAGAAGGTGTAACAGAGAGGAGAACTTACACAGAGCAGTGGAAGGAGATTCAGATGAGGAAGAGTTCAGACTTCAGACTGGAGATGCCAATGGAGCAAAACCAGTGGACACCAGCACTTGCTGATGAAAGATACACTCAACAATCATTCCTTTTAACAGTTGCATCCACAATTGCATGGAGATGAAGGAATTAAATTTGAATTACTTTTTACCATGTAAATGATGTTTTAATGCATTTTGCCTTTTAAACAAATTCCTTTAAAATTTAATAAGAACCACTGGTTAATTTATTGAATGCCTGATATTTTTGGTATTTTGTTGAAGTAATTTATATAAGAAATACTGCATTAATGAACCATGCTGTAAAGTTTAATAAGTTAAAAGGTGATGATTTTATACGAAGGTAGGAATGGAATAAGCAAGAGATGTAGCTGTGGATGTCAATTAAAGTTCTAGAATAATGCAGTAAATAATGTGATAGAAGTATCTAAGTGAATTCATGCCCTGTGCAAAGTGTTTTTCTACCTAGAAATGCAATTTTTAAAATTTTGATAATCATAATGAAAATTAAGAAGTTTTGTCCTAACTAATTTTCAGAGTCTATTTTCTCAGAAAATATGCAGGAAGATATTTTTTAAAAGTAGCCAAAAGTTAGAAACACAATGTGAATCTAAAATTGGTGTCCATCTTCCTCTTACTTACAAAGTACCTACAATGGAGGCACTACAATGTAGTAGGCCACGTTTCATGCAAGGAAAGGCTGGGAGAACTGGGATTGTTCAGCCTGGAGCAGAGAAGGCTTTGGGGTGACCTAACTGTGGCCTTCCAGCACCTGAAGGGAGCCTGCAGGAAAGGAGACTGCTAGGAGGCAGATAGAGAGTGACAGGATAAAGGGGGGATGGTTTAAACAGAGGGAGGGCAGTGCAGGTTAGACAGCAGACAGAAATTCTTCCCTCTCAGGGTGGTGAGGCACTGGCACAGGCTGCCCAGAGAAGCTGGGGATGGATCCCTGGAGCTGCTCAAGGCCAGGCTGGATGGAGCTCTGAGCAGCCTGGCCTAGTGGGAGGAGCCCATGCCCAAGGCACAGGGGTTGAAGTTACATGGCTTTTTAGGTCTCTTCCAACCCAAACCATTCAATGATTCTTTGAAAGGAAAACTGGCAGAGATGTAAAGCTCTCAACACTAAAGGACTCAGTATGGGCCAGACTTTCTGAAGGTCTTAAATATCCAAAGGTAATGTCAAGTCTTCTGGGCTATTGGAAATTGCCTTAAGTGGCCTACCGTCACACTTTACAACAACAACAATAATCATCATCATCTTCTGCTATTTTTTTGTAATTGCTCAATTTCTTTTACAAAAACAGCTGAAGCTTTTTCACAAAATCATTTCAGAGAAGTTCTTTTTCAGTGATGATGTGTAAATATGATAAAACAGAACCTGATTATCCTATCCATCTTCTAGGAGGTGATACATGATATTCACTTATGAAGAGAAACTTCCTGTTCAGCTTGTTTAAACCCCATGATTATATTTTGATTAAACAGTCCAAGAATTGAAAGATAATGCTCAGACATCCATAACTTCCAAGAACACAGCTTCAAGATATTTTTAATCAAACCTAGTTAAGACTATTTGCTTCAAGAATGAGTAGAGCTCTGCAATCAATGCTTACTGCATATGTTTCTTTGACCAAACTCATACAATTTAACGCAGTCTCTGAAAGTTCAGCTAAAAATCTGAATCTTAGCATTTCATTTCCAAAATTGTGATTTACCATGTCAGACAGAAAGTCTGAAGCAAATCTGGAGAATTCTGTTTATAATAAATGGAACCAACCAATAAGCATTACTGCAACCAGCCAATTCTGTGACTGGAATGCCAAACTTCGTAGAACACTGGTAGTTAAATTGCCTCACTGAGGAGAAATTACATGGATTTGAAAGGATTATAAAAGGATGAAAGATCCCAGCTGTCCTCGTTCTCTTAAGGCACTTTCATTAAAGTATTTGCTGGAGGCAGGGTTGTCCTGATGCTTAATTTCACAGACACTTTAGAGCCATGTATAAGAGTAAAGCTTTGATAGAATGAAAATTTTGAAGTATGGCAGCAAATACAGAAAGTCAGTATCAGATTTTTTTTTTCTTTTTCAGGCATCAAATCAAAGGGTTACTTGTCTTGAGGCTGATTCCTTAAAAATCTGTTGTGTAAATAGAATAATAGATTTTTATCTTGTTTGAGGAGCAAGGTACTGTACTGATCAATAGTTATTATGCACTTGCAATGTAAAGGTTTTTATTAATTTAATTCATCTATTTAAACTGTGAGTTTCATTAACACCATTAAAAATGAACTACCAAAAAACCAGTGGGAGCAAAAGTGAGAGAGGTGCATTCTCTGGGCAAAACTGTATTGTGAATTTCAATCAGATAAAGGAACAGAAAGAAAAAGAAGCAGCTGGATCAAGAATTTTTCTTTCTTTTTTTTCTCATGAGCTTGTGCAAAAGCTCATTACACACTACCAGCTATTTTTGTAGGGAATAAGCCAGGGATGTTCTCCAGTTCTTAAAGGAAAACTCTACCTGATACTAATCAGTATTACTGGAATGAGATCTCATCACAAACAGGAGTGGAAAGAATAAGGCAGAGCTGCTTTCTCATCAGTGGACTCCAAATCAGATGCTGCATCTAATCTGTCATAATACCAGATTCACTCAAGTGTGTGCACGTGTACACACACACCTGCAAGAGGAGATTTTCTTCTAAACCTGAACAGCTAAACACATTCTGCTACGTGAGAACATTTGACCATGTGTATTGATTTTAAAACATGCCCAGCAAACCTGAAAAGTGAAATATTCTTGCTCTCTTTCTATTTTAAAGGAAGAACTGTAACAAATGCTTTGTATAGTCATTACTAGATTAAGAAAAAAAATATTTTCAAGCACTCCACAGCAGGGTGAAGTGGTAAGGTGAGAGCGACAGAATAAAAGAGATCTTTTATTATATTAACCACATTCATTTCATATTCAAGGGGATTTTAATAGATGCCAATCCAAGAGAAATAACTTTAATTACTTTAATTACTTTTCTTTCAAAACTTTGTATGAAAATGACAAACAGGAATTATGAAACTGATTTCCATATACTTGCCTCTTGGTACTCAATGAGTGTGGGTTTTTCTCTCTCTCTACAATTTTTTTCCCTTTCAGTTTCATTTTTTTTTATTAAACCTGTAGCATGGAACATATTGTCCTGGAAAGCACTATCATTCTTCTACATCACTGTCAGGAATACTGTATTCTAGTAAAACCAACAGGTTATACAGTGAACTGGCAACTCACTCTCCAGCTATGGCTCTCATTCACCTGCTGGCTAGTTAATGAATAAGTGCATATATACATTTTCTAGAGAATTCCTGCTTTTAACTGAAACATTTCTTAACATCAAAAAATCCAAGATCAAAACAAGAAGACAATAATCAAGGAATTTTTTCCCCCTCATGGCTTTTCCTCTCTGCATCTTTATATTTTCAGTCTTTTCTGTGATGATTATACAAAACTTTTTCATATATAAACATACCAAGTTTTGATTATCACCCAGAGAAATGGTTCTCATTATTAAAAAAATATACCATGTGGGGCTTTTTAAAAAATGTCCTGCTTCTGAATATCCTGCCTGCGTGCTTGTGGGATGAACAAGCCAAGGAAGCTGTTCAATAACCTTTGCCAAGACATTCTAACAAGAAAGGCAGCAGCCAGCATAGTGCTGTTGCCCTCACACACCAAAAGTGCTTCTGCTGCACCGAAAAAAATAAAATTAGTGACAGTTTTCATTGTGCTGCTTTCTGGTAAAGGAAAACTGCACTTTGATGCCAGTTAGCACCGTGATGCTATTGAGTGTGATGATTCATCAAAGGGGCCTGGAGGGCAGCTGAAGGCTTTAGCAGAACCATCAGACTGATTTTTGTCCCCTGTATTCACTACTGAGTGATCACAGCTCCTCTGCTTTTGAAAGTCTGGCCAGCTTTGCAGCAGCCCCGAGTTCTTTGTTTCTCTGACAGCCTGACTCCTCCATGAGCATCCTGCTCTCCACAGGACAGCTCTGTGTCACCTGAGGCTGCCTGCAGCCAGCCACGCTGCCAAACGCTCTGATGGACAGACTGATGGACAGACACTGCTCCTGGTCCTGCCATACACAGGCACCAGATGCCAAACTGACCAGGTCACCCCTTGGTTCTCGGCATTTTGAAGCTATTATTAAAAAGACACGGCACTGGGAGATGGGGACAGCAGCTGCCTCTGAGGAGCATTACCACTTCCTCTTTTAATTAAATATTTGTATGCAGACAGCAGCAGAGGAGCACATCTGTCTGCCAGACAATTAGCAAAGTGAGGATAACAAGATGTAAGAATCAGAGAGAGTGCAGTGAGCTTCAGCCCTGCTGAAATCCTTCCTCTTCAAATAATTGTTTAATGCCTTAAGCAGGTAAGAATTCATCCAGCAATTTGAGTCAGAGCTGGAGGCACAGAGTGGAAACACTCACCAGCCACACACAAAATTTCCAAGCATGAGATAGTAAGAAACCAGTTACAAACAGATATATTTATAGTACACTATATTACCTATAACTGGACCAATGTCTAATCTTGCATCTTCTAAAGAGCTACTCACAACTGGTACATTTTGGTACAGACTGAATACAACCAGGAGGAAAGCACTGCATTGGCTGCCAACGGTTGACAAGGCAAAGATTGCTGAAGAACAGCAATTGGAGGAGAACTGTAGGTCACCTGCTGCTTTTTTGCAGTCTACTGTCTCCATCCAGGATTTCTAAATCTTTGCAATCCTGACTTAACTTCTCTCCCTTTAAAGAATCTGATGCTGAGCCTACAGGATGAAACATTCAAACTCAACAAGTGAAAATATGTTGCACTGGGAGATCACTGAAATGTCCCGGTATTATACACAAGGTATTTAGTTACTAGTAATGAGCTGAGAACTTTCCTCACACAAAATATACTCTCACACTGGGGCTGCAACTTTAAACAGGGAGAGCCAAATTCATACAAACTTTCTGTGTGTGGTCTCTCATTTTAAAAAATCCCAATGAAAGAAAACCTTTTACCATTTCCTACATTAGTAGTAAAAGAGTAATCCCTGCCCACAAATGTTTGTTTTGAAATGCAAGCTAAGATTTTATTTTTCAATTTAAAAATTTCAAATGTAAATGAAGATTAAATCCAAGGCAAACACACCTCCCTAGACCCTATCTGACAGGTCAGGAAAACTAACTGCTTTTTGACTTGTTTTAACCTACATTATGAAAGGGATTTTTCTGGAGCTTCAATACCTCCCTGAGACAAGAAAACCGCTTCCTGTCCTGCTCTGGTTTCCAAGAAAGAATCTTCTGGATTAGAACAAGTCCAGCACAGGACACTGGCCAATAATTTCCATCTGAAGTGAAAGAGTGCCTGCTGCCTCTCAGGAGGAAGGGAATTCCAGGCTGTTACCTCCTAACTGCTACAAACCTTACTGTTTGCATCCAGGTCAAAGCATCTGCCATTGCTCTGAAGTGCCTCCAAGCAGCCAAGCAGCTGGTGCTCTCCAAAGCAGAGACAGTGAAGTGTTGCCACTGTCCTATCTGATTGATCATGGAGCTCTTTCACTGCTGCTCCTCACTGACTCCTCTGACACTGCAGCCCCAGCAAAGAAGTAAATGTGACAAGCACTTAAAAAAAACCTGTTAGCACTGTCCTGGAATTAGCAGACTGCCATGAAGAAATGCCCTTAAGCTTCTAAAGATGAACAAAAAAGTACCTCTTCAAAGAACTAAACAGTTCAAATGCAAAAATTTCCTTACTGCTTAGTGACGCTCACATTAAGTAAGCATGAACTGAGAAAGGCCTTCAATATGCATCTGTGCCCTTGCTACTCCATGCCCCAGCAGAAGCTTGGGAGTGAATATTGCTCATAAGGGGCTGAAAATCCTTCAAGTTCTTTTACCCATTTTAAAATAGGTGTAGAGTGTTTTAGCTTTACCAGGCCTTTTATATTTACACACCTTTAGACTCTAGGACTGTATTTTCAGTGGGGACAACACTTAGAACTTGCTCCCACAGGCTGCAGTGCAGTGACAAAAACAGAGGAACAAGGCAATGCCCTGACTCTCGGTTTTACTTGACTTGCATTAGGCGAGGCAGCCCCAGTGCACTGCACAGACTGTCAGCATGAGCAATCACCTGTGTGCACACTGAAGGGAGCTCCGAGGAGCAGGTGGGCTCATCAGCACACGAGGGAGTCACTGATGCAGCCCCTTGTTAAAGCACAGGCCCAGCGCTGCCATCCACAAGCGGGAGGCGCGTGCGCGATCAATGCGCTCATCGCCCCGAGCTTCTCTCATCCCTGTCTGGAAGATTCACTTTGATCACCTTAACAGAAGAGCTGACCTTAAGAGGAAACAAGAACAGAAACTGCTAAGGGAGACAGCTAGAGGCACAGCAAAGCTTCCTGTGCAGCAGTGTTACTCAGAGCCAGCTGCTTATGATGAGCATCCGCACTCTCATCAGCCTGTAAGTCAGCAGCACCTGCTCCCCCTCCATCGTCTTCCTGGAGGACACACACACAGTAGGACCGTGCTCAGCAGCCCTCCCCAGCACCCAGCTGTTTGTGGCAGGACCTACCCGCAGGATATGCCTTGCATGGCAGCCTCCTGTCCTGCTGAACACAAGCCTGCCTTGTCCTACTGCCTGCACCGCGCATTCGGCACGCGCGCAGGAGACGCAGCCTCCCTGGAGCGCCGCGTCTGAACAGAAACAGATTCCAGCAGAATTAGCAAAGGAAAATTGGAGGATATTTAAGAAGCTTCTGGTTTTCAAGGATTTAGCAGTCAATACTCTGATCTCTGTGTACTCCTGAATCATTGTTTATGTTTAAGTGAATGTCAATGGAGATGCATCCACAGAAGCCACATATGACTGCTGTTTAGCCCAAATGTCTCTTACTTTGTAATTTTAAGACTCTGTGATTTTAAGACTCTCTAAACTATTGTACCTGGTGTTCAGCTGAAGAAAATGAGAATACCTTAAGGACCCCAGGTAGGATTTTCACACAGTAATAATTCATGTGCATACCACAGTTCTTAGGGACTGTACTACTCCATACTTCAGTGGCTGCCATTCCTAGAGATGTGAAAAGCCTTAATAGGTAAGACATTTCCTGTACTTTCTGCCCCCAGTGATTAACCATCCATCCAGCAAAGTTACAATAAACCTAATGTCCTGTTGCTTATTAATTATCAGCTCAACAAGCCATTTAAGCAGGGAAGAAATGCACAGCAAGCTGTTTCCTGCCATCCTGCATATTTGCTGTAACAAATGGCACATTGAACAAACCAGGCAGGATTTCTGAATGAGCATTGTTTGAAATACATCCCTGCATCTAATTTAGGCATATTTATTCTGGCACTTTCATCATAGGAAGCAGGATTGTCTAAGGAAGTCATTTGAGGTGATTGAAAGAAACACTCCCACACTGGTACAGCCTTCCCCAAAGTAATTCCCTTTCTCTGGGAGCTGAGCCCCCAGTATCAAAGAAAGTAATTTTGCCTTTTAATGGGAACTGACTCCAGTGGATGTTGCTGAATTTCATAGTGGAAATACTTATCTTGCAATTCTGTTAACCAATTTAGTATTTGCCTATCTACTTTGGAGACCAGCGTTTGAGGTGACATCACTGAAAACCATGAAAATTTCTCTCATTTTCCCATTACCCAACCTTGTAATTTTAAGCACAGTACTACAAACTAGATATCTACCCTTCTGACCTGTGAACAGACACAGCTATTCGTGTACCTTGGCCCAGACCACACCTGCTCAACTTTAAATTGCTCTCAAATACCTACTGCCCTCTTAATTCTGTTTCAAAATTGCCCAGCAGAATTTGAGTATTTCAAAGAGGAAAACCAGAACATGCAATCCATGTCTTCTTTCTGGCTCTGCAACACTCAGACCAATAACTCATTGTTTCCTCCTCTGTGAAATTAAATATAAGAATTTTCCATTTCACTATATATTGCAATTATTTCTGCACCAGCTAGAAGTTTTGTGTCCTTGATGTAGAACTGATGGGGCTTTGAGCAACCTGGTCTAGTGGAAAGTGTTCCTACCCATGGCAAATGGGTTGGAACTAGATGGTCATTATGTCCCTTCCAACCCAAACCATTCTATGATTCTATGAAATGTAAGATATAAACATCAAACTACAGTAAATCCCATATATGCTGTGGTCCATACAAACTGCTCTTCCTGGAACATTTCCAAATTTACCATGATTCCCATTCACTTTTGAGAGCTCTAATCTGGTTTTTGGGAGTATCTCTCAAGAGGAAAAAATGGCAATGAACACTGGTAATGTGAACCATGAAGAGCTGACCTCACTGTCATTCTCATTTGTATTCGAGCACATTGGCGTTTTGATTTACCCTGTTCGCAACATCAGTCTGTAGATCAGCCCTGAAATTTCCTTTTCTACCCAAAAAGGCTGAATGTGTGATATCAGGCAGGCAACAGCTCCCTTGCTGTTCCAGCAAGAGCTTCCTAACTTCTCATTTCTAGGGATTAGAGAATTTATATTCTCCAGCACAGAGAATTCCTTGGATACCAGCAGGAATCGAAGAAAACTAAAATCAGGTCTGTTTTTTCCCTCTACTTCATTAAGTACAGTGGGAATTAAACACTGGGAACCACACACCAAGGACAACACAACCGAGGTTTTCCTGCTTTCACAGATGTAGTCTTTGCTTGATGAGCTCTCTACTGAGCATGAGAACAAGCTAAGTAGATCAGAATCGACTTTTAATTAAACTCAACAGCTTTTCTTGATTCATGTAGGACTTCAAGAACAGACATCTGGCACAAGCTTTGGATGTTAGCATGTCATGTTTACTTATTTCTTTCCTTTGAATTCACATAGATACACGCATATGGATGTGGCATGACAATTTTGTTACAGCCTCATTTATTTATTTAGTGCATTTGCTTCCCATCATTCTTTATTGCTCCTTAAAGTACTTCATCTCAAGGAGAACCTTATTAGAACCCAACAATATAACATATGGTCACATTTGCTGCACTGTACACAGGCTACTTGGACAAAAGAGCAAAGCCATCACAAAATACAAAAAGCACAGGTTCAGAAGATGAGTTTTGTTATGCATGTTTGAGAGTCCACGTGGGGATTTTTTCTATACAGCCTTTCCAGAGTATTTTCTTCACAATGATTGAGGCTTGTGCCATAACTTTAAAAGGCATTTCTTAGATGCAATCAAAGCCAAGGGATGAATACAGGTTAGTTTCCATTCTACATGTGGCATTCTACTGATGTTCTGTATGAGAACATTTTCTACCAGTTTTCCATAGAGTTCCCTATAGTTAAGGGATCACAAGAAGGGCACTGGGGGAGCAAAGATCTTCCCACTGTAAGAGTAAATTGCATTTGTTCTCACTAGAAGAACCTGAATATACATAATTCTGTGGAACCTGAAGAGATGTATCCCAGAGTCCTAGGGAACTGGCTGTAGTCACCAAGACACTCTCCAGGGTATCTGAGAAGTCATGGAATCAGGTGAAATCCCTGGTGACTGGAAAAAGGGAAACAGAGATTTAAAATGGACAGAAAAGAGGAACCTGGGAACTAGTGACCTGTCTGTGCCTGCTAAGATCCTGGAACAGATCCTCTGAGAAGCTCTGCTGAGGCACAAGGAGGACAGGGAGTGATTTGAGACAGCCAGCACAGCTTTACCAAAGGCAGGTAGTGCCTGACCAGCCCAGTGCTCTTCCGTGGTGGAGTGACTATGGCAGTGGTCAGGGGAAGAGTTATAAATTCATTTATCTATTTCATTTTATCATGAAATGACCAAATTAAAAAAAAACCCAAACCATTTTTGGAAAAGCAAAATTTGCAGGTCATAATTGTCCTGAAAAAAAGGCCCAAAACCAAATCCAAAACAAAGAAACCCCACTTCTCTCAAAATAGCACTAAGAATTTAAAAAACAAACAAACAAACAACCAAACAAAAAACAAGCACTTAGGAAAGTGAGAACTTTACACTGGCACATAGAAAGGAATGCATTTCCCCCACGGCCTCTGTAAGTCCATTTAAGTGCTCCTGATACGATTCTTTCAATCTTCAACTTTCTATTTTCTTTCTTGAGTTGAAAATCAGCTCAAACACAGAGACAAAAATAAGTCGTAATGTTCAACTTCTAGCTGAAGTTACAGAAAGCAAAATTCCTATCTTGGGCAAGCTAGATTTTTAAAAAGCCCCAGGTGCTGGAATTGCATAAAAAACCTCAGCTTTTCACTGAAACTAGAGTTTGCATTCAGCCGTGATATTTGTTGAAATCTACCTGAAACACAACTGGACCAAAGCCAGTGGCCAAGAAATCAAAATCATGATAGAAAATGCCAATGAAACAAAGCTCTAAAATTATTCCCAAGACATTAACACACCTTGTGCAATCAGACTTTTGGTATTTTGATATTTACATCTGGCAATGTTGAGGAGGAGATCCAAGTGAAACCAGTTCGCAGCTCACTGTAACATGAGATGTCTTAATTTGTGACCAAATTAGTTCTTTTGTGACATTTTCCCCTTTAACATTTATTATTATAATTTAACATTCAATGCTTTCTCAAGTAAGGGGAAAAGATAGACAGGGACTGCCTCAGACATTTGAAATAATTCCTGAAATTATAGCCTTTATTTTGAATCACCACTCTGAAAGTACAAGGGAGTTACTTTGGAAAGTTAAAACAACAGAAAAATGAGACACTGTTCTTTGGGAATACCAGATGAGTAGGAAAAACTCTTAACAACAACAGAGGAAGGGGAACTATGTAATTCTGTTTAACATCACATCAGGTTTCCAAGTGAATGTATAATTAACTACAGTTTATTCAAATTTGACTGGTACTGGATTTAAGAAATGATAATGTTCTTTATCACCCTTTAATAAAACTGCATGGCAACAAGAAGTAATGGAGTTAATGACAGACAAAATGAAAATAGTACCAGACCAGCTGATAAACTCCTCTGTACATCATGACACAGCTATTTTCTTCCCAAAGCCTGATTTTGCCCAAATAGACAGATGTGCTGAATGTTACTGGAAAGCCATTGTCAAATACTATGAAAAAAGATATGAAGTCTGGCTCAGCAGTAGAATTCACACACAAAAACCAGAAGCTGGGGGGGCCAGGGTTTCAGCAGGGTCAGCTGCTACACCTGAGCTGAGAGCAGGGCTGGGCCAGCACTCACTCTTCCTAAGCTGCAGCTCTGCTAAGTGGCATGGCCACCTGCCCACCACTGCCTGCCAAATGTGTGTCACTGCTAATTATAACCAGTTCAAATACAGCAGAGTAAAGAGAAGCAGGGAGCCCATCATTACACAGAAATACTACAAAGCACGGCCTTATTTTACCTACATGAAAGGCAGATTCTTGCCACTCGATAGCAGCGTGAGCAGAATCCCACTAATTTCCACGTCCAAAATCCAGTGGCTCTCAGCAAAAAAACTCCTGTGGCTCCTGCTCTTTCTCTCAGAATAGATTTATTAGTTAGGTGCTACAGTGAGGTCTTTTTTTCCTATGAGGTCCTATTTTTTTTTTTACCTTTATCAACTGTATAAATTGGATTCAATACCTTGAATATAGTGTGGCCTTGTTCTATTTTACCCAATAACTTGCTGAATTCTGTCATAAATGAGTAACTCTGTGAACTCCCCTTATCTGTAGCTTCTGCAGTTTGAGACTCTTTAGAGGACGAAGATGCCCAGCCCCTTGTCTAGGAAGACACTCATTGTGCTGCTTGCACACTGTCAATACATTTTTTAGTAGCTTTTCCACAAAGAAGGAACAATTTTTACAAGGCTCATCTCCTCTGTTAGGCATAGGACTATGGAACAACCCTTATGACCTTGCACTTGTATCTCATGGGCAAGACACAATTGAGATGGGGACAAAGGACTTCTTAATGAAATGTTTTAAGGGTGATGGCATGCACTACAGTCCTGCAGTACAGTTAGCTTGCATTCTACTGATTCCAAGCACAGAAAAGCAGCATTCCTGCCAGTTACTTACAGCAATACAGACCTAACAGTATTGAGACACTTGGTGACACTGCTTTTCCTCAGCTCTTTCCTTTAAAGGACACAAGGGTCACTTGCTTGCCCTGCACCTTCCTCTCTGCCATGATTTCTCTCCTTGTCCTCAGCACTTGACTTGATATGAACATTAGGAGTTGTCACTGCCCACCATAACAGACCTGCATTTAGCTCCTCCTTGTCTCACAACTTCTTACGCTGCTTCAGCCCTTCCAGCACGGTCTGCACAAGCCCAAGATGCAAACCCAAGGTGTACTGGGCGTGTACTGGGCTTGCACAGCCATGTTTTGGTAGCACGGGGCTACAGGGGTGGCTTCTGTGAGAAGCTTTCCCTGTGTCTAGTGGAGTCAATGCCAGCCAGCCCAAAACAGTGGCTGCACCTCTGGGATCACACAGTTAAGAAGGGGGGAAATCTGCACAATTGCAGCTGACAAAGAGGAGTAAGAATAAGGGAGAACAACAGCCCTGCAGACCCCAAGGTCAGTGCAGAAGGAGGCACAGGAGGTGCTCCCAACACCGGAGCAGTTTCCCCTGCAGGCCATGGTGAGGGTCCTTGCAGCCATGGAGGTCCATGTGGGAACAGAGATCCACCTCCATCACATTACAGATGCCACGCCAGAGCAAGTGGATGCCCAAAAGAGGCTGTGACCCCATGGGAAGAGCATGCTGGAACAGGTTCTTGAAAGGATCTGAATGATGGAGAGAGAAGCCCATGCTGGAGCAGGTTTGCAGGGGACTTGTGACTCCAAGGGGACACTAGAGGGAACCCACAGGATCCACAGGCTGGAGCAGCCTGTTCCTGAAGGACTGTACCCCTTGTGAGAGACCCAGGCTGGAGCTGTTCACAAAGAACTGTAGCCCATGGGAAGGACTGACACTGGAAAAGTTCATGGAGGATTGTCCCCATGGGAGGGACCCATGCTGGAGCAGAGGAAGGATGTGAGGACTTCTCCCCTTGAGGAGGAAGGAGTGCAGAGACAACATGTGAGGAACTGACCATAACCCCCATTCCCTGTCCCCATGCACTGCTGGATGGGAGGAGGTAGAAAAATCAAGACTGAAGAACAGACAGATGGGGAGAAGGTGTTTTTAAGATTTATCTCTCATTACCTATTCTGATTTGTTTGGTAGTAAGTTGAATTAATTGTTCCCCTAGTTGAGTGGGCTTTGCCCATGACTGTAATTGCTGAGTGACCTCTCCCACTCCTAATCCTGACCCATGAGCCTCTTGTTACATTTTCTTCCCTGTCAGTTGAGGAGGGGAAGCAACAGAGTGGCTTTGGTGGACACCAAGGTCAATCACCATAGTGTACAGCTTGTTTCCTTCCCTAAGACCCCTTCTGTGAAATCAGCCCCAGAAACACACACCAGTGCTGATCAATACCTATCAATGAAATGGGCCATTTCATTAGCCACAGAATTCTGCAGGCAGCCTCTCTCACGGAGTTGGCTGGATGCCACCATGAGCTGCTCTTAAATTCCTCCCCTGTAACTTGATGCATCATTGGCAAACAGCAGAGGAAAAAGACAGGTAGATTGTGTTCACTCCATCATTGATTTTACTGTAAAAAAGAAAGGCAACTTGGGAAATAAAACATTTCTTCAATTTCTCCTTTTTAATATGTGAAATTCAAGTCAAAAGCTAGAAAGTTTTCTAGCATACAAGGCCATATAACTCACAAAGAGGAGGACAAGCACTGTTGACAACAGGATTCCAGCACCTTTCAATATCACTGTATTGGCTCCAGACCTGACACTGACTCAGCCCACACCATGGCTGTAACACCAGCCAGAAAACCAGGAGCTGAACACATTGTGCCTCTCTGCTTCCACATTTCTAAGCACCAAGTTCAGGAGTCAAAGCCATAACTCACTTAAGGTCTGCTGCTGATCTGTCATGTAGATAACTGCCCCAAGCAAAAAGTATCAGATAATGAAAAACTGGGGGGCAGGGGAAGCAGTGATTTACAGAACTCAGTTAATGTGCAAAAATGAAGCTGGGCAATGAAACTTTCAAGAGGCTGCCATTGACCAGAATAAATCAGTGGCAGACAGAAGACTGAAGAAACATCTTTTTATATCACACTAATGAGAGGTGACAGGAAATCTGCTTTGGAAAGGAAGCCTGGGACAGGTCACCCTGGGCAGGCACCAGAGAAAGCCTACAGAGGCATCAGCACAGCACTCTGCTGAGAGTGCATGCAAGGCAAGCCCAGGAAAGCCCAACAGCACAAACTTCACAGTTTGCTCCAAAGACCCCCAAATCTCCACAGCCCCCCAGGAGCTGCACCCAGTTATGAGCTTGTTCTGTTCCAGTGCTGCCTTGGAGGGGGAGGCCTGGGGTCTGTGGGATCATTACTGCTGGCAAAGAGCCTTTTCAATGAACTGCTGGGGGTTTTTCTGCAGAAGCAAAATCACATCCTTCCACGCTTGGAAAGGGCATAAAGAAGAGAATATACAATTTTGTAACAATAACTAAGGAATGAAAGTGGGATTGTGCATGACTAATGCTAAGGATGGCAGAGAAGGTATCAGAAAAAAGGTTACAAAAAAGAGCTAAGGAAGAAAAGGGAGGAAGTACCTGCAGGATAGGGAGGTAAGGACATAGCTTAGGATAGGGTATAAGGAAATGGTCTGTGCAAAGGGAAAAGGAAAGTGAGAATGAAAACAGAAAAGGAGACAAAGATGAAATTAAGTATAAAAAGCAGATATTTGAGCCAGAATAAAGAAGAAAATTGAAATGTGTGTCAACATCCATACACTGCATGCACCTTAGAGGTACAAGTAAGAGTTTCAGCCTAGATGCCTTTGCACATAATTTGTACTGTTTTGTTGCATTTGTTAAGACAAAGCTAATCCTCTCTGTATTGCTCCCAATTGAAACTGGAAGCAACTTTTAAAAATGTTGAACAATGCACTAGAAGACAGATAAGCCTTTTATCTGCCATACTCAGCTGCCAGCCTCACCACACAACCACATTTCATTGTTCCAGCAGTTCAAGTAAATCTAAAAGCTAAACTCAAATCTCAGAAACCAAAAATCTATCACAGCACCAGAGACCATGAAAATATATGAGTATGAGAAGCAAGTTGGAGCTTTGCCAATCTGCTTCAGACTGTTACACAGAGTGGTTCTGCAACAACAGTTTTTCACTTGTGATTCATTTTAAACAATAGATCTGAGCCTGTGTAAGAGTTACTTATCTAGTTCATGCTGGATGTTCCTGACAAAATGCATAAGGGAGAGTTTAAAAAAAAAAAGTCCCTCTAAAAATGAAAAGATATGCTTTGGAAGTGAATCCTCTGCCTGCCTCTGCTTACAGCATCACAGAACAACACAATCTGCCTGCAGTGGATTTCTCTCTGCTGAAACTAAAACCTTCCAATGCTAACCAACAAATCCTGTTTGAAGTAACCTCTTCATAAAGCACACTATGCAAGGAGTGTGTATGAAGTCCAGGACTACAGACTACAATTTAGGTCAGAAGGGTCTCGTATCTTCTCTCAGTGCCATCACCACCAGTTTAGGTTGCTCTGGGCTTTGTCAGCAGAGCTCCACTACCTCTCGGACCAATCTGTTCTGAAACTTTTCCCCAGGAAATTTAATTGCATATTCCCTTTTTGCAACTTGTGACTTTTGCCTTTTGTCCTTATTATTATTGCAACCCTAGGATGACTCTGTTCCTGTCTTATCCATACCCTCCCCTTAGATATTTGAGAGAGCAGAAAGATCCCCTCAAGGCTGAAATTTTGCACGTGCCCCTGAGATAGAGTTTCTGCTTTCAGAGTGTTACACCACGTGAACATTTTCAATTTTCTTGTCAAAAGTATTTTGCAATCAGCAGACCCTGGTGTCACCTGCTGCTTGTGCTGCACAAAGCTGCTTGGGGATGCAGCCCCAGCCCTGCCCTGCCATCTGTGAGCAGGGAGAGCAAGGACAGCGTGCCCAGGAGCCCCACAGCACACTCACTCAGGTATGGGCTTGGCTTGGATAGAAGCTTAATTACATTAGCCCAAATAAGTCATTCAGCAAAACCCTTCCAGCAGACAGCTGAGAAACACGCCCTTGAATACAAACTCATCCCTTCAGTGCTGGTCCTGAATAGGAATTAAGGAGAATTAAAAATGCTTCAGATCTTACAGACACCAGTCTGAAATGGCAGTTGTCTAGATGGCTGGTGGGATTTTGTCACTGTCACAATTTCATGGTCATCCTCAACTTCACCATTCATACAAAGCTAATGTGATACAGTTCTGACTCATCATTACTTTTTTATATATTTGAAATCTCAGTAGCTTCCAGCAACAACTAATTGCTTATTAATTCCACCACAGAAGATGCTGTAAGGGATTTATAGTAATTAATAGAAGCTAATCTCCTTTCTCCCCTGAATTATCACTCCTACACATGAACTAATGAAGCAGTGAGTGACCCCCAAGCTCCAGAACTGCAAATACAAAGCTGAATTCTGTGCTACCTTTTCCATGAGTCCTCAGGAAAGGTACTGGTTCTGTGCATGACAGAAATACAAAACAGTGCTTTCCCTTTTGAAAAAGAAGCCAAGACAGGACATTGCATCCATCAATTCTTCATCCATCACCTTCCTGTCACCTTTCAATTTATTTCTGTCACTTTGAGGAAAGGTGTGTAAATGCAGCTCACAATCATGAACCCTGGTGCCTATTTATAACTGCAACACACTCCACCGCTAATCCTCTACAATACCAGATTTATTTACTTTTGCAATAAAGCTGAGATTCACAGAATTGGCTGCATTTGCTGGGCATTCTTAACTCTGTACTGTACGCATTTTTTAGGTGCACTTATGATTAGCAGGACAGGGAGCAGTGGAAATGCAGCTCTCCTTTGTCTGCTTGGTCCAGCCTGTGACCCATCCTTGCTAACACACCCAATGCTTCTCCACTGACACAGCCAAAAAACATGACAAACCTCCAGGATGCCAAATGAGCTGAGCCCCCTTCCAAACCACAAGCCAATTTTTCCTAAATGATGAAAAAGTAGCTGCAGAGCAGTCAAGCTCGTTTTAATGGAGAGCAGCTGTAAATGCTGGCATGTATAATTACTAAAGGAATGCCACAAATATTTAGATAACAAAAACTACAAACAACTTCTGTGATGACAAAGGTAAGAGTGATAAGCAGCCATGATTTAAAACAAACTAATTATGTCCAATAAATCTATTCTCTTTCTGGAAAAAGAACATAGAAAATTTACTAAGTCTGGTCATGAGCAAAACATACTGGGATGGAGTGCAGCTGCAGAAATGTCAAACTATCCTCACAAGGTTATACTTGACATTCTGGAGGAAATGCAAACAACAAAACTTGGAAGAAGAATTCCTAAATGTCCTTAAAGAACTATAATTAGTTGTTGCAGGTCAAAACTATACCAAATAGCAGGATGGTGGGAAGAGCAACAGGAAAGTGAATTTTGCCTCTTAAACTTTGCCATTAACTGAAAGAAATAAATGACAGGCACTCCAAAATTCAGATGTTGATACAGTGTTCTGGAGCAATCTAACACAGTAATAATCACATTGTTACACAAAATTGTATGGCTGATTCTTCTCTGCTGCTTCTTTTAAGTTATGGAATGAAATCTTGTCCTTCAATGCAAGTCCTACTTCAGCTTCAATAAAGTTTCATCTATGCATTTTAATTTGAATTGCCAGGGGAAAAAAAAACAGATTTTGACAGGTTTTTAACACAGTTTAATCTGGGTGGGGGGAGGGGAACCAAAGACCAAACCAACCTACTGTATTACCATGGGCATTGATTTGTGTAGCTACAGGCCTTCTTCAATACTTCACCAAAAGTCAGAATGTTGTTTCCTTTAGAAAAATGTATTTGCCCTCTAAGTGGCAGAAATATATTTCTAATGTGGAAATTTTCTAATTTCTAATATTTCTAATGAAATATATTTCAAAACATATGGGTTTTCAGAAATTGTAACTTGTCCACCCCTCACTCACATTTAACATTTCAAGCTATTTTTTCACATGCTGAAGCATCCAGGCTATCTCTGACACAACAGTTCTGTGTCTTCTTTGGTGTTACAGGGTAAAAACTCACTGTTGGGCTGAAAAGCTCTGTGCCATGTCTCCAGCAAGCTGCTTTCTCCTCCCTTTTCAAGGGAAAAATGCCATGCTATCAGAACTAGATTAAAAGAAAGCACAGCTCAGTTGCCAACGAAGCAGTGCACATTTATGTTCTGGAGGCCAAAATGGAGAGGCTTTCTGCTCAGTAACACTGACCAGGAATATGCTATTCTGTACTAATTCTGGCACTTTAAATTGAAGATCCCTTAGCTTGGAATTTTGCCACTACTTTTCTACACAGATGAGCTGTAATAATCACTGAAATTAGAAGCATTGCAACAGAATGATTATTTTAAGAAACTGAAATTTGGTAGCATGACAAATTAAGAGATAAATCCAGAAAACCAATCACCGTCATAAAGGAAAAAGATGAATTCTTGGAATAAGTCCATAACATTTCAGATAAATTATCAGGAAACAGCAAGGTGCCCTGTGAACTCACCTTTGGCCACCACTCCCCATGAGACACAGAGGGCACTGCCAAGGCAGGAGGTTACAGCCACCAGAACTGAACCAAACACAAAACCAACAAAATTTAAAAAGCAGCTCCAGCACATAAAATTCAAAAAAAGTTATGTACAAGAAGGTTTCCCCAGGGCATCTTATAAAACACTTTCAGCTTTTTAACACTCCTTTCCTCTGTTTGAAAACTTGAGCATTAAGAAATTTTTCAGACAATATTCAAGGGAAACTTCTACCTGACTGAAACACACAGGTAATTTCAGACACCTGATCCACCCTGAAAAGCTGCTGTGTATAAATTAGTGTGTGATAGCTACCTCATGAGTTTTCCCTCATTTTATGGTAAGTAAAAGGAAAAATGGCAGAGCCATTTCAGTTTAAGGTTTTGTGTGTTTATAAACATATGCATCTATTTAGATCATGGTTACATCAGTGCTAATATTCAATGCCTATTAATGTTGCTTTTCCTAAACAAAACTGCAGATTAATAATGGTCTAATCAAAAGGTATGTTTTCAGTTCCTTTCAATTAAGTAAAAGCAGCAATGACCATGTGAACACTCCTACTCTAGCTCAGTACAACTAATGGCAACAATGGCATAACCAAACCTGTTCCTAAACTGTTCAGCATAAAACAAAATGTTCAATCAGCCTCTCTGTACAAAAGCTCTGGGACTGTCACTGAAGAGCTTCTTCAAAACCAAGCACTGGACTACTCTCATAAAGTAAATCTGCTTTATCACTTCACCTGAAATTAGCCTACAATAAAATGATGTCAGGCAAACATTTCCCCCTCCTCCATTAGTCAATTACAAGACAGTTGTATTCAAACCAATTCTGCATGGGTAGATACTTCAATTTAAAACATGGAAACTTTGAAATCACCCCATTGCAACTGGGGCCACATCACATCACAGCGTTTTGAATGAAATATTAACAGCACATTCTGCAGCACCACTGAACACGTGGGCATACTAGTTTGAAGATTTCACACTGGTGCTGTTTGCTTCAATGAAACAAATTTGGTGAAGAATGAGATTTATAATTTCAGCTGCTATAAAATTATCAGCTTCTTCAAGCAGCCATCGAAGGACTAATGAAGTCCTGTTATTTCTTACATGGTGGGGAAACACTCACTTCCCAACAGAAATAGGGTGAATGATGAAAGTAATACAAAGCACTAATGCCTTCTTCAACAGATACTGTACCAATCCAACAGAGTTAAAAATCTGAGTAAGCTATTTGTGCTTCACACAAAAATCCTCCCTATAACATCTACAGATACTTGGTATCACCTCTGAGAATGAAATTATTTATACTGAAATCTCCTTTTGTGCTTCTTCAATCCCTTTACTGATTTACTTCCTCCTGAATACATTATCTAAAAAATAATGCCAGTAGTGCCAAATAAGTAATTTCATTATTCATTTGTATGCTATTCAGCCTCTTCAGGCAGTTTGCTCTTCAATGTCCTCAAACTATTCTGATTCTTTTGTCTCAAGGAGATATTTAGGGTGATATTGGGACTAGGAGGGCTGACCCATAGAAGTCATGATATCCTAAACAGATCGGTGGCAGCTACTGCAGAGCAATATTCCTGTCAGCCTGCCAGTCAGCCAAGAGTGATGGAGCACCCATCACACATCCTCTAGCCAGAGTGAATCCTGATGCCTTTCAACAGCCACGAGGAAAATACAAAGCCATCAAAAGGGACAATCCATTAAAGAATTCAAAAAAATAAAAGTAGTCATAAAGTAGTCAAGCCTTTAATTCTTCCCTGGGAATGACTTTGGAAAATGATTTCAAATGATTAAAATATGACCAAAAAGAACAAAATAAGGGCAATTTGCCTCTTTCATGCCTTGCAAGTAGAGTTCCTGCTAAACACAGAGCTCCACTAATGTCTTGTGGTATTTCAGTAAAATGTAGGTGTTGATGAAGTCAAACTCATGTATGTTTTTCTTGAGTCAGCTCTGCTAATAATGATGATAATAAAGTCTCAACCCACTAGTTGGTTTATTTGTTCAGGGAATTAGGGAAAGAACATACAGGGAGGAACATTGTTAAGGACATTACCTGTTTGTAAAAATCTGAGATGACTGAATATGGCTTAGATTTTACTCCAGATTATACTATTTGTAGGCGAGGACTTTTTCATTTCTTCTAAGGGTTTTGATTTTTTTTAAAAGGAAAATTAAAGAGAAATGCATCTAAAAGGTGTTATACTTTCTGATGTTCCTCTTCAAAATGGTGGACTTGCAGAGAAAAAGTCATTCTGCACATGATAAATGAGTATTTTTCGGTTTAGAAATCAAGGAAAAGAACAAATTATCAGAGGTAGCACAGCCAGAGTGAGTGGACTTTACATCTTCCCTAGGCCTTAGCTGGACTTCATTAAATTACAGTAGAATCTATTGTCTCCTGCAATCTTCAGCCTGCTGAAAACTGCTGTAATTTGTTCCAAATTTCTGCAGAAAATGAAAAAGATTTACAGCTGTTCTAACCTCTATCACCAAGGAAAAAGTTGTCTTCATTACTGGAGAGTCCAAAAAGCTGTTTGCCTCCTGTCCATCCAACTTCTTTCAAGAGAAAAACCTGGACAAAAAAAATCTGTTTCCAGCATGTGAGCTTTGATTGCTAAGTCCCTCTAACAAAAACCCCCCAAGAAAAAGCCAGAAATTCCACTTTGTGGAATTCCAGTTTGTGTGAGCTGCCCTCCAGTGCCAAGACCGGGCACCTTGCTGGGGGGATCCTCAGCAGCTGTGGCGGTGCCAGCCACACAAGCTAATGCAGCCACAGGCAGAGGTGAATCTGAACTCTGCTTTTGCAAATTAAAAATGTTGGTCTGCATTACATTTTTAAGCAAGTATAACTTATTCATTCAACACAATGTGCTCTTGCAGCCAGTTGCTAATCCCACTGGTACCTTGCACTGCACAAAATGCCATCCCTGTTCCTCCTGCTACTTTGCAAGGGGAGTTTCTGCTCCACAAACCAGCCCAGTAGGAGGAACTGGACAACATCCTTGCTCCAAGCAAAGAGTGAGAGCCTGTGCAAAAGCCATGGAGGAAATCTGCAAAGATGGAGTAGGTTCAATGCAGGTCTCTCTTCAAGGCTTCTTTTGCATTAATTTGCGTTGTGGAGAAATTGGCTGGATCTGCCTTGCTTCCATTTCTCTTTTTTTGGTCCTCCCTCCTAGTCATCTCCATTGGAGCTTAAGAAGGAGCTGAGAATACAGCTCCATTATTTCAGAACAGCAGTCAAAAGAATACTAATTAGTGTTTGTCTTTTGTTGTTCTCACAATTTAGTTGTAGTTAAGCCAAAATATCTGAGACCTTTGTCAACAGCAGAGGAGTGCAGAGACCCAACACATATTTGTAAGATAAAGAAGTAATGACTTCTTTCTCAGTTTTACAAGCGAAATGAAATCCTGCTCTTTCTGGGAGGTATAACATTATGCACCATCAAGTATTTCCCAGCATTTATGTCCTGCCCTGTGCACAAGGACATTCACTACAGTCACTGTCAGCACCACATTCACTGATCTCATTTGCAATGGCTCTCACTGTAATGAAAGCTTTTGCTGTCCTGAACTCTCCAGACCTGGTCCATTCCCTCTGCATTTCTGCCTTGAACATCTGGTTCTGGCAGCTACCATGATACCTGGGACCACAAGAATACTGACCTTCAAGTGTGACCATGTACTAAAACTTGGTCTGACCCAATGGTGAAAGAATATTTGCACTTTTAAAAAGACTATTGAGTATCTTCAGAGACAGCTTGGTTGTAAAAGTTGAATGAGTCCCATCTAACTAACAAATACTGCTTTCTCTGTTTTTCTGAATGCTCATCCAAGGAAAATGAGCACAGACCCTCCATGGTTAGCATGAAACTCCTCCTCTTGACTGGAAAGGTGAGCCACTATCAGTGTATCACATGGCTGGTCTGATGCAAAATATGAAATACACAGCTCAAATTATACCCATTATGTCTTCATGGAAGAAGGATTTAATGAATAGGACCCAGGACTGCTGATTTCTCCATCTATTTGTGTCACTAATTTAACATGCAACACTGGCCAAATCACATTTTGAAGATTGTTTTAAACTTGTCACAATAGTGTTGACACACTGTCGGTTTCTCGGCTGTTTAAATGACCTGGAAAGGCCCGGGGTGGCCTTGGACAGCCCGCGCTTCAAAGGACGAGAAGAGGCTTCAGGTTTTATCTCGGTCTCGGTGTTTATTAGTTGTTTATCTAAAAGATTTTCTCTCGGCCCAACAGAGGTCTGCTCAGCAGCCAGCCATGAGCACACTGAGAGCCCCTGGGGCGGTCACCTATCTTTATACTTAAAATTACGTATACAATATTTATCAATTTTCCCCAATACCTTTTACCCTTATTAACCAGTGCACTTCTAGTAATAACCAATCCCAAAGTGCCAACATCACCACAGAAGATGGAGGCCAAGAAGAAGAAGAAGAAGGACAGGACACGCCCCAATTCCTCCATCTTACTTCTTTAGACCCCCCTGTACAGAATTCCTAAACCCTGTGTCTTACACTCTAATTAACTTATCCCTTCACAATTTACCCCAGTGAAATCCTCCCATCCCCATACAGGTGCCGTCTCCTATGTAGGATCAAAGTCCAGCCACCAGACACTTCTGGCAACATTCCAGGACTCCCGAGCCCCCCAAGGGTGGTCTCGGTCACTCTGCACATCAGTCCTGAGGTGCTGAGATCCCACAACACACCTCAGTGAACACTGTGAGGGCTTTAGGCATGTGGACACTAAAAATGTACCAATACAGCAGTCTTCTCTCATAGAATTTTGAGTCAAATTATGTTAAGAGGCTTTCTGGGGGCTACTGATGGTTTTCCATCAGGGCTCTAGTGATGGTTTCCCCCTGAGGGTCTTGGTGACCCTTGTTTTGGCTCTATGTGCTGACTTACAGGGCACTTTCCTGCACTAGTCCTGCAGATCTCCTGCTACATCTGATGAAATGGTAACACTCTGGGTAAGAAAACGATGGGAAAGAGAATCTCATTCGGCTAGGATATATTTATCCTGAGTTGGAATACAATAAACTAGAGTGACACTGCTGTTGCTACTCTAACTAATATACAAACCCCCATGAAAATTCTCCTCCTGGCACATCCAGATGGGATGGACATTTTTCTGGACATTTTTCATAGCTTTTATGAAAGCTGCTGTGGTCTCAAGTGACCAAACTATTGACAAGAGCAGGAGTTCAGTCTCCAAGCTTATTCCACTTCTAGAGAAATCTGCAGACCCACCATGATATTGCTGAGTTTGTGTTAACAACAGCAACTTTCTCCAATCCCTTCTTCCCAGTTGTATATCAGAGGCACAGAAGAAACTATCAGGTGGTACAAACTGTCAGGTGCTCCTGACCTGGAAAAATATAAAGTGAAGCAAAGGTGAAAGTCTGTATGTACTAGTAGCAGCTCTCCAGAGTCTTTCAGCATTTAATTTTCCACATTGGTACAGGTTGACAGTTCTTAAAACATTTAAACATGCCATTTGGCCAGAACTGTGCCAATTGTCACCTGTCTCAATGCTGGGTGAAGAATAAGATATCCACAAGTTGGACTTCAGACGTGATGAATAGTGCCCCTGTGTTAAAGATTATGTTGTTGCAAATATAGGATTGAATTTCCTTTTTGCTGCAGTAAAAAAGTACCTGAAGCAGTGTTTATACACAGCAGTGAATGGATATATGTATACACATATATACATATATATACAGATATATATGTGTATGCATGTATGCATGTATGTATATATATATATGTAACATTCTAAACTGTGTTCAGCAGACATGCTAGAAAAAGGATCACTGTTTTAACCATTTTAAAACAAAGGTAATAGTTAATAGCAACTGGGACAACATTAAGATTCTCTGATAAGCTGGTTTTCAACTATTTACATGCAAACTATTTGTTAAATAGAAGATACCTTCACTATAAATAATAGACATAGGGACTGGCAGAGCATTATAGTCAGAAGATTCAAGTTTAAAACATTTGCCATTATTTGCAAACTACTTCTCACTGCAGAATACATATTAACCTGCAGGTAATGGAACAGTATACCTACAGTCTTCCTTCAATGTTAAGGACTACTAAAGAAGATGTTTTTCCTTCTGAACAATACAACTACTTCAGTAACACTTTGCTACTATTTTTCAAGAGCAAAAAAACCCTCTTCAACAACAACACTCCACACAAGTACAAGGATTTGAGATTGTGTTCAATCTAGATGCAAGATAAATCTTCAATAACACATAAAAGTCCCACCATAGGGAGAGTTTTTATGGATACTTTAGTATAATACAGAAGTCATTCTTCTCCAAGGATTGTTTTAAAGCCTAAGTTAGAATTTGCAGATGGATTATTATATTTGATTGAGGGCTTAGCTGTGGGTCTAATAAAAACCACATGAAAGAGGGCAGAAGGGATAAAAATCAATAGTCCAATGTTCTTACACAGCTGGGAGGATGGATGCTAACAACACAAAAAACTTATTGTGTTAGTTACCAGTTTTTGGTGCAAGCTGCAAAAATAAGGAAGTAGCTTTAAAAGAAAAATCAATTATGAATCAGTTATTAACAACAGAGCATTTTTTCTGCTTAAGATGCCTAAACAGAGGCTGTAGCTTCAAGTGACTCACACCATTTATTGCATGCCCTCAGAATGGGCAGGAATACACAAGTTTGGCAGCTTGACAGAGATTTGTGGAAAATCTCTGTCAGGTATCTCAACAAGTGTCAGAAATAAAATGGATCTTGTTAAAGCATGGATAGCCAAGGCATTTGTAACAGGCTTTTAAGCTAACCTACCAGCAGTGAAAATTCAACACCTACAGACACAGCCACAAGCCACCAGGTCACTACTGGGCTTCACTGCACACTCACCTTAGATCAGGAAATCTAGAAGCAATAAATGAGAAATGAAAAAGATAAAATGGAAGACAGTGTATTAAATAAAAACTACCCTAGTATTTGAAATCCATTACTTTCTCAGAAGAAACATTCTTGAGGAATTTCTCTGCTCTGAAAATTGTCATTATTTCACTGCAGATTGAACTGCAAGCATCAGATGTAATTTG
This sequence comes from Ammospiza caudacuta, assembly GCF_027887145.1. Classification (NCBI taxonomy): domain Eukaryota; kingdom Metazoa; phylum Chordata; class Aves; order Passeriformes; family Passerellidae; genus Ammospiza; species Ammospiza caudacuta. Next base: position 26,625,368 of record NC_080595.1, read on the forward strand.
TAACAATAACTGGAAATGCTTATGATGATCTCTGACTGGCTTTAAGGCATTAATATTTCTTGCATTTATTTAGCCTAATATCTCAGGTACATTCTGTTACTCAAAGATGGGTGTATATGCACTAACAGAAAATTGCAATATTTCTGGGATTATTAAATCAATTCTGGGAACTGTCCCATTTAGTATTCTAATTCTATCTGATCTCACAGAGCTTAGGTAGAGCCAAAGCACGCACTTCATGTATCCAAATGGTCATCAGGAGTCACCCCCAGGACAGCACTGGAGAGCACTGTACCCCAGGGGTGCAGCCTCTGCAGGAGACAGAAGCAAGGTTTCAGGAGACAACAGATATCTCTCCATTGTCTCAGGGGAAGACAGTGCCCAAAGAGATTAAAAACATAGCAGAGCCACATGCTTCCTTGCTTATCCATCCTTTACAGGTACCACACTAAACAGTGAGATTGTCAGTGACTGCTGTAGCACTGAGGGAAAAAATGCAGCTGTTTAGGCAGGAGACACACTTCTGCCTCATGGTGCTTCCCTGGGGACAGCAGAGCCGTGTGTTCCACCATATGGTGCTGCTTCTCACTGGGTTTGATAATGCTCACACGGAGTTTGCTGCATGCCAAGTTCAGCATGAACTCAAATCCCAGCTCTGCAGAGTTCCAGGTCTTTGCTGGCCGGTGTGAAGTGCCTGAAGAAAACATGTCCCAGCATGCAATTTAGTAGTAAATGGAATGACATGAGGTAGAAGTAATTTTACAGAGCTGCCAGCACTTAGAAGGGTGTAAGTCTATAAATTTTATTAAATACCAATATAAGGTTTTGCTCTCTCCCTCTTAAAAATGCCCAAACAAACACTAAACAAACCCTTCCCCAAAACCCAACAGTCACAACAAGGCTGAAACAACTCATTTTTTCTGGGTTTTTGTACTTTTAGCTTCTCTTTTCTTTAAAGCAGCAGCTATTTCAAGATGGTTGAAATAAATTCATTAAGAGATTAAAAAGAAAAGATGCAAAAATAGTCTGAGACAACAATTTTTGCTTGTTTACCTAGAATGAAATTACAAGCAAAACAGCATTAGTGTAAAAATGCAGCAGAACTGTGCTATAGCATAGTAAAAATCCTCTCAGACTTCCTCAGTAAGAAAAATAAGCTCTTAACTGCTTTTCATGCCTGTGCACAGGGAACACTAGTTTTAGAAGATCAGCCTCCTCTATGGCCCATGCACCTTTACAAGAGGATTGTTCTCACCTCTGACTTAACTGGTAGAGGTGCGAGAACCAGAACGAACACTGCTAGAACTCTCAACCTCAAGCTGATATGCAGGGCTGGCATTTGAGGCAAAAACAAAAAGGTGTCTTTTTTTTTTGCTATAACTTGAGAAAATTTGATCTAGCAGGCTCCACGTGGCAGTGATTGTGGAATACCACAATGCTGTTTTAAAACTATTTCCAGGAAATAAACAACTTAGAAAGTTGTCATGAAAGTCTCAATGATTGCAAAGCTAACTACAGCTGGTGTTCCAGTTCCTGCTGTGAGAAGGTTACTTTCTGTGTGTAGGAACTGTTCTCTCAAAAAGCATTTGTTAAAAAAAAGTGCGAGTCAGGACTAGCTCAAATCTGAGGACAAATGAAAGGGGGTGACAGACAAAAGAAACAGGATTCAATGGCAAGATAGAAGTAGCACCTACAAGACTCCTGGAAATTTCTGAGTACAGGAAAAGAAAGAGATTACATCATTCCTCAGAAAACTTTTGTTGATTGTTGCAGGTATTAGCAGAAATAATGTCTCTTATTAATTAGACACATACATGACACCACAACCATGAGTTCATTTATGTATAAATTTCCCAATAAGCACAGGGACCACAGTACTTGAAGTATTCTATACCCAGCTATGTGACTGAGCCACTGTGAGGTTTTTGATATGTATGGCAAAAATACAGGGGAATGAGAAGACAAAGCTGAATTACCCACTAATGAGCAGCCATGAGGTCACAGCAATTTTAAGCTTTTTGACAGAAAAATTGGTTTTGTTCTTTTTATATAAATGCTGTTTAAGGCATAAAGAGTCCACACATTCAAACTACTTCAGCCTCTGAAACACTATGCTAAACCAGCACATGCTGACCTGCCACACCAGCAGGGCAAGCGTGTTTGGGGGCATCATTCATTCCAGCGTCTACAACAACTACTACAACAACTGCTCATCAGACCATACTGTACTTCACTAGCAACATCACAACAATTTGAAAAAGGTTGTATGAACCTTGCCAAAGTAATTGAAAGTCTGGGGGCATTTTGCCTGTGATCAGCAAAGCTCACAATGTAGCAAACTTGTATTTTTTGGAAAGAGCAAATTGACAAGAAGGCAGCACAAATTCCCCATTTTCTGTGTGCAGAGTAGTTCTGTAAGTCAGATACAGCACAACGGACAACAGGGAACTCTGTGCAGTCATAGTGTGCACTGCCCTGCAATTTTTTTCACTTGTACAGGCACTATGTAAAGGCTTTAATTAGATAAAAGCTTTAATAAGCCTTTAAAGCTTATTAAATAAATAAATAAATAAAGGCTTTAATGAGATATATGAAATATAGGTTATTTATGTCTGATTCTGTCCTTGGAATCATACTGATCCCAGCAGATATGTCTGCACATATTCTGGAACTTTCTAGACATAAAAATCTTCCTGCATTGATTTGGTTGCAGGATGAGGTCCTAACAATCTAAAGACAAAGACAAATGGTAAACTATTGAGATTAAACAGCAAGAGTTGAATTTAAACATAGCAATGCTCCAACAATTTTCACATAGAACAGTCTCAAACAAACATGATTCAACAGAAAATGGCAGAGCACACTTTACTGTTTCAACTCTGAAGAAAATGCCCCCAAAAATATGTGAATATTTACTTTTATACAGCTGTCATCCTTTGGGAGGTACAGAAGGAAAAATACCCAAATACTGCCTCCTTATTGCTGCAGACCAAAATTAATTTTTCTTGGTATTTTGCCAGTTCACATTCCAATGAACTGCACCCACCAAGCAAGGTCACATAAATGATTGTGAAAACAAGTTTCTTTTGTGCATGAAGAAGAATGAATCACTTAGAAAAATGTGACATCTTCACTAATACTTCTGCTACTGTGCAATATTACTCTAAATTACGCAATTCATCAATATAATGTATTAATATATTCATGTATTGATGCATAAAATGTATTTTTGGAAAAAACCCTAAGTAAGTTTCTGCATAACAGCAGCAAGTGGGATTTCTCACTGAAATTGAAAATCTGGAGGAACAATGTTAGAACCCAGGGCACAGGGAATATTTCTCTGCCTGTCCTGAGAAGTCCTGATCCCCAGGGAAACACTGCTTTTAACCTTCGTCCATGGAGGCCTTTCAAGACTTTGGGATGAACAGGAATCTATGAGTGTGTGAAATAGATAGTACTGTCATTTGTTACAGGGTGAAAAACTTCAAAGTTTTGGGGTTTTAGTATGGAGGTAGATGGAAAACAAAATGGAAGTTTTAAGGTGTTGTCTGATCTCGTTCCTGCTCTTCATCTACTCCCTTTTCTGCAGTGTTGGTATCACAGAGTGATCAGTTAAAAAGCACCACAATCAGACAAATAATTAGTTACTGGTAGAGAGGTAGAAATAAAATACATTCTAAGAGTTAATTGGACAAAATAGTTTTAAAAGACTTTGAACCTGTGTGTCTTGTGACTTTTGGTGCCTTTCTCTTCATACACTAAGTCTGGTATGTAGACTGTTTCTCTTACAACTGCTGAACTGTTGTAAGAGAAAAATAAACAGCAATCTGAAGATCAAAAAAACCAAAAGTCTTGTTCATCTCTCAATCCTGGCACAGAACTTTTTTAGAGGTCTCCCCATCAGGGGAATCCTCAGGGGGAGTTTCCACAGAACAAGAATGCTGTAAGGTCATATGCCAGCTACTCTACAACAGAATTTTCCATACCAAAACAAGGGCCATCTGAAACTCTGAATTGCCAATAAGCAGCAGCTGCAAAGCAATTTGAACAATGACTTTGCAAGAGATGCATAGAATAGACAGTGAACTATCACACACTCACAGGGACGCCACAGCTGACAGGTTTTGTGGATTCCTTTGAGTTCCTTTGCTGCATGATTTCATTCCTCCTGCACCTTTAAGCCCCTTCACAGCTAGATAATTACATTATCACTGCAACCCATTTCAGAAGTTGTTACAAGCAATATGGCTCCTAAGACATTGTTGTGTATTATCTGGCAAGACCTCGGAGCTAAAATGTCCAACTAAACCCTGCTGGGTAATGAGTTCTAACTACTTTGCTCCTCAGCCTCTTCCCTCAGCCCTTAAAATGTGCTAAATGTATGCCCTAATCTGACCAGCAGCACTCAGTTTCTGAAGGATGAACTGATTATCCTGAGGCCTTCTACCTACACTGCCTACACATGAGGCATACAGGCAACAACTTATCTGATGGGAAGACATGATCTTGCAAGAGCCAGACTCGAACATACAACAACCAATAGAGGAATCTCTCACCTTTTTTTGTTATTGACATCTCACACAGCAGTGGAGCTGCACAATAATAACTCATAGTTTTTAAATTATTTAAATGTTGAGAGAATTTTGGCATCTCTACTACTAATATAGAAATGAGTTTTTGTACAGCCACAACCTAATTTTGCTGTCTTCACAACCAAGGGCAAAACTTTGAAAGACAACAATAGGTCAGGACAATGCCTTGAAAGATGCTGATAGCACTGCAATTCTCAACTCAGGCAAAAAGTGATTTCCACAAAATGAAACAAATAGAGACTGTTGGAATAATTTTCAGTCCTGTGTTAGATACAATGTCATTATCAATCTGCATCATTTTATTTTAATATCATAAGATAATGTTCCACTGTTTCTGTCAAAGTAAGCCAAAAAATCCACATTTAGGCATGTTACATCAAATATGTTACACCAAACTCTTTGTTCCACTCATACCTCTGAATCTTGTATGCCATGATTGTGGAAATTCCCATTTGCAAATCAGTGCCTAAGATGCCCTGAAACACAATCGGAGATTGCTGTGCTGCACAGCTGGGGAGAAGTCCAAAGGCTTTCTCCCCCTGTAAAGTAGGTAAGGTGCTAATGACAACATCTTTTCTTTTCCCTTTAAATTAATCAATTATCTGAATTCTGATTAGCACAGGATCTGATTTCGCTTCAAAGCAAGCCAGAAAGGGAAAACTGGAGGCAAAATAAATGCATCGCCATCTTCATTTAGTGAACAAATATTAGACATGGAGAAATAAATTTTAGTTTTGCTTTAAACATCTCTAATTGCTGATAAACTGTCTAATGAAAAGAGGGCTTGGAATGGGTCTGGAGGCAATTAAGAGATTACCTCTACATCATGATGACATCAGTATTTTCTGCATTGCTGGACAGATTTTTTTCTACCTGGAGACCATTCCCTGAAGTTGGCAATCCAACAGTTTATCTAGGTAATGCCATATAATTATAGAATATCCAGAGCTGGAAGTGGAAGGGACCCATAAGGATCACCAAAATGCAAGTACTTGCTACATTTTACAGGGTTTTTGCCCTTCTCCTCACCCACTGGTGATCAGAACATCTCGGTAAAATTTAATTTGCAGAAACTTTTAAGTATCCATTTCTCCCCTCAATACTTTTCTCTCAAAACATAGCAATATCATTTATTCAGGATCATGGCTCTAGACTTCCAATTGTGTTGTTGTATTTCCTTCTTCCTAATTGTCAGCTTACTGCTTTTTTAAACTGCAGTAACCAAAAGTGCACGTATTTTAACTTTAGCCTTCAGAACATCATGTAGGAGAAGAGCATTTATGCATTTTGCACTGCTGTCAATGCATCTTTGCACAAGGTCTATTTTTGCTGTAGGTGGTACAACGCTGTTGATGCAGGAAGTTCAAAATCTGGTAGAGCAGTCAGACATCCTTCCCTGCAGGACTTCTGCCCAGCCAGCCATTCTGTACCCCTGCAGTAAATCACTCCTAAGTGAGGGTGAAATTCACTCTTTGCTGGATGTCTACTAAAGGACACCTTCTCAAAGGTTGGATGTTCAATCTAATCTAAACTAGGCTGCAGAAAATGCCCCTGAACGCAGTGAAGAGTGACAGGGCATCTCATCCCATGCTAAGACAGATGTACATGGGCTGAACTGCCCTCCAGAGAGGCACTCCTCACAATTTGGCAAGTTAAACTGGATAGCTAAAGTACTGGCTTACAGTTAACTTAAATCACGGCTGTCCAATTTTCAGACAGCTGTTCAAAGTAAAATACACCTGAAATGCACCAAGTGCTCTCCTCAGTGATCTGGACACTGTTCCTGGTAAACCAGAAATAGACCAGGAAGAATTTTAGACTTTTATCACCCAATACATTTATGTCCCCTCCCAGTCCAATGCCTTCATCCATGCTTGATAAAATATTTCAGTCTCTTAACCAAAAGTACTGCACAGTGCTGGTTGCAGGGGTGAGCCCTTCCAAAGACAACCTTTCTTGTTGGAGCATCTCATTTTGAAGTGAAGCATTACTGAATTATGGAGAATACAGGATTAAAATTGGTTTCTTACATAGAAGATATTTCTCCCACTTCCTTATTAAACATGTGACACTCTTCCTCATGAGAAAATTTTTGCTAAGAAAGATCAAAGTAAATGCTTGCTATAGGAACTTTTTTCTTTGCACATAACAGGGCCAAATTACATTTTAGAAACAAGCATTAAGGCTGGTCTGAACAGAAAGAACAGAAAGATTTTTCAGAACAAAATTAAGAACAAATATTCATACACACAAGACACACAGACCTCTGCTCTCATAATTTTGCACCAGTGATTTTAAGGATGCACAAAATTATTTTTAATGCCAGATACATTTAATCTATTTTTCACAAGAGGAAACAAAAAAAAAATACTAAAGAATACATGCTCAGGTATTAACTCCCCTTGTTTGTGGTACGGGAACTGTGGAAAACACTGCCAAAGCACTTCAAAACAAGTATCAGTCAAACAAGAATCCCAGGAAACTTCATCTAAATCCTGTTCTTCAAATGCAATTCACAAACCTTTGATAACAAAGGTATCCCACTTGCATGGTTCTCCTTGAACTGACTGTGCTGGCCCTGAGGTTTAAGTGCTTTCATATCCATATCTTTTCTTCTCCGCTTTCCAAAACTGTAGAGATTTTTGATAATTCTCAGTCTTTGCAAAAGAACAGACTAGATCCTCTCCAGTAACTAAAGAGCAAAACTTGAAGTGCATTTCTTACATCTTAAGCTTCAGTAAAACTTTCCTTTAAGAGCTGGTTGGTTTAAATTTGCATCACTGTCACACACATGCTAGCAGGAAGCTGCTCCTTAGTGTTCTGTTTTTTTGGTATTATACAATAGAACTGCTAATTTCTGACTATGAAGTGCTGTAGGCTGGGCATTTAGGGCCTTACAATACTGATATTCTGAGGTTCATTTACTTGCCAGACATGAAAATGCCATACACAACATCTTATGTTGCACCTAAACCTGCAGGTCTGATTTCTGCTCTGAGATGTATTTTATTGCTGGAATTTAGCCTATATGTTCTTGTCTACTTTTTAGTGATCTACAAATGCGAATTATGTTTACAAACTGTGAAGCACACATCTGTTCTCCTATTTTTTTCCTACCCATACATGTACAGACCTTTATAGACATAATTCTATGGCATTTGAACAAAGGAAAGGAACCAAGGACTCTTTGCAGCTGATAGTGCACAGGTGGGCAGTTTTGTTTCCACATCTCTCTGCTCCTGACCTCAGAGGGATTTCATGTCACACTAGTGCTGCAGAGCCCTCTGCCACCTCAGTCAGCCAATCTCAAATCCTGCTGGGGGGTTCCTGAGAATGTTGAGATGTCCTCCCAATGCCAATGTCTATTCTCTGGTTTTAGAGTGGTGCAAAACCCTGCTTAGGTTTCCTGAACCAAGGTAAATTTCAAAGAGATCAAAGAGCTTTTAAATAGAGAACATTATTTCTAATATTTTAACTGAACTTCACAGAATATCTTCTTTCTTCTTGACCCAAAGCTAACAATTACTGACTCAAAGCAACTAGATACATATTTAGCAGATCTCGGTAGCCTACTGGACATTGTAACATTGCTTCGTCTACCAAGTGAAATGACTCAGATTTGGGTATTACACACAAAAGAGCTCTGGGGGTCCTTTGCCAGATTTCTAGACTATTTTTCACAAATCAATGACAGAATATAAACATCTGTTCTAATTAAAGCTCTACAGACTCATAATGTACAAAAGAAAATCTTAATTCTTGGGAACTTTATATTGCTTGCATCACACCAGAAATGAAGTACAAAGATAAAAACCCACACAAATGCCCTCCTGCCTAACAGAACACCCACTCACCACCACCACCACCCTTAGTTCTAACAAGTCAAGCATATCCCCACTGAATTTTTATAAGGTGAAGACAAAAGCTTGAGTGCAAGCCAAGTAGCTAGATCATCTCATCTGTTCTTGGGCTGACAAAGGAATGATCAAAGAGTACATATTTGTAGTGTTTAGTTTAGTCTGTAAATATTGATGAATTGGATTCACCAGAACAGTGCAGACTACAAACCAATTTATCTAACTTTAGCTTTTAGCATTGCACACTGCAAATGTAGATTTTTATTGTCTCTCTTACAGACCAGCACTTAAATTTAGCTGAAACTGAAGATGAAGTTTTGAATAGTCCTTCTGGATTTGACTGGCCTTCAATCATTGAATGGCTTGAGTTGGAAGGGATCTTAAAGGCCACCCAGTTCCAACCCCTGCCATGGGCAGGGACTCCTCCCACTAGACCAGATTGCTCAGAGATCCATTTAGCCCGACTATGGACACTTCCAGGGATGGGGCATCCACAACTTCTCTGGACAACCTGTTCCAGAGCCTCCCCACCTTTGCAAGGAAGAATTTCTTCCTAGTATCTAATCTAAATTTACCCTCTTTCAGTTTGAATCCATTCCCCCTTGTCCTGTCACTACAGGTTCTTGTAAAAAGTCCCTCTCCATCATTCTTGTAGTCTCCATTCAGGTATTGGAAGGCCACAGTTAAGTCACCCCAAAAGACTTCTCTTCTTCAGGCTGAACAATCCCAACTCTCTCAGCATTCCCTCACAGGAGAGGTGCTCCATCCCTCTAATCTCAGCTGCCTCCTCTGGAGTCTCTCCAACAGGTCCCTGTCCTTCCTGTGCTGGGGACCCCAGAGCTGGGCACAGCACTGCAGGAGGGTCTCACCAGAGGGGAGCAGAGGGGCAGAATCCCCTTCCTTGGCCTGCTGCCCAGGCTCCTTTTGATGTAGCCCAAAGCACATTTGGCTCTCTGGGCTGCCAGTGAACATTGCTGGGCCATGTCCAGCTTTTCATCCACCAGCACCCCAAGTCTCTCACTGCAGAGCTGCTCTTGATCTGTTCATCCCCAGCCTGGAGTGACACCCTTTTGCTCCACAGTAAGAAAACCACAATGGATCAGGTGTGTAGATGCAATACAATTTTCATGGATGTTTCAGCTTGTACATGGGAGTTGTCAGAACAACAATGCAGTTAAACAATACACTCACAGGCATCTGAGTGATCAAATACTAGAGGCATGCAAAGCTCACAAAGCTGAACACTGAGACACTGACATTTCTGCTAGTGGAGTATGAGCTGTGCTAAGCAAAAGCTTTCATGTTCTAAAAATAAAGTTAATTTGATTAAAACATCATGGAAACAAAGATGCAAATGACTAAACTAATTTCCTATTCCTGTCTTAGATGACTGGTACCTAACCCTTAAGTAACTCTACGTATTCAAGTGCAGGAGGAATGGACCAAAGAACTACCCCCCCACCAAGAAGAAAAACAAACCTAGAAAAACAATCAATAATTGACTGGTTCTGTTTTAATTAAATATTGTTATACTTCATAAAACATTATCCTTCATCAGTTGCAAACCCCTGCACAGTCACTAACCCTTCTAACAAGGAAGGCATACTTTCTTGATATATATTCTCATTTAATATACAGATTGCATTATGGAAATAATTTGTATGGGGCTGTAAGGCTGAGATAGATAACTTCACTACTCCTTTTTTTTTCTTTTAATAAATAAGAAGAGATGTTCAAATTTACTTTCAACTTTTTCTCTCAGCTTATTTTCTACTAATAGCCAATCAACTGGAAGAAAACAATTTCAGAGAAAACAAAGCCTTTCAAAAAACAGAAAACAAGCATTTTATGCTTTGAAGAGCAAAATCAAGTACTCCCTCTTTCCTGCCCAATATTAACAAAAATTTCATGTTAAAAATGTTTCTTTCTTCAAGTTCTTTGAATGTTTTTTTTCCTTTAGTTCAGAAGATAAATTGCTCCACTCATATACACAACTTACTCTATGCATTTCACTATTTTGGGATGCTTAAGTAGGATCTTGGAACTCCAGAACTGATTTCTAAGCCATTGAAAAGAACAAGAGGAGAAAACACTGCAACAGACAGTGGTGGTCTTTTTAAGAGAACACTTCTAGGCACAGAAGCCTATCAGTACTTCCCTCTTGAGGAAGCAATATTCCTCTACAAGATCTTCATTTGACTGGCAGCAGTAAGAACCTAAAAAGAAAACTGGTTCTCCTTACACTGACCTCTGGCAAAACAATTAAAGCTCACTCTGTCTCCTGAGTCAGCTCAGAGCACATCCCATACTGCTTATTCAGCAGCACCACAGGCTGACACTGTCACCCAAGTTCTCCTGTCCCCACACTTGTCCTCAATAGTCAGCAGGTCCCCAGCCTGAAACCACATTCACTACCAAAAAAAAGCCATGAATGCTTGTTTAATTATGCTGTATTATGCCGATCTTACCCACTAGCCACCCACAGAATGTATGGGGTTGGCTTTAATACACCTATCCTTACACACGTGTGTTAAATGCAGAGTGGGGAAAAATCTCAGCTTGGTAACTTGTTGCACATTTATTACTTGATCTTCAGTGATTTCTCTTGTCAGAGAAGCATGACAGCCCTCCTTCTAGGCTTGAATGGGAGAAAAGTAATGTTTCTTTGTAGTCATGCAGCCTGCAGAGTTATTTGAATTTTCTCAGATTTTTTGATAGTTTTGACCAGAAAAAAATTAACTCCCAGTTAGTGCACTGAGAGACAAACCTGGCTCAGCCCACCCAAGGTAACATTTGGAACATTCTGTTATCTAGAAAGCACATAAAAATAAACTTACCTTCCATAAAGATCCTGTTCCAGTAGATTTTTCCAACTTGATTTCCTCCAAGAAATATTAGATTTGATAAAATCAGCATTGAAGTGCTAACAGATGCTAGGACAGCATGAAGTCGACGACGAAATCTTGGCGAGAAGAAACGTTCCTGGGGGGCAAAACAAAAGGTGCACATGAAGTTAACAATCCCTGCAAATCTTGAACCAGCATTAGAAAAAGACATTGCCATTACAACAAACAACTTTCATACAAAAGTTCAACTCCTTATGGAACAGATCCCAAAGATTTTAAAATATCTAACAGAACCTCTCACCAATGGCATTTAAGTAAAGCTTCCTGATTAAAAGCAGTCTTGAATCATAGTTATGGCTGGAAATTACCTCTGAAGGATCAAAGCAGGGTCAGCTAGAGAAGGCTGCTCAGGGTTTTGTTTGGTTTTTGAATATCTGTTTGGGTTTTGAATATCCCCAGTGATGCAGACTGCCCAACCTCACTGGGCAACTTCTCACAATAAAAGAGATTTTTTTGTGTTTAAATGTATTTTTTAATGTTTAAATTGGATTTCAGTCTGTGCCCCTGCCTTTTGTCCTGTCACTGAGTACTACTTAGAAAAGCCTGTAGTTGGGTATTTATACACATGGCTAAGATTCCTCTGAGCCTTCTCTGCTCCAGGCTGAACAGTCCCAACTCTCTCAGCTTCTGCTCTTACAGCAGAGGTTTCAGTCCCTTTACTCTCAGTCCCTTGGCTGGACTCACTCCAGCATGTCCATGTCCCTTGCTGGGGAGCCCAGAACAGGACATAGTTCCATACATTCAGTGGATTAATTCTTATTTTACAAAATATGCTCCTTGATGAATTTTTGCTGACACATGTGAACAGTAGCAATGTTCTAGGGTGGGTGATACTTCCAATAGGATCCAGTATAGAGTAAAACCCTTCAGTGCACAGCAAACAGCATCAAACAACTTCAGAAGTCATTAATCCTCTGGTTCATTTATAAGACATCACTGAAAGGTTCTAGGATCAGATTAGATCTGGTTATAGCAATGACTCTTAACAAATAGATACCTCTAAAAAAAAGTTCACATATACATGTAATCTCAAATTTTCTTTTCAGCGCAAATGTTACTGCTCATGTTCAAGAAGCGTAATTATCCAGATTTTGGTACTGTTGTCCCAATGACACAAATAAAGGAGATCTCTCTCTACTAGTTTACATTTTTCTGAATCTGTATTTTGCATTATCACCTGAGATGTGAGTGCAACATGGGGACTGCAAGAACATGGTAAAAGAAGGATGAGGGAGTTTTAGCTTCCTCCATTATTCAGTTGCTAGAGGAAAATTTAAAGAACATTTACAGCACTTCACCAAGAAATATTGTCTCATTACTACACAAGGAAAAATATCCTGTACATTATGGCCCCAGGCTGAAAGCCTCTGTACATGGTGCCTGAATTTACAAAAGACTGAATGCTTTGTGCAAAGTGATGACCATTTTCCAGGACATGGAAAATAAGGGAAGTATCAGGGACTGCTCAGCATTCATCTCATAAATGGTGACATTGCAGAAAACAAAGTCTTATGACTGTAGCACCAAAAAAAAACCCAAAAAAGGCAGTAATTAATCTTTAATAGCTACAGGCAGACCAGAATTCATGCTCAGATACCTGAAACAACATAAACACATGCTCAAAACACACCTAAAAATACATTTCTAGACAATTAAATTGCTTCTTCTGTAAGCATCAAAACAAATGTTTCAAGTGCTAGATTACAGAGACAAATCTTCAAATAAATGACAGTTACAGGCATAGAAATACAATTTCAAAATATTACTGCAAAGTAATCTCTGGGAAATTGAACGTTAGCCTTGGTCAGAACTATATCTAGTATATGAGTCAGCCTGAGTCAGCACAAGAATGAGGACAGATAAAGTTTAAGGACAAGGGCTCCATATCAGTCAGTATGTACAACAGAGCAATAGCCAATCTTCCACACAATGCTATGAAGAATAGTCATGAATGAAAACAGAGACTGAGATTTTTCTCTGAAAATTCTGGATGAAAACTAGGGCATGATAGGAAGAGGTAGAGAATATAAAAATTATATAAGTATTCACAGACACAAAAAATTGAGTTAATGAAAGATCTTTTTCCTTTTCTAGTACTTCACATCTTCAAAGCTATCCAAGGACTTCCAATACCTTCTCCTTCTGTTCACACACACATAGAGGACAGCTTAAATTTGTCACTTCTGAAAGGCATAGTTTCAGTGTATGGTCCCACATATGAAAAATGTATGTCTTTTCAGAATGTGTAAGTGTAGGCACACAGAGAAAACATTTGAAATCTTGCTATGAAATCCATGTTAACAGCAAAGTTTAAAAAAGGACAAGTTATGTTCATGGTAGCTCAAATTAAGCTACAGCTCAAATAGGGTATTTTCTATCATCAGATCTACCTTTCACTCTCCCTTTGCCTATCAAACTTACTTGTCAAATCTAAGGAAAAACAAGTTAAAAACAACTTAATTAAAAAGTTTTAATTAAGAAAGGTAAAAAATCCTCTGCTAAACAACAGAAAGAGTTGGAGATGGACAACCCATCAGACAGCTGGTGTTTAACTGCATTTTCCATCAAGGTAATGACCAGACTTGTTAAGTTTCTAAAGTTTGCCTGTTTTACAACACAAAGCAGTACAACTCAAACAACATAAATAGCTAAAAAAGCTCAGCTACCTTTTTTTGTTTTAATGAGTAGAGTTACTAAAAAAATAAACTGTCACATACAGTACATCACCTTTTACAGAAGTGCTGCACATTAAACAAGGCAAGTTAAATGTAGTATAGACCATAAAAGCCCTTAGCCATTTATAGGGTATAAAGGAGCAGTTTATGACAGACACAGTTTAGACAAGCACTGAATCTTCACTGGGTTTTGCTGTAGCTAATTTCCATTAGCTTGGCTAACCATTGATCTAAAAAGCAGTAAACATTTTCCTGACAGTCTTTGATGTCAATGCAGATTTTGCTCAGCTGCTATAAAAGTAAAAAAGAAAACTTTCCTTAAACATCTCAAGCCATCTAGAATAAGCTAACTGGGAAAGTACCCGAGCAAGTAGTGTGCTCAAATTAATATACTGAAAGCATTATTTAGCAATGAAAAAGAAATTACAGTGGTCTAGATAACCCATAACAACAATTTTATTTAAATATTTACAAGCTTGTAAATCTTGTGAATGTACAGCAAATTGTTTACATCAAAGCAAACTTTAAAAAACCTCTCCACACCCATAACTCTTCATTATGCCATTTAATGCTTTTCACAATATGCTCCATTACAGCACTATAAACAACTGCTACGGATTTGTGGCATTTCTCTGGATTTTAGTGCTGTCTCTTTCTCTCTCCTCTTTCTTATTGGAAATACAGCCAGAAGACAGAATGGCAATCTTGTGTTAAAATGACAATGAAACCATGGCTGCCTGGCTGAAACCCTGGTTTGCATCTCTCCTCAATGCTCCATCTTAGAACCTCACATCAATACTTTACCATACTTCACCAGCATCCTCACTTCCCACACACATTGTGAAATAAATAGACTGTAGCACTTAAACTGCACCAAAACCCCCCCAAAAACAGACATACTATCATGATACTCAGCCCAACTGCATGCAGCATGACATAGCAAGTGACTTGTAAAACATTGGCTCAGGCAACCTTTCTGGAACTGAATGGAGTTCAGGTTATTATTCCAAACCCATTCCTGCTGTTCATGAAGATCAGCTTCAGACATTTTTGCCAGACATTGGGAAAAACTACCCTCTGCACACTGTTTGGTCTAGCAAAACTGGCTGCCATCAGAGCTCTCCCAGTGTTGCAGCCTTTGCAGCTATCTTACAAAAATAAATGGCAGTATCATGTAGTAGCGTACCTTGACAAGCAAATCTTATGCGTTTGAGAGTGGAGGAGGAAGACAGGCGTGAAAAGAAACTGCACAGTCCAAACATTTCCATTCCTAAATCCATTTCCACTTACACATGCATGTCACATTCAGCCTCTAAGAGAAAACCAAGCTAGAAATGGGAAGCTTGTATAATGGTTGTCTCTTGAGAAATCTGATGAAGGATAACACACACCAGAATAGATCAATTAGGAGAGAATTAAGAGTTAAGGTAAAGGACATGGTGGAATTTTGAGTTAATTTTGAGTTAGAGAGAAAATACTTATTTAATATGCTATGCAAGTTAATTACACCACTATGAGCACAAAATACACAAACATGGCAGGAGACGTGGCTTCAGGCAGCAGAGCAGAATTTAAAGGAACTTCTCTCTAGTGTCACTTAAGAGCTACCGACAGTAAATTTGCATTTTTACAGGACTGTTCACAAAGATAGTACTGAATGGCATTGAGAGATTAAAGTGAGGGTCCAGGTAAATGCATTTATTTATTGGAGCTAGCCAACAACAAAGAAAATGCTGTGGGGAAGACTGACCAGGATAAGAAATCCAGCCTTCCAAATGGAAGCTGGTAGTGACAGGACAAGAGAGAGTGCCTTCAAACAGAAAGAGCATAGCTTTATATAAGGTATCAGAAAAACATTCTTTACTGTAAGGATGTGAGGCACTGGTTGCCCAGGAAGTTGTGATGCCCCAACCCAGGAAGTGTTCAAGGCCAGGCTGGATGGATCTCTGAGCAACCTGATCTAGTAGAAAGTGTCCCTGCCCATGGCAGGGGGTTGGAACTAGATGATCTTTAAGGTCCCTTCCAACTCAAACTATTCTGTAATTCTATGAAGTTGAGGAGACACCTAAGACTGAATTCCGTTCAGCAGTCAAAAGTAGGCAGTCCCATACACAATATCACACTGAAGTTTTTTACAGAAATAGATCCCTCAGTATTTTATCAGGGAAGCAAGCCCACATTTTCCTACACAAATCACTCTTAAACTTTTTCTAGCCGAAGTGGTGGCATCATGGTGATTTGACATTTCCCAAAGGCTTTTCACTGAGAGAGCTCCCAAATCCAACTGCAGGGGCTTGGCCTGGGAGCAGGTCCACAGCGGCACACTGGGTTAGGGAGGGCTCAGGAACAGGGGCACATGTTTGCCACCATGCTGCAAACCCAGCTCAGTGACAGAGTGACAAGTGGCAGGCAGTCTCCCCTGACAGACATTAGCTGGTAACTTCTTGGCAAACACTCATAAGACGGAAAACATCCGTGTGTGCTGCATTTGCAAAACATCTCATTTATAGAGCTGTTCTGGGACAGATTAAAGAAAACTTTGCCATTAAGTCAGTGACGCTATCGAGCTTGCTTATACTGAAAATACTTTAACAAGTCCCATGTAAAGGAATTAAATTTCCTGCAATTTAAGCAAGAGTCTATCTTCGTGGAGTAAAACAGAGATTCACTACATTTATATCTTTATGAACTACCCATCCAGAGAACTGATGATCCAAGCACATGGTAAAACAAGAGCGTGTGATAAAATTGGAGAAGCAGCTGAATTATCTCTTATGTGAACATATGCACTGTGGAAGAAGACTGCCAGATACTATGACCAGAGTGACACGAAACATACTTGATACTACAAACTGCAAACCAGAGATTACATTATTCTATTTTTATCTGTCTTTGTTTTTTAAGGATCAAGATAACCTAGAACAACTTTCTTCTTCTAAAAGTATACAATATTTTATTACTATCTGTTCTACAGACTTCATTCTCTCCCACTCACACCTATCAGCCAAATAAGATATAGAAACGGCACTATTTATTGTGTTGAAGAAATAGAGCAAATTAACTCGCATGAAAATAACACCTAGTCCTGCATTATCTTTCATTGCCTCTCCTGGTGTATGAGAGGAGACTAAGTGTGTTTCCTACAATTCCATCCTTTCAATTTCCTCAAGGTTTTTATTAGACAAACAATGCTTAAAATCTGATGCAAGGTTGACTCATCTTTACGTCACAAAACCAAAATTAAATGTTCGTTGCAATAGTCTGTTATTTAGGGTTTACAAGGATTTCTACGGGGGGGGTGATGGATGGAGGGATGGATGGAGGGATGGAGGGAGGGAGGGAGGGATGGATGGATGGATGGATGGATGGATGGATGGATGGATGGATGGATGGATGTTTGTGAGTAAAGCTGCTCAGTACAGGAAGGGTACAGGTGGTGTTCTTATGCATATCAGCAAAGAGCTTGGAAAAAGCCTCAAAGTTCTTTTTACTAGTGCAATTTTCTGAGCTTCAGTTTTTATCCTCCACTAAAGAATTAAGCCCCCCTCACAACATCCATACCTTTTGACAGAAGGGATACCACTCAATCAATCTTAAAGGTGGCAGCCCTCCTCAAGTGCTTTCTTTCAGAAAATGTGCTCAGGTAAATGACAAGCCAACTCTTCAATGCCCTGAACCCCACGAATCACCACATTATGGCAAGAGTGAACACCCCAATACATATCCTAAATCTGGGTCATCCGCAATGCAGCCGTTTGCCAAAAATAACAGGACAGCAGAAACCAGGAGCATGGGTGAAAAGCTGAAAGAGAGCGAGGAGCAGATGGGACAGTGGGAAGGGAGGCGACACATCCTGACTAACAGTTCCTGGCTATTTTATCTATCTGCACACTGAAAATGGAGGGCAGGGTGTGACTGAGCAGCTGGGGGAGCAGATGGGACGGAGGAAAGGCTGAAAATTGTGACAAAGCTCTGCCAAACAGAATGTCAATTTATTTAATTTTTAAAGTGAGCAGTAGAAATAAAGATGGGTTGGGTCCAAGCAATGGAGCATCTTATGTTTGTTAATACACGCTGTCAGCGGGCAAAGGGTCATAGCGACAGAAGTGAGTTTGGGAGACTGCAGAAACAAAGGGAGGGACTACACGTGCTCATTAATGATAACAGAAGTTATGCTTGAAGATCAACAGGAGCCAGGGAAAGGCAGCTCATGAGAGCCTGACACCTCAATATGGTACACATTCCTGCTCTTACCTGTTCAACAGAGTAAGAGTAGAGACTGCAGCACAGAAGGGAAGAGCAACAAAAATAAAAGAATTCTGGTTGAACACATGTACAAAATACTAATTTATGAAATCATCTAAAGAAATTGTGGAATCCCCAGGGCTGCAATGTACCAAGAAAGGAACAGGCCTGCAACAGGAAAGTGAACAAGATGTGCTACCAGATCTTATCCATCAATAACTTCCACACTAAGCAGAAGAATAAATTTACTCCCTCATCAACATGCACTGTACCCTTCAGTAATCATGGCAATCATTCCTGTTTGTTCTGTTCTTCACCCAACTCTAACCCAGAAACATCCCCTTTACTTCAGTTTGCTTCATTTTTCTGGCATTTCATCTTGCTTGCAGTTTTTCCCTTCCTTCTGCCCAACCTGAACTGTGGCTTGAGGTCATATCCCATTTCTTTTCAAGTTATATACTTTCCTTGCAAAGCAAAGGTAAAAATTAGCTCCTGGAAGGTTCACACACAAAAGCAGGAACTGACAGCATTTTTCCAAGAGACAGGATGATGCAAACAACCTGTAATTCCCTACATAGCTCCTATAAAAAGAGGACCACACAATTAAAATCAAGCAGCTGTCAGTTAAGATCTATTTTCACAAATAGAACTTGATTCTGAATTTAGGAATAAATGCTATATATAGTATTTGAGAAGATACTCATCTTCTCTATTGATATCTTACTAAACATTCACTCAACAAAACGCTGTCTTGCACTAGCACCATTTCATTTTTAGATTTTCCAAAAGATCTACATTTATAGCATCTCTCAGCAAAGAGCCAACTCCCCCTTCTGTTTGAAGAAAGCCTCCTACCAGCTCGTATGTATCCACTACACTCACAGATGCATGTGTGGAAGCTTGACATACACACAAGGAGATTTCTGTACTTCTACATTTAACTCTTCACTCTCAAAGAACCTGCCCATTTGTTCTTTTTTAAGTGGCAGCTTGTGAAAAGTGCAAAGTGAACAGCACTGAAATTCACCATCCTCTTTTCTGTTTCATGTTTAAAGCAGGGAATTTAGCCAAGCAATGGCAGTGTACATACTCCTATAATTGTGTCTCAGCTCTCACTGATCAAGAGATTTGTGCACTCTTCTCTGTCTCCAAGTCCTTGACATCCCTGTTTTTGTTCTTTGGGTTCTCATTCTCCCCACGTTGTTCTCTCAGTTCTCTCATCCCCATTTTAACATTTTTACCTTTTAAATTGTAATCCAGTTGGGAAGGGATCCAACTTCACCAATCATTAGTGCTGAATTTTGATCTTGCCCCTTATGACTGTTACCAAATAAATAATACACAGTAATAATCCCCATGGAGACATTTGACAAACACTCTCAGCAAATAAAGACCATTCTTTCCCTGCAGCAATGTTCTGTAGCTCAAGGCAGAGCAGGAAGAAAAGAGTGCAACCACTCCTCAGGACTTCAACTCGTATTTCTGTAATTGCTGACATCCATTGCCTGGACTAATTTTTGAGGCAAACCACAGAGGGAGGCTGTAATAGTAACAAAGAAGCACATAACCAGCATCATTCTGCCTTGTTTTCACACTGTAGCATGATTTAGTTGCTTTTCAAACAGCATTAATGACCTAGCACCAGAAAATTGCCCAATGTCTCCAGAATGGAAGAGGAAGTAAATAATGCTGGTAGGTGGGTTAAATGGTTTTTGGGGTTTTTTCATGACAGCCAAGCAGCAATGCCAGGGGCTTCCCAGCTGACATTGTTGTCTGGAGCAGAGCAGTAATCATATCAGAGAAATCACAATGGTTTCTCCACTTCTGGCATCAAAAATAATATTTCTTGAAAAGATTATACCAAAAAAGCCTCAAAAGCTAGAAAACAATAGAATGTTATCTCTGAATTATTTCTGCAGCCATTTTTGTCATTCACCACACAGAATTCCATATCACATTGCATATGCTTGTCCCTCTACTACATTTCCAGTCTTTGTTACTGAGTTTGAGATGAGAAGATCCCTCAGCAAAGAGAATCAGTGCCACAGTGCAAGTGTGAGACTGTGTGAGACTTTTTACTAGGGCACTCAAAAGGTTATGGGATTTATTTCCATTAAGACAAATGAAACCTTACCACAGAAGGGTGGAGAAGAGAGAAGAAAATAAAATCAAGCAAAAGCAGAAACATAGCAAGAATTGCTTGACTCAGAACTATTGTTAGCAAAGCTAGACCTCACTGAACTGACTAGGATACATCAGGCAACACATATTTATCTTTGATGGTCACTCACAATCTCAGTACAAAACAGCACCTTGACTCAGCTTGCTGCTTCTGAATATCAAAGACCAGTAGTCACAAATCTGCTCTGACTAATGTTCACATCTAGAAGAACAAGTTTCCACTTATTTTGAGTCAGAGTATGTCTGCTTTGGATAGTAAAGATTTCTGGCTGCAGCAGTGATAAGGCTGAACTCAAGGTCAGGTGGGCAGTAGGGAGTGCCCCAAGTAGCAAGCCCCAAGCCCCTTCCCCTAGCCTGGGTTTTGACATTATGGTTGGTACCTAGTCTCAAAAATCAATTCTGCATTAGAGAATAAGAGTTTTCTTAAGGGAATTTGTTCATTCTTAGAAAGTGAAGCAACAAACTCAAACACAATTCTACAGCAAGTACATAAAGATGTTATGAAGAAAGTACCATTGGTAATGCTTGTCACTTAACCAAATCACCATGCTCTAATAAAAATGTGTAAGAATTACACAAAACTATTGGAAAAAAGAAAAGGCCAGACTGGCTTCACAATAGTATACAAGAGATATAAGTACTTTTTCCACCAAATAAAGTAAGAGAAGATCAAAGCCCAGTGCATGCTGAAGAACAGCTGTTAGCATCTTTATTTATTGCAGAGATCTTATTAATGATTTAATCTTCCAAGGTAATCAACAAACACATCTCCCTTGAATGACTTCATAATGTTTAGTCAGATCTTGTCTCTAATGAAGATGGAAACTTTACTTGTCTCACTACTCTATAACTCAAAGTGAGTTATACTTGCAAAAAAGAACAAAAGGAAATAATTACTAACTTTTCAATACATATAGGACACATACATTGAATATATACATGGTTGTGAAATACACAGGCACTTTCATCTTGGTCAGGCTGAGTGTGTACCCTAGCATAGCCTGAGTGATTAATGCTGCAGAACCCAACTGGCTTCTTTGTTTCACTGCTATTGAGTACAGAGGTTCAGTCTGCTACCCCACACTGCTTATGCACGTTTACAACGGGGAGGTTCCAAGCAGTTGAGCTGCTCCCCTTCCATTTCCCTTCCTTGGCTTTTGTCTCTTACCCTGTATTGCTTTGGGTGCTTTTCAGATCCCTCTCCATGAGCTAAAGCATCTAGCAATAAAACAACCCAAGGAAGTAGAGCTTTCTGCAGGCATAAGGAGCTAGATCAGCTGAGCAAAGATTCCAGCAGGAAGGTGTGAGGAGGAGGAAGTGGTGAGACTGCAAGGAAGGCAGGAAAGAGAAATTAAACCTTTCCCCCTTCAACAGCAATGAGCTTTTGGATCAGCCTAATTCCCTGCGGAACCAGAGGTCAGGCTAACCAGTCAGAACCTTTCCATGCTCCACACCAGCTGTCTGCAGGATCACTGGACAATGCATAACTTATTATGAGTAAATGTAGAAATTTTAATGCATCTAGAAGAACAAACAGGGCAAACAAAATTAGGCAGAGAAAAAAAAAAAAAGCCAAAAAATGCTTCACCCCACCCAAACTATGGAAATCATCTAAAATTCTGCTCTCTGGAAAGCTGAGGATACCAGTTGTCATTGACCCCATCTTTGGTGCACAAAATAATGGTGATCTTCTAACTACAGAGACAAATGTATGGAGTTCATTCCTCTGGGGAAAATAATAATCTAACACACTAACGAACTCTAGTCTAAACCACTAAGAAAAACATGGACATCATGTAAAATGCTTCCCCTTTTGCAAAGGGGGGCTGAGTAGGAAATGACAGCATATTGAAATGGACTTAATTCGTGCACCTCATTGCAGCCATAAATGAAAATGCAGAAATCAAAGTATTCTATACTTCAAAAAAACAAAACACTCACAAGGATAGTAAAAATTTAAAATATTCCAAACTTAAAGTAGTTGGTTTCCCAAAATGAATTGCTTATGGTGTATTTAGTTTCTTACCAAATAAGTCTAAAAATAAGATCTTAAACTAGAAATTCATCATAGTATGATTTTGAGAAGAGAGATCTTTATCTCTCAATTTAAAAAAATCTTACTAGACTGAATGACATGTTTTCACTTAACTGAAGAACTAAAAAGATAAATGTTGCTATTTCAATTTAGATTAAAACATTAATTTTATCAATCTGCCAGCTTCACTCCCTTTGGTACATCTTCCTTTTGGATAATCTCCAAATATTTCTTTTTCAAAAAGCCATTGATTTAAAGGTGTTGCCAGCTACTCTAAGGTGTAACTCGTTCTAAATCTATTTTTATACCAAGATCTAATTTTTTTCATAGATCTGTTTTTCTATAGATCATTTTCCTTACAGAAAGAGAGGGAAAAACTTGAAATCACTGGGAGAATGTTAGACATTAGTATTTTCTTTTATAAATCAGATACATTATTTATTAAAAATTAATAAAATTCTGTCATTGATTTCAAATTAGTTACTACTCAAGTCTGTTCATGTGTAAGAAATTAATATAGAAACAGAGAAGCAAAGCACTACCTTGCTCAGTACAGATCTAAATATCACCTAAAAAAGAAAGGAAAAAATATCTGACAAAAACACAATGAAGCTTCTCCCATTTAATATAAAGTTCCCAGATTCACCCTATCTTAGGAAGCCTAGAATTTACTGTTGTTTTATAGATAACAGTTTGCTGAAAAGAAAATGTTAATTAATTCACCTCTAATTTACTGAGAACTAACAAGTAATCAATAAGGAAAAAAAGACATGAAGATAACTTCTCCTCAGACAACTTACTGAAACACTAAAGTTCAGGAGAGTGGAAGCTGAAAAGGATGTAAGAAAACTCATCATCTCTTCTAGAGCTGAATGCAGGAACCAGGCACCGGTTTGAAACAAATTAAAAGTTCTAGAACCAATTTTTTGGGTCAGGGAATTTACTGTTTTCAGAACATATTTGTTTATATGCTGATTTTACTTCTCACAAATAATGACAGTGCTGCTTTGTTCATTCTAGCTCAATATGCCTGAGATAATATTTTAAACCTGTCAGACTGCTACAGAAGTGTGATTTCCTCATATTGTGCTGGTCTCAAGCACTGGGACTGAAACTACTGTAAAATCTGCACAAATACGGGTGATATATACATACATATATATATATAGTTAGCACAAGAATTCAGGGAAAGATGAGAGCTGAATATGCTCTTTTTGATTTTTAATCTTCCCTTCACAAGAGAATTGAAACAATATTGAGTAAGGGAAAAAAAAAAAGGAGGCAGTTTTGATACCATTCTTGGTACTCTTAGTGATCAATTCGGTCTTAAAAACAGAGTAAAATTGAAATTAAACTTATACCTCTAGACTTTTACTTTTTGTTACTAAGCACCTCCTGCTCAACTGAATTATATCTCTCAACTTTTAAGAATAATATTTGAGGAGGTTTGCTGAACAGAATGGGTTAAAAAAAGCATAAACCTGTGCTCTGTATTTTTTCAAAAACTCATCTGCTATTCTGAAGACAAAAATAGACTTTCCTTTTCAAAAATAGCTCTCAAGAGCCAACACAGCAACTGAGTGAAGCACAAGAATGCAAAGGATTTCAGCTTGTCAACAGATGAAATTTAAGTGAAAAACCCATCTCCCAAAAGAGGGTCTTCAACACCACAGTGATTGGACTTGCAGCACACTCCTCACCAAGAAGGATTACAAGAATGTTTCCATAAAACAGATTAACAGGGGGAAGAGGAAATTTATACAGGGCACTGGGAAATTTTCAGTTTCTTTTAAATGTGGTACATCTCAGAAAATGTCATATCACTCCACCCCTTGATAAGGAAAATGCAAAGTCCAACCACTCATCTGCCCCCCAGTATCAGCATTCGAGGAGAAAATGGGAGTTAGTCAGAAAAGAGAGGAGAGAGCCACAATGAGTGGTTTGTAGCTCATGTTCTTGTAGAGAAACCTTCAAGGCACAAGGCAAATCAGCCATAGCTGCAGTGAGATCTGCCTCATGCGCTAATGTAGATGCCAAAACTATGCATATTAAAAATTCTGGCTTCAGAATTATTTCAGGAAAAGATACAAAAGGGTCTTCTAAAGAAGGTCTACAACCATATTTCCCAATAGAAATGGGAAACAAAGAACACATGGAAGACACTGGATAGGCCTTTAAAAACAAGGGATGAAAATAAGGTGGAGGAAAGGGGTAAAATACACTTGGTTAGGGGTTTAATTTATACAAAAATAACCCTACTGCCAGCATCAGTTAACTATAATTAGAACTACATGTTAGAAATGAATCCAACATATATAACCTCACCTTTATAATGTCATTATCATTATAATTTCTATGATATTTAAGAACTTAATTCCCTAGCAGTTTTATTAAAATTTCTAATGCAATGACATCAGATACAAAAAGCAAGCCCCTACACTTTTATTTCCTCCTATAGCTGGATGTCTAAAAAACTGTGCTGCCTTGGAGTCCAGAGACAAACATGTGCAGCTGGTCAGATGGTGAAGCTCAGTTTCCCCCTAGAGGGAGGATTTATGGATCTGATAAATTCATTCTCTAGGAAGGTAAAAATCTGCTTCCAGACTATCACTGAAATTGCAGGGACGGACAATTGGGTGATGTAAGGTAGCACTGGCTACTAAATTACTGAGCTGTATCAGCTGCTACACACAGGATGCCACAAGTGATGCCACAACAGTGAAAACTGAAATGGGTAGGGATGGACAACGAGCATCATTCCTTGAGCATCAGGACTCCATCAGGCTGCAGACTGAGTCCCCACCAAAACAACAATATAGAGGATTATGAATTCTGTGCAATTATCACTAGTAAGGAAGCAAGACTTAAAAATTAGTCTTACAAACAGTTATTAGAAGATTTGGGATTTAGTAGTGAGCAAACCTGCAGATTAAAATGACCATCAAAATTAAAATAGTGGTTTTTGCATCTATTTGCACATCAAAGTCAATTTTGTTCTTTGGAAATTACAGCATCAAGGTCAAAAGTATAAGTAAAATTAAAATATCAGAGGTTTTCAAGGCAAAATAACGTTTTCTTTACTTGGCTCTTTAGTGGCATAAGATTTCCCAGTGTAAGCTTGTTCCCAGATGCAAGCAGCTGCTACACACACATTTGTCCAGGAAACACATGGTTAGAAACATACACTCCTAATTTTAGTGAAGATGAATATTTTAAGGCCATCCTGAGTGAAATCAGAATACAAATGTTAAAACTGGCTTCTGTTCATCCCTACACAACGTGACAAGCATTTGCTTACTCTAGGACTGCAGAGGAAGCTTTTAAGACCATGCATATTTCACCATCTGCTTTGCTGCTACTTTGCAAAATTCTAGTGATATGAACTATTATTACCTCAGATACTGGAGGGTGGGCAAAGGAATCCTAATTCTGTTATCCATGATTTTTAATCTTGGTTCAACCAAATTAGTAACCAGCAACTTCAGATTAGCATGGAACCAGGAAACAAGAATATGAAATGGAGAAAGATTCAACTTACAATTAAGTCTTGAATAAGTGAAATGGAAAGTATCCTCTTGGTGCCATTCTCCACAATTACTCCAAGCCAATTAAGTGCACCCCAGTACCATAAATAACTCTGTCCTCCGTGCCAGTAGCTCACAAAGGCAAAAGTGAGGGCTGTAGAGAACAGTGTTCCAAGCAAACTGGACTGAGATCCTCCCATTGGAACATAAATGTACCTGCAGGTGAAATGACAAATATGCAGTGCTGTTAGAGATTTCACAGAAATCTCAGAAAAACATCCACCAAGGAACAAATGTGTCAATTTGTAGCATAAGAAAGAATGTGAAAAAGCTACCTGATATGTTCTATTTACAGAGCTTGCCCTATTTTCTGCAAAGCTGTAGATCACTTCATGAAACATGTGCGAACTCTGCATTAGGCAAATATTTAGCACAAATATATTCTCAAAACTGAAAATAGCAAATATTCATTTTTTTAAATTGGAATAGTTGTAAGTCAGCTACAGAAATTACCTGTAATCTTCATGTGAATTTGAATTATAAGATTATTAACAAAAAATTTAAAACATTATATAAAGTCACATACAGTCACAACCCATAGACTGTTTCCCATATGTCAGAAATGTAGATGTATGCAAACATACTTTATTACTAAAAGGTTGTAATTTCTTTCCTTTGAAATATTTCATTAAAAATTATGTGAACTGTAAATAATTCCGATCTGGTTCTTCTATTACACTCTCGGGATCATGTCAGTCTGATGACCTTTGGGGGACTCATACCAAAAACGCCTGGAAACCCATATGAAACACTCTCCATGCAATTATATTCTGCATTTAAACTGAACTCAGGAGTCATAACCTTAGTCATTAATTGATGCTTATAAGTGTCCAGAAAGCAGTGCTGCTTCAGAAAAAATATCAGAAGCAATGAGATTCTGAAAGCTGACACTGTTTTGTGGGTCATTTCACTTCCAGCCTGAAGAGCTACATCCACTCCCATCATTTTCTGATTAAGGCATGACCACTAGGCAGACACTGTCTGAAAGAGTTGCATATTTCTGCCAACACTTTGAAGAAGCCCATCAGGCAGGGGAGTCACCACCCAGCTCATGGGTACCAGCAAGGAGATGTGGTATCTGAGAACCACCAGTGACAGCTCTCCTCAGCTGTCATTCCTTTGGCATCAAAGTCTGTACTCGTATCTGAGACTATTCCTACTTGCTAAGGTAATTCAGGGATTTTTTATTTTCCAGTGAAATTTTTATCTCTAGTTATCAGTTTTCACATTCAGAGATAAATATCATTTTAAACATTTAAAATGGAAATTAACACACTGCTTATTCCTAATCTTAGGAAGTAAGAAAATAAATAATGGAGTAAAATACAGTGATGAACATAATTAAAGGGTAAACAAAAAGTCATTAAAAAAACAAGTGTCAAATGCTCTAAATTCTTTCTTAACATAATATCAATACATCTTTTTAATTCAATCTGCTACAGGGAACATCTGATTACATGTTTTTCAGTATAGGTGTGCTTTTTCACTAAGCATATGAAAAATAAATAGAAATTAAGATCAATAATTTCTATTTATGTTGTGCTTTTCTTCTCTCCTCCCCTTCCTATGTCTGAAGAGACACTTGCAATTGCAATCCATTAATCTAATGGCAGAGGGGTTTATCCCAGCAGTCTGCAGGCAGTGAATGTCCTGCAGGGCTGTGACACAGAGGGTAAAGAGAGCAGAGCTGCACAGGCAGCCTCCACTGGCAGTGGCATTGCCAGGAAGAGCTCAGCAGCATCAACACATTTGTTTCCAACTGCAACTCAATTTAGGTTGGCCTGAAGGGCTTTCAGCTTACTGTGCAGAGAAAAATAGGCTATTTTCTGATTTTTAGTGTTTGACAACAGCAGCTAGATAATTGAGCAGCAACAACTCATAATTCTGATTAATGTTAAAGGTTAGTGAAGTTTTAGCTTGTAGGGAGGCTGATGGCAAACGTGCAACTGAAAATCCACTACCTGAAAACCTGTTTGAAGAAGGACAGAAGCCGAAAGGAATAACAAAATCTTTACTAACACTCTGACCTTCCCCTCCAGTACTGTGGAGAGCCTGCCTCCCTGCCCAGAGGAGAAATGGAAATCAGAAAGCAAAGCCTCTCTCCTTCCCTGCTAGTGCCACGAGGAATTGGACAGACAGCTGGCTCCATTCCTTGTCACAAGGGCAGTGACCACTCTTAGACCATGTGTCTTGCCTTCCCCTGTCAGGGCAGTTTTACAGAGATTATAAAGGATTGATAGATGTTGAGTCATTTCTCTTGAACAGAGTGAAGAGCAATTCTCTAAGTTCCTGTATTTTTCACTCAGAAAAATCTTGTGAAAAAGTCATTACAGAACACACCAGGGGAAAAAAGTATTTGCTGCCTTATCATCCATGCACATAACAGCCAGTGATGTAGGTGTGCATGCCCTGTTGCACTGGCAGGCCTGCCTACAAGCAATGGCAACTCTGCAGGGGCAGAGCATGGCTCAACACCAGGCACTCTGTGCCCTCTGATTGCCAAAACTGTCTTGCAAAACAACCATGCCAGAACTCTCCTCGCTGTAAAGATGCATTTTGCTTATTTTAGAGCAACCTGGTAGTTTGAGAATCTCAATTCTCTATACTTCCCCTGTGTGTTTACACAGAAGAATACTCATTTGATTACAAAAAGCTGCACAAACCCTTAAGTGTGAGGGAGGATTACCCTGGGAAAAGCATTATTAAGCCAGATGATAGAAGATATTAGTTCTGTATTATCAACAACACAACACACAGTTTGTAACTAACAATTTGTTGTGTTTAACCTTGTCCAGCAGCTACACTCTACACAGCCCCTCGTTCACCCTTCCCCATGGGAAGAAAAGGAACCTCTTACAGTGTATTCAGAAGGTTGTGCTGCCCTCCACTTTAGTAAGAAAATCTGTGAGGAGGGAAGGAAGGAGGCAGGGAAAGAGTTTAAGTGGTAATGGCTACTACAAATCAATGTCTTTTATATCTGCATGATTCCTAACTTTTCTTCTTCTTACCAATGCTTCTATCTACCTGCAATCTTTCTCTGCAGTTCCTTTGTACTATAAACCCTGTACTTTACTCAGGGTTTACACAAATGGAGAGGTTGCTGTAGAACATGCTGACCTGCTGCACCATAAGTAGAACAGCATTACATAAATATCTCATTTTAAGCTTCCATGCAGCTTTTAAGATTATTCCCATTTCTAATCACAGAAAATCCACACAGAAGTTCAAAATCCCTGGTTTGGAGTCTATTAGCACATAAAAGTAACCATGGGTACTCATGACACCCTAACTCAAAGGAACACCCCTGTAGTAGAGTTTCTTAACAGGTCTTGAACAGATGACACATTTATTCTACAAGTGTAAGGAGGGCAGAAAAGCTGAAAAATCTGGCAGCAATACACAGCAAATATATTTTAACTCACATGCAGAAAAAGAAAACTCAGCAGTTACTTGGTAGTAAATAAGCCAAAGGCGGACTAATAAAAAAAAGCAGCAAAATATTTCGCAAGGAGAAAAGGATGTTAAGTAGATTTGAGGGTAGTAATTGGTCATGTCCCTCCAGGCTGTGTTAGAGGGATGGCCAGCAATGGTGGAGGGATGGTCCCTTAAGGTCCATGAAAATTACAGACAAGAAGATTAGACCTGTGGAAAATGCTTAGTATCAAAAAAATGCAGGCTAGGTGAGTATTTAAAAATAAAACATTAACTTAGGGGGCCAAAAGTCAGTCACTGCCAGAGCTTCAAAGGAGAAATTTGAAGGTGAAGAAACAGCGATTTCTAGGCAGACTGTCAGAGAACATGAGAACACCACAGGCCAGGCTTTGCCAACCATCCCTGGGCTGGGGCTGGCCAGACCTCCCTTAAGGACAACAAGGGAAGGTACTTCATGCTGTCAGAAGAAAAGGTTACGCATATAACATGGAGAGAAAGGGGAAGAGAACTCCATGTCATTAGAATCTCAAAACATCTGGGGTGTGTTAGAAGCACATAAATACAAATATTGAGAGAATGTTATATAGTAAAAATTATTTGCACGCACACCCCCATACCTGACATGACCAAACATACATTCCCTAGCCTTCCCCTCCCAAGGCAAAGATGTCAGACTTAAACATATCTCTGTGTTTTCTATCTTTCTATTTCTCTTTTGATTTCAAACTAGAACTTACATGCAATCAGACATGCTGCTTTCACAAACAAGGCATCCTTTGTATGCGCTTTCCCCAAAGTGCATTACTTTTAGTCCAGGTACAGCACTTTAAATTACCTTATCCACAGCCAGCAAGCTGTTTCATTTACACAACTTATCTTCATTTTAACTCACTCAGCGAACATTAGAGAATTGGATAAAATATGCAAATGGTACCATTTAAATCCCTACAGTAATGCAAACACAAACATAATAGCTGAAGTATTTAAAAGTGACATTTACTTACAGAGAATACCTTTTAAATCCAATAACCATTTTGTTAGTTTTCTTGAAGTGGTAATCTCCAGAACAATCATAAGAGATCTGACAAGCATTGCCTTGAAAAACACACTACATTATAAAGTTTTTATTCTGGTAACTTCAGGAGACCTCTAAAAGAAGCATTTTTAATCAGTTAAGAATCATTCAGGAGGGCTATTATTCCTTGAGACCTCCACATACTGCTCTTACTTGCACATGTAATTTTAAACATATTTAAATTTTGAAGAAAGTGCAAGTAAAGCACCCATTTAACTGCTGCTCTGTCCAGGACCTTTCTTCAACATGTGCCTGAATTTCCTCCTGAAGTAAGGTAATATAGCAAGGTGCATGCTATACATGATTTTTTTCCCCTCTCTTAGGCATTGATCTTGGAACATCTAATCCAGAATGAGGTGAAATGTGAAAAAGAAAGAAAAAGTTAATTTGCTTGCAATGGTGAAGTAAATACAATTAATATATGGGGATTTTGTGTTTTATTTCAGGGAAAATTCCAATGTCTCTGTAAGTTTCAAGCATTCAAGGTTTAAGTGTGTGACCATCACAGGGTTTTGAATTGGGCAATTACAGAGACAACACAGCAAACGTTTAAAAAGCAATAATGCAGTTTTCATCTTGCATCCTGACACCAGAAAGCACCTGAGGCTCTGTACAGGGAGGGTGCTCATCTGTGGACATGTGTAAAAAAACTTGTCCAGGCAGCATTATGCTGGTGCTAGGCTTCCTTAATTCATTTGGTTTTAATACTCTCTTCATGGCCTTAAACCATTGATTTTTTTTCTGCTGCATAATAAAAAGATGTCAGGTGCAGCTCTGCAAATTCCTCCTTCTGGGTGAGTTCTCACAATTCCTATTTTGTCACTTCAAGCTGACACTGACTTGAACAGAGCTACTCAGAGTCCATAAATAAAGCACACCTGTAAGTCTTTGCAAGACTGGGTCCTACAGGAATAATTTGTTTTACATCACAGAAACATCTCCCATAAACATGACTTTGAAGGCTGAGCTATTCATATTTGCACCTGAAATAAAGAAATAACCAGAGATATCTGGAATACCATTTTGCAAAGTTTTCATTAGGAGACTAAGCCTTGTTCTGTTAAACTCCATTTCTCACAGCCTAGCAATTTTGCTGGCTGTTGGCAAAGCTTTTTAAGCTCTATAAGAGACTCTCTCACCTCACCAGCTTAACCTGATGTTTAGAGACCTTGACAAATGCAGATCCTTTAAATATTTAAGCTGATGTTGGCTGCAGGCAAGTCTTGTTGCATTAGCACAAAAATGTTTAATGAGAAATTAAGTCCATTTGGTTTACAAAGCATTAATGAGAATACTCATATGCAAGAACACTCAGCTTTACAAATATGACCTGAATTCTCATTCACTTCATAACTGTTAGCATGTTTCCCAGCAAAGATTGAGTGCGAAGTTTCCTACCAAAAAACTGAGAAGTGTTTAAAGTACATTTCTTCCCTTGCATTCAACACGAAAAACAGTGAGTCGAGTCCATATGTCAAAGGGTAGGTAACTGCAGAATACTGAATAAATCATTTTGAATTCACTCTTCCAAGGAAGCTAATGTTTTCAAAGAGATTCATTTATTTAAAATGAAATTTTAATCTAAATCATAATATTTCCTTCTAATGGAAAAAGTTTCATTACTGATGGACTGCTGTGTTGAGTTTTCTTCCAGCTGTATCTAGGAAAGAAAGAAACCCTGCTTATAACCACCTGTTTGCAGTCAAATGCAAAACTACCAGTGAGCTGCCTTTGATCAGAATGGAAATGGGACGGCTTCCAGATGACCCAAGAGCCAAAAGACTGGTTATAGCATTAAGTTCAAACCAGCACCCCAAACATTTTGCTGACAGCAGAAGCCTAAGTGTTATTGCCAAAACAACCCAGAGTTAAGTGCCTCCAGCTCAGCTCCTGGGTGACAGAGGGCTGTGTCCCCAGCTGACAGATGGAGCTGGGCAGGAGGCACTCCTGCCTCCTCCCATAAGGATCTGCAGAGCTCCCTGAAGCTCTTGTGAACCTAGCTCCCCTCAGGGGCCCAATTCACTCCTGATATTCACAACACACCTACCATGTGCTGATGCTATCT
Source organism: Ammospiza caudacuta (assembly GCF_027887145.1). NCBI lineage: Eukaryota > Metazoa > Chordata > Aves > Passeriformes > Passerellidae > Ammospiza > Ammospiza caudacuta. Next base: position 26,658,015 of record NC_080595.1, read on the forward strand.
AGGCTCAGCAGCACAACAGGCAGGCTATATACTCCTCTGAAAACACAGCTAGAAGAGGGATATATTAATAGCACTGTCACTCTCTGCTTACAAAATGGTAGAGGTCAGGTTCTTTGCCAGGGAGACCAACATATCTTGCCTCTCAGAGGAGTGCTCCAGCTGTCTGTTACCAGGCTGCCACTAGGCAGAAAATAAATGAGATTCAAAGAGCAAATATGGAAGAAAAAAACAAGTCTGTGGCTAGGGCATTACTCAGAGAGGTGCAGATATTCCAGTCCAGATTTCTGCACCAGGAATTGCTCATTGTCTCCTAAACAATCATTAGACAAAATGCATAAGCAACACCATCAACAAAATAATTCTTTTTTCCCCACTTATTTTCTTTACTTCTCCCAGCTCTTACACTGGATGTGACAGACAACACAGAGAAATTCAGTGGGAATTACATGCTCCCTATTGACCACAAGCTATCAGAAAAGCAGAAAGGATGATTTACACTATTAAGCTGTAACTCAATAAAATCTGTCAAGAAACCTCATTGACTTGGGTTCAAGTTCTCCCAATTGCATTGTAGAGAATTAGGATCCAAGCTAAGGGCAGGGAAAAATGAAGCCCCTACAAGCTGCTCTAGGGTCAGCCCTATAAAACTCCACGCATCCCAAGGGATATGCATGCTAAAGGTGGGACAAGACCTCAATAATTATCTCATATCTTCAGGTAAAACTCTGCAGGATTTATGACAGGCAGCTGTCATCACCAGATGGGGAATGGTGGGAATGGAGGCACCAGCACACAAATTCCAACCATGAAAGTGGGTGTACTTTAGGGACAGGGATCCAGCACCTCTCCAGCCAAAGGGACACCAGCAAGTACTGTTACCCACATACATCACAGTAAAACTGAGCAGTAAAGGACCTCAGGTATATTATTCTAGAATCAAAAAGGTGTCAGCTCCATGGACAGTGGAACTATTGTCCCCAACACAAACAATGAGGAAAGAGAATGAGTAACCTTTTACCTAAAGTATTATTTATACCTATGAGTTGTACCTTGATAGCTAATCAAGAGTTTCATCAAGAGATTAGTCAAGAAAATTCTTATTAAAGTTTAAAGATCAAAGTAGCTAAATTAAATGTAAGTAATTGCTGGATATGTTCTCAAATAATGTTGGTAGGAACTGGGTTCCTTTGGATGGTCCATGCTTATGGGCTGGCAAGAACTTTGGTAATGGGCTATGACTTTTAATGGAGTCAATGAAGGAACAGTAAAAGAAAACTGTACAATAGAACACAGAAACACAGTTATAAATTTAACAGGATTTAGTAACATTCCCCTTAAGAAGAAACCTAAAACTACTGTAGTTAGTGAAAGGACTTATATGCTTTAATTTTATTTAATTTTATTCAAAATGGAAATACAACTTGTGCTGAAACAAATCAGTGTTGGTATTATACCACTCCCAGCTGCAATGCCACGTGAAACTCCATTGGCCTTACTGCACCAAGCACACAACAGAAGCCCACGTAGGAGCCCCAGATCCACCAGCAGTGCAACAGTGGGACATAGGAAATCAGACCTCTGATACTGGGAATGGGACCTATTGGATATGCAAAGACAATGCCTACAAAGGATGGCTTGGTTCCTGTTTCCAAGCAGTATTAATGCCTCCCCTTAAGGAACTCTGGCAACAACCACAAGGAAGACTTAGGGCCAGGTGAACATTTTCCATCCAGGGAGTCCAGGATGAGCCACAATAAATTCCTTTGATTTTGGGAAGCAAAAGATTATGGTTCACTCTATGCCCCGTGCATGCTGCCTTGCACTATGGAATTTATATTAACAAGCTAAAGTGATTATTAGAAGAAATAGTGAACAGTATTATTAAAATATCAAAGAGTACATCCTCTGAGCTCCAACAAACATGAATGGTGGCTGTATAGAGCTGCACAGCCTCAGATTACCTGCTTGCTAGCCAGGGAGCAATGTGTGCTATTTTAGGACAGGAGTCTTGCACTTACATCAGTGATGGGTTTGAAGCCCAACAGACAGGAACCATTCCAACAGAAAGAGCAGTAGCAGACTAGCAGAGAGAGGAACATTCTTCTTGGTGGCATTGGCTTACTTCATGGCTACCAAATTGGCGACTGCTACAAAATGCAGTTGTGGCAGTCAGTGTAATTATTGTAGTATGTGTATTTCCTTGTATTATGGTTCAATGTTATAGATGTTGTAACACTCTGTGCTGGAAAATGAAGTATTGAGACTTGTCTGAAAGAGATACGGTCTCAAAAAAAGGGGGGACTTGATAGACAACATAGAGAATAAAAATGTTTAGTTCCTTTGGAGTTATGAAATAGAGCTGAAAGACTAGGTAGAAAATCAGAATAAAGAACATACAAGTAGACACACAGGATGTTAAATGTAGTTGGAAGCAGTGGATAAACAGATCATGAGGAACCTAAGTGGTTTTTGTGGCAAAGGTATATAACAAGAAACAGTGCATGCCCTAAGAGAAGTTCAAGGCAAGGTCATTTGCAAAACTGGGGGCTCAGTAAATATGACCACTTTAGACCCCTTTACATGACCCTCTAGATCCATAAAAAGACTTCCAGTAAGAGGCAGAAGCATGTAAATTAGTTATATGAAAGGGATTTTTATGTATTAACTACGAATTAATTAATGTGTATGACCACAATGGATTAAATACTGTTGTAAAGTTTCACAACACACATTCAATCAGAGGAAAAATCCTCCAAATGTGTCCAGTGCTGTAATAAAGAATGCCTGCTTTCTAACACTTCAAATTGTGTTAGACAGTTGATAATCTGGACTATTTCTATATCAGAGAGCCCAGCCCAAAATTCAGAACTTTGCATACCTCAACTGGAGGCTGCATAGGCAAAAAATTCCTACACAAATAAAACCTTTGCAACAAATCTCATCCCTTGCCATCCCTCCTCTCTGAAGCAACAGAATCCAGCTTTTCCTCTGCATATGCCTGCACATATCAAACTGTTTGTGCTACAGTTAGTGAAAAACTGTTAAATGTGTCATTTGTTGCTTTCACCACACCAAGAATAAAGTACTGTATTTTCTCTCTTCTCTTAGAAAGCTGATTTAAATTCCACAGGTGTAAGCACAAGTTATTTAGCTGTTCTGCTAATCTTAGTATGCCAGGTACATCAGAAAATATGTGGATTCATCTGCATGTGTGAATTCAGATGTTTAAAATACACTCATCACCATGCACTTAACAGCTACCTTTTCCAGCACACCTCTGCCAAAGGAGTGCACAAAACACAGTCACTACAACAGAACCTATTTATTTTCCTCATTAAACCATTTTTGCTTGGAGACAAGGTAATAAAATTGAATGGCCCTCTAAAATTTGCTAGGTAACAGAAAGACTGTTTAATCTTTGCAGACTCCTTTGTGGAGAGTTTGATAATTCTTCTGCATTTTTACATCCCTTTGTACACATGCATGTCCAAGGGCACTGTTAGTATCCACAGACCCCACAGCAGTTTCACCAAACCATGAAATACCTTTGCTTCACTGGGCTGTACGGTTCTATAGACAAACAGAAATCAAGGTGCCAGAAGACTTTCACTAGGGTGCATCAGAAATATAAATTTGTGTGTGACCAGAATAATGTTCAAAGACTCAAAGTCAGTGAAGACTTGGGTCTCCAAATTTAAACCAAATCTTCAAATTTAAACCAAAATCAACAAAACATGCTTCAATGGATCTCTGAAATAAAGGTATGTAATTAATGAAACGCAGAAATACAGAGAAGATGATGTATAAATTTGGCAGGAAACTTGAGGAATGTCAAAGTATCTGCTTAAGGAGAGCATAGCATTACATCTTCCTCCAAACTGCATGTGCACAAAATTTGAAGAGTTAGATTTTTGATGTTATTCCAAGCAGAGTAATTCACTCACCTCTCCTGAGCTCACATTTCTTAGAAAATGCACTTTGCAGTTCTGGGAAATTACTATTTATAAAGCACAGCCAAGGCATTGAGATGTCCAGGCAAAGCTGGGATCACTTAAGATTATACAGCACCTTCCACAATAAAGAACTTCTCTACACTCTCCAGCCTCTTGTCAAAAACCCTTCAAACACCAGCAGAGCTAAATCACCTCTGATGTAGAGTACAATACACATTTATCAGCCCAAATCAATCTAAGTGAGAATGAACATAAATTTAATTAAGCAAAGTGAAACAAAATATTTACTTCTGTTGAAGTTGCACCCTTAAATAATGATCTCCTTTTTTTCTCATTTGTAAAGAAAGAATAGAAACACACCCCTAACAACCACCAGGAACAGAGTTCACTCCAGATAAAAACTTAGGTGGAAAATGTCAGTTCCTGTGAAGTCAGTAGCAACAGAGGCTAGAGCTGAACAAACCAGTAAGTTTTCAACATAGAGCAAGAAATTATTCCAATGCAAAGGCAGAACTTGAGAAAGAAATGCTGTAGTTACAGCCAGAAATTTAAATACATATGTAAGTATGGGGAAAAAAACAGTTTAAAAAAATGGGACAAAAACCAGGTGCATACTCAAGGAAAAGGTATTGGTAAAAGTGCCAGGGAAAAATCATCATTTAAGGTGTCATGGAAAGTTAAGTAGAAAAGGTACCATAAATCTTATCCTCCTACGAGACTGAGCTGTTTATCTCTCCAGTTGTCTAAAGGTATTCTTTTTGTTAGAAAGACAGAACAAATAATGATTGATAAAGTAACGATTTTGCATTGATCCTCACAAAAAGCCCCAAGAGGGTGAATCAACAAAATTATTTTTAACTGTTAAGTACAAATGTAGATCAGAAAAGACAGAAAACAGGTTAAAGACCATTAAGGATGTCAGCAGCATTCCAATCAGTGTGCCTTGATGATATTCTCTGAAAGGTATTCAAGGAAGCATCTGGTTTACACATTGAGTCACCAGTGCTTGTTTTTCATGTTTTCCGCTTCTTGAGATTTCAACAGACTGTAAAAAGCAAACAAACTCATTTTCTTTCTTCAAAAGTCGGGGTAACCAACAAAAATAAGAAAATTTCATCTAGCTTGGGAACTGCTTAGCAAATTCCTCATGGTACTTGGGAACACAACATGAAATAGCTTGTGCTCACCTCATCCCTAGTCATATAAGAAATAGCATTCAGAGAGGTAAGGTAGTTTCAAAGAATTAAATAGAATCATCAACAGCAAACTGGCTTATTTTCCCTAAAAAACCTCAAGAAAATATCTGTCAGTTAAAGTCTAACCAGCAATCTAAAGAATGTCATGGTAAGATAGCTATGGATTAGCTTGAATTATTCATCAAATATTGAAGAAAGCATTTAAACTGCTTCAATAACTGCTACCCCTCAGTAACAGGATGCAAGTACCTCCCTGAGCAGAAATCTCCACACCTGGGAGATAATCAGACAGCACAAAATCCCTCCATCCCACTGCAGTTTTGCTGTGAGGCAGTGAAGATGACAAAAAAACAAATGCATGCACAAACAGACAACATCCCACTACACTAAAAGCAAACATGAGGCTCTGGACCCCAAACCATGGGTTATGCTGGATGGAGGTGGAACATTTGTCCTTCACCCCAGCCCCACCTGGAAGGCAGCAGGCACCGACTGCTCTCAGCTATTGATTTTCCACCATCTGGCATTTTCCTTCACTGGAAAATGGCTTTTCCCAGTCACAAGCCATCACCCCCAGGGGTACCACTCAGCCTGGAGAGCTGCAAGAAGAGCAATATCCTACACTTTCTGCCTTCACGCTGCAGCAGATCTCTGCCTCCAAGAGCCCATTCCCTTTCCACAGGTTCCTTCAGAAGGAAGGATGTGGGGGTACAGCATCCATCAGCTCCTGGATGAGACCAAAAGCCAAGAAGCAATGAAAAGGTACCTGAATTTCAGGTGTACCCTCACCAGGGATTTGACACTTTGCCCTGAAGCAGACTAGAAATACTCAGCCAGTTTAAGAAGTAGTCTCCCATTCTCCCCTACCTCTCACCTAAACTTCATAATTCTCAGTTATGAGCCCATACAGTGGCAGACCAGAGCCATATGCACAGAATTCATGAATACCAAAAAGCCAAACGTAATTATGTGGGGTCAAGCATGTTGACAACATCCTGGAACATTTTCTGTTTACAATGCTAATGTTTTGTTTGACAGCACCACTGCAGAGATTGATAATGATGATCCATCATTACAGTACTGTTTATTAATGCTCAGTGAGAATTAATGTGAAGTTGAGTGGGCATAAAATGATACTTTCTCATTTTTACTTGCTTGCACAGTTACCATTAGTAATGCTAAGCTGCCTTCACTTGTGTCTCATCTTTTTCTACAAACTAAATATCCCCTAGTCCCACAACAGCAGCCCACTCCATCCTCTTCTTGTGACCATCTGGCAATTCTATGATTGTCTCAGTCTCCAGTCTATCCTGTACAGTGAGAACTAAGATGAATTTTTTTGCTCCTAAAGGAAAAAGCCACACTATATTTTCTTTTATTGTCAGCAAGATTTTCTTCATCAGTTTCAGATGGATAAGGATCTGCATTATGTGCTTTTTTTCATTCTCAAGTGCCTTTTGCACCAAGCATCCTTTTCTCTACCCCTAAAATCAGCCAAACAAAATATTTTCAAAATGCGAGGATTGAAGAATTAGAAAGCTTTCTTGACCTTTCACCGTTACAGAGACCATGCTACTACAATTAACTGTTATTTCAAGAGAAAAAAAATTTGAATAATTGTATGTTTGTACTTATTTTTCTGTATGTATTCACACAAATGTTCTGCATGTTTTGTGAGGTTTGTGGATGCAGGGTAGGGTTCATCAAGAAGAGCACACATTTAGCAAAGCACCAGGATAAAAATATATTAATTTACCACTAACTTAGTCTGGAGATTGGATTTAGCAGAGTGAACTTGACAGATATTTCTTTCCATTTGAATGTTAGTTCAATTTCCAGGGCACATGCATTAAAGGATTTCCATTTTATAGTTAAAACCAATATTTGTACATTAAGAACTCTTCACTCTAAAAACCTAATACCACATGCAAGATACAATGATTTTCTCATCTTATACGCTGGGCAGAATAACTACAAAATTATGACCTGGCTGAAGAGTTTTCATCTTCTAAGCCTTCCTACATGTTCACTCTTACTATGCTTTCACAATCCATTGATATTTTTACTTGTATATTTCTTGAGAAGGAATTATCAAACCATCAAAAAAGTACAGTGCAAACTAAACTAAAGTCCTTAACACTAAGGCTGTTAAGTGGTATCAGTGTTAAGCTCCAATTTTCCTTAAAGAACAAACATACAAATGCTCTTCTCTGCAGCTCAGACTCTCTTCTGTGCCTTTATGGGACAAGCTGAGCGTATGACATAGCCTCCTGAGGTAATCCCTCTTGGACAGCCCTTGTTCCCTCACTCCCTCATCACCTCTCCTCCGAGCTGGAGTGCACAAGCTGCCGGGGCTGCTCCTGAGATCTCAACAGGCAATGGCTTTTCTGCTCCTGCCTGGCATGATGAGAAAGGCTGGAAATCAAAGGACCTGAACATGCACTCATTTAAGCAAGCTCCAAAATCCCTTTAAAGCTATAGGGGACAGCATAAAGCCAGTAAAAGTTGGTGTTACAACCTCTAAAGCTTCCACTGCTGGCAGAAGGTTGAAGATTTCCAGCAGGGCTGCTGCCATTCAGAACTGGAGGAAACTTTTAGCCCCTAGTGTAACAACCACAAAGAATGAACAAAAGAGAATGCAGGCAACATTTAAATTATAAATTGAGTTTTACACCTAATTCTAGTTGTGTAATACACATTTCTTCACAACGATAATGCCTGTGTTCAACAGGATCTTTGCACAGGACAGATATTATGCCTTGCTCATTGTATCTGAGAAAGAAAACCCATTCATAATTATCATACATTTTTTAACCTCGTTAATAGAGTTCAATATTAAATCTGAGTACATTCTGTGATGGTAGTCTACCTGTGATTCCTGTGTCTCTTGTTTTGCTGAGTAGGTAGAGTTTAAAATCAATGGCAAGGGCATTCTTCTCCATCTTCTACCTTCAGCTGCCTTTGCTATGCTTTTTCACTTTCTACAGGATATTTCTACAGCAACATGAAAACCACCACACATTTTAAATCAGAATTCTTCAAAGGTGAAATGATCAAGAAAATATATTTAAGACCAATCATTGGTTTTGTGAACCAAACATGCGGAAAATAATTTTTGTGTACTGCAGGCTTGATTCCTCCCTCTTGGGATTTTTTGCACTTGGGTGCAAACAAGATGAAGAAATGGACTGCATCCATTGTTTACTGTGTAATCTATTCAACAGATTCACTTCTGTCCTGTTTTATTTAAAATTGAAGCTTAATATTGAAAATTAAAATCCCAGCATTATTTCAGCGTCACTTCTAGTCTAGTCATTGAGATTCAGTAATAAGGAAAGCATTCTCCTTCCACATTCCTTACAGCAAGAAATAAGGCAGCAAATAAGTTTTTGTTGAATCCAAGCATTTTATCTTCTCTGTGCATAATCCTGCAAGGATCAACAATACCACACAGCCATGTCAGACTGTAGATAGCACCCAAAATCAGGCAGCAGCCTGTACACAGTGCTCAACGTGTGAGACAAGTCTGTCCTGTCCATGTTTCAAAATTTTCTAGTTGATAACGCTATTCAGGTTTAACATTTTGCCAGTTCAGATTAAATCCTTACAGTACAAACCCTGTTCTGCCATTGCTGGCTCTGAAAGCCATTATGTGAAGGAACAAGACAAGTAATATTAGTACAAACCAATGGTGCATTTAAACTCTACTGAGTTAAACTCTACTGCCATGTTAGGCACAGGCCTGTCTTGCTTAATTGGATAGCATGTACATGCTTAACAACAGACACATGTACTTACATAACATGTAAAACTCAAACCTTGTCAAGTGATCCAAGGCACTTTCCACTCATATATTCACTCTATTTTAAACAAATAGTAACTGACACTACTTTTTTTCTATTTCTCACAGGCTCCTGGACTGCACAGACAGTACTTTTTTCCAACATCCTCACTGCTGCAAGTTTTCCTCTGATTTGCCATGCCTGGAGGACTCTCTCAGAAACCAAACCCCTTTAGGACTACCACTCACCAAATGTAAAGCACATGGACTGATCCAGCACTTAGCATGATGTGTTCAACTATCCCATCCCTGCATCTGGAAAAGGTCACAAACTAGGACAGCATCGTGACTTGCACAGTGCAGTTCCACCATCCTCAAGACAATACCCAATGTCCCTGACCCAACATTCAACACTTTGGCAGGAAAGCAGTGAGCCTTGGGCAGGGTTTTCCAAGGCTACCTTGGTTTCATTTCTGAGGAGTCAGTATCTCTGTGCCAGGTCACGCTGTACCGGGATTATCAGAGCTCTCGGGAGCACAGCAAGGCCTGTACCCCGCCAGCCATCATTCCCCTAACTCCATGGGAATTTCTCCATGTACATGTGAGAGAGAAAAGGAAAGAAAATGTCCTGGAGTGACTTTATGATGCTGGCATCCCCATCATCTTTTTGCTCAGAAATGTTGCTTTGAGCTAGGCCCAGAGAGAGAGAGAGAGAGAGAGAAGGGGGAGCGGTGGAATTTTTTTGCGCTAAATTCAAAACGTAGGGATAAGAGTTCAGCCTTCTCCAAGCTTGCAGCAGTGTTCTCCAAGTTCTCTGCCACAGAGAGAGAGAGAGAGAGAAATCAGGAGTTTTCCTTGGTTTTTCTGCTGGTTGTCCTCATTAGCTACAGCAAGAAAGGTTTTTCCAGGGCTGTTTTTTTTCTGGAACTGTTTGGCTTCTCTCCAGTCCAGAACACCAGGACAGTCACTCAGGGCAGCCCCACACCCCTCCTCACCAGTTTTTTTCTGGAACTGTTTGGCTTCCCTCCAGTCCAGAACACCAGGACAATCACCCAGGGCACCCCTCACCCTCCAGCTGCTCTGCAGCCTGGACACCAGATCTGAGCCCCAGAGGGACTGAGAGAGACTGAGCAAGTTGAGCCACACCCCACAAAACAACTCTTTCTCTGAACCACAGAATGATTTTCTGAATTTACCATCTCTTCTGAACAACAAGAGGTTTCATTGTTCACTTTTTCATGCTTCTGAATATTTTGTTTGTTAAAGAAACAGGTTTTACCACTTTTCTCTAAGAAGATTATCTCCTGAACCGGTCAGGGGAGAAGCTGCTGAATTCTGCCCTTTAGGGGAACATTCCCTTCCAAATTTGTCCCAAACCAGGACAGAAGAAAATGTTTTACTGACAGCACTTGACTATGTCAAACATTCTCTACTGACTTCTGTTATAATACGAAAATAATTGTTTGACATATCCACCTTCAAATCCTAAGCTTTCTGAAGTTATCATGATTCTGGCATTAACAACAGAAATAACATGACTAAACAAACTCCCCAAACCACTTCATATAGACCCAAAGTTTTAACATCAGCTTCATCTAAGTGATTGAGCTCACACTTCAAAGCAAACATGGATAAGGATCCATCTAACTGTGCTGGCACCATTTGCAAGCAGCCTGCTCATCAGCAGGTTTGAAGAACTGGAGAAAAGACTGTGAAAATAATTTAATGTGAAGATGAACAGTACAAGGAAAAAAACCCAGCATAATATTTTGTTTCCTTTCAGAATAATTTTCTTCCTATACAACTAAAATACAAGACTCAATTTATGAAAATTAAGGCAGAGTGAAGAAGGAATGAGAGACAGAAATTAAGTGTATCCTAGAAATTTGACATTTGACCGATAATGATGGAAATGGATTTACTACCCATATGGTAATTATGTTTTCAAATGATATCATAATTATTCAAATGCAACTGATCTTGCCATGTATAACTCTTAAGAACGGCATGTACAGTAGAAAGAACAGATTTTAGACTGTTCACAAGCTGAAAGTTGATTATGCTGAACCACTGCATACTGAGGAATAATGTGTTCTGAGTCAATGAGAATGAGTTGACTGGAAACAAGGTGAGACACTAATTAAAGTCTGTGCAGCACCTGGAAATTAGAAAGTGATTTAAGTCCAAAGTGTCATTATTATCAATGTATGAACACATATCTCTTTGGGGGTGAAAGAATATATAGGAAGAACACTTATTCCCTAAACCTTCAGCTTATCTATGAATTCTCCACTGATGTGTCTCCTGCTAAAGATTTTTTATAACAAATTTCTAGACTTTTCTAAAGAGATATCATTTTCTTCTGAATATTTGGGAAAGTTACTTTCAAGGCAGATAAATTACCATGTTGCAATCAGTCTTAAAATGCATAGGAAAATACCTATGAAATACACAATCTGATCTAATAAGATTCAGTAGAGCTTCACATATACTGATGCATGAAATAAATACATGGAAAGCCTTATTGCATCAGATACCAAATTAAACAAGATTTGTCATAACTGTCATGGTTAAAATGCAGATTCTGTTCTGTCACACAAGAAAGTTACACTGAATGTCATCTTAACATAGTTTCTTCTCTGCAAGTCCTGTGTGATTCAGGATACTATATCTATCCAAAACAATTCTCAAAAGACCTCTGTTTGTTCCAAAGTCAATTTCAGGCACTGGTAAGTATTCTGTATTTCATTTGAAACAGTCTGTGCTTGTTCAGACATTATTGCTTGTTCTACAGTCTTATCCTAGACCCATCACTGCAGTATCTGAATGGACTCTGGTTGTGTCTTGTGAACAGACAAACCAATCCACAAAAAATCAAAACTGAACCCACCATACTCTGTGGCTTACTCACTCATCAGAGGGGGAAAAATGTGTGTGCAATACAGCACAGCAGTATGGCACAAAGGGGAACTGCATACATTTTCCAAAAATTCATGACACAAAGGTGATACCATGGCCCTTAGTTTGAGTAGGTGATCACTACCAAGGTGTGACTTTATGATCAAATGAATTAAATTCCTGGAAAGATCAATCTTCAACCTGCATGTAGAAAGATTCATTATCTTTGAGGGTTATGGTTGCTCACCCTGATTGGCCTCCCACATCTTCACAATGAAATCTTTTGGATCTCTCACTCCCACAGGGCCCAAAATTTGAACCTAATTAGTAGTGAGTAGGGTAGAAGTATACAGAATGTTAGTGGCCCATGGTAGTGAAAAGAGTTCAGTACTCAATACCAACTGGACCATTCCATGTACATGATCACACTGTGGCAGTCTATCCAGGAACAAAGGTTCTCTCAGCAACAAAAGCTAAAAGTGGACAGAGCATTCTGTGAGTGTAAGAGAAAGGTTTCAAGGACACACTACATTTTGCTGCTGAAGACAGCTAAGCTAGAGACTATCAAGACTGTCTGCATGCTATAAAAAGCAATCAGTGAAAAAATACAAAGCACAAAACAAAATCAAACAATGTTGCACCAGAATCTAGTTCTAAATCCTGTCTTGTCCTCCCCTGACACTTGAGTCGTATAAGCTAGTACTTGACTGCACTACAGGAGAAAATTGCTTATCACATTTCCCATTATACTTTTGTAACTATGTATGAAAACAGGGATGCCATCTATAGATATGAAACATTGCATAATGACAGCCTACAAACATAATATGTCACCAGAGGAAAGAAACAAAGATGACAAAGAGGTTGTAAACAACCTAAATCAATCCACTGCAAGGATAATAAGAACCACCCTCAAAGTCACCCTTCCAGGGGTAAAGCCAATTGTTCATCAATTTTAACTGCATCTAAACACTTACCCTGGGAGGCAGGCAAACATGTACATCACCTTCTGCTGCCAAAATGAGCAGAGCTCGCTGCCATGATCCCACCCAAACAAGCCACAGCACTGAGTAACAGTGAACAACCTGCATGAACCATAGGAGTTTACATTTTCAGTATTTCCATGTGTGTTTGATGTGTAACCATAGTTCAACACAGATATTTTTAGAGAAACCTGAATTGCTCATCAGAGTACAGGAACACATCCCATAGGATACCATGGAAACACAGGGAGGTAACAAGTGCTTTCAGGTCAGCCACAATGCCAAGCATGCTGTCCATCAGTGCCATGTCTGTTCCAGCCACCCACAGGAAGTTAATGAGGTGGACTTTTGGGATGTGAGAAAGCAGACTGACATGGAGCAGACACTGTAATTAGTTGGAATTAATGTTAATCCTTGCTACTGCTGTATTTTATCATCACCATCAAGAACTAGACCTATACAGTGGCTAGAAAAGGAGACCATAGCACCAAGCAGGTGAGCTGAATAGGCAAATCCAAAAGTTAGGACTGTCAGGCATTATAAGAGTTAGGAAAAAACATGACTTAGAATGAGAAGAAGAGAAAGGCAGAGCTAACTAATTGCTTTTCACAAGTTTCAGTAATTTTCCTGAGAAGTTTTCATTTTTTACACAAAGACAGTCAAAACCTGTGAAAAATCTAAGGCAAGAGAGGCATAAGATGGTAATGTTGGCTGCCTGAAAGTGTCTATCACACATTAGGGAAAAAAAGCAACACTTTTTTTCCCCCCCAATCAAAACTTAGTGCATTTAATTTAGTACAATTCTATTCATTAGATGTACACTGCAAATCACATTAGAGAAGTTTGGTATCATACCACAAAAAGGTACCAAAGGAGTACTGGAGGACTGGAGACAGTTTAATACAAAGAGCTCTAGAGGAACTGAAAGATTGCAAATTTCAACCTTAGTTATGTATAGAGTCCATAGTAAAAGCAATGGGTGTGAACATTTCATTAAACTAACTCAGGCTAATGCAGTAACTGCTTAAAAGCTCCCTTCTTTAGAATACATTGGGAGGTTTTAAATGACCAATGTTACAGTAACTAATAGATGGAGATCCTCAAAATAATGAAACAACACATGACCCATTTGCAGAAAAAATCCTAAATTAACTTATGAATCCTATACAATTCTTTTGAATTGTATCCCACAGTAGCTGGGGATGCAGGGACAGGGAGATTTGTTTCTTTGTCCAGAAGATGGTCACACAGAGCAGTGCACTGGCCTCACCATAGAGGAATTCTGTCTCAAAACAAGGATTTAGTGAGCAGACACACAGGACAGCCTAAAGAGCCATCATGATATGTCGGATGAATTGAGCCCCAGCAGTTCAGATGAACAGCATTTTTTTTTACAGCCAGACTACTGAAAAGTGGACACCAGAGCCGAGTGTTCCTGAAAAAAAACCCATCCCATTGCACCTATTTTAGAGGACAACTTATAGCCAAAAACCTGGCTTAAGTTCAGATGCATAGCCATAGCCTTCAATGTGTTGTGTTAGGAAAAAAAGAACATCTATAGGAAACATATTACAAAGTACTTTTACCTTCACTCACAGACACCTTTTACTGCAATGTTGAGTAGGGCCATCAGCTTAGGTAAGATGTAAAAAATAGATGGTCCTACTTCAACAGCAAATGGTGTAAAAATGAAAAAAAAATTATGAACATCAGCTGAGGAACAATACTCTTATTTAAATCATCAATAGAAACCTATTTCAAAGCAGCTCTTGAATTAACCCAAAAGGAGAATTTCTGAAGACCTTTTCCAAGCAAAGGTATTCCTTTCCCAGATCAAAAAGGTAGGATTGGAAGATCCATTCCTTTTTTCCTTTATTTAAATAATTGAGTCTGTCAGCTAAAGTGGTTGTGGCAGTCTCCTGCCAGGGCTGAAAGACAGGGTGATAAGCTTCACATAGCTAATTACAGCAGCAACCATCCTAAATCCTCTCAGAATCTGTTTCATAGAAATATCACTTTTCTGTGGAATAATTACCTCTTACATGCCCAATCCTATTCCTGACATGCTTATTTTAATGCTCTGACATTTTAATGCCATCTGCCTCCAAGAAGCCCAGCCTGACACGCTGTCAGAACTCAATCCACGCACCATCTTCCTACTCCCCATCATTTCACTCTTTCCCTGAATGCAGAGGAATTGCTTCTCCAATGCCCAGTGTTATGATTTACCGTTTGGCAGCATGAGTTAGGACATGCTTCTCTAAGCAAACCACAGCATTTTCAGCCTATTTGTACATGTTGTGACTATGCTTTCTGTAAAGTGAAGCAGAATCAAAGCCCATTGCTCTTGGAAGCACCAAATTTCTCTAGATCATGTTCTCTGAGTCATTTGTGTATGCAACAGAAATAATGCACTATCCTGTTTTCTCCTCCTCCTAACCCAATGGCAATGGAGGAAAAAATCTCCTCTAGTCTCCTTATTTACCTCCGAAGTACCATCAGTCAGACATGCTCTAAGAGTTGATGCTCTTATCTTCCCTTTCTAATACCTTGCCTATAGAAACAGCAAATCGGAAGAAGCACATACACCACAGAGACAAAGAATTGTCTCAGACAGCTTGTATAGTAGGAACAGATTTTATTTCCCTGCTGCCCTCTGTTTGTTCTGCCTCATTGTTCCCCCATTTTGCATTCCCTGGTTCCTTTAATAGGTCTAGTGATTGACAGTGTGTATTGTCCATTTCTATCAGGTCTGCAAGATCACTGCTGTGTCAGTGCTTCCCTCCCTGCAGGCTGTCACCAACAACTTTTGTGAGCTGACATTTCTCACAAAGTTGGCACAAATGTACCCTGCACAACTGGTTGCCAGGTGCTCATATATAAATATTTAATTGATACATTTTTGTTTAGCAACAACAACTCAAAAAAGCACAGATGGAATGATATCAAACCCAGAATAAATTATTAAGACAGATAATTACTAGTTTATTACATATAAAATAATAAATCATCTCTTTAGAGATCACTTTCATTTCTTTCTATTAAAAAAAAACATGGATTAAGCATCTTTCCACAAACATCACACTGATTTCCAAAAATTCCAACCAGCAAAAAAAAAGGAGGCCATGTTTAACATCCAATGCTCTTCTAATTGGAGTCATTTGGGAGCTTTCATCACTAACATAATGTTGTAAAGCTTAGGACTAAATTGATTACACAGAAAGAGAACCTCATATCTCCTTAATGTTGATCATAAATTAAAATATAGGAAAAAGAAAGAGACATGCTCAACAAAGAATACTGACTTAAAATGCTTCTGTAATTTGTTTCAGGATTACTACCACACATTCTTGTATAATTTGCAGTATATTTTGTACAGTATATTTATTTCTCAGCAATAAATGGGGAATGGGCTTTTGGGGAAAGCTCTCAAGCATGCTCTGGGGACTCAGCATGTTTGGGTGGCTCTCTGAAACACCTCTGTTCTGATGCAGGCAGTGTGGGGAACAAACAGGAGGAGCCAGAAGTCTCTGTGCAGTTGCATGACTGGAGTGCTGTGAGGGATGGACATACAGGCTCTTGAGGAAGGACAGCATGGGAAGGCCTGGACAGGGACCTGTTCCCTGTGAAAGAGCAGCTGGAGCTCATGGAGCTGTGCCTGGGCATGGGTGTCTCTGTTACAGACCTCCCTCCCATAGCAGCACTCAGGCAATGCAGCATCAGAGTGCATTAATGACAACTTCCTGTTGCTGTAAGGCAGAAAAATTATAAAGAAAAGCCTTATAAAATCAGGCCTGCTCTGTTAAAGTCAATGGCTGGCCTTGTCAGGCTAGCCCTTTGCAAGTTCCCATGTGAAAGCAATCCTGATGTGAGCAGTTTGTTAGCATAACAATCTATTCCTGGGTGAAAAACAACTAGTATCTGTATAAAAAACTTGTACCTGTATAAACTGTTTTTACACTATTAGATGGAAAAATTAAAACTCTCACAAACAACTTTTCCTCCATGTACATACCAGGGGTTTGAGTTTCTAATCAATACAGGGTAACAACTTGTTACTAACCAATAAAGTAATTAGCAAGAAAGCTACTAACCAATTGGAGTCACACACAAGGTCTGTAAAGCTGTATAAAAATAAGTTTTGTGAATAAAAAATGGGCTTTTTACACCATGAAGAAAAAGGAGTCTCATGTGATTTATTCCAGTAACTTCCCAACATGGTGAACCAACAAGGAAAGATGTTCTGCTGGACCTTGTACTTCCAAACAACAAAGAATGGTCAGAGATGGGAAGTCAGAGGCAGCCTGGGCTGCAGTGGCCATGTGATGATGATCTTCAGGATCTTGAGGCGAGGAACCAAGGCAGTAAGCAGAACCACAGCCCTGGATTTCAGGAGAGCAGACACCATCCTTTTCAGAGAGTTGTTTATAAGAACCTCATGGATATGGGCCTGGAGAGAGGAGGGGTCCAGGAAAGCTGGTTGATATTCAGAGATTACCTCCTCCAAGCTCAGGAAAGGTCCATCCTGACAAATAAGAAATTAAGCAAAAGCAGCATGTGAGAGCAAGGAGCTCCTTACTGAACTCAGACATCAAAAGGAGACTTAAAAGAGGTGCAAGTACTAATTTTGTTGTTAGTCTTTGGAAGACTTATGAGCCTAAGCAATGGGGTATTTTGATTGCTGGTTTCTTTTAAAATAATCATTCTAACAAATCTAGGGCCTACTGCATGCACCTCTGGGCAGACTTTTGCATCAGCAGCATTAGGAGCTAAAATCACATTGCTTTTCATAGAGAAGCAAAACCTTTATTTCTATAAAACTTACAGAAACAGAACAAAGTCTGTTGATCTCAACATCAACGCAAACATGATCTTGGAAGAGAAATTTTCAGGGCCTGAAGCTATATGTTATGAGGACAAAAAAAAAAAAAAAAAAGGCACAAAATTCTGGCCCAACATAATGGCATTAATAACTTTGTTATTAGGAGAAAATAACTAAAATTGTTATGAGCAGAAAAACAAGTCACTTTAATCCAATAAAGTGATTTCAGGGGGTGTTCAGGTGGGAATTATGAAGTTTTCTTCACAGAAAGGGTTGTCAAGCATTGGAATGGGCTGCCCAGGGCAGTGAAGTCACCATGCCCAGAAGCCTTTAAGAAATAACTGGACATGGCACTTAGTGCTCTGGTATAGTTGACAACAGGGTGAGTGGTCAAGGGTCAGACTCAATTATCTTGGGGGTCAGTTTTTGCCTGAATGATTCTGTGATTCATAAGAAAGTGAACTAAAATTTACTCACACATATGCACAGTTATTCATGTAACTATGCTTTAAAAATAGTTATTTTGTCACTATCAACTGGAATCAAAATGTCAAGAGATCAATTCTGTGAACTGATGATTAGATATTCAATAACTACAAAGTCATAACAGTGTTTCCTACTCTGCCCTCAAGAGTCTCCACAGGACAGAGGAGAGGAGTCAGGATACTGTGACCACGCTGCACAGGCTCTGGAAGATCTGTACTACTTCAATGAAATTATAATGACCCATCAGGATGGAGCTGCATCCAAGACACTGAGCATAACCAGCACAAAGATATGTCAGCTTTCTGTGATTAAATAATTTGTCAGTTTGATCCCCAGAATGATCTGTGCTCCTACAGCTTTAGCAAAACTGTAACTCCTACACATTCACTTCCACAGCTGAAAAATCCTAATGAAAGCTGTCATTATTTTTGTAATTTATTTCTGAACTCTTCAGAGACACCATCAGCTGAAGTGAGACACTCCTGCCTGCATATTGCTTTCTGAGCCTTTTGTTAAGGTGGAAGAAATTTGAGAATCATTTGAGAATCATTTACCACTGCTCCTAGTTTGAGGTGGATCATGGTTTTGTCTTTCCCCACTTCAATACAAGAGGAGGAAAAAGAACTATGCTGAAAACAGCAATGTTAGGCACAAAAATAATTTTGAGTGGGACAAAGGGCATGTATGGTATTAGACACTCACTTTCTGACATTCCCTTCTGAGCTCTATGCCTCTGACCTTCATACCCTTCTCTAAGCACTGTCCAAAAAGCAACAAAGGTTAATATTCTGTAATACAGGTAACTTCCCTCCTAGCACCAAAACATCTTTTAACTTGGTGACATAAATAAGATCACATCTTTGAGCAATCACTGTGTAACTGTGTTACATCTGCAGTTTTGTTGGAATACACCATAAAACTTTCACACAGATTGTGATCAGAAACTCAGAGAATCATAGAACCATTAGGTTGGAAAAGACTGGCAAGATCATCAAGTCCAAGTTTTGGCCAAACACCACCTTATCAACTAAGCCACACTGTGAAGTGCCATGTCCACATGTTTTATCAAAACTTCCAGGGATGCTAAATCAGCCTCTTCCCTGGGGAGCCTGTTCCAATGCTTAACCACGCTTTCAGTGAGGAACATTTGTCCAAATATCCAATTTGAGCCTCCCCAGTACAACCTGAGGCCATTTTCCCTTCTCCTGTCGCTTGCTGCCTGGAAGAGACCAACACTCACCTTTCCACAACCTTTCAGATAGTTGTGGAAGGCAATAAAGTCCTGAGCGTTCTTTTTTCCAGACTGAACAACCCCTGTGCTCTCAGCTGCTCTTCAAAGAACCTGTGTTTCAGACCCTTCAATCAGAGACTATTCAATCACAACTTTTCACTTAGTTATAGCTGTGTTAACTTGTCACTAATAATTTTTGAAAATCAAAAACCAAAAGAAAGAGCTTGTATATCACATCCACAGGAAAGTACAAATAACAGAAGATTGGTCTGCAGGAGCAATTTCTTCCTGCTGTACAAAACACTTTATCCCTATCAAGTTTGATCTTTCATATAGAAGTGAAATACTGATTGTTTCTATAAAATTTCTTGACTTGAAGTCAGGGCTTAAATACTGCCTGTTATAACAAGTCCTGTAGGCAGTGGAAAGCCTGCATAAGATAATGCCATGTACTATCACAAAATAAAAAGGCAAAAACATTAATAAAAAATTGCAAAATTATTTCATTATAACAATGGCATCACGCGAAGCTCTGATCAGACAGTTCCAAACATCAACAAACCTTCAGTTCTGGAATCTGGACCAAGAGAAGGCAGGGAAAATCTTCCAGAGGCGGTTATCCACCTTTGATGAACCAGGATTGTGCCCATAAAAGCAAAGACAAAGTGACAGAAAACGTGGCAACAGCTATTCTTAAAACCAGACTGAATCCAGGACAAGCAGTACTGTAATAAACAATAGACACTGAAGGACCAGTAGAAGTTACTCTGGAGTTGACTTCTCTAGTAAGTCAAGTGGCAATAAAAGCATTCAGATAATAGCTGTTGTGTTGTATCTAATCACTGAAACAAAGTTAATCCAAGAAAGTAATTTGCTTTTAAATTAGTGAAACAGTTTGTTCATTTAATAAAAACTAAAGAGCACTAACCCTTCCTGCTGAGTTTAAGCTTAATTACTGTGATGCTAACATACAGAGAATCATCTTGAAATGAGAGTACATAATTAAAATACAAATGTGAAGTATTACCACCAAATTTTATCATACTTACATGTTTCTTAAAATTGTCTCAGATTATATAAAATATAATTTTCTAGCTGCAATTGTTATTTTCGAAGGAACTAATTAGAAAGGCAAATTAACCTTAACATTGGCCTTCTTTTTTCTGGTACTTCTAATGTTGAAGCCTAATGGCTTCTAAGTATAAAACACTATTCCCTTTCACATTACTTTTTGTCAGTTCTGTAGATTCAGAGGTGGTTGTTCTGCAAAGGCTGCCTGTACTTTGACAATAGGCTGTATCATCCAAAAAGTATGAAACACTTCATCCACAATTTAAGCACTACCAAGTGTTTAAATCAAAAGTTGGAAGATCCCATTTTTCAGAAATGCAGGAGTGTATTTTGTCCAGCCACAGCTTGCTACTAGTGCTACAGACAGCAATTTGGAGGCACGTACTTTATTCTTGCAATGAGAATGAATGCAAAATCCCTCTTTATGCTGATCATACAAATATTGGCCTATTGGTTGTCACCAGATAACCAATAACTTAAAATACAATTTTTATGAGTTATTTTGTTAGTCCAGTTCAAATCACAGTGAGGGGAAGAAATCATAACTGTTGTCAAAATATGTTTCCACAGAGAGAGGGAGATAAAGGAGGTTTCCATGGTTACTTTGTTAACCATGCCCATTTTGCTGCTTACATAGTTTATAAACAAGACACTATAAACAAGAAGAAATGAAATATTTGTTAAGATCTACATAACAGAAAGCTCCCACCATATGTCATGTCTGTTTCAACAGCTGACTGTCCAGTGGAGCCCTAAGACACAGTGACCTTTACTCACTGCTGGTGCTACCAGGTACATTATATAGGACAAACCCCAACTGAATGTTCACAGAGGAAGCCCTTGACCCAAGTTCATTCACTAACATTTCATCAGTAATTTATTTTCAGTAGAAGATGATGCCTTGCCTTGAAACCAATGACAAAACTGCAGGTTTCTTGCATGTAAGTAAAAGCTCTTGCTTGGTTATCAGCTAAAACTTACTGATCATCAAAGGCTGCTCTCCAGTTCTATCCATTTCAAAACTACTTCTAATTTACTCCTAATAAAGAAGTAGTTCTTATCTCGAGTCATCACCATAAATGAAAGGTTAATTCTGTATAACAGCACTTTGAAGCAAAAATGTCATCTAAATCAGGTCATTTTTATTTCCTATAAACTTTTATTTTAACTAGGCTTCTTATTGCCTGGAGGAAGAATGGCATGAACTTTGTGGTACCACTAGTACTGGGAAGATTCCAGACATGCCACCAAAAGCTCAGAAGTTCTATAGGGAGAACCCAGCATGGAAAATTCTGGAGGTATTTTGGAGTCCTTGATGTTTGGCTACCAACCTCATTCAGTCAAGAGGCAGCACTTGGCCTTAGGTATGCACAGCTATCACACAGCAGCACAGCTCACTTTGGGAGTGACAGCAGTCCTGCAGTACTGATCCCAACAAAAGGTGCTAATTAGAATCATTGAATTGTATAGTTTGTAAAAGATTCTTAGGATAATCAAGTCCAACCACTGGCCCAACACTGCTGAATCCACCATCAAACCTTGTCCCTAAGCACCATGACTACATGACTTTTAAATACCTCCAGGGATGATGACTCAAGCATTACAGTACAGTCTACTTACATAAAATTCAGAGACGGACATATTTTTTCCAAAGCAGCAATATTTTTTCCTGCTGTGTTGTAGCTAAAGAGTGTTCTGGAAACTTGTGTAGCTTAAACACTATCAGCCTGTCTACCATCCTACAGGCAATTCTATATTTCACTGTTGCTTTGTGTTTGCAAAAATTTTTGTCCATGACACGCTTACTCTGTTAGACAATCTGTGAATTTTGCGGAGATCAGCTAAAAACTCTTCTCCGTGACAGGATCAACTCTACTTAGGTTACTCTTGAACAATATTTGCCCCTGAGTTGTTGCCACACTCTGAGGGTATTCAAACAAGAACATTTACCCGAGCAACACATGGCCTGTTTTGAATCTCCATTTCCATCCATCTAGGAAATATATTTTACATATGTACATGTATTTCTAATACATATGTAAATATGCACACATATACACACACATGTACATATATATGAGTGACTCAAAGAAAAACACTACTGTTCTTTACATTAATGTCAGTTCCCCATCACTGGTCAGAAAAATTGAAGACTGTATTTAAAACGACTGTGCTTCACTAGTACATGTCCAATATTTAATATTTTCAGAGCAATAGTCTAATCCAGATTTGCTAAGCAATTCATTGTACCAAAATGCTAGATACATTTTAAATAATCTCTAAATCTACCACAACTGTCTCTGAAAGCACTAGCACAGAGAATACTGTTATCCCTATAGCTACAGGAGATAATGTTCATTACATAGCATTAGTATTCACAAAAAATTGTAGAACAATAGTTATTACTTATACAACCTGATTCTCTTTACATCAGTCAATTCGGAATTCTTCTTTATTTAATGGGTTTTTTCAAGTTTGGGATTACATCACGGAACTCAGGCGAGCAAACTGCATTTTGCTGTTCACACAGAACAGAGCAGCAGAGGATGGTTGGAAAGTGGAATCAACTTTTCAAGTATCCAGCTACGTTGCTTGCAAGAAAGTGATAAATCTTCTCCAGGACAAAGAAAGCAAGAACCACATGACAGCTGACAGTAAGAATTATCCTTTGGTTGCTATGACTTAGCTTGTTTTTCAGCACTGCATGGAAGTACTGCAATTACATTTTGGGACTGGAATAGGAAGCCTACAGTATGTTATTTTACTCACTTATTTCAGACAGTAAGATAAATAGAAGCCTGAAGCTTTTGACCCTTCACTGCTTCAAAAGCATGAAATCTATGCAATTATTTATTTGTCACCTCTAAGATGGAAGTCTGCATGAAATTTTGACTCACATAGCCTAATTTCTTTAGGAGCTAGGAAAGGAGAATTTCCCCTCAAACAACACACCATAACACATGTTTTTAATGATGTTAACTTGTGTATTTTATACATGCTCTCTTGATTTTACCTGAGCTGCTTAAAAGAGCACTTTTTACTATAGTTTCCTATATACATATATAACCCACCTAAATGTATGCAATTAAGAGCACATACAGACTGAAATCACTTTATTTCCTTTTTTGGGCTCTGAATTCATATCTGCAATAGGACAAGTCTAAATCCAATAGTTCCTTCCTGTCCTGTTTTATCATCTGTTCTTGATGTTACATAAAGTGCTTACACTAAACATCACTGAGCTCTTATATAGCATTCTTAATCCATAGATCTCAAAGTACTTTACAAAGGATGACCATTATCCTGCTTCATCTATGAAAAGAAAAAACACGGACATCTTCCGGGTGAAATTCGGATCTCACTAAATTCCCACAGTGAAGTGGAATTGCACCTCCATGACAGTAACACTGGTCAGCCAGAACAGCATTCATCTCTGCAGATGTATTCCAGAGCCTTCCATAACACTGGTGACCTGTAAGTTGCACTCAGCAATTCCATACACCATTTAGGCATCAATCCAGAGAGAATATGGTTTTCAATATGGTATCCTATCCAGCTTGACAATCACTAAAACACCTCCCACCGCACACAGGCAGCACTTCTAACACTGTACTTCACCCCTCTCTGCTTACAGCTCTAAACATACCAACATTACCATCAGTGGTGGAAATAACTGAGTCAAGTGCTGGGCTTGGCCTTTATTACTGAAATCAATACTGCTTCGGACAGATACACTAGCACCAAGGTCTCAGGTGTGCCAAAGTATTTTCACCTCCACACAAACTCTAAAACTACCTGATCTAGGTGATCTACCTGAACTAGGTATGAGTTATCAAACCTCCTGCTTCATCCTTTCTTCCTTTTCATTTGTTTCCCATGTTTGCACTTTGCACCTTGCTCTAAGTTAGATGTTCAAACTCATAAGACTGCTTTAACTCTATAAACTCTCCTGTACCATTCAGAGAACCTGGGACCAAGTAGTGGAGATTAGGACTGAAAGCAGACTGTGTACTAAGAACCACATGATTTACCAGGGTATCAATCAGCTTGAAATGCTGCAGGGCCATAAAAGAACGATGCTCTCTCTCTATTTCAATAATGCACCTGATGATGCTCTACCCAGATATCATGACATGAGAAACCTGTGTAGCTTTGGATTACATGTAGAGGGTTATTGCTTTGACATGCTGTATCACAACCACCTCAAATCTACTTCTAGACCCAGGCAAGGTGAAGCAAGCTGACCCTGTGCACACAGATGAGCCAAAGACCCATGATCTTCATGAAAGGATTCAGAACACTTCCGTCTCCATAACACTCCACACAATAAAGTAGCCAAGGAAGAGAAAGGCATGCAAGCTTCCCTGCCCACAGGGATAAAGGGAATCATTCTGTATTGTCTGGTGCTAAGCTACATAGGTTATTCTGAGCAATTCTTCCTAAAAGCTTGTATTTTATACCAACTACCTCCTGTCTGATCTGGTGCTTTCAGGAAAAAAAAGGCACAAAAGCAGAGGAGATTGTATAATAGACCGCATCTCCTATGATGCACATCCCCTAAAGCGGGAGCATCTTCCAAAAAACAGGCGGGTAGCCTGATGGACTCGCATGCCATTCCCCAAGGGGGTCTAGAGAAAGCCAAGTCCGACCGCCCCCGGGCAGCAGCGGAGCGAGCGCAGCAGGACTCGCGGTCAGCCCGGGGCTGTCGCCGGCAGCAGCTCCCGGTGCCACGGCCCGCAGCAGCTCCCGGGGCCGCCGCCGCTCCCTCAGGGCCCGGCCGGCGGGCGGGGCAGGAGCGCCCCCCGGCGGCGGCACAGCGCAGCCCGGGCCCCGCCGCCGCTCCCGCCCGGCCCCGCCGCCGCTCCCGCCCGGCCCCGCCGCCGCTCCCGAGCCTTGCCCCGGGGCCGGAGCAGCCGCCGGGCAGAAAGCGCAAAGCCACGGGCACCGAGGGATTTATCTTCTCCCGCACGCGGCCGGGAGCACAGGCGGGAGGCTCGGCACACTGTCTGTTTCTCGGCGGGGGGATGGACAGCAAGCTCAGAGCAGCAGCAGGGCCGGCGGCAAAGATTCACTCTAAGGTTTGTGCTGGCTGCGATGGCATTTACTGAGCTGCATACAACTAATTTACCAGAAGCTGGAGTACAAAAGAGTACTCTTTTCATCCTATCTTTTTCTGGCTCTGGTGTACATCTTAACAATTCCACTTTGAAGAGCATGTGGGTTTCTGCAACACAACATACAACAACAACTTTGAGACTGAAGTTTATACCAGCCCCATCCTCCTATACGGAAGCTGTAATCATGTCTCTCAGCATGGTAAAGTACAAATATCTACCACAAGAAGAAAAAAAGACAACATTAAAAGGGTAAAAGACAAAAGAATTAACCAAAAAGCAAAGAAAATGAAGCAGATTTCTGTAAACTTATACTCTATGTGATAGGAAAATTTACACATGCTTTGCTTCAACTAAAAGTGCTTGGTGGAAGTTGATGCAATATATAAAAATATAAGATGCAAAGTCCCTCAGACTGAAATCACATGTAAACTCCAGCCAAATTCTGGCACTTCGAGTCAGGGACAAAAGGTTCCTGTGACATAACTTCCTGGACTACACAAGAATAAATTCAGAATCCTTAAAATCACAGGTGGTTCAAGACTGCTGAGCACCCACTTTCTTCCAATACACTGAAATGCAATATTTGATGCAGCTCTGCTAAAATACTCTGTAAAATTATTTGAAAGTAGCATGAGCTGAATCTTTAAATACTTCATGTTTCACAGTGTATTTCTTACTCATAGATAGTAATTCAAACACCCTGCAACAAAAATAACAAACTGTTTTAATTCACAGTTGCAACACATAAACATGATGAGATCTGTACATTGTTAATCCCAACTTCCCCACTCCAACAGTTTAAGTTAAATGTCACATTTACATAACATTTACATAAAGATTCAGTTTTGTTTATACAAACCCCAGCTTTATTTTTGCAACATGCTCTACACTAATTCATTATATAACAACAGATTGTTTGCTGTTTTAAAAAAAATAAGTTTCATTCTGAGAAGGTGTTTGAGAGACTGCAATTCCTCTGAAGCAATTTAGCACTTAGTCTTTATCACTGTTTCATCAAGTTTTTAAGGTTGGCTTGTTTTAAAACAAACAAGGTATTTTGGACACTACAAGACACCTCAACTGATTTCACACATCATGGTCACTTGTACAGTTCACAATTGTGCTCAATGCACACACAGGAGAACAGTCACAGAGCCTCCCAATGCAATCCACAGGAGTTTCATTATAGACTTTTAGCAGTAGTCATGTTGGTCTAAAAATTGGAACATTTTAGAAGATTCCAAGCACTATCCAGCTTGCTGGTTTTTACAGAGGTTTTTTTTTTTCCTTTTTATTAACACCACTTCGCTCTCATCACTGCTTTCAACAGGAACACATTTAGACCAGTGCTGACCCATTCAAAAATTACAAACAACAGCAAACATTGCAAAACTTCCAGTGCATCTGAAAGCAGAGCTCACAGAAGTCTGCCATACAGCTGCATGTAATAACTACATTATTTTATAAGAAGAGCTATATTTTTAAACTTCTCCATGCAGACATCTCTATGCATGGATTAGCTGCTATTCTCTTCTGTTTTAAAACTTTAAAATTATTTTTGCAGAAACCCTAAAGCCCCATATTGAAAGTAAGAAAGAATTATCTAAGCTAATACCACTTCTTCACAGCAATGAACTAAATGCTTTAACCTTAAAATTATATTTAATTTAGACACAAAGCCAATTCAATCACATCTATTGATTATCACAACTGTGTTTATTACAAACAAGACTACATATTTAGGTTTAATTTATGTAAACAATCACAAAATCTCAAGTAGGTCCCTACAAAAGCTGTTCAGCACATCACACCACATCTACATCACAATATTCCCACAGATGGGAAGAATCACCTTTTGGAAACAGCTCATTTCCGTGTTAGTCTGCTCCAGAACTTTGTATCACAGCTGGACACTCCTGACTGAAAATACTGCTTCTGCAATCTCCACTGACTTTATCTGCACTGTTCCAGAGGAGTACAAAGATCCCAGGAATTCAAGACTAGAATACTTACTAGAGTCTCACAGCCTGCAAGTCTCCTTGCTTTGCAAATAGGCTAGGAATTGGAGGCACAAATAACCCAAAAAGAGAATTCAAGTACAGAAGTTACACACATTCTACACCCAGTGGTCCTACCTGCACACGACAAACAAATTACCAGCATCACTGGATCCAGGATCCCTATTGGTATCCCCAGGAAGCCTATTGGTAGATTTAAGTGGAATGATGCAGGGCATCACATGCAGCCTTAGCAGTTTTTGCTGTCTACATTACTTTGATGATTAAAGATAGATATAAATTGTTTTCCTTCATCCAGACACATTTCTGTTCATTCAATACTATTGTATAAGCACTGGTCCAAGTGAGAAAAATGAGATAGATATATAAATTGTCATAGACATACCACAGGTTATATTAAAGAACAGAGTATTTTTTTATTCTCCCATTGACAGGTAGGTCTCCCATTGACACAGGTACACATAAAAGTCAAACAGATCTGCTCCAACCAGTCATCCAGGACTTTCAGGGAAAGCAGTACAAAGCTTTGGCTTATTTGGAATAGACCAGCCAAATCCATAAATGCAGAAATTGTTCTATAGGGCACCACCTTTTCCTCTGAAGGAAGGTGAGTGCAGTACTGTAGCCATATTTTATGGCAAAAGGCTGACTAAAATGCCAGCCTGAAAAGAGAAGTTCCAAGGGTAAAAACTACTAAGGAACTACGAGGTGATGGCACAGGATGACAAAGTTGGTGTATTTGTATCCACACCACCTATGAGAAACGAGTGGCCTAGTGGTGTGAAGGACCCCCAGGAGAACACACAAATTTGTGTTCTAGGGAAAACATTATGGTTTGCTTCAAAAAACAGCTTGGGCACACACTGTTGTGAGAGTTGGGACTGCTCATCTTAGAGAAGGCTCTAGAGAGACCCTACTGCAACCCTTCAAGATTTAAAGGGGGCTTACAAGAAAGATAGGGACAGATGTTGAATAGAGCCTGCTGCAACTGGGCAAGGCATAATGGCTTCAAGTTAAAAGAGGGTAGATTGAAACAGATTGAAGGAAGAAAACTTTTATTATAATGGGGCTGATGAAACACTGGAACAAGTTGCTCAGAGAGACAGTAGATGCCTCATGCCTGGAAATATCTGAGGTCAAGTTGGACAGGGCCCTGAGCAACCTGACCTAGCTGAAGCTGTACCTGCTCATTCCAGGGTAGGATGGCCTAGGCAATCCTTAATGGCCCCTTAGAACAAAAACTATTGGATGATTCTATGACTGCTGTGCATGCTTTAAGGCTCACTAGGTATCCAGGACACAGAGTGAACCAAAAAGTCAAATCTCTTGACAAAACAAAGAAAAAAGAATGCATCCTTGGGATAGCTAGCACTTTCAAAGGCAGAGGTGTCTATCCACATATCTTTATCAATGCTGCTGGAGAAAAGTGGAATCTCATTAAAACTGCACTGTCTAGTCCAGCTACAATGTATTAGCACATCAATGGTATTTTATGGGCAGCTACAATCAAAAGAGCAGCAGAGATGAATAGCATTAGCAGTGGTATTTGGTTCCCAAGAGAGGGCCATGTGCTACACTGATCCTCACACAGAATCTGTGTCCTGCTCTTGGAGCCAAGAATCACCACTGAGCTTACCTAGCAATGGAGTTGCTGCAGCATATGTTGAACTTCCAAGACCTGTGTGCATTAAAGAGAAAGGGGAAGCTCAGAAGTTTGGGGGTTGTTACTATGGAAAATTTTGTGTGTGTTGGGGTATTTTGGTCAGTTGTTTTTACGGGATTTTTTCAATACAGTGATTAAAAGGTCTGCTTGGGTTTCTTTTTAAGCAGGAGCATAGATTTCTTTGGCTTGGGACAGCTTGAAGACGTGGGATCCCATGGGATTCCACAGCAAACTAATACAGGAGTTGAGCCAGATGATGAACAGATTTTTCCATTTCTTCTTTCATAATCATACCTTAGTTAGAACCATAATCCCCTCTTTCACCATGGGATCATTCTACCCTTACACAGAGGTGTCCTTTTCCTAACTAAAAATCAGTAGAGGTCACCACACAGTAGATTTTGATCCTAGAGGTAAACAGTGCCATGCTTTACCTGAGAAAACTAAAAAAGTGGGTGATTTCCAAGTCGTGTATTCAGAGTACCTTTGCACCCAGGACTAAGCTAACCTAAATTACCTGCAACTCTGAACAAGCTGAAGTAATTGCAAACCATGGGGTGAGCTAACAGATGGATGCCTTTGGAGACACTGGGGGTACGTGGTCCTGCAGCTCTCTTCAAAGCCAGACCTCTACTGAAATGAGTATGATTCACACTTTTTCAAAGGCACAGCAGAGCTGAAAGCATAGAGATTTTTCAAAAGAATCATGCCTGCAGGAACTGTCATTCTTCCCCACTGTCTTCATCAGTGCTGTCCTGAAGGAAGTCCTGTTTGGCATCAGGACTGTAAATATTCCCACAAGTTAACAATTTCATTTCATCCAATGCCCTGTTCTCAGCACTGGATGAAATGCCTAGATAAAATAGCTTCAGTGAGCAAAGAGCAACAGGCAGCCTCTCTTTCTCCTCTAAACTGCTATGCTAAAGGCTATTTCTATATATTTTTTAACTCTGAAAATACACCTATTGCTCCATTCTGAGAATGCTCTGATTTAGGAGAAAAAGAATTGTTTTTCCTGAAGTCACATTGGAAAAATATGTATATATTACATTTATATGGCAGTAATATATACTACTTATGTGTAGTATACTTTGTATAGTACTCATGTGATTTAAATACATGATTATTACTTTTGGTAATCCTAAAGTAGTAACAAATAGGTTCTTTCACATCATTGTGTGAAAACATTGGGAAAATAACCTTCCAAGCATAGTAGTATATTTTCCATTAGTACTGCCAAACCTCAGTTTTTATCAAAAAAGTACTGATCCTTCCCTGGTGAGTTTCCAGGATCCCTGCTTCAAATATAATGGTATAGCTAACAAATGTTCAAAACCCAGATCCCCACATACTCAATTGCACTTTACTTTCACAAATACAAGTTCCATGATACCACTTGATTTCAGCTTGCAAGTAGTAATTAAAAATCTAGTCCCAGAATCCAGCTCAGTCCAAGTCACAACACATTACAGTATATGTACCTATCCATAGTGCATTTGAAAACATGGTATTTTTAAACTTTTCCAGGCTATCTTAGAAGAGCATCAAAAGTACAGTTCAAGACATAGACAGGTGGAAAATTATTTTCTACTAATGTTTTACTAAGAACAGAGAAAAAAACTTGTGTAGTTGTAATTCTTTGTAATACTTTGTGTCCTGCTTCACTTGGAGAAGCCATTGTGTATACTAGGCTAACAGTACATACAGTCCTAGTTCCTTCAATCAGCATTTAATTAGGCAGATTGTCCTTTTAGCAGAGACTATTTTTAATTTTGTTGTCCCCACACTTTGTATTTGCAAGTGTCATACTGGGTTCCCTGTTCCATGGCAGGGTCGAGCCATTATACTTAAAACAATATAATTCCTTTTTCATTTCAAACCCCACCTCATAGACTTTCAATGCTTCCTGCAACTCAGGCTTGTTTGGGTTGAGGTTTTTTCTTTCCTACTGTTTAATTTCACATGGAAATGATAACTGTGAAGAGAACAGTCTAATATGTATGACAGATACTTTATGTACACAGGAGATGAACTGCAAGTTCTCAGGAGCAGAGACTGTCTAGGCAAAAAAAGGCAGTAACTTTCAAATATTCACAAGGCAGACCAACAGAACAGAGTAATATCAAATCTGTTTCCCACTCCAAAGTCACTCGCTAAAAGGGATTTTTATTTTTTTTTAGTTGAGGAAACACCAAGCAAAACTCATTCTGGTACAAAAGAAAATTACTTCCTCCTTAGTAGCACAGTTACAGAGAAAGCAGATGTTGTAGTTAACAGAATAATTAACAGAGGTAGGTTACTGGCTGAAAATGTCTAAGTTAAGGTTAGAAGAGGAACTGCACAGCACACAGCTGGCTTTGAAAAAAAATCATACATGAGTCAAAGATGACATTCAACTCATGCCAATCCCATAACTATTTGCAGTTCAGGATCACACAACATACAACTTAAATACTGCATCTCCTTGGGAGATAAAGCAATGCTGTATGAGAGAATAATGTAACACTCCTTGTACAAAGCAAATGAAAATATTCTATGGCAGAAGCATTACCAGGGTCTCAAACTTAGCACATCAATGCTTACCACGATTCTACTCCTGGTTAAGTAGCCATATGCATTCCCAGAAGACTTTCTTGGACACTCTATTTCTTTTATAAAGCAGCATCTTTAAAGCCATGTCTCAATTTGAAGATTACAATTTCTTATGCAATTATTTACAAACAAAATCTGATTGTCAAAATATAGATGTAACTAATTTTGTAGAACTGATACCTGAATTTATATTTTCAGTTGTCTGAGAACTTGAAAACAGAAGTACATTCAGTAATATTGACACAATGCCTTTAAGAAGGGAGTTGTCTGTTGAACATTGTAATGTTACACAAAAAGAAATACACAAAGTCTACAGCTCAAAGGTTATGAGAAGTGGGTTGGCCTGTGCAACCTTAAAACAAACCAAATTTTCCTTGTAACCTAGGCTTGTATGATCTCATACCTGGTGCCAAAAACCACTGCATTAAAGCCACAAGAACTCATGTGTGAAGGCTTAAGACAGCCTTTATCCAGGAAATATGACCATGTAGCCTAAAATAAAAGTCCAGCTGCAAAGCCAACTTAAGGAAAGGCTAACACCACCTGATCCTTATGGTGGGACCCAACCAGTGTACTCTGGATTCATTCTTCCAAGGTGGAGTTCTTCACTGATAGACATTGCAGTGGATGAAATAACTGATAGAATTAATTCTCTAAGTGCCCAAAGACCACAGAAAAATTCATCCTTCACAGTACCAACTACACTTCTTTGTAAAGATGAGTAGATGGTAATAGGTATTGTATTAAAAATGAAGGCAAACATATTCTTGGTGAACATCTGTGACTTTGCCCACACAAAAAACTCTAAACAGCAAAACCAGTTTCTCAGTGTAGAATTCAAATGCATTAACCTCCTTTTTCTTGCTGAAGTGCCCTTCTTTAATTGCTTCATCTCTCTAAATATCATCAACCAAAGCACTCAAACAATGACTCCATTTTCCTTATTCATCTTCAGAACAGTCCATTGCACACATTGAATAAATTGGTTTTCTTATGAGAATACATTACTCCCCTCCACATTACAAATTTTCTGTAGAATTCAAGCACTTCTTACAAGATATGAAGGTACTAGAGTTATCAATGGAAAATAGATTTTTTTAAAGCTTGTCTTCAGTGCAAGAAAAATTAAGATTTTCACATTTCACATTTTACTGAAGTTTTCTGAGTGTTTTCCTGAAGAAGTTCATTATAGAGTGGCACTGAGTAGATTGCAAAGACAAATAGTTACAGTTTTTCAAACTAAAAAATCAACAGAGGACAAGAAAAGAACATACCACAGAAAGTATAAAGTAATACTGAATTCACATAGTGATTTCTGCTTATAACAACAGAAATTATTTTTAATGTTTTTGCTGGCATAGGGTCTGTTTCCTTCTCAGCAGCTAATAAAGGGCTGTGTTTTGCACTTTTGCTGAAAATACAGGGATGCTTTTGTTACTGCAGAGCAGCACTTGCACACAGTCAAGGCCTGTTTTGCTGCTCACATAACAGAGAAATAGACTGGGGGGTGCATAAGGGGATAAGAGGGAGGGGACACAGTCAGGACAGGTGACCCCAAAGGATATCCCACACCCTATGGTGTCACACTTGGCACACCAAGCGGGAAAGAAGGAAGCAGTGGGGGAATGTTCAGAGTTGTGACATTTGTTGTCCCAAGTCACCATTACACATGATGGAGTGAATGAATTCCTTGTTTTGCTTTGCTTGCGTGTGGCTCAGCTCTTAATTTCCCTACTAAACTGTTCTGTCATCCCACAACTCTTCTCAGTTTTACCCTTCCAATTGTCCCTCATGCCACTGCGGGGAGTGAATGTTTAACCTCAGCTGAGATTCAACCCCAGCTATTTGGGAGTGCAATTCAAAGCAAGTATTAGCTTACCTGACCAGAAAGCGATGCAGCCCAACGTCAAAACTTCTGTAAAAAAAAAATACACTAAATTTTAATTATTAAAAAACACTACTCTGTTGAGTTTTGTACAAACACTATGTTTCAAAACAATAATACCAAATATAAAGTTACTAGAACTGATGAAGCAAAGAGCAAAGGTGTAACACACAACTTCCTTTCTGTAATGATGTGTGGAATTTAAGATGATCATCATATGAAAAGATTTAGGTGCATGTTAAAAAGCTCACAAATCTCTTGTTGGAGTATTTATTCAATGAAGTGTTAACATTCAGAGTATTATAACACACATAAAGCACAAAATATGTATATACTTTTACTGGAAATAATGTAAGCATCCTAGTCACCAGTATATTTTCTATTATATGCAAGTAAATCCTATGTGCAAAACTGCTGTGGAGTCTCTTTCCCCTTTTCTGCTCTGTATTGCAGTAAAATGTAAGGGACTGACATGAATTCTCCCCACAATAAAGAAACATCAAAAACCCCTTATGTCTCCTTCAAATACAGAATTTCCAAGAACCAGACTTGGCAAGTGTGTTCCACTCACATCAGTAAGGAAGTTAACTTTGAGGACTTCTGACAGTAAGTACAAGTTAGATCACATTAAATTACAAGAACCACATCTGAAATTTTCAGCCCAAACAACATACATTGACAGTAGCTGTCAAAATTTCTTCCCCTTTTCTGGTTCCTCCTTCCTCAGGAGAACCAAGCTCATGAACAATGCACTGGCAAATCCTTGACACTACATAAAGGCATCTGCTGATTTGAGACATTTACCTAACATCTGAAGTATATGCCAGTTTTATGGGACTATCCATATAATCCCAGATTAGCTGTGTGCATCATGGCACAAATGGAAAATGCAAGTGTCTTATTCCCAGTGCTGGACTTGCTCTAGAATGGGCTTATATTTCACATACACAGAAAACATTTTGGCACATACTAAGCTCTTGAGCATTCTGTTCTAAAAAACCTAACTGGTCATTTTGAGTACAACACAGTTTATTGTCCTTGCTGTGTGCTGCTTTCCAACTGAACGAGCAAGAGAAATCATCAGATTGTTAATGGCAAACTGATAACAGCAGACAGATAATGAGCTGCAGAAATTCTAGGAGTTAACAGGGAAGGAAACTCCACTTGTTCAGCAGAGTAGATAGGAGAGCAATGAATTTCTCACTGAAAAGCTGCCTTGCAACAGAAAAACATCCTGCCAGAAACATGTACCCGGTCATCATTAAATCTGTATTTTTCATAACCCTTTCCTGAAATCATTCCACCTTTTATATTATTGTTATATTACTGTGCAATTAAACTGCATGAAGTGCATACAGTTATCTTTCTGCATTCTTCCTGCCTGGATACATACAGTTTTGGCTCCCTCTCTTCACTAAAACATTCTGTGTGGTACAGACAGTTTTCTGTACTGGAGCTGGACACAGTCTGTATTTTTAGCTCCGAAAACCTTTTCTTCCTAGGACCAAGCACTCGGAACATTTGTGCTGGGAAGGGGAGAAGAAACTTGCACAGTTTCAGGAGAGAGCTGTATGCTAAACAGCCACCTTGCACATCTTCAGCCAGGCTGATCTTTTCAAGCTCTCCCAGCTGCTCTCCACGGCAATCACCAAACCTGCTACAGTCTCTGACAGGACACACACACCAAGCTGCTTGTGGACAGGGATGTGGAACATAAAAATATCACTGTTTTTGACAATGAACCAAAAGCCAAAGGACATGGCTTACCAAAAGCAGGAAAAGTGAATGGTCCTGCTAACTTGAGATATCAGAGCTGAAGGAGATTGGGGTGGACAAAGCTGAGGCAGAGTAGGTTTAGACAGGGAAGGAAACAAGACAGTTTGCTGTAGATGCCATGACATGCCACCTTTTCCCTCATTTTTCACTCTTTTCAAAACATCATTTTAAAAGCATATATACTGATATAAAACATATATCTAAAACACTTGATATTAGAAAAGTTTTATAAGTTTATTTCATAGGGGCTTTAGCTATTGGATATTTCATGGAAATATTTTTAATAAGTATTAAAAATAAACATGCATAGAACCAATTATAATAAATAAGAAGGAATATTTATCAGAGCCTCACTAGATATAATTTAGCATACACAAACAGGGCCTATTATTCCTCAGTTTGATTTTGTACTGATATATTTCAAGAGTCTACCCAAGATCCTGAATTCTGAACAGTGTAAGCAGCCCTTTAAGATATAACTACACTATGACCAACAGAATTTTTACATTATACAGCATAGTCTGAGTGTGCAGTTAGATCTTAAAGACACTTTGAGACAGTATCATTGATTAGTTCCAAAAGCAGGAATATCAAGGATGAACAAGTTCAAGCTGTAAATGGGAGAAATGGCTGCATTACTTAAGGCTATGGGTATTGTCTACAGACACCTGGGATAATGAATAGAAACATTGTGCAAGGCAAAAACACTGAAAGAAAGAATTATGGGAGACTGATTTTGACAAAATATTACTACAGACACTTTTTACTATTTTTCTCTTTCATATTTAAATACACACTGCAGTTAAGTCCACAAGTAAAGTGAAAATATGGTGAAGCAGCAATGGAAACTGATTTAGTAGATGCAATTAATCCCTCCATTCTTAGATGAAAATGTTAGAAAGAGGTAAAAGAGGGTTTGTACAGCAGTGTTAAGGCTGTAACTTGGGGTGAAATAAGCAACTTCATCAAATTAAAAAAGAGAACAAATAATCACAATGTATTTGCATTAAAAATTTCATAGTGATCCCTTCAACAGAGGACTCCACCCATAAGGCATAGCAGTGTCCCCCACAATCAGCATACAAATAGACCTGCCACATGCACACTGACAGGATTGTCTACTGCCTACAAAAGATGCCCATATTTACTTGATTTTAAAACAAAGTTTATAACCAACTTCACGCAATTTGTTAAATCCTGAAGTTCCCTGCAAAATACAGGATTTAGCTGGTAGTTCTTGCAATTTAGGGTGCCTCAGTCACATAAATTTCAGAAATGCTTCAGTTATGTAAGTTTCAGAAATGCTATAATGAGTGCAATTTTTCAAAAT
Organism: Ammospiza caudacuta; assembly: GCF_027887145.1. Lineage (NCBI taxonomy): Eukaryota > Metazoa > Chordata > Aves > Passeriformes > Passerellidae > Ammospiza > Ammospiza caudacuta. The sequence goes on from NC_080595.1 coordinate 26,694,817, forward strand.
ACACAGTTTCATTAAAGTCTAAAATAACAAGAGAAAGGATATCCTCAACTATATGAGTAAAAAATTATTTACCAGTTAAATTCTCTACACTGCTCAAATGTCAATAGCTATATAGTATTTCAAATTTTGGAGAAATAAGTAAAATCTAGTTTATCAAAATAGCAATGGTCTTAGAACCAAGCAAAATCTTAACTAGCCAAAGGAACAATAAAAGGGAGATATATTTAACCTCAATTTCATAATCATTATAGACAGCACAGACAATTTGATGGCTATTTTCTTTATAAAAGCATCCCTAATTCTGCTCCTCTGTAAGGCAGTTTTAGGTCACAGTTCTTACACAACTTTCATGCTTTTCTTAAGCATGGAAGCTCTAGTTTGATACAATTCAATGAAAAAATTACACATACAATCCCTCATCATCAAACTTCCTTTCCCAGTACATCAACTACAGACTGGTGACCAATAATATACATACACTAAACCAACAAAGACCTTTTCCAAAATACAATCTTTGAAAATGTATCTGCAGGAGAAAAATGTATGATTGCAGGCAGAAGCTTCAAGATTATTTCAGATGTGCAGTTTCTGCTCCGAAAGCTAAATGCATTATGCAATAACCTGTTTTCAATTTTCATTCAGAACAAAGATGATGAAGGAAAAATTTTAATATTTCAAGCACATAGCATCCAGTGGATTGTTTATAATCCCAATTTCCACAAAACTGTGCCTTCCTTTAGCTGAAGTCTAAATGCTGGTTCTTCAAAAGAAGAATTGTGTGAGCCTCTAGTACACAGCTTTTCTATTCAATCAAGTGCACCAGCCTATCGTATTTAAGGACTTGCCTAGATGAAAACTGCTACTCATTAGCTGTGTTAGGTATTACAATTCACAATTCCAGCCTGATGACTAAAGGACCCTGATCTCACAAGGTCTGATTGTGAGATCTCATTCCCAAGGGTTTACAATGATATAAAAAAATGTAAATACTGAACACATGCCAAGATTACAAGAATCAAAGTTAAGCTAGCTACTAGAGCCATATTTTATGAATCCAATTCCAATAATGTCAATTGCCCAACTCTGATTTTGTGCATCCATATTTTTAAGCCATATGCTGAAGAGAAACCAGTACAGCTTTATCTCCTGTCAGTTCTGCCCCAGGACTGCACACTATTCCTGGAAACAAAGTACAGCACAGTGTGCAGCATCATCCGGGAAGTGCTTGGCTAACCATGGACTTCAGAAAGATGTTCTGCAAGCAGTCAGTACATCAGCACTCAAAATCAGACAGTGGCCGGTTCTTACTCTGGGCCCTACCTTCAGAGGAGTAGAGCTATGTAGATAGTTTGCCATTTGTAAAAAGAAAAATAAAATTTAGTAATGTAGATGGAGACAGGCAACTGTGACACTGTGTACCCAGAGACTACACTGCATTGTAGACAGAAATATCCCAGACACCTTAAAAACAGTCATGTTGCCACTGAACATAAACAATTTTGAATGCAGAAAGGAATGGTGTAATTTCTATAAGCAGGACAGGAGCAAACAATATAATTACACTTAAATCTCTTCAAATCAGCCTGCTTGCCATTTATGGCAGTGATGAAATCCAACAAGTGGGTTATTTATTAGAGCTTCAGCACTCTGGGTATTCAACATCGCTTTAAAAAAGCATTGTAGGTGCTGCAATGTTTCAACAATGGTTCTTGGTCCTTTCTTTAAAATGTGGCTGAACCTGACACTAGGAAGTCAAACCCATTCCCATAGCCTCAGAGCAGCCTGTCCTATTGAACTGCAGAATTGTTTGCAAGCCTAGCACTTCCATTGGCTGTCTTTGCAAATAAATGTGGCATTTAGCCAGTGAGCTGCTGAGCAAGAGTCTCTCCCACACCAGAGTATTTTGCACTGGAGACTGAGGAGTCTGAGTGACAGCTGCCTTCACTGACACAGCACTCAAGCTGTTTCATTGCCCTTATTTTTGAGCAGCCCCTTACAGCAGGGATGCCCAAAAGACTCTGTAAAAAGAATTACCCTTTTTTCCCAGAACTGCTTTTCTGGATTCTCCTAGATCAGCTCATGCTTTAACCAATGCTGCCTGGGAGAACCTTTCCAGCAGGCGACGCCTTAAAGATGAATGCTTCCAAATTTCAAATAATTACAAGTGTGCAATGTGAATCTGGAACAATTTTAGAGTCTTGTCTGAAGAGTTAGATTACTACCAGGAAAGCAGATACTAAAGCCTATATGCAGGTTTTGTAAGTGCTATTATTTAATGTCTCAATGAGTTATAAAACTCTGCTAAAACAAATACCCTGGAGGGGGTACAGCCTACCAAACAGAATAAGTATTTTTCAAGAAGTCACTGCCACCAACTGATTCACCATCATCTTGATTATTAAATAAACATCTAGGAAAGCCATCTCTATTTTTAAAAGACACTTTTGCCTGTCCATGGCTTGAATTCATTCAGTTTTCTGCAAGTTTGCTATAAAGGTGTAGGTTTCAGGTAAAGCTTGTTTCTTCGGTGACAAGCAGCACAATTCTTCTTCTAAATAACATAACTGCCTTCATACGTGAATACACTATTTAGAAAGCTGATGTACAACTTCAAATAGAAAAACAACAATTAAATTGTCACAGAAGATTTTGCAGGAGAGATAAACACAGTAAGCAAACTAAAAATATTCACTTAAACTGTGAATACTGTGTAGTAGTATTAGTTTTTAAAATGAAGATAGAGATGCCTGATGAAAAATACAACCCAGTCCAATACAACAATCTGTTTGGATTTATCTGCTACCTAAATTCTGGAATAGACTTTTGGACACCAAGCCTTTAAAGTCACATTTTAACATTTTTCTGAGGACTCTTTTGCCACATACAAGGATGTTTTTGGAGCTCTCATTTTTGAGATCAGCCTTCCAATTTGTGCAAGACACTTGGTGAATTCCACCCACATACAGATTCCAGTCTGCCCACTGATATGGTATTGAAATCAGGAACAAATGCATATATGGAGCTCTTTTGGCATTCCTACCATTCTTCAAATCCTACAATTTCCTATGCTTCTCTACTCTTACCATGCCACTTAGAAAAAAACAATTCATAGCTTAATCCAATGATAAGATTCCTGTTTAAGAGAATTCAATGCTCTTGTGAACATTAAGATATTAAGAAATTGCTAAGCCTAGATCTCGAGCTTCAATGGACCCTTTTGTTTGCAAGCTTTGACTTTAACCATCTGCAATGCAGTAAACTAGTAGCTTTTATTTCAATGTAAAAATGTACCTAAGAGTAAAAATAAAAATCTATGCTATTTGAAAAAGAAAATATGAAGACTGTCAATGCTTCCATATCATATCTTTGACAAACAATTTCTTGTTACAGCAATAATAAGCAGAACTTGTGTATACATGAAGATACCTTTATCCTTCTGTGACACTTGCTTAAGGACCCTGGAATTTTAACACTTCATGCTTAGATAAAACACTTTGAATCCCTGTTGTGCTTCTTCCTGGAATGATTCAGCAGTATACCAACCTGCCTTTTGGTTCCCTCCATTATTAAAATAACCAAAGCTGCCACTGGGTTGTGCCTGTGCTGGATGCCTCCATGCAGAGGTTCCTGCTCAGCGCTGTAAGCGCTCTGTGGCACCAATATGGCAAATGCACCAACATTCACATTACTTCGCAGAAACAGTCCTCTGTAAATGTCTGATCACTTTAAGGAAAAGCCCTAAACATTTTATTTGGGAAGGATTTACTGCATAGCATCACAGGGAGAAATTAGGGCTTCCTGTACCCAAGAGAACAGTGGAAATCCACAGTGAAATCCTGACACCATCAAAATGAGCACAAAACCCTCACTGATTTCATGGGAAGCAGAAATACACCTGGACTGACTCTGGACAGTCTGTATAATGCAGAATACAGTCCAATTTCAGTGTGCATTTTGTTAGATACACTTTCATCTCCAAGTAGAAACTATTAGTAAGTCTCAAAGCTTCATCTGCACAGTTTTGCTTATTAGCTGGGAACTCAGGCTAGAGACCTGCATATTAAAATTAACCTACAGTAGGACAGCCACAAGGAGAAAGCTCTTTTGAGGACCACAGAAAAACACTGCACAATGCTAGTGGCCTCCAGCCTACAAATTGAATTCATGACTTAATATGTTTTCTTGCTTTATTTCAGTTTAAATGCAGAACTTGTGTTATATCAGAAAGCCTGAGGAAAGTTGTAATGATTCTAGGCAGTGACTCCTCCTCACCCCTGTAATCTCCTGGACAGAAAGAGAATCAGAATGTTCAGCAGGCATCAGCCATTGGCAGTGTGTATGTAAATTGCACACAAGTCTGCCTATTTGGGAGGCTTTGAAATAACAAATTGGTTCTGTTTCTCACTTATCCAATCACTGGATCTTGGTGATGCAGCTCAGCAAACACTTTTTTAAAAAAGCAAAGTCTCATTTGTATTCTGTTAATCTCTTCTAAAGCCCTTCAGAAGAAATATTACTTTAATTTTATATCTTCCCCAATTCTTCAAAAGCCTGTAGTAGCTCATGGAGAGTGGATGAAACCTAAAGCCCATTAGTGGCAGACTCCCATAGGGAAAGTTCTCCCTCAGTCTTTGTCACGTAGGACTCCTGCACTGCAGCGTGATGGTCCGATTACTGTGAGATCTCCATCCCTACTGCAAACACAGCAAACAAGTTTATTAACAGCCATTACTCATTTTCTACAGTAGTTGTGAGCAGGCAGAGTGCTGCTTGCCAAATGTGAGCAGCAGTAATAGTTTGTATCTACACAGAGCTCATATCAAATACAGTGAGCAATGGGCTTCAAGGTGAAAAGCAGCAGGTGGGTTTAGCTTGATTGTTAAAAAACCCAGCAATTTCAAATTACAGCGACAATGCAGTCATTAGACAAATAAATTCCCAATAATTACGTAATTTAGATCCAAGAAGGATTAGGGTGCCTTATTACTCACTTATTTTACACTCCAGAGAAACAGATTTCTTTTTCTCTATTGAAGAGATTCAAGGAGCCTTTCAAACGTTTGATATAACCAGCAAATTGAACTGCACAGTACAGTAGGTAACTGCAGCATGCACTAATTTAGCTGACATCGAAAGCAGTTAAATCTTTTCTCTTCACCAGTGAGAGAGAGAATGGCTAACCAGTCCAGAATTTTCATATGTTCAGATGAGATCTTAGCTGGGAATATCACAGATCAACACTCGGCTTTAAGCATCACCACAGTTAACAAAAAATGCAGTAAATCAGAGAGACTTACTTTTAAACAAGTTATTCCACAATTAAAGATATGCACTAATTCTGCAACTAAATAGCCAAGTTTTTGGCAAGAAGTTGAAGTATTCAGATATTGCCAAGCAGGTGCAGCATTTAACTAACTATAATGTTAGTTATAGCTCCACAGCCTAAGGAGAGCTTTCCTTGACTCCAGCTGTCCATGCACACTGTGATTGTGGATTTAACACCAATTCATTCTGCTTAGGAACCACAGCAGTTGAAGAGGGCAAGAACATACAGGGAGATCTACCTTATGTTCAACTTCATGTATCCACAGAAGGAAGAAGAGCACTTTCCTTCCCAAGATTCACACTCAGCATCCTCAAAGACCACGTAAATATCTTCTCAAGAATGAAAACTTACTATTCTCTAAGTGTTTTAGAGCACACCACCTACCTCTCTAGGCACAAAAGCCTTCCATGACACAACTGGTCTTATGCATGTTATTTTTACTACTGATTTGGGATCTGAACCAGTGCACTTGTACAGACAGGACAAGAAACCTAATCCTATGACTTCAGTGTTGAAGCCTGCTAAAGTATGTCAGCTTCTGCACATTTTGGCAATAATCTTAATTTCAATAAAATTCTCCTTTACTCATGAGCACTAGGCTGTTGCAACACTGTGGGCATAACTGTATTTAGTCCAAATACCCTTTTAAATAATCTTTTTTCATATTTAAGATATCACCACCAAAACACAGTAGGGAAAAGATGCATTTTGACTTTGGAATAGAAATGTTGCAGCATTAATATTTTGAAGTCAAAAACCAGTGAGAAGCTAGGCAATTAAAAGACATTTATTCTACCTGATACACTGTCTACAACATACTGGACAACTTCTTTCTCTGAAAATATCAAAGGGTAAAAATGTACCAGAAAAGACAATCCTCAACTCTAGAGGAAAGGGAAATATGCATAAGTATGTCCTTCCTTTTTTTGTCTCTAAGTTCCAGCTGCTCAGTACTTCCCATCACACACATGGGGTAGAGTGCTTTCAAAAACGTAGCTGTCCAGAACTGTAGGACAAATACAAAACAAACCACCTGGAAAATACCTCATCCTCTTGAAGCTGACTGGTAGGCCTCTCCCAGCACTGAAAATTAGATTCTCTGGTCATAGCACAAGTAGGCTTGTCATGGCTCTAATCCCCAGACTGACCCTGTCTCCAGGCACAGAACCTCAGAGGAGGGCTTTGGAAAGCAGCTGCTGCAACCCCTTCCACAGCAGGGTGGGCAGCAGGTGTGAGCCACAGATCTGATGTGCCATTCCAATTTCTACCAGGCTTTGGGTGATTCATGCTCAATCCCTCCTTCCATCTGCCATGGAGATGTGGAGTTTCTTTTCATTGCCTCTTTCTCCTTTCCTCATGCAAATTTTTCAAGGCTTGGTAACTTAACTACTCCTGAGGATACCTGTAATGTAAAGAAGTTTAACCTATCATCCTTCCTTTCTGCCCTACAATTACCTCTAAATGACAGCCTGCACAACTGCAATTTGCTGTTATTACTAACATGTAATCAGAGAACTAAACTCATAGGAAGGAAAAATTTAAGGAGAAAAATCTATCTCCTGTTTCAGACCATCCATCAGCCTATCCAGAAACACCACAACAAAAGAGCACTACAAGACCCAAACAGAAGGAGTGAACCTTTCACCATTTGTTAGAGTACAAGCCCTAAACACACAAAGGCACATTACTCTGAACCCAGAGGCAGGGATGTCATCCTGACTACACAGATCTGCAGCACAGCTACAGTTGCTATTGTTACACACAACTATGTTTGTGTTAACTTGTGCCAAACATTGGCTATTTGGGAACCTAGGGAGGCAAGCTTTCCAAGTCAAGCAATGACAGAAACCCCACTTCTGATCTTATTTAAATTACTTTAATGGTATTTTACAAAGCCTTTCAGCATCTTTCTTGTTTTGATATACTTAACAAGCTAATTCCCAAGATTATTTATTGCACTGCTAAAAATCAGAAGCCCAAAGACCAGAAAGTACATGTCAAACTGGTTAAAACTATAGGAAGCACAGATGAAAATGCACTCAAGTAATTACTTTGCCTCTACAGGTCAGGAAGTCCATTTTCCTTTCTTAAATATCTATTTCAGTCCTCAGCATAAACTAATAGGCAATTGTAACAATACGATCAGGAGTTTAAGCCAGAAATAAAAGACAGCAAGTTTTTGCAGCCTATTCATCATTCTGGAATTACTGCATGTAGTCACAGTGATCTTTTGTGCTCACACTCACACATAAGTGTCAGACTTGTCTTTTCCCAGAAAAATCCAAAACAAAGGGAAAAAATCCTGGGAATGTCTTTTTTGACAGACATACAAGGAATTGTTTCCAGAAGGAGGAAAGTTTCAGGATCAATAGTAAAATAGGCAAAAAGTACCAGGATGAGGAAGAAACAAATGCAAATAAATTCACATTTTTATCTGTAGATCTATTTTTCTATGGCATTATTATAGCCTAGAAAGTGGTAAGACCACAGCAGACTGTAATCCATAATTTGAAGCAATTCACTGAGACTTTGCACAAAGACCACTTCTTTTCATGTCAAGCAAATAATCTTAAGGAGTAACAAGGCCAGTAAACTAAACTAAATGGCAGACAATTTCTTGCAAATCATAACCCAGATGCCATTTTTGGATGTTACTGAGATATCACTGATATAAATTTAACTTGCTTGTATAGAACTGTGTGTGTCTGTACATGCCAAATACAGCCCTCCTAGTCCACCCCTTGGACATGCAAGAAAACCAGGGGCTGCATAATGTCAGACTCTTGTCTGTCAAGGATCAGGGTGTTAAACACAGAGTAGAATCTAAAACCTAAAGCATGGTAGTTGAAAATGATCTGATCTTTATCACTGCATCTTTTATTTTCCTCTGGCAGCATTCTTCTACTTCATTTTCTTTAATCTAGATGAAATACTGTTTACAGTGAAATCTATGTTTCATATGCTACTCTGCCTGCCTTCTTGGAAAGCCTCTACTCTTGCTGAGACTAACCTACATTAAACATGCATCAAGTTTTAGCATACTTCATCCCCAACACATCTGTCTCCAAACTATTTTGGGATATTTGAGAATGACAAGATTTCAAGGTGGAAAGACAGAAGAAGTAATGGAATCACAGAATTACTTGGGTTGAAAGGGGCCTTTAAAGACAATCTAGTAGCAATGCCCCTGATACGTGTAAGAACAACTCTCACTAGACCAGGTTGATCAGGACTCCATCCATCCAACCTGGCCTTGAGCACTTCCAGGGACAGGGCATCCAGAACTTCTCTGGGCAACATATTCCAGTGCCTCACCACCGTCCCACTAAAGAATTGCTTCTTACAATCTAATCTAAACCTCTCCTCTTTCACTTTAAAACCATTTCCCCTTGCCTATCACTACCTGCCTGCATAAAAAGGTCACTCTCCCTCTTTTTTATAAGCCCCCTTTAGGTACTGGAAGGCTGCAATGAGGTTTCCCTGGAGCCTTCTCCAGGCTGAACCCAACTCTCTCAAACCATCTGCATAGCCAAGGTGCTCCAGCCCTGGAACATCATCAAGGTGTTGTTCTTCTGCACATTTCAGATCAGCCTATGACCAGAAATAACTGTGGGGTTTATGTCATGCTGCTCCCACAGCATGGCAAAACATATCTAACTAATGTGTTCAACATTTGTGTTGCAGAGCCATACCCCGTAACACTATAAAAAAAAAATGGAAGCATGATTATTTTTCCATGAACAGCAGCCAACTGTTATCCTAATTTACAAACTGACAAGTTCCTCTATGGAACACATTGCCAAGATAATTTACCAATATGTCAAATTTTACATAGGATTTAGTTATGTACTATCTTTTGTTTCTGTAGTTTCCAAGCCATTACTCCTCCACTAGGATATTTTTCCATTTTTCAATTTGTAAGTTTCAGCAGTAACACAACTACTTCTAGTTGCACTACACAATTCATCCCCCCATCTGAGAAGTTGTATGGCAAGCATCAGCCTTGACTAATTCTTTAGAGGCACAAGTTTCCAACAACATTGGTTCTCTCTCACAATTGATTATCTGCTTTTAACCCTAACAAAAACTAAGTTTTAATTCATCACGGCTTAAGGTAAAGCAGACACTAAAAACTAAGACTGCATGCCACTGAACTACTATCCTCTCTGGAAATCAGGAGCTCAGAGACTCCTTTTCACAGCTATAATAAAGCTTTTGAATAGCACTGTATTTATCATGCATTTATTACCTATGCAGCTGCATATTTAGCAAGCTAATGATATCCAGATGAAATGAAACCAGAGTAACACATTCAACACCTGTATTTGTCTTGAGGCAGCAAACAAGACTGGTAATTTTTTGACTCTTGAGATTTTTCTGATTAAATGTGAATTAGGGAGAAGCTATCATAGGCTTGATAACTTTTTTAATTAAAGTCTTTTATTTTTAGGTTTGAATGAACACGGTTTGGTTCATTGTTTAGTACCATAGAGAGGCAGACTACTTGATTTGGATTTTTAACACCTGTTTTGCTTTACAGCTCTAGAGAAACTTTAGCCAGCTTTAGACACACTCTGGTATCTTTCTTACCTTCCTGACTGAAAGCTCTTCCATATCACAGTGAATTATGTCAGCATGTACCGACTAGAAGTGACACAGGTCTGGAGAGATGGGATCAAAAGCTTTGTTGTTATGCTCAAAGGACACCAGGTGGTGGTGCAAGGCTCCTTAGTAGCAGATTTGCATTCCTTACATTCTGACATTCACGTTGTCTTTCTCTCCAGGCTACCTTCTCTCCCTCAAAACATGCACTGCTAAAAGCTTTGAGACAAAAATTGTAATACTGGGCCTTGGAAAGTCCAGCCAAGATGTTTCTGACAGTATTCTCAAGTGGATACCAGCAAGAAGGGGAAGAGTAAGCCAAGCATGCACAAGCACTTTTTCCTGAGCAGTGTCCCTGATGCCAGACAGAAGGTAAGAGTGGTGTAACTCCAAGTCATCTGGATTATTCCAACCCACTCCATGTCCCAGCCTGGCCCTAGGCAGTCATTAATAAGCTTTACCAGGCTACTATTTAATGAAAACAGTCTGGCAGAAATTTTACTCTGCCAGCTTAAAACTAGACACGGCATTCTTAATATTTAAATTTGACACACTCTGACAAAGTTGTCAGGAACATTCCTGTTAAAGTCTTGTATTTACAAACTATCAAAATGCATTTAGAACTTTAGGGAAACAGTGTCATGGTTAATAAGGCTCCACAACATAAACCATTTACTTTCCCCTTTTTTCACTGTTTTATGCTAAACATATAATTTGCAAACTTTCTGTCCTGTTCAGTCATACAGTTCAGAAACAAAGGATATTCCTACTTCTAACACAACACTCCGATACAAGATAACTATCCACCACATCAGACTGCAAAGCCTCTGGGTAGAGCTTTTGAAGAGCTTTTATGACTGTAAAGGCATAAGGACATCATCATTCAGGGCGTTCACAAAGCTCCTTATTTAATTGAGAATGTCCCATAACACAGCAGCAACAGAAAATTCTACTACTAAAGAACTTTGAGGGCAAGAAATCAAGTCAGTTATATATTAACTGACTATTTTCAACATGCAAAGCAAACAAATTCAATCTGTGAAATAATTTTATTACTTTGGGCAATGAATTCTTGATAGAAATTAAATAATCTGGCAAAAGATTAATATCAGCACCTGACACTTATTCCTTCTATAAAGAAAAGCTTTCTACTTAGATATTAATTTCAATTTCTGTACAAGAGCTATGAATATTTTAAGGAATGCCCTTTTTTTTTTTTACTGTGACACACCACACACACTTGCAGGTGCAGAGCACCTTTTCATGGCCTGTTACAGCTACCTGGCACAGCATTAGGGTTTGTGCTGAAATTCACTTTCACTTGGCACCTCCAGTGCAATACACAGATTCCATGGAATAAGAACTGACAAAGGGGAAAAACTGCTGCTGTTTGCAGCTCTGCCTACAAGGGCCAGCAGGCCAAGAAATGCTGCTCTCATGAGAGTGCCTGGGAAAAATGGCAGATTTCTATATTAACTCTGTAGGTCATAAGTTCGGTGCAAACTCTGAAAGAGCATTTAAACCAAAGCAGTTGTTAGTAGCTCAAATCATTTTTAATAATTCATCTGTTTTCTGCACTCTTCCTGCTGCAATTCTTGAATACTTCAGATCTACACATGCCAACTATTATAAACTATAAAGCCTTCTTGTTACAACTAGCTTCAAGCTGAAAAAAAAATTAAAATCTCATCCAATAAAACTCTGATAACAGCAGGCCCACTGTTTTAATGACTAAAATTAAAAGCTTTATTCATATTGCAGAGCAGTCAGAGACAAGATGGAGTAAGCACCGTTCTGACAGGCTCTGCACTAACACAACAGGAGAGAAGCCTCTGCACTTAAAGACTGACAAGTCTAAATTATTAGGGGATTGTTTTTAGAAGTCTGGGGCACAGAACCCCACAGCCTGAAGGAATATTGGCCAGTGCAGAGGAAAACAAGGGAGGAGAGAAGTCAAGTGAATCTACTCTTACACAGAAGGTAAACATTAAGCAGAATCCACCCAGGAGACAGTTTTCAGTGAAAATATTTCAGTGAACACTGATTTAAAGCAAACATAAGATACAAAATTCATAGGTTTCTGAAGTAATATTGTGATGAAACTCCTGTAAAAGCAAAGCAGATCCAGAAATCCATCCTACTTTATAAAAAAGTATCATTTTCATAGTGCTTTTAATATGCTCAAGACTTCCTCTACCATATCACTCTACAAGTTAAAATATTATAACTACAGCTTCCCTCATGTGATTAATAAAGCATTCATTTTCAGTCTCTGGAAGGATTTCAAACTGAAATAATGTGGAGTTTAGACCCAGACTGAAAAAAAAAATCATTTAATAGATTACTGGAAAAAATAATTGCTACTTTAACTAGATAGGCTGAGTCAATTCTAGTAATTAAAAGGATGAAAATGCTGAAATGGGTACTTGCCCTTATGCCTCCACAGTGTGAAAAAAGTAACCATCAAGTTGAAATCCAATCAAAAAGCGCTAAAGATGAATAATGGGGATGGGAGAAAAAGCACAAGGACAGGAAAACAAACATGTCTGTGAGAATGAACCCACATGAATGCTCTTACAGACTGCCATGTATCAGTAACAAACTGCCTGAAAAGCAGCAATGACTAACCTCCACATTTTAGTGAAACTGTGCATCAGGCTCACACAGCAAGGCAGAGCTGGAGGTTTGAGTCCATCCATTTGAAGGAGGAGGCCAGGAACACCATAGAGAACCAGATATTTCACATAAAAAAAAAGAACTTGAGCTAAAGCCAGGCCACCTAAAACAAAAGAAAAAACAAAAAACAAAACATACCTTAAACAGGTCCTGAGACATTTAAAAAACCTGTTAATACTGATTACCTCCAAACAGCAATTATTCCAAAAACTAAGGCAAGAACCATTGCTTGATAGGATACACAACATTTGTCTCTTGTCAAGAGACACAGCACACAAGCCCATGCATTTAGGACATGAGACACATATACAAAATGGTACTCTCATTCCAACATGAAGGCACAAATATGCATCTGTAGTTCCACTCTCAAAAATCTCTGGACTGTGGGTGTTGACTGCTATAAAAAAAACAAACAAACAAACAAACAACTGATTTATGTTGAGCTAAAAATCAGAATATACCAATATAAGCAATGAGCATTTAACACAGGGACAGTAAATTTATCGTTGCAAAAAAACCCCAACCAACCACTCTACACTTGCTGCTCCAGAAGATCCATAACCAGTGGTTATAGCTGCACATTATCCTGACATCTCCACAAACGTTCCATGCCCTGTCAGATTGAGTCCCCAGAAAATACCCCCTACCAATGCCTTGTGAAGGCTGATCTGGAACAGAGGCTAGACAGATTTAAAGAATAAAGTAGGTATTTATTAAAGGCCTCAATGGATACACCTTGGGCAGTATAAGAGCCCAGCCAGGCCTACACTCAAGATGGACCCAAAATGGTCACAACATGGATGACTGGTCACAAGGTCTCTCACTTTTATAAGTTCAGGTCCACCAGAATATTGGAGTTAATTGTCCAATTATAGCTTTAGGTTATGAAGTCCCATCCTTCTTGTTTCTCTCTTCAGCCCACATTGTTTATGCTCTTGGACCTGAGACTGGGGAGGTTGTCCTTGGTCCCAAGCTAGGAAAGGAATTGTTTTGTTTAACTACTCTGTGACGAGAGCTTACCATCCCTTAATATGAAGCTCAGAACTGCATACAAAAGCAGTACAGAATCTGAAAAATATAAAAGCTAAAACCTAAGGCATCACTACAAGATCCTCTTCTGCTGCATCCAAGGCATAGAAAACTGGAACTCCATTTGGCATAATGCTTAAAGCATATTTCAGTTTTTAAACCCACAGACAAGGTCTTCTTAAGGTCCTGTAGCTGCCTTAATTCCAAAGGAAAAATTTCATCAGTGTGCTTGCTCACAGCCTCAGGTTATGACACAAACTCCAGCATCTTAAATAGATCTGAGATGAAAATCATACATATTCTCATTATTATTATTATTATTATTCATGCAAGTAACAACATTCAAATGCATTATAAAGGAAGATGATTCCTACTAATATTCTAAATGGTTTTTGTTGAAAAACACAGTATTGACCAATAAGTAAAAATACAGTAAAAAGCAGAGGCCAACACCTTTACAGAACTGGTGAGGTCACTCCTCAAGGACCCAATGACTTTGATGAACTTCTCCATCTGACAGCTGACATACAGAAAATCTCACCACAAAGAAGGGAAACTAAAATTATACTTCAATACAGCAAAAATTATAAAATGCAATTGCTACAGGTCCTTCTACTCCAGTGCTCTGTTTTTGCTCAGTTATATTACCTGACTTGACTGAAGGACTTTAGACGTTCAACACAATTTTAAAGCCTTCCAGCAGACAGTCCTAGGAGACTAAGTTTTTAGTCTGACTGCAGCAGTACAACCCCATGAACACTTAAGTAACCTGTCTTTTTTTTTTTAGGGGGGGGGGGAAACATCTCTATTGCATTCTGCTGACTAATGAGTATACTATGGATGACAGCCAAAAACTACACATTAAAAATTCATCTACTGTTTAACAACCTAGAGTGAAATTCTGGCAGTAATAATGTAAAATGCAAAATTCCTGCTGACCTACACATGGCCAGTATTTTCCTACAACAATACAACATTTTCAGTTTTGATATCATAATTTATGCACACGATAAGAAACAGTAGTGCCATACAAGATAAAAACTGATGTTAGAACAAAATACTGAGACATGAAGCTTATGTTGTTTTACTTCAGGGAAACAGGCATCAAGTATTCAATAACATTTTTCCCTGGAGGAAAACAAACAATCAGAAGCACAATTTGGATACTAGCCAATTAGCTCCACATTAGATTACTGCTAAATCATCTGTACAGCCAAATTTCTGCTTTAATTCCCTTCTCATTCAGTGTCTCATTTCTTTTCTGACAAATTTCATTGGAGAGTTGAACACTGACACCCACACAAACCACTTATGAAGATCACAGCTGTCTGTGCAGTAATAAAATTCAAAATCTTTTGGCTGTGCTTGATGGGAAGGTATTTAGAAACAGGCTTCCAGTCTGAGACCCAAAAAAATCAATACATTTTATTTTAAATACAATGATGAAAGATTGAGTTCATGGATACAAAGTCATAATATGCAAGTTGGGGAAAAAAGGCATTTTCAGCCTCTCCAATAACACATATATAGGTTATCATTACTGTAATTAACAGGCAGCTCAGTAGCACTGGCATCTTGAACACAGACATCACATCACAGTCACACCCAGCACAGCAGCTACTCTGCAAGTGGAAATTCTAAGACTCACGAAAACAGCAACACAAAGGTACCTATCAAAATACACAGATCAAGTTCTCATTGGTCTTGAGCTCATGCCAGCAGTAGGAAAATTCTGGCCACACTGGGAAAACTAAGGACAAGATTCACAGCCACACAATAGCTGGGCTGCAGTGGCAACAGGCACAGGCTTCAAACCTTCCTGCATACCTGAGACATTCCAGCTGCTTTGCTTTTGCTTCACTCACTTGCACAAAGCAGCCAGAAGCAAACTGCTTCACCTGATTTAGAAGCATGAAATTAACAATCAAATTCATTACCAATATCACATAATTTCTTCTCTAATTTTTGATATAATAATTCCTCCACACACATGAGCATTATTTTAAATTGGAAACAAGCCATATCAAATGTGTATTATAACACAGCTAAGAGGAAAAGTACTGCCAAGATTCTATCTTTTCTCCAGAATAAATTAATTCAAAGGATGCAAAGTTGAGATTTTTTTTTTAAACAGAATGTGTTAAGGGATAAAATATCAAGGTAAAGTACCTGATCTTAATCCCATGCATTTCAACAGTCAAGCTGTTTGAAGTCCCAGACTAAAGCAACTTACTTTTATAGAAGCTGGTATTTTCAATTTATCATCTTCCCATCCTAAAAAAATTCTAAGCTTTCCTGTGTTTTAAAATGTATTTAAAGACCTTCAAATATTTTCTTTAACCTTAAGTTTACTGCAAAACTGCATTTCCTAAGCGCCATAGAGCTTTGAAACAAAGATCATGACAAATTAGAATATTTACAGGACTTAATTTTAGTCTACACATTCTCAAAAATTCTGACTGGTGGTTTTTGACAGACATTAACAAATAGAATATTGTCATGAGCAAGCAGCAAAACATTTGCATCCAGGTATTACAAATCACAGTTGACATTTTTCTGTCCTTAAGCCAACACCAAAAGTCATGGTTACCTGTAACTTAGAAGGCAATTTTATGAACAGCACAACATCACAACTTTACCATTTTTGCAGCTACATTGACCCTATGGCATTAGTGATTGGAGATGTTTGTTTCTGTCAAGTACCAGGACGGGTTCCACCAGAAAACAGAGATAAATATGCAGTCACATTTCAAAAGGGTTACTGACACATGGCAGAAGCCTAATAGGAAGGAGACATTTATAACAGCTCAGAATTTGGGGCCATATCACCAAGTTCAAAATATCTCAGCCTTCTAGCAGCACACAAGAAGTAAGAAATATCCTTTTGTGGATGGAGGAGTGGCAGGAAAGTACCACAGTGTTTGTCCTGGAGGTTGCTTATTTTTAGAGGAAGCTGAATGGACATAAAGGTTCCAAAGAAATTACCTAAACAAGACTAAACAGAACTGTCAAAGGAGTCTCAGTCAAGGCATAGATGGATCTTCCAAGTTAAAGTAAACCAGAAGGCTTTTCAAGCACACACATGCTTTAAAGACACCTACCATGAATACTCCCAAGGACTTTGAGAAACTTGGTCTAGTGGAAGGAATGCCCACGGCAAAGGGGTTAGAATTATATCATCTTTAAGGTCCCTTCCAACTCAAACCATTATATGAAAATATCTACTGTAAGCATTGTGTTCAATAGAAAATACTTGCAGGAAAAGGGTCTCTAAATAAACCAAGAGTCATCACATTGCCCTGTTTTTTACTGGGATAGAGCTCATTTTCTTCACAGTGGCCAGTGTGGGGCTGTGTTTTGGATTCGGGCAGAAAACATTTCATTTGCTTTATTTGTTGATGAAAGCAGAGAGATGCTTTTGTTACTACAGGGTTTAGAGAGCCAAGATCTTTTCTGCTCCTCACCCTCCACCAGTGAGAAGGCTGAGGGTGCACAAGGGGCTTGGAGGAGGCACAGCCAGGACAGCTGACCCAAAGGGTATCCCATACCGTATATCATGCTTAGCATCTAAAGCTGGGGGGAAAAGAAAGGCAGGCGATGCTCAGAGTAATAGCATTTGTCTTCCAAAGTAACCATTATGCTTGAAGGAGTCCAGATCCAAATCTGCCAGCCTAGAGAAGTGAGGCATTAATTCCTTGTTTTGCTTTGCTTGTGCATGCAGTTTTTAATTGACCTATTAAACTGTCTTTATCTCAATCCATAAATGCTCAGTTTTATTCTTCCGATTCTCTTCCCACCTCTCCAAGAAAAGAAAAGGAGTGGGCAGCTGTGTAGTGTTCAGTTTCTAGCTGGGATTAAGCCACAATATGCATAATTAAAAAGAAAAGCAGTCATAGAAGCAGGTTAATTGCCAATAGGATCTTGAAGTTTAGCCTACAGGAAGGATTAGAAAAAGAAAACTTACACACATGAACACTTCTTTCTACAAAACAGGGAACAACTTAATATTCTAGGAAAAAGAAAATCGAAGTTTTCTGATTTGTGTTTATATTTCCAGTTTTCAAACAGACCTCAAGATGCCAAATATTTCATCAATTTCTCCTTATCATTATCTTCCAGAATGGAAAAAATCTAAGACTCCTCTTAGTATTTCATTAGTACTTAGATGAACAGATCCCCTGATTTCAATAGCAAAATGCTGCATGCTTCTGAAAATGAACTTAGAGATCTACTTCCTATCTCTGGATTTATCATAAAAAACTGCAAACACAAAACCAGAACCCTACATCCAATTTACAGAACCCTACATCCAATTTACACAGACTACTTTGTAGGTCTCAGTGTCAAAGACGAACATACATAACATTTCTTCTTCTAACAAATTAAAACATGAGATCAGCAACTACAGATTAAGCCACGTGGCTCCACCTTTGAACAGGTCATATTCTAACTGACTTATATGCCCCTCATATGAAATTACCCTTTTGAAGTAGCAGAGCCTAGTTAATAATTAAAACAGTGACAGCTAATTGACACTACCTTGTGCGTCCTTCACTAGAACAAAAGGACTGCACCTGGTTAGGACAGACAGATGAAACCCACAGGGAATTCACAACATTCCATCAGGTGTGCATATCCTAGATGTACATCTATACATCACATACCTCTGGCAAAGCACAGACAGATTCCTAGCAAAATATATTTTCACAACTACAGGAGCTTTTAAGATGAATCCAATGCAACAATTATATTCAACAATGTATTTTCATACACATTTCTGTCTTCCATCATTCCCTGCACCTTGCCAGATGGATGTGAAGCTCTGCTCAGGTGAGCAGGGATAAGTGATCTTGCTGAATCACCAGGATAAATGTGAAGGCTCATCAGGGAAATACAGGCAGTGTTTCTTCCAACATCTGCATTTTCAGAATCAGACTTAACACACAAATGACCTCGCAACACACATTTCAGTTTCTATACAATAGAATGTACCTCAGCAGACTGAATTTTACCATTGATAGTCTACATTGTCATAGCAAAGAAAAAAAAAGAATCACTTGTTTCAATTTGAGCTCTTTCAACCAATGCTGTTAAGCTCCCCATTACCACATGTCAGTGAATTTGTCATTCAGCTGCACAAGCTTGAAGAACAGACACTGAAAAGGATCACCACTCTACCTGTCTTTTACTCATTTCTTTTCTCTTGCTTCATTACATAGCATATCCAAAAATTACTCTGTAGAACAGATGAACCTCTGCTCTGGCACAGTGTAGCTATTGTTCTGTTATGCTGCAATTCATCAGGATACTGGATTACTGGAATTCATAGTGGTTTTTATTCTTGGTGCCTGCAAATCTACATTTTACACTGTAAAATGTAAAGGCAGAAAATTATTCCAAATTAATGTTAAAACTGAGAAGAATGAACTATCATGGCTTCCATTAACATGGAATATGAGTCTTCCTGCTGTGTCATTAATTCTGAAAGCATCCAATTCTTTCAGCCAATCTGACTGATGCTACCAGAACGAGATGCAGCACCAACACAAACCCACAGAATTGCTATAAACACTGCATTTGATAGTCATCATTAAAAAAGCACAAATGCCCTGATATTGCTCAGTATGTCAACAGCTAACTATCCACAGACACAAACATTTGTGAACAGAGACACAATGATTTGTGAATTCTGGAAAATGCTCACATTCTCCAAACAATGGCTTCTTGGGGCCAATAAATAAAAGTTCTGTGATTGCACAGCTGGCATCTTTGAATTAATTCTGTGTTCAGACATTCACATCCCTTCCACAGACTGAAGGCCCATACATATATGGCAAGCAGGCATAGAGTTGGACACAGCCCCATCATATTCTGGATTCTGTTCTGGATGGGGGATCTAATATTTGGTTATTGAAAAGCTATACTGCACCACTTAGGGTATGTGGCTGCTTCTAGAAACTCATTTGTCTCTGATTCCATCCACGCAAGAGAAAATACTTCTACTGCTGGGTAACATTCTCCTACTATTTTTTAACTTTATACCTGTGTGCCCTTAGCAATGTTAGTTTAGATCACTTTAGCACTTATGCTTTACATGGCTATAAATGGCACTGTTATACACTAGCATTTTTTAACAAGCATTATAACTCAGGATTTAGTTTTGGGGTATATTTTTATTTCTTTGTTGTCTCACCTTACAGGAGCACCACCCAGTGATGCAGAACACACTGCAGCTTCACAGTCATGAGGAGTAGACTGACACTGCCCTTAGGTGCTGAGAGCAAAACCTCACAGCAGTGCTGTCTTGCCTGCACTTCTGGCATTTACTGCCCATTGTTCAAAGTTAGCCCAGAAAAAAGAAAAGCAGTAGCAGATATAAGCTGCCTAATTAGAGGTGATTGCAGAACAGCCTCACAGCCTTTCCCTTAAGTTTACCAGGCTATCAGGGCAGCCAGGCATCACAGTGTAAATAGATGCTCATGCTGTTTTGGAGCTGCTGTAGTCAAACAGGACACCCAAAATGAACAAGCCCCATCAGTGCAGAAAGGCTTACACACCATGGATAATCCCCCTGAGTCAACAGCAAGCTGCTTCCTTGGTCTTAAGACTCAGTTATCTGATGAAATTAGTTCCCATAACACAGCATGCAAAGTAACAGAGGAGAGAGCCTGGCTCTGTACAGGAACTGGTGTAGAAGCATGCTGAGATCCATAAGGGTCCAGGTAAGACTTAATAGTAAATTACCAGTACCCATACTCATATATTGGTAGCTCCCTAAAGCAAGTCACAACAGTAGCCTAGCACTGATTTGTGTCTAAGGAAACCTATATAATCATTGTGGTAAAACCTGCAGAGAAAACAGTAATTGACCAACTTCTAGCTGAAAATCTCATTTATAGTATATTTTAAACACCTGCCTACATTACTACAACAACAGAGCTCAATAAGAATAGGGTTATACTTTGAGTACACCTGTCCTAAAGGCAGGGTCTCCACAGGCAGCTTGTTAGAATACAATCATTTAATTTGACATCAGGCATCCTTACAGTCCAAACCTGCTCTAACAGTGGCTTTCATCTCTTCTTGCTTTGAGGCATTTTCACCTTTTCTAACCCTCTGTTCAAAATGCATGTTAATTCTTAGGATAGCACACTTTATTTCAAATAAATACATAGACAGCTTAGCTGTTGTCTATAACATCTCTCTCCCCTCCCTATAAAATCAACACTGGTAGTCTTGAAGGGTGGGAGGAATCCATCAGTAGCACCACTGCTGGAATATTTCATCCCTAATTCTGGAGCCTTCCCTGCATTATCAAGTGGCCAGCTTTTTGTAACACACACACGCACAAGGAGCTAACAGATTTAAGTCAACAATGAACTGATGTTTAGAATAGAAAATGACAACTCAGAACCCCCTTTCTAAACAGTGACTGAGTGAGGAGTAGAACAAATAACAAACCACTGAGGCATACCTGTCCCTTTCTTGCTCTCCATCTGCCCTTGCCCTTTCTTAGATATCAAAATTATATACTAAAACATGCATCAAGAGTGTATGTATGCACACAGGGGTACACAGAGAGTGCTCACATTGCCCTCTGCTGACCAGAGCCCAGTGCAGTCCAAGTGCTCTCCAACACACACCACACTGTGGTGGCACAGGTGAGCTCCATACCAGTGGGTGTATCAATCCCTGGTGCAAAAGACATCTCCTGCAAGGCAGAAATCACCAAGGCTTTTTCAGAAACAAGTTTTAAAGTCTGGGGTTTCTTTGCTTTTCTTCTTCCTACCTGGTGATACAGCTTGGGAAGGGGGGCAGGAATCAAATCAACCACATATGCCAGTTGCTTACCATCACCTAAATGTTTTGCTGATTTACACTGATTTGTCAGCACTCTTTTTTCCTCACAGCTGGGCATATTAATGAAATACCAGGGACTGCAGACAAGGTGGAAGAAAGGGAAGCCAAGCAGGAAAACAGAACTGAGAGGCAGTGACTACTACTTTCATGTTACCTTATTTGCAAGTCCTTCCCTCCACTAGTTTTACAAATTCTGTCCTTTTACTTTTCAACATGAATGCATAGAAACACCAATCAGGAGGAGATAAAAATAATTCTTAACATCTCCCCTTCTTCATCCCCACAATAAATAAACTCCTTTTAAGTGTCCACTTCTACGACTTGAGGGGGAGAATCACCTTAGGCCACAGTTTACAGACATACTTTAGACTGGAAAAACGACAAAATTAATTTAGGAAGCAGCTCAATAAGTTCAACTAAGCTTATGGACAATCCACATGTTATATTAAGAGTCCATAGACCACCTTTCTGACAGTGGCTTGCTATAATGTGCTACATTTAAGTACCTACAAGCGGACATAAGAGATGCAGACTGGGGTTCTTGAACTGGGGGAAGAAGAAAGATTTCTGCTGCTGTTTCCATACTCACCCAAGGCCCAGTAAGATGCAGATTCCAAAGGCAGAGCACTACTGTAGAGAGCATGGATATACATGAGGTGAATCATCAGCTCAGCCAGGCACCACCAAAAGAAAATACGAATTATGCCCACAATTAAGATGATGAGATTGGTCTTCACACTGAAAGCTTCTTGTCTCCTCATCTAAAGAAGAAATCCAAAGAGGTTACCTGGCACAAAACTGACCATTTTACTCAAAATACTTATCCTGGGAACTTTTGACTACACCATTTGGAAACTCCTCACACACTCTAGAGGGAGACTGGTCTTTCCATTCTCAATCTCAGTAAGCAGTAGAAACCAACAAGAAGCCAAATGTGTATGGACATTGCACCAAACTGTTGTAAAAAAGGCCAACTGTTGTTAACCTGAACAGAATCCAGACACGAGACTTTAACTCTTGCAACTTGACCTCTGGAGATAATATAAAAAGATTAAAGAAACTACAGCTAGGAAGAAGGTGGTTTTCCAAGCAGCAGCCCTTCCAAACAGGAACAATAACTGCTTACTCTTAAAATACCTCCAACTTCTACCAACTGCAGAGAATCAATGACTAGAGGACAGTTCTTAATTTTCCTCCCATAGCATTGCCAAAGTCAGCAAGATCCACAGAATGTGCTGAGAAAATGGAAGTGCAAGCTAAATATCCAATAAGGCAAAGTTTGCAGTTGACAGGCTTCTCAAGAGGCTCCAAACTCTTAGACTGCTAACTGCAGCAAACACATGGGCATATTATTATTGCACCACCTTTTCACAATAAGAGAGAATAGAATCAAAAACCAGAAACATAGGATTGCCTAAAAATTCAGTCATGTGTTACACATCCATTATTGTATGCAACATCTCCTTGTCTAGTCTCTAACTGGCCACAAAAATGTACATACAAGAGAAGTAACCAACTCATCTGCACAGGCCCTCAGTCCCAAGCACAGCACAGTTAACATGCCCACTCATTTGGAGAGCTCCTTTGTATCAAGCTACATGACAATGTGAAAGCTTGGACACTACCATTTTACCACAGGGATTTGCACAACAGCCCTTCAAACCCGTGTCTAGAACTGCTGTGCCTTGCGCTTCAGCCCAGCAATTCCACAAGGCCAGTGACAAAGTGGCAGTGGATGCCAATTGCCAGAACTACTATTACACTCCAGGGGTCATGCAGCAGTCCATTGTCTCCAGCTCCAGAATTTCTGCTTTCCATTGTGCTCAGCAGGAACCCTCATCCAAGGCTCAGCTTCAGTTAAGGGGTTCTGAGAGTGGTCTCTTACAAGGGCATCAATAAATATCCTCTTTGTATTGTGCATTTTGAATCAACTGCTGGGCACTGCATCTGTTGAAACCCTTTTCTGATCTCTTCTGCCAAGGTAATACCCTCTGCTCAGGTAAGAGCTCTGACATACCCTTCAGCAAACACATTAGGCTTGTTCAGTTTGTTCCATCTTCTTCATGGCTTTAACTACACACATCTGTAAATATTTAATGAGAACCTTCTGCAAATACAGACATATTATTCTCAATCTTCCTTTTTCTTCTTACACCAAGAATACATGTGCTCTTTGCATAGTTCTTTGCTGAGCCATATCAGGTGAGCTAAATTTCAAAGCAAGGCTCCCCCAGTTTTTCCTATCAGCTATCCCCAAGCTGTTTTCAGCTTGGAATCTCATAGGTCTTCTGAAACAGTCCTTGGAAAGAAAGTACGACTGTCCCTCTCCTGGTGTACAAGGATTTAGTTGGAATTTAACACACTTCAGAAGCTACAAAACAAAAATTAGTAAAAAAATACTACCTCAGTTTCTATGCAAGTCTATGTGGACTGTTCCCACAATATCCAGCCCAAGGTAACAACATTCAACCTTGCATCTTCCAAAGCAAGTGAAAACAAATGAGCATAGGACTTTTCACTCAAGGATCCACTGGAATCTAGTTTCACTTTCATAAAGCCCAGTACTTCCTTTGGCTTCAACAGAAAATTCCCAAATGTAAACAGAAGCAAGCGATCCCTAGGCTTCTATGCATAAACTGAAAAAGCAGTTTTATGGTTTGAAATGTTCACTAATCTACTTTGACACAATAATTTTAACTATAGACATAACAGGTTGTGATGCCACTTCTTACTCAAGTATGTAAGAAAATACGGAAAGCAATAAAGGATGAAAGCATGGACTTCTCCCATCATGTAAAAAGCAGGCTTGAACAGAAGCCTGCAAGGGACTAAGAAAAGCATTCAGTAAAGTTTGTGAGTCTTATATTTTAAACAAGCTGCTCAGTTGAAGCAAAGTGCTCCTAGTAAGTCATCAGCTGTTTTCACATCAATGTGAGGAGAAACTGGAGTTTTCAGGAATTCCCAATACAATCTATCAGCTTTCTGTGGCTCTGAAATCCATTTCAGAGTTAATAGCAAGCTTATGCTGAAAACATTAGTTTTATTTCACTTGATGAAGAAGAAAACAAAAAAACAGTCCAGAAGCTGCATGCTAAAATTATGAACACTCTCCAAATGTAACAAAGCATGTCACTGGCTCCCTGGTTGAAGGGATGAATCTGATGTTAGACAAGAGCATCTTGTGAAGCAGAAGAACTTGGGAAGACAGGCTTGTGTTAAAAGCTGATATACAGGACATTACAAAAGTTCTCATGATTACTCAAAATTGTAACATTCCTATAACATTATTTCTTGATTTTATAATTATGTGGAAGACCGCTTTAGACACCCAAACAACAATCACTGTTACCTGTTTACTGAATTCATCAAAATTGACAAGGGGTCCATTGTGGAATGTAGGATAGTAAAACACATAAGCCAGCATCCAGGGGAAGGAGTGGGATGACTTCTGGCTGGGTGCATGCCAGCAGTACTCCAGGCTGAAGCTGGTGCAGAACAGGCAGCGGACAGACACCGTGAAGAGCAGCAGATAATACTCGTTTTCAGTGTCGTACCACCTTCTCTGCAAAACAGAACAAAGCCAGATCATGGTGGTGCAAAGCTGTGTTTTCTCTATGGCAAGACAGCAATGTCTACTCAGATCTCAGCTTTTGGGGTCAGCAGCAGCAGCAGGAAGAAACTAAAGCCAATAGCAGCAGGAATGAGAATCTAAAGTGAACAGCAATAAACACACAAACAACAAGCACTGGCTTTTGGTGGAGAAAGGTGCTCCAGAGCTACTGCAGCCAGCATAAAGAGACAACAGCTTGGTTTCAGAAACACGTCAGGCTGTGAAGTACCAGGACAGCAGGAGAGCTCTTCTCACAAAAATGAAACATTATCTACCTCAGATTTAGTCCAGTACTACAATATTCAAACCAAAAAGCCAAGGGACTGCTAGGGCTTAAGCTAGATATAAGGAGAATCAGTCACTCATGAGAAAACTTCAGGCTGGAAAAATGTTACTACTGTGCATTTATTGATTCTTTGACACTTGGTATCACACATTGGCCAGCAACAATCCAATCATGGCAAAAAACTTGGAAATATCAGCAAATGTAGCTTGGCTGACTGACAATTTGTATTGCACTGGCCCTCTCCTCAGCAGAGCAAATCACAAAATTGACCACACCACAAAAAGAGATTCTACACACTCACTCCCCCTTCTCCCTGAACATCAGGGCAACACTCCTTATAACAAACGTCCTGGTTTTCCCATTGGTCCAATAAAATACAACAGGACACTTCCTCACAACTGGTCAACAGTTTTTCCATATCTGTACTACCCAGAAAAAGCCACTATACAAGGAGTGAAACGGAGCTTGCTTACAGCTAATTGATGCAAGTAACTCATTTGGTACAGCTCAAACTGTAGGAGAAAGTCTCCCTCCCTGCAGAAGTCACAGGCATGCTTAACTGAGTAACTCCTAGATACAAACCCAAAACCCAGCACCTTAAATTGGCATGATCAGAGTTCCAATGAAATGCATATAATAGAGCACTAGTGAAGTATTATACTCCAGCTCCACTGAATACCACTTACACGTTAATGAACATACTTTTATTCCAATGCACTGGCCACCATGATAGAGAAATGTGACTTTAACTGGAGAAGCTCCAGCATGAGTCACTGCAGTGCTACTGCTTAGGATTCCTCAAAGCAACCCCTGCTTATATCAACTGAAGGGACAGTAGGCTGCCATAGAGATAGACACCACTACAGGCAACCATCACCATAATTAATTTGATGTTTAATTAGTCCTTCTCACATTACCTTGGTTTCTTCCACGGCTGGTATGCGTAAAGTGGCCAGAAGGACAAGGGAGCACAACCATGTCAGGAGTGACAGCTGAAACTGAGCCACAGCAAAGGAAATAGCTGCATGTAACAAAATGACAGCAAAGCCCTTGATTCCCAGTAACAACCAGCAGGCAGCCATTCCATAAGCCATCAAGCACCATGGTTTATACTGTCAGAAAAAGAAAAGTTAGCAATCTTTTAGTTTAATTATTTCTAAAGAACAAAAGCACTCAATACCTGTGCTGCCTACACAGGTTCTGCAGTGAACACAAATATAGTCAACAAGGTGAGGAACACACATGAAAAAAACCACAGAAATCCAACTGTAACCCTAAAAGTGAAAGGGAAGGTATTTCTGTCGTAGCATCACGTGAAAACCAGCCTCCCTAATTTGAGGGAGAGCATAATTTCTTCCTTTCCTTCCTCAGACTAGCAGGTGTGACACCACACACAGATAATTTCCCACAATCATACAATTATTTAGCAATCATGCCAAAACCCAAGCAGCCATCACTTTACATACTTCCATCATAAAGGAACAGCTGCACCCCTCTTATGTGTATAAATCAAACAATGCTGTTTAATGGCTTACAAGGCAGAGGCTTTTAGAGGTTGGAGACTGAAGTCTCCAAACATTAAGGCAACCAATCCCCACACACAATTCACACTACAGGATGAGCTTTACTACTGTCAGCGGCCTCACTGCAAAGCTTCCCATGTCCACAGTAAACAAACCCATCAGAAACTCCCCACTGTGAAGAAAATCCCTACATACCTTCTCCACCAAGAGCCTGGACATCTGTGATACCAGCAGGTGACCAGCCAGAAGCCAAAGAATACGTTCCCTTCCCCATTCAACCCAGTAGCTCCACTCAAAGTCCATGGGGTCCTGTGGAACGAAGGGAACTGGTCACTATGTGTATCTGGCCATAAGGGACAAAGGAGTATCTCCATAATACAACTGCTGTGTGGTACCCAACAGAACTCCCACATCTCAGGAACACCAATTCAGCAACCCAGGTGGATCACTTGCAGCAGTGAACTCAGCATCATTTTCACTTCCAATGGGGCAGTTCAAGAAAACAGAGCTTTACATGGTGCAGTGCCTCCTCAGCCCCACACTGGTGCTGAAGCTGAGCAACTTCAGCTCTCCTGAGGGATTCAGAGCAACTCTGCTCTGCCTTGGAATACCAAGAACTTCAGTAGAAAGGTACTTTGCTGGAAGAAAAGATTACCTCTCCATTTCAGCAAAGTCTAGTTGTAATTAGATGGAGTTAGGTCAGCTGATAAAAATTTTTATCGAAATTAGGTAAGAGGGATCAGCCAGTAGCGCCATGTCCAATACAGAGCCTTACTAAAAGTTCATCTCAACTGCCTTAAAGCTTTCTAAAAAGCACATATCAAAGGTCCATTACCAGCAGTGATGGGAGGCCTAAACACCGAAACACTTAGACATGCATTCCTGCTTTTGTGTAAGCAATCCTTAAGATTAGTTGGATTATTTGCTTTTGACCTCACAAACTTTTGAAGAAATGCAAGCAAGGGGGGTAGGGATGCGTTTTTTAGTTTGGGGTAGAGGACTGCCAGTTTCTTACTGTTTTAGTTTTGGGTTGTTTTAATACCAACTCTGTTTCTTTAAGACTTTACACCTTAAAATCCGTTCTCCTCTATGCTGTACTACAGGTCAACCAAGAGAAAAACATGTTAATTGACATTAAGCATTATCCAAATCACCCACTAACAAGAAAAAAGGGGAGAAGGCTGCAGAAAGTGTCAAGGTTGATCAGAGTTTTAAGGCCAAACAGTAAAATATAGGGTTATCAAGATCTGTAGCAAAGCATAAACACTTAAGTCAGGGATCAAGAAAAGGAGCAGAACTTTGGTTATGATTCTGAAATCCAGACACACCCAGCCAGTCTCTCTTCCTCATCAGAAACATCAGACTAAAATTAACTATAAATATCCAAATCTGCATGTTACTATAAACTTCTAAAGCTAAATCAGAAGCTTGGATGAGCAAAGGGTGTGGAGGCATGATTATTCCCACAAAGCAAGACACTGTCACCCCTCCTACCTTTTTTAGCCCCCGAAAGAGAGTCCCTGGGTCCAGCCCAAACCTTCTGTCCATTGCAGCTTCATACTCTGCAGGGAAGAGCAAACCTTTGATACGGACACAGCAGCCAGAGCAGGAAGAGTCAGGGGTGGGTTCTTTGCTGCTCAAGAGCAACACCTTCCCACGTGGTCTCCAGCAGTGAGGATACCCATATCCAGGGAAGGGCAAGTTCTCCACATTACTGCTCACTAGGTGGGGGGCCCATAGAAATGGCAAAGCAGTTTCCCAGAACCAGTGTTTTGATTCCCCCTGGCAACAGGGACAGTGGCAGCAACCCGCCTTTTAGCACACAAGACCCGCACTAACCCTCACTCGCCATTTTTCAGAACTGCCTGGTGTCTCCCACCAGAGCAGAAGGGGGACACACACCCAAGAGTGGCCAGCACTGCCTAAACAGGGAAAAGCTGCTCAGAGAAGCTGCCTCTAGAGCCCATTGCTACCACATTTTGTCATTTCTGCAGCAGACTTGCTGGGTGCAAGACCATGGGGGCACAGCTTTGTACCCAGTTACACAGAACTCCTTCCACTGCCCTGCAAACGCCTTTCTGGCACTTCTTCCCTTGAGGGCTTTCAAGAGCCAGGTAGAGTCATTAATGCAGAACTTTGTTGATTGAAGCCTAATAAGATGCAACATATATTCTCTGCAAAGCCTCTCTAGCTTCTTATACTTTTATAAGACAATTTTTATTTCCATTTAAATAGCAATGTGCTATAACACAGCTTCTTTTCATCTACAAATTGTACTTAACTTGTTTAAAATCTCACTCTCGCTCTGCAATACACACCTCCCCAGCTCCAAACCAAGCCACCACAGCAGCTACTAAGAGGTTACACAAGGCAGAGGTAAGTGTTTGGAAACAAGCTGACCACAAAACTCTACAGACAACCCAACCATTGCTCTGAGTCCTGGACGAGAGCTCCAGGCAGGGAGCACCAACTTGCCCTAGGGCCTCCCTAGGTTCAGACCTGGCAATTTCCATCAGAAGGCAGAGCTGCTCCTCAATGACCCACCTGCAAGGGGCTGTTGGTGACTAACCAGGGACAACAACACAAATCAAACCAACTTCCCTGAATCTTCCCTACCTGAGTAGCTGAGCTTCAGAGGTCTCCCTCATCAATTCCCTGACAGCCACGTCCGAGTACAGCATTTCCGAGGGCAGACCTGGCACTCAAAGGCAAAAAAGCCCTGGGACAAAGCTCTCTGCTCAGGTGGCATCTGCCTACTGCTTCCTCGCATGCAGCAGGCTGGCAGCTGGGAAGGACACAGGGGCTCCTCGCACAGGAACAAAGCAGAAACCGACCAGAGAGGAGAACTCACACCGAACAGCCTGGCCAGCCGCGGGCGGGAAGCTGCGCCGAGCGAGCCCGCCCACGTCGCGCACTTACTTCGGGACACTTGGTGCGCCTCGTAGAAAGCGTAGAGGTGGGAGCCCACGGTCAGCAGCCCGTAGAGGCACAGCTCCCAGGCCGGCAGCAGCATCGGCACGGAGCTGCTCCCGCCGGCCGCCTCCCTGCGGGGAAAGAGAGACGGGAGCGGTGTCCTGGCGGAGGGCAGACGGGCACCGAGCAGCGGGACACGGGGCACGGCACCGCGGCTGCCGGGCCCGGGCTCAGGGGCGGCCCCGCTCCGCTCCGCCCGCAGCTACCGGCAGGGCAGGCGAGCCATGCCCGGCCGCGCCGGCTGCAGAGGCCGCGGGTCCAAGGGCTCGGCACGGCCCACGGGACCCTCGGGACAGAGCCAGGACCGGATCCCGGCCGCTCTCACCGAGCCGGGACAGACGGGAAGGGAGGGGAGACGCCGCTGCCCCTTACCTGAGGAGGGCTGTGCGGCCAGGAGAAGAAGGAGCGGCAGCAGCGGGCTCGGGCGGGATGAGCGGAGGCTCCACACCCGCAGACGAGAGGGCGGCCCCGCGCCCGGAGCTCCCGCCACTGGAGCGACCCCGCGGCCGGCCGTGCCCGGGGGCCGCCCCGCGGAGGGACGGCAGGGGCGGAGCGGGGCGGAGCTGCCGGCGCGGCGAACGCTGGGGGGCGCTGCAGCCCGCTCGCCACGGGGTGTGCGCGGCTACAGGGCCCGCGTAGGCAGGTAGGGGGTGTGCGTACAGTACAGGGGGTAGGTACACAGCTACGGGGGTAAATACACAGCTATGGGGTGTGCATACACTTACAGGGTGTACATACACAGCTACGGGGGTAAATACACAGCTATGGGGTGTGCATACACTTACAGGGTGTACATACACAGCTACGGGGGTAAATACACAGCTATGGGGTGTGCATACACTTACAGGGTGTACATACACAGCTACGGGGGTAAATACACAGCTATGGGGTGTGCATACACTTACAGGGTGTACATACACAGCTACGGGGGTAAATACACAGCTATGGGGTGTGCATACACTTACAGGGTGTACATACACAGCTACGGGGGTAAATACACAGCTATGGGGTGTGCATACACTTACAGGGTGTACATACACAGCTACGGGGGTAAATACACAGCTATGGGGTGTGCATACACTTACAGGGTGTACATACACAGCTACGGGGGTAAATACACAGCTATGGGGTGTGCATACACTTACAGGGTGTACATACACAGCTACGGGGGTAAATACACAGCTATGGGGTGTGCATACACTTACAGGGTGTACATACACAGCTACGGGGTGTAAATGCACAGCTATGCGTGTAAATACACTTATAGGGTGTGCATACACCCACAGGGTGTAAATACACAACTGCAGGGTGTGCATACACCCACGGGTGTAAATACATAGCAACAGGGTGTGCATACACCTTCAGGGTGTAAATCCACAGCTATGGGGTGTAAATACACTAATAGGGTGTGCATACACCCACAGGGTGTAAATACACATCTACAGGGTGTGCATACACCCACAGGATGTGCATACACAGCTACGGGGTATAAATACACTTATAGGGTGTGTGCATACATACACCCACAGGGTGTAAATACACAGATACAGGATGTGCATACAACCACAGGATATAAATATACAGCTACAGGGGTAAATACGCTTATAGGGTGTAAATACACAGCCACAGGGGTAAATACACAGCTACAAGTTGTAAATACGCTTACAGGGTGTGCATACACCTACAGGGCATGCATACGCCTACAGGTGCACACCCACCTCCAGCCTGCTACAGGGTGTCCATAAGAGCCTTTCACCGCCTTCTCGCCCACTCTCACCAGAATACAAGGCACAATTATGCTGGGACACCGTTTTTACCATTATCACGGCACAATCTGATCAATCAGCAGGTCTGAACAACACCATCAAAGCAAGAGCGTGAGGCTGGAAATGCTGGTGGTGGCAACTCCCTCCTGGATCAACCTGCATTTTAGCAAGGGCTTCCTCCTCCTGGCACTGCCGACATGACTAATGAACCTCACTGTTCGTAGAGTTAAAAGCACACTGACTTTCCAATCCCAAAGGTTTGAGCAATCTATGCTCATCTGATCTTGCACTACGTGACTTTTAATCCTCTCTGTTGCTGAGATCAGTGGTGTCATATTTGAATGGGGGGAAACGCTTCATATCCCATAGGACATTTTCTTGCTAGATCTTTAAGTTCCTCTTGCAAAATAATATTTCTGTTCCCCTGATCACCTGGTTGCACCCTCCAATTCCTGTTTCTGGATCTTTGAAAGCCAGACTTCTACCTAATACTCCAGATGAAGGTATAGAATCATTAAGGTTGGAAAAAACCTCCAAGAGCATCAAGTCCAACCTTTGAGCTGAATACCACCATGTCAATTAAACTAGTGCTAGGTGCCACAACCAGTCATTTCTTCAACAATTCTGGGAAGGGTGGCTCCACCACCTCCCTGGGCAGCCAGTTCTAATGCTTAACTACCCTTTTCATTAAGAAATTCTTCCCAATGTCCAACCTGGATCTCCCCTGGTGGAGGTTGATGCTATCTGTTCTTGTCCTGTCAGGAGTTTCCTGGGAGAAGAGACTGACAGCTCCCTGGCTGCACCCTCCTTTCAGGCAGTTGGGGAGGGTGATACAGTCCCCTTGAGCATCACCCTTCCAGGGTGGACACCCTCAGCTCCCTGTGCTGCTCCTCACAGGACTCATTCTCCAGACTTTCCACAAGCTCCCTTGCCCTTCTTTGAGCATGCTCCAGTGCCTCAACACCTTACTTGTCGTGAGGGGGCTTAGCACTGGACGCAGCACTCAAGGTGTGGCCTCACCATTGCCCAGTACAGGACAATCACTGCCCTAGTCCTGCTGGCCACACCATTGCTGGGACAAGCCAGAATGCCATTGGCCCTCTTGACCACCTGGCCACACGCTGGCTCTCAACCAGCACCCCTGGATCCTTTTCCACTGGGCCATTTTCCAGCCACTCTGCTCCAGTCGGTTATCAGTCCCATCAGTACAAGGACTTGTCTTCCCTATCTTAATCAGATATGCATCTCCTAATATCTCCAATTTGTCCATCAGAGCCTCTGATAATCTTGAATGATTTGTGCCTTTTCCTCCATTTTTTCTTTCTGCCTCTCTTTGCCAGAGAATTACTCACTTTCAGTTTATGGTGTCAGTTGTGATAGCCCTTAGATATATGAATTGCATTTACTCTGTGGAGCTGCTGTAAAATCTCAGGGTTAGGGATGTTCTCCTCTATGATGGCCAGATGCTATTCTCTGCTGACAGTGCTCCCCCAATCTTTTGTCCTCATCGGGTTAGTTAGTACCTTCCCCCCTGCCCCGCCAAAAAAAATCTGACAATAGACTTCATAACAGCACCAAACCAGCAGTCCTGAACTTGTGAAAACATTTCCAAAGCACTGCAGCTGAGTTACAGCCACTAAGGGTCAGCAGAGTTTGTTTTTCCTGCAGTTTTGTGGTTTCTGGTCACCTGTCTGAAGCCGGCACAGACACCAGGCCCTCTAGATGGCTGCAAAGCACCAGCAGTCTGCCAGCGGCAAAAGGGAATGGGTACAACAAGGTACAGATTTTACATCAGGTTACTCTGAAAAGGACATCTTTATCACTAGTTATGTGGTGGCATTCAAGAGCCCTGCATGGACCAGGTGATCAGTTACTCTTCCACAAGGGTCGGTGCCAAGCCCAGTGAGCAGGAACGCTGACAAACTTGACAACAGCCCCAGCTGGAAGACCTCACTGTCTGGAATTCTACATTAGACTATTATTTTTTTCCCCACCCTTATTCATGCTAGTTTATATAATACAACATGACAAGTCTCAGTGAACAAGTTTGCAAGAGTAGGTGTAAACTGAGCTGCTGAAAATCACTGGCACAAATACCTGTGCATTGACATGGCCCTCACGGTTTTAGATGGCATGAATGAAAAGCAAGTGCTACTATTCCTATAGTCGCTGACAGACAGCAGTGCAATCTGGGAGCAAAAACTCTTGGAAAATGGCAGTAGGAAGTCCTATTTGTCATTTGAGCAGCAATGAGGTAACAGGTTTTATGTGTCTCTTGCCCTGTGTCTCAGCAGTTACGCAGGCCTGGCCCCCTCTTCAAAGCATTTGCCCTTTGAGAAGAAAGCGATGTTATTCTGTGTACACACAGCAGCTTTCTCTGAGGCCAAAATTAACAATCAGCCTTAGGCAGAATGATGATTTGTGATGGTAGAGATGTTTTCTTGATACAAATTAGAAGCATCTCTTCTGTTTGAAGGTTTGCACTGTGCTTACTCATTTCCAGAATGGCTGCAGAGTGTCTTCCCCCTGCCTCTATGAACAGAGGGACAGACATCACTAGCAAAGAGTCTGTTACTTGTAGATGTTGATGTCCCCTTTTTTAACTTCTATTACTTCTGAAGCTGGCATAGCACCTGAGTTGTGTTTTGACTGTAAAGTTCAAATGCCATTTGATCAAAGTCTCCATTTCTTATGTGGCAGGTTGAGATGTGGTTATCAGGAACTTAAGCAAAAGAAATCCAGAATGACAAAGGACAGAGGTAACAGGAGGCCTTTTAAAGAGGCCCTTACTCTTGCCTTTTTATGCAAGGTGAGCTTTTACAAAACTCTTTATTACATAATCACAGAATATGAGTGAGGCTTGAAGGCACCACAGTGGGTCATCTGGTCCAACGTCCCTCCTCAAGCAGGGTCATCCTAGAGCACATTACACTGGATTACATGCAGATGGTTCTTGAACTTCTCCAGTGAGGGAGACTCCATAACCTCTCTGGATAATCTGTTCCGGTACTTTGTCATCTCACAGTAAAGAAATTCTTCCTCGGATACAAGTGGAACTTCCTCCATCAGTTTCTGCACATTGTCCTTGTCCTACTGCTTGGCACCACTGAGCAAAGCCTGGTCCATCTTCTTGACACCCCCATTCCACCACAGACAGACATTGATGAGGTTCCCTCTCAGTTGTCTCTTCCCAAGCCTAACAGGCCCAGTTCCTTCAGCCCTTCTTCATAAACGATGCTCCTGTCCCTTAATGATCTTTGTTGCTGTCCTCTAGACCCACTCCAGTAGCTCC
This sequence comes from Ammospiza caudacuta, assembly GCF_027887145.1. Classification (NCBI taxonomy): domain Eukaryota; kingdom Metazoa; phylum Chordata; class Aves; order Passeriformes; family Passerellidae; genus Ammospiza; species Ammospiza caudacuta. The sequence goes on from NC_080595.1 coordinate 26,729,760, forward strand.
ACATCTCCCTTGTACTGAGGCACCAAGCACAGGACACAGCACTCCAGAAGAGGCTTCACCAGGGCTGAGGAGAGCCTAGTTATTTCTAGGGCCTCATCATGGCCATGGATAAAAGGCAAGGTGGGGGTTGTAAAAGGCAATTAAGTGGGAAAATGAGGCATTTTGCAGCTGGGGAAATAAAGCAAATATCAGATTTTTAAGGAAACTGGTTTTTTGCAATTGTTGGTTTCACATTGGGGAAGAAATCAAAATGAGTCTTTATCAACCCAGCAGTGGATTTCTCAAGGAGGCTAAAGCATAGGGCTTCTAACTGGTTTTATTTTTTAATATAAAGTCCCAATGGGGAGTGCATGCCCTACAGCTTTCTCTCCCTGGCTGAGATCTCACACATTGACTCAAGACTCTTGTTTTCATTCACCCTCTGGAAATCACGCAGCAATGCCCCCTGCATGCAACATCTGAATGATGGGACACAATCAGGACCCACTGAGAGTTTACAGGTTAGAATTTCAGCAGCAGATAGAAGGCTAAGCTATGTATATTTTGGAGAAATCACCACCATGTCAAGAAATCTCCATGTAGCAAACCAGCAATATTAAAACTGGAAGATTGAAATATATGAAAGATATGGTATGTACAAAGACACCTAAGTGTGTCTTCCAATAACCAAGTTAAATATGACTTTAACTTGGTTATTGGAAGACACGCTTCCAAGAAGAAGTGGAGGTTAATGTGAACCCCCTATATGGAGATCTCAAGCCCAGAGTTATGGATTCTAGGGAGACAATGTGCACGTTTATCCTTTTTGTCTTGTTTGGCTTGGCTTAATGAAAAGTGGACATTATACTAGGCTGGCAGCATTACAGTGTCCCATCTTTAAAGGCTCCTCTTGCCTCTGACTCCCAGCCCTGAAATGGGCTCATAGTGAAGTGCCAGTAATTTTTTTCCTCATCATCTTTAGCCATATTTATGTAGATAGTGTTTATCTAGAGAGCCTTACAATTCACAAAGTTACTGTTTCTGTGCACATTTAATGAGTCCCCTATAACTTGGAGAACTTGCTTCATGCTCTGAGACTGGAAAAGGATCTTCAATCTTTTCATTGGGAATTCATAAAATTGCTTTTGGAAAAAGTATAGTAAATTATTACACTATTGTAACTAAGCAGCTCAATGTTGGATTCATGCTGAACCTCTCAGAGGTATCCTCATCAATACACTACCTGCTTTTCTTAACTAAAGCCCTGACAACTACAGCTCCTGCTCAGAGCCTTTTAAGGGATTTCTTCACTTATAAATTCTTCCCTCCCATGAAATGACTGTTGTAAGAAAGGTTTGACATCCTTGTTCTCACCATGGATGCAGAGACCACTTGTGTGTGGGGGCCATACCAGAAGTGAAGTTTAACTGTGCTACCTTAATTGTGTCTGAATGATAGCTCATCATGTTTAAGTTTCTAAGTATTCAGCTATTAAACACAAAGGTGGATTGTTTTTTTTTTTCTCACAATACCCCTTAGAACTTACCCAAAGTTATGTGAGAATTCAAGGGAGTTAATGATATGAGATGCAGTGAAAAAGACCAAAACTTGCCAAAATTATACTCATTGAAATCTTGAAATCAGTGAACAAAGTCCATCAAAAAGACAGGAGAAGAAATAGATCAATTGAAATGATTAAAAAAAAAATCTGCACCAAAGTGAAAACAATAAAAAGACAATGGGATGAAGCACAAGGAAACAGACCAAACCTTGCCCAATCGATCATCATTGAATTCACAAGATTTCATTTCTTTTCACAAAATTAAGAATGGATTGGAATGAAATGAAGTGCAGAAAAATGAAATAAAAGTTTATAAAATAATGTACTTTTTGAAAATATTAGAAAATTGAAATCTCAGTGTATCATTTCCTTTCATGAAATGAAAATGCTTCATTTTATTAAGGGGAATGGAATCTCAAGATTTTAATGACTATCATTTCATTAAGTTTCAGCTCCTTTCTTCCCTTCATTCTATTGCATTTCAATAATTTTCCTTTTCATAAGTAATTTTCTAGTTTTCAATTTCATTTCCTTTCATTATATTTTGTTTCCTTTCTTTCTCTTTCATTCCATGATTTCTCATTTCATTTCCTTTCATGTAGTGAAATCTCAACATTTCATGAAAAGAAATGAAATCTGCAGATTACAATGAGTATAATTTCATTAAGTTTCAGTTTATTTCACTGCTCTTTACTTCATTCCGTTCCATTTGTTTTCACTTCTTTTCAGAATTTTTTTTTTTTCACCCTAATTGGTAATCAAGCTTGGGCCTGTGGTTTATGTGCCCATCCACTTGCGCAGGCTTAGTCCTAAAAGTCTGGGGGCAGCAATGTTGTGACCCTGCCGTGATCCTGCTGGCATGAGTTTCCCAGCCCAAGTGTCCCTGGAGCTCTAGGCTCTTTTCCTCTCTCAACCCTACCTCTAAGTCTTGTCTCTGGGATTGTGGTCCACATCACCATGGGTGGTTCAGATTACAATGATGTAGGAGCAGCACAGCTGGGGCCCCGCCTGCACTGCCTCGGCGTGCCATTTCCAGCTGCAGTGTGCCTGGAGCTGTAGGCTCTTTTACTCTCCCAATCCTAACCCAAATGACAGCTTGGCACTGTAGCAGAGGTCCCCCTCTCCATAGATGGCCCAGATTAAAAAGTGAGGAGACAGCAATGTTGGCATCTTGCTGTGGTGCCCTTGCAATGCTGTTTCTCACCCCACTGTCCAGAGACATAGGTCCTTTTCCTCTCCAAATCCTAACTTCAACTCTAGCCCTATTGGCAGCTTGCCAGAGGTCTTCACTGCCACAGGTGGCCCAGATGAAGAAGGGAGGAGACAGCAATGTTGGCACCTTGCCGTGATGCCCTTGCAGTGCCTTTTGCAAAGGACAGCATCCCTGGAGCTGTAGGCTCTGCAGCTCTCTGACCCCTACCCTAACAGCAGCTTATCTCTGCTGTCAAGATCCCCATCACCAGGGCTGGACTGGATAAAAAAACAGTACAGTGAGCAATCGTGGTACCTGCCATGATGCCCTTGCAATAACTTTTCTAGCCTTAGTGATATCTTTCCATCACCAGATAGTAGCTGTATTAGAAAATGATATGAAAAGTAAGTCAGTGTGAAAAGGAATGTCAATGAAAAAGAAAAGCAATGGTTCCTGTTTTGAGGGATAAGACTAGCTGTAACGTAGAACTCACAGAGGACACAGCAACTGTCTGTGGATGCAGTCCTGGTACCCACAGAGACAAACTGCAAGGCTGGGAGTAGAATGAGCTATAGAGAAATGCTACAATTGAGGGAGAGCACCCTGAGCTGTGGCACAGGGTGAGGAAGCTTGTTTAAAACATGGACTTCTTGATTGTACCAAACTGGTACAATCATCTTTTAGTCTTACACCTCATATAATTGTTATAAGTCTATAACCACAGCACCACCAAAACTGGACATGAACTCCTCTGGAAACATTTTCTGCCCCTCAGTAACACTTTGGCAGGCAGGTGGTTGAAGAACATAACTATTCCCTGCTTCAAACTACACTTCTCCAGATTAATTATTTCCCAGCTAAGATTTTTCTAGCTATCAGAGGGAAGCTTTTCTTTTTCCATGTGTTCTGATAGGAACATCATACAGCTCTAAGTTACAGTGTTTCATACATAAAAATAAATCTACTAAGTATGGATCTGCTTTTCTTCATCTGGACAGACAGGCCTTAACTAAGGAGAAGTTATTTCTTCACCTGGCAGCCAAGAGGTACATTTCATCAAGAACACTTATATGATGGGGTTGCAGGAATGATCAAGTTACTCTCGGAGAGAAAAAGCCCAGGTTCATAATGGTCCTCACAAGCCTCATTTGGCCATGTCTACCTTCTAAGGGAGTTCATGTTTGAATTGGCATGGTACCAGAACAATTTGATTTTGAAGGTGTTAGGTGTTAGGCTCTGTCCTCTATAAGAGGTAACTCTCATATATCCAAGCAGCCCATTCTCCCATGGATATCGACACACACTGCTCTCACAGGGAAACCAGAACTGTGTGTACACAGCTACTAAGGAGAGGATTCCCATCCAGTTTCACCCCCAATACACAGGCACTATGCCCAAAATATCTGGTCCTACTGCAAAAAAAAAAAAAAAAAAAAAAAAAAAAAAAAGAGAGAGAGCAGAAGTATGGTTGCTACTAGGGACCTTTTAGTCTCCAGGCTAGAAAATAATTTGAATTAATAGAACATGAGAGCATACTCAAGTTTTTTCTAATTTCATTGCTGTATAGAACTGATTTGCTCAACTGAGACTTCTGTCTTTGAGGAAAGAGTCAATGCTACCAGCCCAGCTCTTCCAGGCAGCCTTACAATAACAAAACACAGAGTGTGTTCATTAAGTAAGAACATGAAAATACCACCAGGTGAGCAAGCAGGTTGCAGTTTCAATAGTGTTTTCATCACAAACATTTTGAATTCTTTTAGTTATTATGAAAAGCTCTTTGACAGTGTAATTTTAAGTAAATTGTTCTGTACTAAGCTTTTTTATTTATTCTTTAAAATTTCCATCATTGGATATTAGCCTCTTCAAAGGAAGAGCAAGTTGTCAGAAAAAAAATGCCTTTTTCAGAATTTAATGAGAACATTTCTTCTTTCTTTTCTCTTAAAAGGATTATAATGTGATGGGTGAAATATAAAGAATAATTAGCCCCATTGGAGAGTAAGTTCCAAACAATATTTTCTTTTTAAACAATCTGAACTGGAAGAGCAGGATTTGGTTTTAGTTCATCAAACAAGGAAATTATTAATTAACCCTAATGGCAAAATCTATCTTCTGGTAGATGTCCCAACCTTAAAACACCCAGCCTGGCTTTCAGATCGTCCAATCTCTTCTAAAAAAGGGTTATAAAATATCATTGTTATTTTACAGCCAAATATTCAGGGCTCAAACCAGCTGTACAGCTGGAGTGGCAGGTTACTCCCTGGGATGTGAACTGTCACTTGATTACACTGTAAAAGGGTTTTTAGCACAATCAAATTCAGATTTGGTGTAAACCTGCAAAACACTGCAGACATGAACTAGCCAAGACTTCCGTCCTTTTAATCTCAGAAGCCCTAAATTAGGTATAACACATCCAAGGCATCACCCCAAACCAAGAATGACAAAAAGATGAAGCTCAATAATTAAAAAAAAACAGAAAAAAAGGCTTCACAAACTGCTTGTTTGTCTTAGGTTACAATGTTAGATGTGACCAAAAGTATGTGTTCTATCACCATCTTCATAAGTTGCTAAAAACAGGTGGGGCAGTGTTCTTTATCTCTTCCATGGACTCATCCCTGATGAGGGGATCTCCTCCAGGGAGATATCTTCTGCTAATGGGCCATCGAGTCTCACTGCATGACTCATAAAATCACATCATCCCATTTTGAAATGCTTGGCCTGAGGGAGAAACAAAGCATTCCTACCTGGATATAATCTGAGGTTTGGAACGCCACAAGCAGCCTTTCCTACCGGGTTCCCAGAGAACAAGAGCTATAAAACCACCACTGGACCTTCAGAGGAAGACAGACCCTTCTACAGGATCACCGCTTCAACACAACCACATCAGAATTTCAACAGGACTGCAGCCACCATTTAATCGGACTGCTACCACCACCCTGACCAACAGGGTGTCAGGTTGTATCTTGTCAGTTTAAGCCAGTATTTTTGTATTATTGCCTTAATCTTCCTATTAAATTGTAGTTCTGACTTGGGATCTCCCACTGGTTTGCTTTCAAACTAGTACATTGCTTCAGTATAATTTCATTTTTCACAAAGAACAATTCCTTTAAAGTGCTGGGAGGGGGGGGGAAGGTTCTTGACACAATTTGTGGAAATGGTTGGAGCTGTTTAGAAGGGACAGAGAAAAGACCAAGGCTAAGGTGATCAAGCACAACTGGCACCACAAGCATAAGAGAAAGAAGATTGGCTTGGTGTTAGCAAAAAATGGCACCAGTGGGAACACTTACCCTCTATCAATAAACTGTTCTCAGATATAATATTGCTGCATTTGCACTTTGTTTTTGTCTGAGAAATCTATCAAAAAGAATCCTTCCTGGCTCCCCTTTTTGTAGTGGGAAGGGACATGAGGGCCGGAAAACCAGCTGACCAGCTGTGCAGGGGAACTGATCTCCGTATCAGAGCTCTCGGGTTATCTCAGCTTATAGCCATATTTGGCTGAAGGTGATGTTGATATGCAAGGCCTCTGGGAAACCATCTAATGTAACCAAGTGGGATTTCACATACACTCTCCCACTGTTGCACATACTAAAGACTAACATGACAGGAACAGCACAAAGGGACAGATACCTGTGACACCATCCAGTGCCCTCCCCAGGCCTTTGGGAGAGGGCTAGGGAAACTACACAAGAATTTCTGATTGTCTTGTCATGATTCACGATCCAGGATTTGGTGCCAGACTTCCAGGCTTGACTGGCTCTCAGAGAAGACTCAGTCATTCTTGGTACATGTTGAAGCAATCTATACAGAAATGCAGTAAAATGCAGCAATCGATTTTTTCAGAATGGGTATTAATGTGGAAAAATATCTGCACAGGGCATTAGTCCTTTGGTAAATCATATTCCACACATTATATTCCTGAGATGATCCCATTTCATTAGCAGATTTTGTGCCCTTTGCCTTAAGCCTGTGGGGACTGGTTACAACATGAGAAAAGATGACATGTGTCATCACCACCACCCCAAAAATCAGACAACAAACAACTTTCTACATCCAGTTCTAAATGACAGGGGGCTGGGAAACAGAGGGAGTTTTAAGATAGCTGCTCATTTCCTTCTGTGACTGGAAACTAATTGCTGCAACCACGGAATACAAAATGAAAGGGAAGCAAGACATAAAAATGCAGGCAGTAACAGTCTTGTAACAGCAAAATTAACAGAATTATATTATCTGTCTGCAAGACCATGCTGAAAACTTGCAGTATTCCAAATCATACTCTTTTTTATGATGGGTTGAGGCAGCATCTTGCTTTAGTTTTTTTATTGCAAACGTCAAAAAAAATTATTTGAACCAGACGTATTACATGTGTGCACATTTTAGGGCAGCTCCAAGTTAGCAGATGCCTTGTATTAATAATATACAGTTGTGACAGGAAATGTGGTTTAGGTTCCTGGAAAAACATAAAAGCTAATTCCATTACTCCATTTCATGGTGCTTTTCCTCAAATGCTAAACTGGTTTTGATTATATTGAAACCTTATAGTGAGGAAACTTTGTCAAGAGTATTATCGCTGCTTATCCTCCTTACAAGTCTTCCCCTGCTGACCTACATTCTGGGCTACCTGTGAACAAGCCTAAAACATATAGACAAAACTGTCCTACAAGACCTGGCAATGTTGCAGAGTCCTTTTACCATTTCAATTATAATTTTTCCTTGGAGGTTCTGTGTTCTGCTTCCCATTCTCTTTTTATTCTGCCTGAATAAAAGCATTCAAGACTCTTTCACTTTAACAAAACATTTCAACAACCCCCCAAAACCTCTTATCCATAGTAACTAGGCAAATCACAGTAATTGATCTCTAGAGGGAGTTTATTAAAAGCCTAAGCACAAACACTTTCCAGAGCACTGCTGTAATAAGCATGAACTCAAACAAATGCTTGGTTTACTATCTGCAGTTCGTCACTTCAAACATTTTCAAGCAACTGACTCTAGCAAAGGGAAGCATGTTCTGGTGGATTAAGAAATAATACTGAAATGAATTTGCTTCAACTAACTTTGTCTTCAGTGCCAGAAGATTTATACAGCTTATGGATCATTGTATGTAAACAAAAGTTACAATAAGAGCACATTACTTCCAATGCACCTAAATATATGTCTTTTCCACTAGTAAACCTCAATTAAACCCTGAATTCAAGAACATTAGTCTGATGATTACCAAGCTATTTAATTAGCCAAAGAAGGATAAAAATATTTAATTGATACCTGTCAGTAGAAAAGGATAACCAAACAACAACAAACAGTAAAACAACCCATACCCACCACACAGACAAACATCTACAGCTAATATTGTGTTTGGAGCAAAAGCAAATGTCTGGAGGTGAATTTCAAAATTAGAAAAAGCTGAGTTTAATAAGAACTTAAGTAAGCCCACAATGGAAAGAAAGTGCTTTGAGGTTTCACAGGGCTCAACCCCTCCCCTGCAGAAAGCTCTTCATTAGGGTATCAAATGACAGTACACTTAACCAATGAAAAAACAAATCACTGAGCTTTCATTTTTCCATCATGATCCAGCAACACAACACCAAACACTGGTGTGTAACTCCCACCTCCCCACAAGAGCTATCACATCCATGTCTGGATTTAGCCTTACCCCTCCCCAGCATTACAGTATTTTTCACAGCACAGCTGATTCCTGTCAGTCTAAGTGTTTGTTTTGGTTCGTGGGATCTTGAAAAGCTCCAGTAATGGAGCCTTGGGTTTGACCCACACTGTAGATTACATGTTCAGTGAACCGAAGTATGAGATGATACCCTCAACAATATGGCCATGGTAGTCCTCAAAAGGGTTATGTTTGGCAATATCATTGGAATCACACCAGGAATTTTTGTTTACACACATTTTGATCCAGGCAGATTACGAAAGGCCACAAATAGATTCCCATTTTGAGGGGTTGAGAGAACATGGACTGCAGAAATCTGGTTTTAATTCTGGAATGCTTTCTCTCCTGTTACTTTTAGTACACTTTTACTAATCTATAACAATAATCAATTGGTCTGAGATTAGCTCAGTCGGTTGGAGCACAATGCTAACAATGCCAAGGTTTTTGATCCCTGTATGGACCATTCACTAAAGAGTTGAACTCGATGATACTTCTGGGTCCCTTCCAACTCAGACTATTCTGTGATTCTGTAACTGTTTTCAGAAGATTTTTCTCTGCAAACTGCACCTCTTATCTATCTGATAGCACCTGAAGGAGCAGAAAGTGATTTCAAAAGGAAATAAGAATCAGGCTTTCTGCTATGAAGAGATTTTTAGTCTAAAAAGGGGATTCCAGTATATGAGGAGTACAATTTAATCTTGCTCAATGTGAGGAATAGAGAATGAACTACACTGATGATCTTTTCCCAAAGAATGTACCCTAAAGCCCCTTCTGAGGCCACAGCAGTTTAAAATACATATGTATGTAGATACTTGTTCAAGAATTCTGCTTTACTGCTTCATAACACAGCAGTAGACAGAAGCAATGTTCTGTAACTAACCTTCTGCAGACTCGCATCAATGCAAATCATAACAGAGTTCTGGATCTTGAACCCACCTTGAAGCCATCCAGAAGAAAAAAAAAAAAAAAGAAGATTCCTATAAATAGGAATTAATGGAATTAAATGTACTAAACAATGTCTTAACTTTGATTGTAAACATTGCAGAGAAAGATTTTATCAGCTACTAGAGAAACCAATGAGTAAAAGTTGAAAAATTCTGGTGACAAACTTCAGATTAGCAGCTGTAGGGTTAATTCTGTGGTGGGTCAACCCTCCACGTTACTACAATATGCACTACCACACACAACTCTTAAAGAAAGACTGAATTTCTTCATTACAGTGCACACTGCCAGTTGACTACAAGACAGCTTTCAGCAGGAAATCCTGGTAAAATTCTGCAGTCTGTGTAATGCAGATGATTAGACTAAATTTTTACTCTGGTCAAGTCTGATCTTAAACTATATGAAATACCAAAAATTATGGTATCTCCATCAAGGGAAAAGCAGAGTATTTTGCATAGAAAAATAGAAAACACCAGTGGAAAGAAAGGCAGCATTTCAGCAGAGCCAAGACTTGGCCAAGCCTCGAAAAGTTTCAAATGAGCACATTTCAGCACCTCTCTGGGTAACCTATTTCAGAAATAAAATACCCTCCTAATGGAGTTTTGTCTAATATCCCTTCTGAAAAATTATATTCTGAATATCAACAGATTTAATTAATTTACTAATCAAAGCCTCCAAGAAAGAAGCTAGGAAGATCTAAATTAGTGTTTCATAATGTTTAAAGAGAATCCAGGGAGGCTGAATGGCTCACAGGGATCTACTGTATACACAACACTCACACAGTTGACTTGCCACAAATTGTGGTGAGAAACTTCAGATGATTTTTGAACTTACATCCTAGAACTTTTAAGAGTATGGTCTTCTGGGGAACAAGATGTCAAATTGACTTCTTCATTATCATTCTGAGCATTATATATACATCAGTAAGTACCTTTGTATACATTTATACAGCCTCTCCAACATGGACACGTGATGATTTTCAGTAGCAAGAAAATGTCTGTCAAAGCACTGGAATTGTGTGCTTTGAACAGATAAAATAAATAATTGAACAAAAGCATTTTATTTGAAGTACTTTATCAATTTTGATGGCCCTTAACACATTATGTTTTTGTATCTCTATAATTAAATAAACCTCTGTGGAAATATTAATTTGTAGGTATTAGGGTGCGTGGGTGTATGGCTCCAGCCAGTATTTTTAAGTATGAGAAGGTATTCCTACAGCTTCAGACAGTGTTACTAGGGGAAAAAAACATGCTGAAAAGGCACCATAAGCAATTTCATAGGAAGTGCTCATAATAAATATGTCAATGCTACAAAGGGTTTGAATACCTTGATTTGGTGTAACATCAGATATTCTACCATGATTGCAGCTCCACACTCTCCTTTACATGGAAAGATAAAAGTCCACCATAAGACTGAAGCTAGCAAGACTTCCTAAATGTTGCAGTCATGTCTCCATAGCTGCAGTGGTCTAATAATATAGCTGGAGAAAACTACAACTGCTTGTGGCATGACACTGGAAGCATGGAAGCAAGCAGACAAGTACACAGGGAAATCTCACATTTTCTTTGGTGCAAGGTGCTCCCTCTGTGGGTTGATTGAACGAGCACATAAGCAAAGGACCAAGCACCACTAAACCTCTGTGTTTTGTGTCTGCACTGCAGCTGCAGGGCAGTGTAGAGATGGCTGAGCTGGCTTTATGCACGCTTGCTCACATGCTGGGCAGGGTCAAGGTGCAGACCAGCCTGCCAAGAAGGCTGGGTAAGCCCTCTGCTCATCTCCACACCACCACACTTAAACTGATCCCAGTGTCTGAGTGGGCCCAGTGCATTTCCACTGCACACTGCAGACAGAAGTTAAACATGTCCTTTCCAGTGAACAACCAGTCAAGCCTAAAAGGAGCTGGGAATCTCCTCCATGCAAACATGGAAAAGAGCTGACTTGACTAATTTATACACAGTTGTATTAATGAATCTCTAGTTAAATCTAGCACTTTGGAAAGGTCAATAAGACTGTTGCTGTTGGTGAATTTCCACCCATGACTACTGAGATTTATTAAGAAGCTTACTTTTTTCCAAGAAAGGATTACCAAAGAAAGAATACTGCCAATTTTTTGTGATTTAGTAAAACAGTGAGTCTAAATCATTAGATCAGATCATAGCATTACATTTCTTCCAAAAATTCTGCTTTTCTACAAAGGACCAAATTATATTTCAAATTTACGGTAACACAGAGGCTGAGGATTTTTACTGGAATCTAATCATGCAATCTGATTTGAAAGGAAATCTCTGGGAATTGGGCAAGGGTACAAGCACAATGTGCTCGTGTGCCATAATAATAATGTACAAGTAGTCCCCAGAGAGTCACCTGAAGAGTCAACTGGAAAAGACCCATACAGGGGTGGAGATTAAAGGTCTTGGGGGTGTGTGTAAGATTATATGATTTTTTTTCTCTCTGGGCACACACATAATATGTATAATATACAGCCAAAATGAAAGTTTGCATAGTTAAGGAGTACACAATGTTGCTTTTCCCTGTATTTGACTTGATGGAATTGAGTATTCCACCAAAACTGGTTTAGGAAGGGTAAATGAGCTGAGAAAATCTGCTTCTGGTAAGAAGTCTTGTACATGAATATCCAGTACTCTGATTACTTATATAAAGAGCTGTTTTCTTTGCAGATTTTTTCTTCCATTGAATCCTTGGTCAGGAAAAGAACCTGAAGTATCAGAAGCTGCCATTTAGGTAGTGATGCAAAGTGCACTTCATTCTCATTTCATACCAGTTACAGACTTCATTGGCAATTTTGAAGAGCTTTTAATTTTAAATTATTTTAAATTTAATTTTAATTTTAAATTTAAATTTAAATTTAATTTTAAATTAGTTTCTGAGGAAAAAAAATATTGTTAACAGGTGGAGGTTAATAGCTTCTGACTATAAAACCACATATGCTAAATCTAAAGGTGTTGCTGTGTGTGCAAGCATTGCCTGTTAAACAATACACTAAAAAGGCCCAGTTTTCTTACATCTGTAGGAAAAATGAGTAACACTGAAGAAGTGAGTCCTCAGTAACACCAAAAAAGCTAAACCCATTTCCACAACACAGAGTTGGTAAGTACCAGCTCATGGCAAACTGGTCATTTTGTATTTCTACAGTTTTTCTGTGTCCCATTCTCATGAGCAAAGACAGCTCTTCGATTTAAGTGACTCTGAGCCCTGAAAAACTCCATTAAAAATATTCAGCATGGAGATGAGGACACAATCTCTGGCTGAAAAAAGCCCCGGTTGCATACTGCCAGAAACTGGAAGGGTATACTGAGAGAAATAAAATTATATGCTTCTCTAGTATTTAAATATTTTACCCAGGGCTCTGCTATTAGCCCATATCACAAATGAGACACTGGAATAGACAAATCTCTGCTCTGAATCCCTAAGTCATTCTTAGGTTCAAAGGGGAGAGAATGTGGCCTTTTACTCAATCAGATTTGCAGCATGAGTAAATATGCAAAATGTGTTGCCTTTCATTCTGGTTTCATTCACCAGTTCATTCACCCTTCACTTTTCTGCCTGTGTGAAGCCTAATTAATTCTTTTACAGAGGCAAAGTGAATGTGACATCAATGCCATTGACCTCTAGCTCCTTGCTCCCCTGGACACATACCCACTATTTAGCCTCCTAAATCTAAGTTGCTGGACAAAAGTGCAGTCACAATCTGCCACAGCATGCAACTCTGAAATTAAAGGCACAGCTTAGCAATAATGCCATTTTGTCTTTTGATTTTGTATTGTCCATTTAATTTAACTTTCCAGAGTTAAGCAGTGGGATATAAAGGACTATTCTCTCATGGGAACCAAAGAACAGAAAAGTGCAGGGAGCTCCTTGTGCAGACTTGATGATGAAGACCTCACCATAAATGTGAGTCAGAATGTGTGCCCTTGAGCCCCATTTACCTTATGGATAATGGTGGATGACTACCTCAGCACTGTGCCACAGTGTATAAACAGCCAGAGCTTTAATGTGAGGCCTCATGGTATGGGTACATCCCCAGACACAACAGTATGAAGCTAGGAGCAGGATCCTGCCTACATGTGCTGTGCCTCCCCGCTCTCTGCTCTCCCAACAGAGCCCCTCCTTACTCCCCAGTACAAAACCAGTGTGCATGTGGCCCCCTTCCCTTAGCCCTCGGCCTTGCAGTCACTGTCGCTTCACAAGCTTTGGCAAGCAAAGTCCTACACCAACTTCCAACCTCTCATTGGAAACAGAACAGGCAAATGTCACTCAACCAGCAGACAGCGGGGAGAAAAAGCTTTGATACACCAACTTAGTAAAACTCAATGTCCAGGTAGTAAATCTACAGTAATCCCATGTTTTTAGAAGGAATTCCCATTTGTTTGAGAATGAGGAAGCTTTATGCTCTACTCTTATCCTCCATAACATCCACACTTCCCCTGCTGCTTTGCTTTCCCTGTACAGTACTGCAGCACAGGGAAAATTGTGAAGCTGAATTGCTGATAACATCACACTTTTAACAAACTTGATGACTGATGGATTCCTACCAGAGTCTGTGCTCACTGACCAAGCTTTAAATTTAGAAAGGCAAGCATGTAACTTGACTGAAGGGAATGTCACCCAATAACTGATTATATTATTAGATAAGTGTCTGAAAGGACCAGCTGAGGTTAAGAATAAGTGCACCATCTTTACAAATGGAGGGTTGCTCTAAGAAAGAAAAAAGGAAAATAAAAAGTGGTTTTACTATTCCAGTCTATTACCAGAACATGCCATCATACCACATCATCAGGATGTTCATGAAGAGAGAGGAAAAGCATATGCGTGGCAATGTCAACTTAAGATATAGGGGAAAAATACTTCTAGGATTTCAAACATTCATTAAGTACCATCTGATACTTGAATAAAACTTTGCTGGAGTGAGACTGTACAACTGCCATACATCACAAACCCTAAATGCAGCACAAAACAATGGAAATTGTAACCCCACTGGGAAAAACCAAATTAAACAAACACACAGCACCATCAATGTTTTTAGTGGTTTCTCTCCCTGCAAATACTGTACAGTCTCCTGATCCCCAGAAAAATGGAAACAGCTCTTTATTTACACAAAGCTCTTTGGTGCTTGGATCTGCAGAGAAAACAGACCAGATCTCTGAGGAGGATCAAAGATTGCCAGACAAGCCTCTGGTTTGGATTAGTCTCTTTCATCACACCCTTGTCCCAGCTGCTTGTTCAGTAAAAGTGACTCCCTCCTCTCTCATTACACTCCCCATTTTCACAGGAGACAGTCCCTTTTACTAGATTCTCTCCTTTTTGTACAAAATGTCTCTTTTTCCCAAGCAGTCCAATGTGCCCTGCCACACTCAGCCACAGCCTGCAAGTGCTGCATGTGTGAGAAATGCAGATGCACATCTCTGTGAGCCACCCCTTACATCAAGCTGCAATAGCTGTTATCAAAAGGCCACCTCAAAGTCGCACCTTTGTGACACGGGGTGACCGTGCTGTGGGGTGCCATGGGGGACGCTCAACCTGGGCCATCCCTGTGGATGGAGGGGTCAACACTGCTCTCTCTCTCTCTCTCTCTCTCTCTCCTAAGGCTTCCAGTTTGTCTGGGAGATGACTGGAAGTGTATTTACACTGAGGGAAATTCCTGCTTTGATAAATGGCCCACACAGTTTTATCGTGCTTATTCTAAGAGGAATTAACACCAAATTCCCAAGCCCATAGTATTTCACATTGCATATGGAGAGAATCCCCAAGCAACCTTATTGGAAGCACTTGTTTTGTCTATTACTTATTTAACTGCCATTGACAGAGAGAACTCTTCAAGGAAAATGGTATTTTGCAGAAACTTGAATTATACTTAAGCAGCTGTTACAATATCCAAGTGAATTTTAACCTCTTGAAACTTTTGGGTCTCTCTTCCATATAAAAAAAAGTAAGTTTACTAAAATAAAATCATAGTAAAGCATGGTCACATAACAGTCCATGTATAGAGACTATATAAAAAAATCCCAGACATCCTTTAGTTGTGGTGTTTTAATTTCTGGAAAAGTTTTTGGATTGTTCTTTCAAGGTTTTTTGGTTTTGGTTGGTTTTTCTTAGTTTCCAGTTTCAAGCCAAAAATCCACATTTCCACACTCAGGGCACAACAAAGGCCTCTGAAACTGAAACAGAAGGACAAAAGTGACTTTCTTTTAAAAGATCTGGTAGTTGACAGAGAACTACTATGGGAAACAGATGAGAAACACAAGCTCCAGCCAAGCTGTGTGAAACAGGCAGTCTCTGTTTGCTGACAGACAAAATGGCAGGCACATAGAAGAATTCTCTTTAGTTTATGTTTCTGTTGAGAATTGCAAGCAATTTTTCTTTTTGCCTGGGAGGATTATCCTGTCCATACCTACCCAAGGTCTGCAGACCCTTAGGAGAGCACAGCTGGCCCCACAGCTGGGCAGAGGTCATGGGCACTGAGTCTGGGCACATGAGAGGGACAAAGCAGCTTGGCTGCAACCTGTCTGCAAGACAGCACAAGCACACAAGGGAGGACATTGGCAGGGCTGTGACAAGAAATCTGGCCCATGGATAAATTATAGTCACTGACAAGCAGCTGGGTTGCAAGCTGGGTGGGACCAGTTCCCACAGAGTTCCTAAACAGTTTTGTTTTTTTTTAAACAGGAAAGCAAAGCTAATACCTATTTTTGCCAAACAGTTTAATCAAAAAAGGAAGAAACATCAGCTTTACAGATTGTTCATCCAAGTATGTTCTTCCCTGAAAAGCACGTATTATCTGCATGCTTTAAGATGAGTCACAGTGTCCTGCTATGTCTGCAGAGCAAACAAATTGAAGAGCCAAACCTGCTTCAGGGCATTAGAGAGCAGGCAGTTGCTAAAGGGATAGTTTAGCACTGGCACAGGTTACCAAAGGAGTCTGTGCAATTCCCATCCTTATGGGTTTTTAGGCAGACAAACAGCTGCTAGAAATTGTAGGCAGGCATAAATCAGGAAGGCCCATAACTCCCAATCTCTTATGGTTCTCTGCAGCTCTGAAAAGACCTTTCAGGAAGACATTTTACACTTCATTATCAGTCACAAGTGAAAGGAAAAAAGCCAAACCCCTACTTTTTCTTAATTTACTATCACTCAGAGCACACAGTAATAACTCTGAGTAATTTTTTTTTCTGCTATGCAAAATATTAGGTTCATGGAACAAGTGTTCATCCAGGATTTGCCTACATTAGACTATGTTGCTACCTGCCTGTGTCGTAACTCACTGTGGTGGATGAACATAATATATGTTAGCAGACCTGGCCTCCATCCAATCTTGAGTTGAGCATCTGAGGACTGGGAAACTTCAGCAATTCAAATTAAAAAAAAAAAAAATAAAATTTGTCCTTTAGAGCCTAATTGACAAGGGAGCTTTATTAGCAGGTATGACTATGTATGAAAATTTACCTTCTGTACAGAAAAATGCCATTGGTTTTGTTAATTGGGTAAAGATGCAGCAAAGCCATTGGATCTTCATGCATTTATGTAGTAGCTGGACAATTACAACATCAAGGATTTTGATTAAATATTTGCAGGATCATTTGACCCCACAGATGCTGGCAATATTCAGGATCTGCTAGCTGAAATGGAATCACACTGCCTCCAGTGCATACAGAATATATGGCCATGTATGATTTACAACAACCACAGAGTAACTTGAGTTATAAACAGCTTAAGTAATTGTTCTTTGCACTTAATCCCCAATTTATGTTTTCTTTGCATTTCTTGGTCACCTGTTTCTGCCAGCATAAGGATATTATGGGGGAAAAACAGTGATCAACTGCTAGAAAGGAGTTGCTTTGCATAAAGATTTTAGCAATAAAAGACTATTGATATTACACCCTGGCTTCTGCAGAAATAAACCTGTGGGGTTTTTCAGCATGACTTCTGTAATGATTTAAACAAGAGATGCAAGAGATGAAACTATCAAAAAAGTCACAAGTATTATTTGAGTTTTATCTGGTCACTCTAACCTGAAAGTCGTCATTCTGGGCCAATGGCTTCTCACAGAGACCAAGACTGTTTGTCATGAAAGAGTCATAAGCCCAAGTGATATCCTGTTATAATTCAGAATTGGGTGGCAGATATGTCTGGACAGCATAGTTGGAGAAACCTTCATATGAGCTTGGCTTGCTCTATTGCCCTATTTAGCAGCTTACTGTGGACATCTTCAGAATTTGTACAATGCTTACTTCATAAATCCACATTTTGCTATACAGGGAAAGCCCACAAGAAGTAAAAGAAGTAACTAATGAAATTCAGGAAGTCTACAGGAAGACCTGCAAGCTGCATGGGAAGAAACAGAGACATCCATGAATAGAGTCAGATTGTTGTGATAGCTTAGTGGCACAAGAAGTAACCTTAGTTCATTTCTTCTCTCATTTCCCTGACTCTTCACATCTGCTTGGCTTTCAGAAATCCTCATTCCCAGTCTTTGAACCTGTTCAAAGTACATGGCATGTTTTTTTAATGCAGAGATATATCACTGCTGTTATATAATGCTGTAAGCTCCTTGTCACAGGAGGAGCAGCAAGCTGGTGATGCAGGAGACCCCACTTCCCCCAGGGTAAAGAAAAATGCCCAAAGAACTCATGCACCCTACAGCTCCTGCCCTAGGAAATATCCTTTTAAGGGAGAGTTGTGGAGCTGAAGTGGTGCAACTACACAAGAAATGGTACCATGAGTAAAAGCTGAAAGAGTGGGTGTGTTTGCCAGCCATTGCTGAACTAAAGATAGAAAGCTTTGCTTATGCATTGACCCAGAAGATCTGAATACATGAAAAGAAGGCATTTTCCACTGCCTGCAAAAGGAGAAATTCTGGAAGAAGGGCTTGATGCCAAATATTTTTCTAAGCTTGGTGTGTCAGAAGGGCTCTGGCAAGTGCCTTTAGAAAAACAGCTCATGTTTGCACATATTCACCAACCTTTTTGGGAGGCAGTTTCTTCAGGCTGCCAGTTGAGTTGTGCCTGGCACCTGAGACATTTTAATGGAAAAGACAACATGTTTTTGTTGCTGTAGAAGGTGGCAAGGTTTACAAAGCTTATGTTTTGGTCTGAGGAAAAACAGTGGAAGTGCATGACTGGGGGCTTCAAGTAGAAAGAGCTGACACTTCTGGCTAAAGCTAAATAAGTAAAAGTATAAACTCTCTCAAATGAAAACAACATACTTGTGAGAAAAATGAACACAGTGAGGAATAAAAGCAGATTATACTACAGCTGAGAGCATCATAAACTTGCCTGGTTCAACTAACAAAGAAATGGAGTAAAGTTTTACTGGCATCATAAACTATATAAGGACATTTGTGCATAATTTAGCTTAAAATAATGTTTCTGATTCACCTGGGAGTGCATCTCTTGCAGCTTTGATATCAGGAGTTCAGGTAGCTATTCAAGACTGGGCCACAGCCTATCACAAATACAGCACTTTTTGAAAATATAGGGATGTTTGCCTATGTCTATGTGAATATTCCTATATCAGGCTGCCAGTTTGCACTAGGAAAGATGGGGATTTTTTTTAGAAATGAGACCCCTCAAAGCAATACAAACACAGATCTGCCCAGTCTCAAGCAATGGTCTCAAGTATATCTTTCAGTAGTAAAATAGCCTGAAGGTTTTCACACAACTTCCTTCCTAACACTATTAGAGTGCCCCTTACCTCACATATCTGCAGGGTGGAACATGCCCTTGAGCTGTGACTTTGTGTAAGCTGTGCCAGCAGACAAGTTCCACAGGTTTAGCTGTTGCTGTAATTTTTATGGTGGGCTATTCTGATTTAAGGATTACTCTAATGGATAAAGCCTTGCTATGAATACAGGGCCTTGTATGAATTGAGGTCTGAGACCTGCTTGGATTTGGGTAGTAAAAAGGCTCAGGGCCACTGCAGTATAAAAACCAGGAGAAGAAGGAAAAGGCAATAGAAGGAGAAGTTCTCTTCTATTAAGATCACTATGCGGATCTACTGTCATGTGAAACTCAAATCTAACCAAGTTGCAGATTTTTATGCATAATGCAGCATCTGTCTCCACTGATCTCCTCATTTCCAATTTCACTTTAAAACACGTCTAATCTGTTTGAATTCTCAGTTGCACAATCGCTGGGGTACGCCTGGCAGACTGCTTCTAAGAAAGCCAAAAACCCAAGTATTGCCTCTATGGCGCCGGCAAGCTCCTCACGCAGTGCCCAAGGGCAGTGCCATGGATAATGCCAAAGCAAATAGCTGGAAAAGGGCTTTAACATTCTTTGTATAGATCAGCAATACATCCTTTGGTATCATTTGCTGTGGCTGCAATTGCAACATTCTTTTTTATGCAATTGCAACACAGTTGATCTTTTGAATTTGTGGCTGTTGAGGGGGGATTCCCTTAGAAGCACTGGGGAAGAGAGCTGTGCAAACATTGAATTGCAAAGGAATGAGTCAGGGGTAATTTTTCATGCACACTAAGTAATAGTGAAAACTTGAACTGGATATATCCTGATAACTATGTTTTCTAAAATGGGTTCCTTTCCCTAAGGGGGAAAGAACCATAAATGGGAGGACCAGCTCTTTCACAGACACATGTTTAACAGCAGGAACCTAATTTACATACACAAGTATATTCATTATGCATCAATGATGCTTATAGCCTAATTCTCCAAGTTCAGCACACAAAACAATACCCAGTCATCAGATATCTCAAGACCTGAGCTCCTATGCCCAAGGCTAGATTACCAGTGTACACTGTTACACACAAGTTACAATACAGAGTACAATACAAGGGTACAATACAGGTCCCATAGACAAAAAGCACATGTTCCATAGACAAAAAGGTCTTATCAATGAAAAATGACCATACACAGGAGTAAGACTATGAAATGGCATAGGCTGGGGATCCAGGTCCAGCAGCAGAGGGCCACAGCTGGCTTCTATAAGACTTACTCTCCAGCAGTACTCATTCTTCTGTAAGGACTGAGAAACACCAGAGCTTTTCAGACTTGCTCCAGAATGTCATTTTCCTACATCATAAGTCAATCTCACAGATACTGCATTAACATCAAGTTCTTAATGAGGAAATCAGAGCAACCAAACCCTAAGGGCTTTTCCCCTCAACCTTCCACAGGAGCTGTGAAAAGCCTTGGTTTTGCTTTCCAGCCTGCCTGACCACTGCCAACCCCAGCAGATATGAGCAATTTGTACAGCAGGTACATGAACAGGTCCTCATCGTTCAACAGACTGCAAAAAGCCTCACCACCAAAGGCAGGATTTCTGGCCTTCAGCTCACAGCTGAGAATAAAACCATACTAACAGGATTCTCCTCAAGTTTTCCTTGCCAAAGCTGAGGTCAGCCCACAAGACCTGCCTTGACACCTGCTCCAAGAAATGCACCCGTGAGACTAGCGAGTACCACAAAAATTGGCTCTTCAGTGGGAGGAACACCTGTTTGCCCAACACACAGCAAATACTCCCAGAGCTTCCCTCCCAGCCTTCAAAATGTAACACACCGCTCATACTGAAGTGCTACATTTTCTATTTCCTTGCCTTTGGTGAGCCTCATGTGTCTTTTTTCAAACATGGCTTTTGGTTGCTGTACCCCAATAACGAACATTCTGGAAGTGTTATAAAACATAACAGCATCTTCAAAATTAGTATGTTTCTTCTTGTTCTCACAGTTTTCCTGTGTCCTGTAAACTCAGTTTTAATCACAGGTTTCTCTTTTTTTTTTTTTTTTTTTTGCCTATATAACAATATTTGGACAGTAATAGATACTGCATATTTTACCCATGAGTAATTTTGTAAGGGGGTTTGAAAATCTTGGGACAAACTATTTTTAGTTAGCAGATGTTGATATGGCATATTCTTTCATAACATACATTTTCACTACTATGTCTTTCCTCCTAGGAAATTGTCAGGAAATTCCTTAAAATTATGTCTAAGGAAATATTGTGGAAAAAAAAGGTATTTGTAGCACAGTCCTGCATCTTTCTGCTAAAAGTGGTAGGTAATTATATCAACAAAGATAGTAAATGGATAGTTTACTTTTTCATAATATTTCCTCTTATAAGAGCAAAAACTTTACATCTTCTAGGTCAGCATTTCCCATAGGGCCAAAACACAATCCTGAAAATTCTGTGAATTGCTGAGGATATTAAACAGTCAAGATAAGATTACAGAGAAACAATGCAGCCATTTTGAGCTGAGCTTTCCCACAGTGAAAGGTTCAGTGAGGCCCAGCTGGTTGTTTTGACTTCAGACACTGACTCAGGGATAGGAAAGTTGGACACCAAGGGTGGAGCAGAGAAATTATTTGGCAGGCAAAAGGAAAAAATTAACCTTTTCGGTCCACATGCTGTGTGCTGCAGCTACCAGTCACTGCAGGGTCTAAAACCAGTTAGCTTCTGTATAAATCTGGATTTAATAGCATGCAAGGGATTATAATTCTGCATTTTTTTCTCCACCTTTGTTTGCATTCTGTCTTAAACTGGAGGTCTGGAAGCAGCTTATATACAGTGTGTATTTTAGGGGGCCCAATCCTATTGAAATGCCTCAGTATGTGGGTAGAACTACTCAATTTTGTTTTCTTCCTCACACGGTATAGAATTTGCTCACTTCTGCTGCTTTCCTGCACAAAACACTGGGTAACACAGAGCTGCGCTCAGAAAAGCAGGCACGCTGCTCGCAGGTAATTCGGCTGCTGCTCCTGGCTGGCTCTGGAGCCAGAGACGGATGGGAGTGCAAGGGAAGAGCCCCGAGGGCAGGGCTGCGATGGCAGGGCCACGATGGCAGGGATGCGATGGCAGGGATGCGATGGCAGGGATGCGATGGCAGGGCCGCGACGGCAGGGCCGCGATGGCAGGGATGCGATGGCAGGGCCGCGATGGTAGGGCCGCGATGGCAGGGCCGCGATGGCAGGGATGCGATGGCAGGGCCGCGATGGCAGGGATGCGATGGCAGGGCCGCGATGGCAGGGCCGCGATGGCAGGGATGCGATGGCAGGGCCGCGATGGTAGGGCCGCGATGGCAGGGCCGCGATGGCAGGGATGCGATGGCAGGGCCGCGATGGTAGGGCCGCGATGGCAGGGCCGCGATGGCAGGGATGCGATGGCAGGGCCGCGATGGCAGGGATGCGATGGCAGGGCCGCGATGGCAGGGCCGCGATGGCAGGGCTGGCGGGAGCCCTGGCAGCCCTGGGGGAGCGGGGCAGCTGCTGCAGCCCGCCCAGGCTGTGGGGGGAGGCCAGAGAACCGGCCAGCCCCGCCGGGCCCTCTCGCTGCCTGCGGAGCATCTGGGTGCCACAGCTGTGTCCCCTGCATATGCCAGCGAGCAGGAGGCCAGCAGACACCTTGTCGCTGATTTATGGGCACCGCTCTGTTGTGCATTCCTGGTGCCTGCGGGATTCTGCTGACTTTACGCTTGCTTAACTCCCACTAAGATCAGCAGCAACTTTGCCTTCATTGAGATCGTAATCCCGGAGCCTCCAAGAGGGAATATCAACAGACAGTGCCAAACCACTTGGTATTCAGTGTTTAGAAGGCTGCACAGGCTGGTGCATGGAGCAGAGGGGAGTAATTCAGGGTGTATTTATTGCTGTAGCGTGACTCTCACAGGGCTGTCTAACCTCCCAGCGCGTTGTCTCGCCCAGCTGGGGAACACAGGCTGCGATGGGGGTCAGTTCCCATTTGGAAAGCGTGTTGAGATGCTTCAGAGAGGCAAACAAATGTTTCTACAGAGTTATTGTTCTCTGAAGAGAATTATTACTTTTACAACTGAGAACTATCAGCTTTAAATGGAGAATTCTGTCTTAGCCTCTTTCTTCTTGCAAGTGAAGTATTTTTTTATACTGAGGAAGCCTCAAAGGCATTATTAGTAACACGTTTTCTTTCCTCTTTCTAAAATCCCACTTTTCAGTTTTCTTTCACTATCCCATCTCAGGTTAGTGACTACTGACAAATACTATCAACACATCTTGACAAAGAATAAAGTTCTGTCTAGAGCCATTTCACTCCCTCCAACATGTTGAACTAAGAAAGCTAAAGCAGAAGCGGGGGTGAGGGAAGAAAGAGAGAAATGAGAAACATTTCCAAACATAACATAAAAGGTCTTGCCTTAAGACCATGGATTTCCTTTTTGGTACTTTCAAAGAATGTGTCTTTAGTTCTCTTTGGCTGTGTGACCAACAGTTGTGGGGTGTGTCTGTGGTTTTCTTCTCTTCACAGTAACTCTATTGTTCAGAAACTGCAGCCAATTTATGGAAAGAGGTGGAATGTTTATGTAACTTACTTTGCTTTAGACAAGAAATAAAAAAATTTAAAAAAAAAGACTGGTGGAGGAAGGCCAGTCAAAACAGGATTTTTCTTCCTTTCTGGACACAGATGTTGGGAGGAAAAAAAGCTAGTTCTGTCTTCACATTAACCTAAACAGCATTTCCATTTTTAGATGCTTTTTTTAATTAAGTAGGTCAGAAAAACAAAATCAGGCATTAGATTAGATTAGTGCTATAATTTACTTGTTCCAAAATGTGCCATGTTTGAGAGTTACTCTGTTGACATGCTTACAACACCATAAACTGAGAAATAGATGTATTAGGGTCAGATGATACCACTGTTGCCTAGACTGCTGTGTCCTAAACATATAGTTGGCAAGTACTGCTAGACTGCAGATGGCAAGTGTCTCTTCGTAACTAGATGGAGTTTCCTGCCATTTCCAAATTCGCTGAGCTACAAATGCGATTTGCAAATTGCAAACCAAAACATGGTAGCCAAAAGAACAAGTCTTCTTATTTATGTGTGCCACTGCCTGTCCTGCAAAAGTGGACAAGTTAGCATCACTGTGTTTCTGCCTTATCTAGCCAGTATCCTGATGCCTTGCTTGAACTCTGCTTTAACTGCAGTACCTATCTAAAAGCTTCAGGTCAAACTCATCTTTTCTAAATGGACAAAACTTTGATTTAGTGAAAAGTTTTTGATTAAATATGGAGGATCTGTAAAGCTCAGGCTATCCTCCAAAGGACATTCAGGTGACTTTGTTAGGTTGGGCCTGACCTGAACCAGGCAAGTGCAACTCACCTCAAGCCAGCAAATTTACATCTTAAGTGTCTCAAAATGGGGTTTTGAATGTAAGAAACAATTTCTAGCCATCATTCAGCACCATCATAAAACATATCTTCCTCAAATCTTAGTGCCACCAGCATGAAACCAAGTGAGCATGGAGCCAGGCTGTGCAGACACCAGTACTGCCAGTACTGGCAAGACTGGGTTGCAGAGTCTAAAATCAAATTTTGGTCTTCATTTCAGACACACACAGAAGTCTCACCAAAAAAAAAAACAAAAACAAAACCCAACCAACATGGAAAATATTATAAATAGAAAACAGAATGGAATTAGGTGGCTCAAATGCCTGAGTGAATGCAGTGTTCTCTTAAGCCACAAAAAATACAGAGTTTGAGAGACACTGAGGAAGCTGCCCCTGCCAAAATATTTCAGCTTTGACAGGGAGAACAGTTTCTGGAGGAAGATTTTGTTTCTATAATTAGCTGGTTCTTTGCCTCACTGAGACCACCAGTTTATTGCACTGGGCCAATAAAGTTTTCTCCTGCACCAGGAACATCCAAGAGTTCCCACCCTCGCCCAGCACTCAGGTGGCAGAAACCCCTTAACCTATTCCCAAACCCATAAGCATTTCAATTGCTCTGGACTGCAGGGCTGTACCAGCAGGAGCAAGGATGGAAATTATTCCAGCAACATTATTCAACTTGAAACCCCCACTCAAGTATGCAGAGAGTTTATTTGACCCAATGGGCCATATCGAGCTGTGATTGCGTTACCTCCTCGCCAACTGCAACAGAATTGCACAAGCATGAGCAGAGTCTGGTCCAATAACTAGTAATTTGCCATATGGAAGCTACTGAGCAGACATCTGCAGGACACTGGAAGTGCTTTTCTATATACAGTGCTGAGTGCTACAGTTGTGCATTCCACAGAGACTCAGTTTGCAGAGGGATAGAAATGAAACATTATTTAGGGTTCTGGTTTCTTGGCCTTGAAAACTGAAATCTGAAAACAATTAAAGCCCAGTGCCATACCAAATCAGTTATGCAGTCATTCCTGGATTTTCCCATGGAATTTTTACATAAGAATTGGGGTGTATTTGCTGCAAGCTTACACAGACACACAAAGAATTCTGCTGGTCAGAGGCAAACCAGCTTATAGATGAGTTTCAGGAGTTTTTGCAAATGCATGCAAAAATCAAAGGCATAAGGAAACACACTACTAAAGATTACTAGACATTTGATGACAGCTCACTCATTAAAAGCTCTATCATGCCTCACAGCTTGTCCCTGAGAGATGGTTTTCCACACCCTCCCATTCAGGCATTGCTTATCTTCTATGTCACGGCAGACTACTCTTTCCAGCCCACCTTGAAAACCCTTTCCAGCCCACAAACTAGGGCACTGGAAATAGCCTTTCCAACTCTCTTGGAACACCTTTCAGTCATGGCATTGCTGAGGGATGGAGCAAGCCCTGTTCTTTTTCAAAGAATGAGCAACCTTTGATGGTAGGCTGGCCGCTGTCCAGGAACACACAACGAAGAGGCTCCCTGCAGCTTTCTCAGCTCTTTGTGCCCGTGTAGCAGCTGGGCAAAATCTGGTCTCACAATGGTGTGTCTGTATTGACACATCAAATCCAGTTCTAGTGGGACTAGGGAAACACCATCCAACTGAAGGTCAGGCTTTGAATTATAATGGTGCCCTCCAGTCTCCAGATATCTGAATCTGCTACTTACCCCTTCACTCAGAGCACTGCAGCTAATGTTTCTTTGTTCCATTTAAAGTCTAATTGCCTTTAGAGAAGGGGATTTCTGTGATTCTTTCAGAAAAGTGAAACTTTTGCCTACGCAAGAATGAAAAAAGACAGCATATCCACCTGGCAAAAAAGTCAGGCAATCAAAAGTCTCTTCAGTTTGCCTTCATTGCAGGAGACCTGATGAAAACTTCTTGTGAACACAGCTGTGCAAGTGAAGGTCTGATTATTTCCTGGAACCGTGTTAACACATTTGATTCTCTTCTCTAGCCCATGCATGAGTACCAAACCCATGGAACACTCACCAGATTTAATGACAGATGTTACAAGTGGCCTGTAGAAGAGTGTTGTGGCCTTACCCAGATCTGAGATGTGGTCACAAAGGTGGGAAGCAGAGAGTCACTATGGTGGTCTTGGAGGGGGAGGGAGGGGACAGACCTTTTCCATTTTGAGCCTTTTATGGTTAACTCAAAGCCTTTCTTTCATTGAACCAAGTGTTGTCATAATTTTTACTGCATTAATCTCTAGAGTTCAAATCCCTTTTTTAACATGACACTTTGGATGTGACATGACAAGTGTTAATATTCATTATTCTACAAAGCTATAAATATCCTGAGGTATAGCAGCTCACTGCAAAGGACAAGACCAAAATTATTTCCTCAGCCCTGTGCTTGCATTCAGATCTGCATCACAGACACTGTTTTTCACTTGCTGAAATGCTTCTCTTGCACTTATTTTGGCACTAAAATTGACTCACGTACTTTGATTTTAATGGATACTTGTAAAGTTAAATTAAAATACTCAGTCAAACTTTCCAGTTCACAGTAGGCAACTTGCACACACACATTGACATTCAGCCTATACATCATTATCCTGTTGCAGTGCATGAAGAAAAGCAGTCATTTCAGAAGCCGCTGGAGTTTCCCTACTGAATTTTTCCTGCAGATGTTTTTTCTAGCAAGATCTTACTTGCAAAGTGTTTTCCCATCAGAGCTTGCCAGGTTTTTGGGGCAATGCTGAACAAAGGTCTTACCATCTTTGTAACACTAAACAGTATTTAGTCTCTTTCATAAACTTGATAGCCTGTAAATCTGAGATGGTCCACACCCTCTGCATTCCTATGTCACATACTAACAGCCTCTTCTTTAATTACAAGGTGTGGCATTTCTGGACAAGAGACAGCTAATCCTCCAGACGTGTGTTATTTACATTTACCCTAGAATTTCTCCTTTATGCAAAGCTTTGGCTGTGAAACTGCCAAGGTTAAACCACTCCAACAAAACCTCTCGCTCATGGCCACACTTTGATGCCATTTTTAATATTCTAGTTCACTAATGATTAAGTAGAAGCGTTCTCAACATAAAGGATGCAGATCTAAAAGCTGGGAGGTATTTGGATCCAAGTTTGGTTCATGTTGGTATCTGTTACAAAACGCAACCATCTGCACAACTTCAACAGCAGCCCAAGTTAACGTATTACTTTAAACCATGCTCAACCGCAGCTGTCTTGATGAATCGTTAATTAGGAAGGAAAAACAGCAAAGCTCTGCGTTTCTTACGAAAAACACAGTCAGAAGACAGGCTGGTGAGCAGGTATTTGGTGCTAATACAGTTAGAAAGGAGGCTGATGAGCAGGTATTTGGTGCTTTGTGTCTCTGCAGGTGGGACAGCAGCACTGCCCTGTGTGGGCACAGGCTCCAGCCGGAGCCGGGGAGCGCCGGCCGTGCTGGGCTCACACAGGCGGGCATGGCGGGCTCTGCCGGCCGTGCCGAGCGGGGATGGCGGGCTCTGCCGGCCGTGCCGAGCGGGGACGGCGGGCTCTGCCGGCCGTGCCGAGCGGGGATGGCGGGCCCTGCCGGCCCTGTAAGGCCAGCCGGGCTCCCTGCCAGCCTCGGCGGCTCTGGGAGCCGTGACACACCTTGCCGTGGCTGCTCAGGGCCGGGAGGGCCCCTTCCCACAGCAGGGCTGACACTCCTCCTGGGCCGGTGCCCACCCCGTGCTGGGCCCTTTCCTCACGCCCGGCCAAGTCTGTCACCCACAGCGCTTCCCACATCCCACAGCCTCAGGAAATCCAGCACGCCTCAGGCCCTGCCTTCCTCCAGGCACACATGCCTCCTCCCTGCCTTCCCCCAAAATACTTCTCCGGGTCAAGAGCTCCTCTCTTGCTGCCATTTTTTTCACCCTGGGTAAAAAACCACCCTCCCTTCCTTGCCCCCAGGTCTGAGACATCCCCACTGACTGTTGGGGTACCCTGGGGTACAACAGCATGGGCAACAACTGACCGGGAGAAGCCAGAGAGAGACTGACTTGGTGGCAAGTTGTGACCTCTGAAGGACAAGGATTTCTGACCCTGTCCATGCACGCAGTTGTCAAAGGCCACCCTCAAACATCCCTCTCCCCAGTGCACAGCTGAACTCCACAGACACAATGGTGGCACCTCAGGGAAAGTGTATGAGGAAAATTATAAGGTACCCTGTAGATACCCAAGTGTGAGAAGGAGGTGGCACAGGTGCCAAAGCAGAGATTCCTCTGTGGAGACACCCATGCAGCACTGCAGGTTATGGAGAGAAACCACACCTGAGCAAGGGAATGAGGAAGAATGTGTGTCTGAAAGGAACAGTTCTAGACTGACCACAACTCTCATTTCCCACCCTCCACACCACGTCATGAAGAAAGAGGCAGAGAAGTTGGGAGTGAAGTTGTGCCTGTGAAAAATGAGGGGGAGAAGGTACTGGTTTGTCTTATTTTTTTCCCTCACTATCCAATATATTGTAATAGATTATCAATTAATTGTCCCCATGTTGAGTCTGCTATGCCTATAACAGTAACTGGTAAGTGATACTCCTGTTTTTATCTTGTCCCATGAGCTTTTCCTAATCTTATTTCCTCCCACTGCCCTGTTGAGAAGGGGAGCAAGGGAATGGCTGGATGGGCATCTGACAGCTGGCCATGGTCAGCCCCCTGCAATGCAAACTGGACCAACAGCAGGAGAGACAGACGACAGTAAGGACAAGAAGAGAACAGTTACCCTGTCACTACAGCCTGGACCTGGTGCTCCTGCTGCTTCCTGATGAATTGGGCTATTATCAGAGGATTGCCCTGGACACAGAGCCCCACTTCAACATGCACTCATCATGAGATTGAATTTGTGGGTTTGGAAGTTACTTAGTTAGTTGGCAAGGGGAAGGCTTTCTCTGCCTCCTAGCCAGAGACAACCTTCTTAAATAAGACAGGATATTTCCTGAAGCATTCCAGGAAACATCCACAGAAGAGAAGGACCATTAAAGAAATCAGGAATGGCACAGACCAGTAAGACACAGTATAATTGGTAAGATTGTATAAAGGCATTCCTTCTTGGCTTCAAAATAGTACAAGATACTATGATGGGTTTTAGCTCACAATTTTTTCTAACCAGTGTATCTGTTGGCAGATGCAGCATTACTGCACTAATGCATTCTGCACCTTCTGCCCTCTCTACCTAGGACTCCTTTAGCCTGATTTCCAATTCCACTGCTTAAGGATGCCAAGCAAGCACACAAACTACCTCTGCTCCATGGCCGAATGCAGCAGAAAATGTATTAACAGAAAAAGAAGAAATGCCAGAGGAAGATCATCTCTGGATATAGCCCATGCAAAGTGTAACTTGCCATAACACAGCCCCAAAAGGCACTGCTCACAAAATACCCTGGCATGTTACAGCATCCACCCTGCTTGTGTCAAAGCCGTTTTATTGCTGATCTCAGTTTACTCTAGTCCCAGGCATAAAACTGAATTGTGGGGTATTTTATGGGTCATTTGACCTCCTCACTAAGTGTTCTGGGCTATGATTAAGGCTCAGTAAGGCAAAGCTCTTCCTTTTTTTTTTTTTCTTTCTTCTATTTTTGCAGAGTTGCTTTCTAGCCTTTTATCAGATGATCTGCAGCTCAGAATGATCATGCATGGTTCATGTATTGAACGATGTGCAATCATGTCCTGAAGCAGTCCATGGATAACCAACTGCTTATTCTTCCTCCTGGAGCCACCAACAATGAGTCAGGGGCTGGCCAATATGGACAGTATTATCAGCATTGCACTGTGTCTCAGAACACAGCTGCCTCAGCTCCCCCCAGCCTCCCCTTTGCACCCAAAAAGCAACATTGGCAAGAAAATGAACCCACATGCAAAACCCACTTGAAAACTTCAGTTCATGAAGTTTCTGGGTGAAAACAAAACCATCTGAACTCAAAATTACAGTCTTTACGAGCAAAACTGCTTCCTTCCTGTTCCTCCAGCTTCTCCTGCTTCCCATGCCTGACACAGTGAAAAACCCCATGAGAAGCTCCTGTGTTCATGCCCAGGAACTGCTCATGTTACTAATGTGCATAATGTGGATGCAAAAAGTCATCAAGACATTATTACATTGTTAAACCATATCCTGTCGTATCCACTGGGGGAGCACAAAGTATCAACTTTTATGGAAAAACCTGGCTTCCTTACTGTCCTACATGGAGTGAACATGGAGTCTACATTTGCAAGGCAAGTCAGAGTTACCCAATTTGTTTGTCAGGACTCTCCGGTAATGTTTCAAGGAAAAGGGAATTATTAATGAAAATGTTCAGAAAGTTTTGGTTAAGAGCAGGGTAGGCCTCTTTGCTACTGTGGCTGCATAAGGACTCGTGCATGCATATGGAAAAGGACTATCAGGGAGAAGATCAGGTCAAAGAAAACCAAAGGAAGAGTGATGTGAAACTGGTGGTGAAATAGAGGGAAATGGAAATTCTAATGAGAAGTTACTTGTCCATGACTGAAGTCAGAGAAGGAAGGCAGCAAATTTCAGAGAAATATGTTTCAATTCATGACCCAGTACATTTCTCTTCCCCCTCTATGTCCTTTCAGTCCACTGTTGGCAGCCCTTTTGCCATCACCACATTCTCCAATTTACAGGCAACATCCAGCAATGAGCCTTTGATTAGGAGGAACAGCAGTGCTACTTGCTTTCCTTTGCACCTGCTCCACAGCTGAGGGAGAGCAACAGGGCAAAGCTCATCTGACAGTTTATTGCTTGGGAACCCATCAGCCCAAAACTCACTCTTATTTCTGGGATATGCTAAAATTTACAATCAGCAGGGTGATGTAAAAGTAGTTCCAGAAGTAATTGCTGTGCAAGCCTACACTGTACCATGGGGTTGCTTACAGATCCATAATTGTCTTTCAGAGTGACAAAACCAAATTCCTGGATCACAGCTGCCCCTGCCTCCTCAATGCTTTGCAGGTCACAAATCAGACGTAGCATTTTCTGTAGCTCCAAATGGTCTGAACTCTCTTCTGGCCACCTCTATCTTCATTGCACCCAAGACCCATGCTCTACATTTGAAATGGTGGGGAAAAGATGTAAGGGCAAAAAAAGCATAAGGAAAAAACAGCCTCCGTTCACACCCTTACATTCAAAAGTCCAAAGCTCTTTGCAACTGCTAGTTGCTGTCACTGCTCTGAGAAAAGTACCCATCTCTGATTCACTATCTATATTTCTTGGCAGCAGCTACTACAGTGGCACAAGACAGAAACAAAGAAGCTGTGTTTCATATCTGCCCATTGTAGAGACACAAAATTTGGACCTAGATCCAAATTTCTGTCTGCAAAATTGTGGCTCCAAGCCCACTGGCTGGTGTAATTTTGGATAAAAACTCCTATATTTGTCCTCTTCTAGAGAGTATAAAATTTTCACTAGTTACATAGAGGCTTAACAAATGGTCTGAGCAGAGATTTCGCAATGAATATGTGATGATTAACTGTAGGATCACAGAGATTAAAGATGGAAAAGAACTATTAGATCATTGCAGCCCTATGGCAGTTGCAGAATTGTTCGCTGTAGTGCGTCTCTTCCAGCACCTTGTTCAGGCTAGTTGAGTGGCTCAAATAAAGGCTCTCCCAGGTTTTTTCTGGAGGCTGTTCCAACATTGTAGCAGATCATGCTGATATTTACCTAATTTCATCTTGCTCCATTCTATAGCCAAGAGCCATCTTAAATAGTCCTCTTTCCCACTGCGTCTTTGTGTTGCTGTTTTCCACCCTTATGTCACTTCATAAATTTGCATCTGTTTTTCTGTTTTCATTTCCCAAGATCAAGATCAGCAGAGACTAAATAGCACACTTCCATGTATGCTATGCCCTCTCCAACCTTCATTAAATCAATCTAGTCTTTCTTTGAGAGATGACATTGAATTTCTGCTGTTTGACTGAGCATGTCATTTCCAGCTTGAGAGGACCCACCAATTAATGAAATATAAAGATACAAGAATGGTTTTCTTGAGATACTCATCTTTGACAGCTTAGTACAGCAGGAGACAGATGCAGACTCGACCTGAGGCTGCACAATGACTTCAGGTCAGTTCCTGCTGACTTGGATCCCTGAGATTTTTACTCTGCATCCCCAGCTTAGGCATAAAGCACCTCAGCTGATGCTGATGAAAGGAAGTTTGATTTGGTCATAATGTACAAAGTAGTACACCGCCTTGAACTCCAACAGACCAAGGCCGGGAAAAATACCTTCCTCTCTTGAAGTCACGTTAATGGAAGATTTTCTGCTGGATCAGGATCAAACACTACAAGGTAGACATTGTCTAATACAGAGAAGGACGTGGCTGAACAAATGCCAGAGTGAACAGTCCTAATGACCCTCGTGTTAAGGAGCCCAGAGACAAGACAGAACACAGCCAGGGCTCCAGGAAACAGCCCAGCACAGAATGTGTGCACACATGTGCATGTTCTCCAACAAGCTACACCCAGCCTCCCTCGGGCACACCAAACAGAGCCTCCCGCTGCCTGCGGGCAGGCGGCTCCGCTGAGGTTTCAGGTTCCCACTCAGAGCAAATGATGGTGAAGCAGCTACACACACAGCTTTAACTCCAAAAGCCATCACAGATGTGAGTGCCTGGTGTTGATCCCAGCACTTCTAAATTTTCTGAATTCCCTGCTTACTGAAGGGTGAAATTAGACTCACGCTCCCAACTTCCAGCTTGTGGAAAGCAGCTTGGAGCAGGTAGTGGAGGGTATGGTGCACAGAGAATAAAAGATGATGCTTGTGGGTGCAGAGAAATATATTCCAGCAACACAGACTTTGTTGTAGTAAAGTTCAGACTGGGAATTTGCATATGGAAATTCTTTATGAAGGTACTCTCATTAACAACCTCAATTGCACTCTTAAGAGATTACAGCAGTTAGGGAGAGGTAAATGAGCTCTGTCAAAACAGGAACAGCTCTAAGTGATTCCCCCAAAGCAGGATCAGGGCATGCACTGTGGCAGACTTCCTCCATATTTTGGCACTGGCTAAGCAAATTATGGAGGTGTTTCTCTTCTGCTTCAAAGCAGAAAGTCTGGCAGCAGTTCTTGTCCAACGATGTGGAGTCTGAAAGAATTTGAGTCAAAGCAGTGTTGATGCAAAGACAAAGTGTTAGGCTGTAGTTCAGGCACCACAAATCATCTCAATTTCCCAGGTTCCAAGGCACAGTAGATGCCCCTTAACAGCCTCTGTGCACCTGAGAGACATTAGGATGAGCAGAACCAGGAGCAGGAGGGCTGATGCATGGGTCACCTGCAGCAGAGGGCTTTGCCAAAGATGCATCTTCCTGTCAGAACAGCCAGCTTTGGATGCTGTGTAGCTGCAGTTCTGGGAGCTTAGCAAGCCTGCAGCTCTTCCCCAGACAGCCACATAAGAGCTATAAGGCAGCTGTTTCTTCTCCAGTAAGTCTCATTCAAACATAAGCAGATCTTTCAAGCAGAATCTTCATGTCTCAGGCAAGTCAGATCCCAGGAGAAATGGACAGTTAGAGAAGACCACTTAGGCACACATGGGGCTGGGCACAGAGGTCCTTCATAATGTACAGGCTTGGCAATCACCAAGCAGTTGCAAATATTTGCCAAGCCTTGGAGGTGCAAGATGCATATGGATATACCTTACCATAAAGTCCACATAAAAACCTCTCTGGTTTTTCTCATCTCCTGTTTCTCAAGGAAGGTTTTTCATGCCTTACAGACCTCTGCAGTGCTGGCCTGCAGGAAGTACAGTGGGTCTGGCAAGCATCAAGGGTTTATAGCACTGCAGCCAACTGCTTTCACTGACCTCAAAAACTTTTCAATCCTGCTCAATTTCTCTTTCTTCAGTTAATCTCTGCGAGGAGGAAATAACTACATGGGTGTCCCAGTGTGGTATGTGGCCCAGCAGATCTCTGACAAGCCTTGCCCAAACAGCCTGCCCCTGTGCCAGATTACTGATATCACTGGAGGTGTACATGCCCTGCTCTGCTCAAGCTGACATGCTCCATGCTTTGCTTAAATTGACCACACTTCTTATAAAGGGGGGAGTTAGGATAAGAGAAGTCATAGAGCCTGTTTTTCCATCTAAGTATTGTGAGCTATAGGAAATGGGTACTGTGGATGAATGTGGCTAATGAAGCTACATGGTTGTTATAGAAAGGAACAACAGAGTTTTTGAAGAGCTAGAAACGGGGTGTGAGGAAACAGACCTGGTTATGCCTCTGTAAGACTCAGAGTAAATACCATTGCAGAGCCTAGGAAAGAGATTTTTCACACGTGGGATACACATGTGAAAAAAGGATTGTCCCAGGATCTGTGGCTGTACACTGTGAGGACAGGACTAAAGTGCTGTGGCTCACAAACCTGCCAGGACATTCATTGAGATGCTTGTTTTTTCAACTCTTGTTTTTTAACATCTCATCAGTGCTTATGTGTGGTGTTTTATGCTCTCAGGCTGCAAATAAGCAGTCTTTGCTTAAAAAAACAACAAAGCAACCAACCCAAAAACCCAAAAAACACAACCATACCAAAGAACGCACAACCCCACCCCAAAACCCCAAACCTAACAGCCTGCTGAATTTTTTCCTCTGTAATGGATGAATGCAAAGTGTCACCCAATGACAATCCCTACCTCTGAATCCATCAGCACCCTTTGTGTTTCCATGGACATATTTTCCTTATAAAATCCAGTTCTGTCTTCTCTGCTGCTATGTAAAGGCTCAAAGAAATGTCAGAAGACTGACTGACAGACTGTACAGGCAAAGCAGAGAACCTGATTGTGTTCAGGGCTGTCAAGTGCACCAAGTAAACAAAAGAATAGATCTGTGTAATTTTTTCTCACCAGTCTCTTTCAGCTACAACTCTTGTTTTAGACATTGCTTGTGAAGAAAAGTACAACATAACACCAGTGTGGTTTAAATGTAAAAAGTCTAATTAGTTTTGACAAATTTGTTTCTCTGATAAATTTTATTATCACAATCACTACCATAAAGCCTGAACAACATTGTGTCCTTAGTAACTGTTTGAAAGTTTTGCTTCCTAAACTCCCACAACCTTTTAAGGACCATCAAGGGCTATTGCAGTGCTCTGGTCTTGTCCTTAAAGCCTACCTCTGGCTCTTCCCTCAAGTTACCTCAGGCAGGGGCACAGCAGCCTCTCTATCTCATGCACAACCAGGACACAACACTGGGATCTTCCCGGGTCTTTGCTCAATTTGCATCTCCTTGCTTGATGAGTCATTCCAAATCCAAGTATCTGGGTAGAGTACATCCAGGTTTTACAGAAATCACTACCACTGGGGATGGAGCTTTCAGCTCCCTGCTGCAACACAGGCTGCCTGCAGGGCTGACAGAGCCGCCCTCCTAGGATGGGATTTACTCTCCTGCCCTGCCAGGGATTCTCAATCCAAAGCAGCAAGAGAAAGAGTTGCATATGCGGGTTAGATTTTAAATCCCTCTTTCTGACAGCATGATGCAGCTGCGTGCTGCAAGGACGTCTGACAGATATTGGACCCAGGGGAGGATCAGCTTTGAAAAACCTTCCCTGGGAAATCTTTGCTCCTTTTACTCCATTCTCTTCTAACTCCCAGGATGGGTAATTTCCTCATCAAAAGAAACAGTCAAAATGGGGAGGAAAAAGGGAGGAGAAAAATATGCTGCAGTGAGTGGGCAGCTGGGCAGGCATGGTGTGTGTAAGTTTATTTCCCAATGAGCCAGGGAAGGAACCACGGGTTTTGCAAACACCACAGCCCTCAGTAGGCTCCATGCAGCCTCTGCCGTGGGGCAGTAATAGACACGTGGGACAGATTTGTGTGAGCAAGACAGGGGGAGAGGGCACAACACCTGGGAGCTCCCAGGGCAGGCACCTGGACAGAAAGGAGCTTTCTGCAGGGTTTATAACCTCTTGTGCAACTAAACCCCTACAGATTGCCAACGCCCCCACAGCACAGCTCTGCTGTTTGCCAGCAATGAAAACAGAGCAAAACACGAAGTACTTGCACCCCCAGCCTTCTCCTTGGTAACCTCTGGGCTGGGAGGGGCAGAAAGCAGCTGCTGGGCTGCCTGGGTTTTCATCACCTCAGTCCATCAGCTCCTGAATGCCAGGAGGAGCTCACCCTGCACCCCCTCAGAACCTTCCACCCCACCAGCCGGGGAGAGCAGCTCTCCTTGGCCATGCATTCCAAACAGCCTCATGGACAGCCACTGGCACTCCAGTATGGCTGCTGTGCCCAAACACTGAGGGGG
Source organism: Ammospiza caudacuta (assembly GCF_027887145.1). Lineage (NCBI taxonomy): Eukaryota > Metazoa > Chordata > Aves > Passeriformes > Passerellidae > Ammospiza > Ammospiza caudacuta. Next base: position 26,766,451 of record NC_080595.1, read on the forward strand.
CTCTGCATTTGCAGTTAGAGTATTCCAATTATTTTCACTTTAAAGGTTGAGTTCCTTTTCAGTGTGTGTTTTTCCATTTCTACCCGGAATTCAGATTTATGTAGCATGTAACCGAACGTGTGAAGGTATGTGAGGGCTCCAAATGCACAATGCAATACTAGAATATAGCTCTTTGTTATGCTAATTATTTCTTCCCAGCTGCTCCTGCAATGAGAGCCAGCCCGACCTATCAAAGGGGAACAAAACCTCCAGGCAAGCTTTCAGTTGCAAGGTCCCCTTACCTCTGTGCTCGAGGGGCTGCAACTATTCTGGCACCGGTAAACCAAGCCGAGAGGTAAAACAAAACAATTCAATATTGCAGCTCCGCTGTTGCTGGGAACATGAGCTAGGAAATAAAAAGTGATACCCTCTTGACAGTCAGGTTGCTGTGATTTACATTTTTCTCTCAGGTACCATCCCCATCCACATGCATCTTCTCAGCACTTCTGTGCAAAGGGGAAAAATGAGGCAGTGTGGGAAAACATCCAGTCAATGGCTCAGAGGCTCTGCCGAGGTTCTGATTTTGGCACCCACCAGAGTAGGGCTGTGTGATCATGAAGGATTTTTAGTGCATGGGTGTCAGATTCATGACAGCCAGAAAATCCTGGGGTTGCATTATATAAATTAAAATTAAGTTCCCAAATAATAGTAATTTTTTTTAAAAGGTTTCCTCTATTCACAATTAAAAGAATAAAATTATCAGCCTGGTTGCCTTTCCATTATTTATGATGATATTCAGTTAAAAGACAGTTTGTCATGTCCCTGTGTTTCTAGAGCCTAGAAATATGGATACTGATAGCATATGGAAATATTCAAAAGGGAAAAAGGAGCTTTGGCAGCTGGAAGGGTACTACTGGGGTCCACCAGCAGCTTGAGAGGCTCAGAGGATCACTGGGAATGGAGGGCAAGCTTGATAGCTGAATGCCTTCTTTATAATGGTCACCGGTGAAATACCTCAAAAGCTGACATTACACTGTCATCCTTAAGCCTCAGCATTAGCAAACAGGCACTTCCAATGGGTGGATAAATTCATACAATGAAAATCCTTGTCTCAGCCTGCATGCAGAGTAAGGAAAGTGATCTGACAGTAGCTTATGCCCTACTTGTACTTTAAGATTTTCTTCATGCCTGTGATGCCTATACAGGTTATTTTAAAGTTTCAGTATTGGAGCAATCTTTCAATGGAGATACAGGATTGCATTAACACTGTGTGCTTTACTTCTTTCAGACAAGACAAAATGAGATTTGTCATCATGCCAGTTAGTCTGCTGGTAAGCCAGAAACCAATCTGTTACACAGAGGAAGGGGTCAAAGAAGGAATAATACATATTCAGCCTCCACAGGTAAAATATAGGCTGTTCAAGCTTTAACAATTAGTCAAATTTTATTTTCAGATTAATGCTATTTACATTACTAACAGTAATTAGGATATGCAGGTGGCTTTAGCAATACTTGTTGAGACTCACAGAAGATAAGTTTGAAGAAAACAATGCTGAAAGTACATTATACTTAGAATGTAGCAACACTGAGATTTATGTTCCCTGTGTGATGGTTTGTAAGAAAGATAAAGGACAACTGCATTTACATCCAGACCCACAGTACTGTACTCAAAGAAATAATTGGCCCCATGGCAGCCATATCACTGAGAGGATGAGGAGTCTTGTTAGTGGGACCTGCTCATAGACCAAAATACAGATGATTTTGCCCTGAAAAAGCAATGGATGAAGTGAGAAAAAATAATTACAAGGGCTTTTAGCATTTATGAAGGAACAGAGCACAGATTTTACACGTACACCAAGAGACACAAACCATTTTGGAGTTTGAGAATAAAATTGGATTTGAAAACAATCTGCTGCACAACTTCAACTCCCACTGGCAGGGGTTTTTCCTTACTAAAAGGAGGTAAATACAGACTAGCCAGTCCCACAAAATGTGGGGTGGAAGAGAGGGATTGTCTTTCAAAACTTATTCTGATTAAGAAAATGAGGAAAAGACAAAACCAACAATAACCAAAGGCGTGGGTGATTAGCTTATAGGACCAGGCACAATTTCTCCAAAAATCAATAGCACAGCATCATCTCATGCCAGCTAAGGGTCTCATTACCCATCACCCAGCTGCAAAAATCTCTGAAATACCAAGCAGCAAACTGCTAGAGACCACTGACCCCAATCATAGTTCACAAGGGAAAATATTGTATTAGAAACATAAGGCAGTGAGGGGATGGTAGAAGAATGTTGTGGGGTCCCTCTGAGCTAGCTGAGTGCAACTGTGGCAGCTACAGGCCAGTATCATGGAGGAGAGAAGACAGCAGCTACTGGCAGTCCATCATCCTCCCCTGCAAGGACCTGACCTCCAATGGTTTCAGGGGACAGACACAGAGGAGCAGACAGAAGGATGAGCCCAGTGGGGTATTCCACAGGGAAAGCACCACTGCAGGAGGCAGCTGTAAATGGACTGACCTTGAGCAGACAGACCATTTATTGTCCTGCTGCAGTTCCAGTATGACAGAATAAATGCTCTCCACAGTAAACTGGAGAGTGATGCTGCATTAATTGAGAAGAATTACTAGCTATAGAAGTTGAGTTACTTTTCAAATTCAGTATCTCTCTGCCTTGGGGCTTTTGTTGCTGTTTGGTGTTTTCTGCTTATGCATACTTCTGAGTGTACACAGACCACCCATCTGTGGCTCCTCCTCACACAACCTGCATTCCTCAGCAAGGGGAACTTGAGCAATATAAGAAGTTAAAACATTTGCCTACCTGCCCTTTCAGCTGGAGCTGGTGAAAAAGCTTTGCATACTCTGCACCACTTCTGCAAAGCCAAGGAACTGAAACTCCATGTTCCCCAAGGTATACTCCCTTCCTGGCAGTGATTTAAAGACTAGGGAGAGCAACAATAGGCCAACCACAGCTCCAAAGGCAATTGCTTTCACATGATTATTACCCTGGAGTTTTATCTAACCTTCCACACCTGACCCAAGGCTCCTTGGAAAGCCTCTGACCCGGCACAGTAAACTCGGTCTGCTCTTAGAGCCACAGCTGCTTTGCTTCACACTGTTTAAAGCCAGGAAAGGGAAGGTCTCCCCCTATCACCCCTCAGCCCCAGGGCTGGTTCACGTTCAGCCCCCAGAGGGACTGGCTGCCTGGGTACTCCTGGTCTCAGCAGCCTTAGGCTGAGCAGGATTAGCTGCTGCAAAGGCACTCGGCACCCAGCCACGGCTGTGTTTACATTAGAGAAAATGGACCTCACAGAGACAGTTTGCAAACACCACAAGACGAACTTTTGTAAACTCCCTTGGTTTAGTCATCTTTCCCCATCTGTCAGAGAAGTTTAAGTGAGATTGAAAAAACACAGGAAATTACTGTGTATTCCAAGTAGTTGTGACTGAGCGACTTGGCTGTTATATGGGATGTGGAAGATTCGCATCTCTTAACATTTCCAGCAGGATCCTCTGAAACACTTTCCTGGCCACGATATTTTAACAGGCTCTGCACACCCTGCCAGGAAAAGCCTCTGGTGCTTTGTGCAGCTGTAGAAAAGCTCATACCAGTCCTGAGGAGCCCAAATGGGGACCTCCAGAGAGCGAGGGCAGCCCCTGTCTTAGAGGTTGCAAAGCAAGGGATGGACAATGCAAAAGGTCAGGTCCCGCTGGGAGGCCTCCATGTGAGAGTTATATTAACTGAGTGCAACACCAGATGAAATCCTTTACCTCACAGCAGTTTAAACCTTTCCCTGATGTGACTGACCCCTTTGGTTTTGGGGGGTTTTTGTGATAAAACTTAAGAAACCTCTTTTGTCGAGGTTCCTGGCATGAGTAAGCAGCCACTGCACTTGCTGCACCTCTTGCTCAAGAAGGCAATGAAAGGACACAAGTCAAATGCAGGCTAGAAATCACCTTCACCTCTGCTTCAGCCATAACTCTCTTATCACCAGATCACTCTGTAGTGGCAATCTGAGCTACAGGCAGCTGGAAAAGTCATTTAGGTGTGGGAGGTCACAACTGGCACAAGGCTCCAAGGGACCAGGGAGCAGCCACCTGGTTACTTTGTTCAAACACTGCCTTAACTCATGCTGTGGCTCTGAACCAGCTCCCTGCTTCCCCTGCACAATCCAAAGGCTGGTGGCACACACCATGGCACCCTGGCAGCGTGTCATGGTCATCATGATGGCAGGACACAAAAGGACAGATGGTAGATGAGGGGTGTAAAAGGAGGATGGAGGGCGTGCACGAAGATGAAATGTGAAAGAAGTCTCTGCCACAATTTTGCTTAAGGGCGTAACACCTTCAGGACTGAAAGAAGCATTTCATTTCTGTGGCTCAGGCTGTGGCTGTTTTCCCTGCAGAACCAGCTGCTCTGCTGGCACTGCACATCACTGCCAGCTGAGGCTGTCTGAGTGCTGAGGATGCTTCAGTACCCATGTTAAGCTGTTTCAACAGATTAGCTAATACAGTAAAAATAGTAAAATTTTACCAAAAGTAGTGAGTATACATGAAGCACAATGATATTATGCCACATGCTTTGAAAAAGAAACATGTTTTTTTTAAACCCAAATGAACTGTGCATTTCCAAGTGAAATGTATTACCTGGATCCTGAAGATAAGATGACACTTCTGTTCCTAGTGACAGCAAAATTGATGTGACAACAGAAACATTTTTTTCTGTTGCTGTTTGGCATGTGCTGAAAGGCACAGTACTTTATAGTCATACACTCTAGGAGCAAAGTGTCTCATGATAGAGAGAAAAACAATCTTCCTAGAGAGAAGTGCTTCTGTCCAGCTCTTCCTGGCAGGTAGGCCAGGATCAAGTCCAGGAGCATTCACTTAGCAGTTATGTGGGGGACATACAGACCAAAGGCATTCGTATAATCTTGTAAAAGAATTATTTCTTGAAATTTTTTAATACTAGCAAAATGTCCTTAGCACTGGAGTGTGCAGTGGGGAGAAGGCTTATCAGGCTTACAGTCTTCACATGCCATAAATCAAATTGAATTTAAGTCCATTCAGTCTAGCCCGGGATGGAGATCCTGTCAAGGTCTATTGCTTTTCTGGGAATGGGACAAGGGTGTTTCCACCTCCCTTTTCTAATGCGGAATACCTCTGTCTCTTGTGAGGCCAGCAGGATAACTCAGTGGACTCCTGACTCCAATACATCTACTTTCAGTATTTGCTATTATTTTGTGAGGCAAGGTCCAGAGAAAGGCATTAAGCCCCACTTACCTGTAGGGCAACTTTCATTAGATGGCATTTCCTCCCTTACAGACCCTGATGACAGTGAGACTGTTCAGGAGCTGTTACAGGTTAATTTCCAGATTAATCCATTAATCTTTAGTCTCTGGAACTAAAGAAGCCATTATAGAGGCCAGAGGAGACAAAGATCTGCTGATCCATCACTTCAGCTTGTGCAAATTCAGCTGAGAAGCCTCTGCAATAGGTTATGTGCGCAGGCTTGTTCTGGAAGACCAAGGAGCCCTTTAGGGTCAAAAAGCTTTCAGCCCCCCCAAAAGTGTTAGCTGATTTGTGGTTGGGCAGCATTTGGCCAGGTGTTTTCCTTGGCTGTACGTGCAGGTCTACAGAGAATCTGTTGCTTCTCAGTGCACCTTCAGACTGCCCTAAATGCTCCTGAAACCCTGGCAAGGCTGAGCTCCCTCACAGACCCAGTGCACAGTCAACAGCTGTGCAACTTCTAGAGCAGGGAGCAGTTTGATTAAACGGTGTTTTCTTTGGTGAGGGAGGGGAACGTGGGGGAAAGGACCCAGTAGCCATTGGAGATGTAAAATTAAAATGAATTTTGGTCATTTTAATAAATATATATCAAGGAAATTTCACTTTACTACAACAACACATTAGTATACAAGCATCTAATATTTAAGCTTAAAACATCAAGCGTTTATCAAATATTGGAAAAGAGCAGACATTACTAGACTATCTGGATATAACACAAGAAAAATCAGGTTTTCTAAAAAATTGGTCCTTGTGGACAAATGTCTAAATGATGATCCTACTCATACACTGTATGAATGAGATCTATATTTAATATTATTATTATTAATAAAAAAGCTTCTGTCTTGGAGAAATCAGGTGGGACTTGTACTTTCTTTATTTGTCATTTTTCCCAATGATAACCCTTACAAACTTATCAGTTTAAACTCACCTGACTTCATAAAGGTTACCACTGATTTATATCCTGCTGTGCTTTTGGTCACCTTGGCTGGGGGGTAGCTATTCCTTGTGACCACTGGGCTTTCTGAAAAAGACCATACAGTTTGCAAATGTATTTTGCTACCCAAAATAACCATGGCCCAGGACTCCTGCAGCTGAACCCATGAAACCCAAAGCAGGAGGTGTCAGTCAGAGACCTGTGTGACTCCAGTGCCAGGCCTGGGGCTGTGTCCCCTTGGGGACACTCCTGCCCTGCACTGAGCTCGCTGCTCCCCCAGCACAGAGGTGATTTTCACCCTTTGGGCAAGAAGCAAGCGGAGATGTCACTTCAGTGCAAGATGCTGTGGGAACAGGCAGCTATTTATGAGTCAGCTGTGGCCTGGATGTGGCTGTTTTGCTGAGCACATCCTGCCAGTTGTTATGGGGACTGTGGGAACTAATTAATTTGGAGAATCTAAGACTCAGTCTTGGTCCAACCCCAACTAATGTCTTCTGGGCATTTTACACAGCACACCTTTGCAATCAATCTACCAAGGGATGGCTAAATGTTGTCCTCAGCCACTGAAATCTCCAAAATGTTCTTTTTTAAAATTAAACTCCTTACATTCATTCAGATAAAACTGCGTTTATCGCCACATTATTAATTAACATTGTGCTTTTTGCCTTCTTGTCTTTTTTTAAATCAACGGCAAAAGTCATAGAAAAGTCCCGCATGCTTTTGCAATCTAAAATAGAGAAATTATGTGAAACAGAATAAAGTATAAAACATGCCACTGGGTCATGAACTTCATTATACGAAGAAGAAAAAAAAAGAGCCCCAGCAACAGACAGTTGCCATAGAAACACTCAAGCATCGAATGCTTGTTTACAAGAGACATCTCTCTATTGTTTCTTAAATCCCTTCCTAAGGATGGCAAATCAAAAAGCAATTGAGCATCAAAAAGGAAGAACAGAGATGTTTGAATAGGAAGTTGAACTCAGTACTTCAAAGGTTAAAGGTTTCTAATAATATTGATCCACCCTGTGGGTTTCTTTTTTAATCTCTGTTTAGGTTAAATCCCTGCTGTATCAGATTCATACTTAATTTTCACACTGGCAAAAATTAAGACAAAAAGTAAGGCACCAAAAAAAAACCTGCTCTGTGTAACAACAAACCTCATTAGTTATTACAGCCGAGGTGAAAACATGCAAGTACTTGAGCTGCATGTCTGATTCTGATTGAGATTCCATAAACAGGTTATTTCTTTATGCTATGTCCTATTTTGTCAGTTGAACGAGATGCTGAATACAGGAATTCAAGAGTATCACTACAAAACGTAAGGATGGTTTATTCCCAATCCATGAAGACAGTCCTTTGTCAGAATGAATACTGAGTTACAAGGCGCACATCATCCTTGCTGGTAGCATCAATTTGTTTACCAGACTTCTAATTCCTTGGTAAACATAATGGAGGTTCTTCTTAATTATTGGCAGACTTCTTGGGGGCGGGGATATGTAAAACGATATGTTTTCCCCGTCTGGCTGATTGGCATTTTCAGCAACGAGAGCTCCACCATAGCTGCACAGACTACAGTGCTCAGCAGCAATGCAACCGTGTTCTTTCTGAAGTCTCCACGTTCATAAATAGCTGCTGATGCGGGTGGCAGAGACACTTTACGCAATCTGCTCTCCGCTCTACACGTCACGTTTGTGGCATGATTGTACCATTCGTAGAAAACTATAAAAAATCCGTTCAAAATAAAAATTTGATAGAGAAGGAACATGCTGCGCATGCTTCAATAGAGCAAGAAAGATGCCTCATATTTTACTTCCTTTGTTGCAGCAGATTTTATTACTTGGTAAAGATTCCTTTTTCCTTAAGGATTTTTTCCAAGATTCACTTATGTTGCTCTTGTCATTACATCCAGTCTCAAAATAGTCATAAAATTTGCCTTTACATTCAAGAGCATGGGTGCCTCTTACAGGTTCACAGTTTAGGGCGATGCTTTCTCTCTCAGGTTCATTACCTCCACTCTTGTCATTAAATTTTGCCTTTTCCTGATTACTGTGAGACCTGCCATTAGTGATGAATATTTCATTAGCAGGTATCTGGTCATCATTTCTGTAAGAAGGTGCGCTGCCAACTTCATAATCCACCTGCTGGGAACAGCTTGGCAAAGAGATGGGAGGGGAGGAGGAGGAGGAGCAGGAGGAGGAGGAAGAAGAAGAGGAATTACTTTCAGTACTAGCATTAACAGAGTAGGGTAGATTTAAATAGTGACTGCCACATTCTTGATAAAAGCAGCACATGTGGAGCTTCTCGTACTCCTCCTTTGCCATCCGAAGGCGTTTTCTGTATGGGCAGTCCTGAGGCACAAACCACTCTTGTGGGGAGGTGCCGCTGAAGGAGCAGGTGGAGAAGCACCAGTTGTTCTGCATGATGATCTCTCCATGGATTCTCTTCATGAGATTGTTGATGAGGACGGATCTGCGCAGGTAGACTTCAGGATCATCAATGAATTTCAGCTTTTCCAAAGACATGTAGAGAATATGGGCCCGCTCCTCAAACACAGAGATTGTCTGAAAATGCAAAAAACACATGATATGGAACTGAAGGCTACCAGTTTTGTTACAGAGAAGGAGAAAGGAAATGAAGTAAAGTATTCCCTCTGTGTCACTATTTTTCTGTTCTTTTTCTGAGGCATCTAAAACTGGCTTTTTTTCATTTTGCACATCCTTGTAGCTGAGGACCTGCTTTTTCTCGGCCACAGCATTCCCCCATGTTCAGGGGTAAGCAGCTGAGTTTAGGAGGTAAGTAGCTGAGCATTACACCGCAGAGGCAATTGCAGGGCAGAAATCCAAGGTGGGAGAGTGAAATCCAGATGCACACATCTGGCTCTTTAATTACATTTGGGACTAGAACATAAAATTGTTGTGCAGTTTTGCCCCAGTGATGGCTAGGGGGGCCTTTTGTTGCAAATAGACCCAATTCCATCATCCCCTGTGGGGCTTCTGCACAGCTCTGAAGCCAAGCAAGGGTCCTTCCTGCGGCGCCAAGGTTTGCAAGAGGCAGTCAGCAGCCATCGCCTCACACAGCAAGGGCTGGAGCATTTCATCTGCTGCCAGTGGAAGGGGCCCTCCAGCCAGGAGGTCTCCATTTGCCAGGCTCTTACACTGCTCTTGTGCACAGAAGTGCATGCAGGGAGGGAGGCAGGGAGAAACCCATCTCAAAGCATCCCAGCATCTGGAGAGCAGCTGTTGGCCTGAGTGCTACGCCCTGTGCTCTGCAGGACCGGTGGGAATGCAGATAGGCAGGGATAAGGTCAGGAAACTAAGGGAGGACGGGGATTTGCAGAAATCCTGGCTCTACGCCCACAGATTTGTTCTCCCTTCCATGGTCCTTCCAGGACTCCCTTTCTCAGCACTGGCAGCATGAGCAGGTTACTGCCCCTGGGAGGCCCCGGATTCTGCACTGTAATCACTACCCTGGGAATCAAAATAAGAGAGGGGGCAACGCATGCTACTGTAAGCACTAGTGACTGATTTTCATTTTTAGTAAGAATTTGGTTTGTGTAGGAGGAGAGCAGCACAGCACAAAGAGAGACTGCTCTAAATCCCCCCATCTGTGGCTTGATCATTCTTCTCTTTCCCACATGGTTACAGCATTTTTGCAGAGTGGAAGTCGTAGCTATGAGGACTGAAAGAGCTTAAAGCACAGCTGCTTTTCACATCCTTTCAGCTCTCCTCAGCCCTCTAGCTCTTTCCACAGCCTGGTCATGTCTGTGAGGCTTAGAAGCAGCACAGTGCCTCGTAAAAACAAAAATTGGCCATAATTTCATATGAGTTCACAGCTAAAGCTCTTTGTTAGAGAGAGTAATTTTCTATAATAAATGACTCATTTTAAATTATATTAAGCCTATAGGTTCATTTGCGTCCTTTGTACCTGCTGCAGCAACAGCCAGTGAAGCCATAAAAGCCTGGAGCAAACCAGTAAGCCTTGAACTGGGATGCTCCTGGAGATATTTACTGGAGGGACACCTGTAGGAACAAGTTGTCAGAAGCTTTCTTCTACATGTTTGCCAGCAGCCCTCTGGAGAGAGGCCCCAGGCCCTACCACCATACCCTCTAAGGGACAACTAATCTCAGAACATAACTCTTTACTGGGTGGCAGAGGTATAGACATGTAAGAAATTCAAGGAAACCTGGTGGGCATCCTCCCTGTGCCAGAGCTCAGTGCTGTAAAGAAGAAAATGTATTTGGGCTCAACAGAAGAAATTGGTGACCAAGAATTTCTGCCACGTTACACCTCTGCAAACAACAGCACTAAACAGTGGCTGTGTCTAGCTTACCAATGCCTCTACAACTGCTTGTTATTGCTGTTAGAAAAGACTAAATAACTATTCCTCCTCCCCCTCTTTGTAAGGAAATTAATCACTCATACAAAAATCCAACAATCTTGTAAAAATAAAAAACCTGGCTAAAAATTGGGAGAGCGATGTGACAAGTGTGAGACACTCACGAACCAGAGCACTTTTTTCAACACCCTTGGTGCTGTTTGTTCACTGCTTTGGCAGCAGACCAGACATCTTCTGAAATTAATAATTTTTCACCTTTCTGGTCCAGGTACTTATTTCCAGACAACTCTATTTGTAGCTGAAAATTCCTTCAACTACTCTAAGGTCTTTGGGAACTGAGCTCAGCATTAATGCTTGCTTCTCCTCCACAGAAATCTCTCCTGCATTGCCAAGAGAACATGGGTGGGACTGGACTTCCATGGGCCAGCTGGGAGTCACCAAGGTAAGGATGGTGTCTCAAGGTATGAGCTATCCTTAAGCACTTCACCCTAGGCATTCAGTTCCATGCAGAACTGAGCCCTTAATGAAGAGGAGCATAAAATCTTGCAAAAAAAGTCAGATTTCAATTTATGTATTCACTGGCCTGGGAAACATTTGCTCTAATCTCTCCCCTGGCAACTTTCACAAAAAAAAAAAAAAATCCTTCATTTACTAATCTCTTCTTTGGGAGTTATTAGCTTTTTAATAAACATGATTAAATACTGAGGGAGCTTGTACTTGCTTTCCAAGTCATTCTGGTTTTTTAGAGGATCTGTGACCAGTGAGGGGTATATGGAACCTCTTACTATTTTCCCCTCCGGAAAGAAAGTTTTATATGAGTGGGAAATATTTTACTTATGTTCTTCCTTTCTGTCATTTAAATGCTGTTACAGATCTGTTTCTGTAAGCATGGCATGAGCTAGCTAAGAACAAAATAATCTGAAAAAAAAAGTTATTCTCAACATCTCCATTTGCAGTTGTTATTAATGCAGAAACGCCTTTGCTTCTTTTGCAATTGATGACAATACAACAATAAATGTGAAGAAGTGACAACTGTTTGTTTCTGAGCAAACAGCTGGATCATTCTCCTAATTTCAGCAGAGTATTTCAGCCTTCTGGAAATGGGTCAATCGAGTGTTACTAAGCATCTGAAACTCAGAGTAAAAATAACGACTATTAGAAAACATACTTTATGTGTACAGCTGCTGAGTGGCGGATGAAAATCCTCTTCTTCCACATATTTCCTTTTAAAGTATGTGATCTTGGATGTTGTTACAGGATTTGAAATTCCCCTGTAATGTGATCCTGCGGGTAATAAATCAGATATGACAAATGACATGCGGTTTGCCGGAGGTTCTCCAAACAAAATACTTTTCATTTCCCTTCGCGCTAGAGGAGAACGCCGCCGCATATTTTCGCATCTATTCGCGGCGATCAGAAACGAGCCCTCTCCCTGATTAGCGCCCGACGCGGGGCCGGTGCGAGCGGCGCGGGCAGCGGGGGCCGCCGCAGGGACAACTTGGCCGCTCCCGGTGCCGGTGCCGGTGCCGAGCTGCCGGCCCCGCGCACCTGCGGCCCCGCGGGAGCCCCCGCCCTCCGCCCTCCGCCCGCCTGGCTCCGCGGGCAGCTCCCCGCTGCCCTGCCCTGCCGAGCCGAGCCGAGCCGTGCCGTGCCTACCTGCGGCGGGGGAACCGGGGGCCGCCGGGGCCGGCGGGGCGGCGGGGCCGGGGCGGCCGCAGCAGGGCGGCTCCCAGAGGGCGCGGTAGGCGGCGAGGTCGGCGGCTCCCTCGGCGGCGATGGGGCGGCCCAGCCGCTGCATGGGCAGCACCAGGGTCATCGCGGGCGCCGGCACCTGGAAGCGAAGCAGCGCCGTGAGCGCCCGCCGCCCTCACCTGCCCCCCGCCCCGCCGCGTCCCGCCCCCCGCGGCCCCGGCAGCCAGACCTCTGCGCACACGTACATTAAAAACATACGCACATCGAGCTCACACAGACACGCGTTCGGGGCTTATTCCCCCCTCCTTACGCAGGAGAAAGAGCGCAGCCCTCTCCCACAAAGGGCGCGGGGTCCCCGGCACCGGGAGTTGGGGCGCGCTTCCCCCGGGCCGCCCCCGGCCCCGCTCCCGCCGCCCCCGGCCGCGCTCCCGCCTCTCCCGCCGCCCCTTCCCGGCCCCGGCGGCGCTCACACACCGGCACGGATCCGCTCACTGCCTTCCCATTTCCTCCCGGCGGCGGTGGCACGGCGCGCTCGGCACCGGCGGGGTGCGAGTCTGCCTGTCTGGGTGCGTGTGTCTGCCGTGCGTGTGTGTGTGTGTGAGAGAGAGAGAGAGAGAGAGAGAGCGCGCCCAGCAGTCCGGGATCGCCTTCCTTTCTTCTTTCTTCCCTCCCAAACGATACAGACAGCGGAGACTTAGGTAGTTGTTTCCACTAGCCCCGATCGGACTGAACTGGATCTGCCTCCAGTCAAAACACTGCGAGACTAAGACAGAAAATTGGCTCCGGTTTCACGCCGTGAGTTGCGGTCCCACCGGAGCCAAGCACAACATCGGCGGAGCGGGCGGAATATTAAGCAGGAGCGGGGACTCCGGGGCCAGCGCCGGGCTGCGAGCTGCCTCCTGCCGCGCCAGCGGGCGGGAGGGGAGGGGAGCAGGGGGGGAAGGCGGCAAACTTTCTGCGAGGAGCGAAGGATGAGTTCATAGTCACCTACTTCTTGGCAGAGGAGCGCGGAACAATGCGCCCAGACACGGCGCGGCCCCTCCCTCTCCTTCCTCCTCCTCTCTCTAAGAAAGCGGGATGCAGTTTCCCCTCGGCGCAGCCCTCCCGGAGGAAGGCGACGGCCCGAGCGGGCGGCGGGAAGGAGGGGCTGCAGGTGGGCAGGTGGAATTTCAGCAATTGTTTGTGTTAGCAGCTGAGCGCCCTCGAACAAGAGGAAAAAATAAACCGCAGCAGAAGAGGGAGGAAAAATAAATCGTTCACATCTGCCAGTTGTTTTCTTAAATCCTAGCACAAGGCTGCTACTTTATTAAGAAGCGGCTTCCAGCGTGCGCTGTTTGTGTCTTGGCTGCCTGCGTGCACGGATCTGCCTTGCCTCCTCGCCGGGGCAAGAACGGGAGCCGAAGGCACGGGCAGCTGAGGTCCCCAAGTTTGCCTCAGTGAAGGCCACCAGCCTCGCTGCAGCCGGACTGACAGGTGCCTAAACCCTTCCTCAGAGCCAATTTACTGCTAATGCACTGCAGATAGCCCTCAGACATTTTTCTTGCCATCTTGCTTTCCTTGGACCAAGAAACAGCACAGGGAATGGCAAACCACTGGACTGGCCCCTTGAAAGTTATCCCTGACATGGACAATATATATTATTTATTCCCCACACCTTTTCTTACCAGCTGAGTACCAACACATGGAAGGAGTGGTCAAAACAAGTAAGTCAGTCTGCTGATGTAACAGCAGGGCCAAGAAGTGACCCAAACACTAGCTAAAAAGTAATATATTTTGTATCTGAAAAGATTACACCGTCATTAGAAAACAGCAATGGACTCTTCTCATTAATCCAGATGGAGGAATCATTCACAGGGGCACATCAATCTTCTCACATTGGCAAGACATCAACAGTTAGTGTTTGTCCTGAGAGAATAAAGGTTGGAAGAAACTCAGTGCTGCTTCTGGAAGTCAGGCTTCCTTTGCTCGTAATGAATTCAGCACCTCTTTTTGCATTTACTTTTTTTAAATGAGAATCAGAGATTTCAAGTCTGCATCTTTTTCTTACCATATTTCCTCACAAACAGGTCTTTCTAAGCTCAAGCAGAAACATGCAGGAAGGAAGGAAGGAAACGTTGGGATGCCTTCTGCCCAGTGCTGCTAATTTATCTTGAAAAACTGAGTTCTCTGGACAGCCACAAAAGTAAATGAACTGTTTCTGCTATTTACAACATGCAAAATTAATAGAGGCAGGCCAGCTCACTTCCATAAACAGCTGCTGTCCGTGCACATTCTCCATGTTTCCACACTGTATAAAAACAGGGCATAAATAATATCCCTTTCCTGAGAGAAAAAACCCCAATCACCAGTAAACCAAAGCCCCAAACAAAGCTTGTAAGTCCCAGTTTGTGTTATAAAGATTTAGAGGTGGCTCTCAGCTACAGAATGTCCTATTTTGTGGCAGAGGAATTGCTTCAGCACACAGAAGCTGAGAATGAGTCCTTTTGAAAGGCCTCGTGGCTCTGGGTGTGCTGTTTGTTCCCCTTGCATGTTCAGAAGCACGGATTTCCAGCTGCTGCAGGTGAGTGGGAAGAAGAGAGCTGCGAGCACCCAGCCCATGGGAACAGTCCCTCCTTGCAGGTAGAGCTGGACACAGCAGAGCTGTGAGCCAGTGTTTGCTGGGGAAGAGCTGCTGGACCCAGCTCTGCAAGCAGGACCTCTGGCTCTGCTCCCCAATAGCCAGCCTGCTGCTTTTCCCATCAAGGGTGGCAAAATCCATTCCTGAGCATCTTGCCAGAAGTCACACAGCAGATCAGTGTCAGTGCCAGAAATAGAACCAGATCTCATCATGCTCCAGCCCAACCCATTTCTATTACATTATCTTATGCAATGGAGGGATTTCATCCAAAATCCCTTTGGTTTCAATGAGACTTTGCAGAACAGCACACACATTGTTACAGTTCCATTAGCGCCTCTGGAAATAAAGGATGAAAGATGTACATTTGAACATACAATACATTTACCATATGAAATTACAGCAAAAGGTTGACACTTAGGGCTGGATTCAATTTTGAAAAATCCATTTGGGAGCCTTGTGTGGGCTTCAGTGGCAAGGAAGCCAGGCACAGTTTTTTATTGAACCCAGCCCTCCATCCTTAGGCTACCAGAATTTTTCCATTTTGTCAGCCAAATGCATTCAGAGTGAGGACACCCCGAGGCATCTGCAGCAGCCTGAAGGTTAAAATGTCAAAGTTTTTCCGTGTTCAGTTTCACACAGTAAGACGACTATACATTGCCACGCTGCTCCATTTGCTGGGGTTTTCACTCCCTATTCCTCCAGAGCCATTATGATGTTAATGAGAGAACTGTAATGATGCCATTCACATTACAAAAAGCCTGATGCGATGTCAGAGAAAAGGGCTTTTTATACAGTTCCAGAATGCCTCTAAAAACCCAAACTTAAATATAAAATGCCCATGACTATAAAGCTGCAAGTCTCACGGAGACCAATAAAAGCAAGGGAATAGACTTAAGATGGCTATCCCTTGTTTAGCCCTGGGTTTGTACCCGAGTAGTGCAGCAGGTTCAGTTTTTATCACAGAGTGTGAAGCTTTCCATTGCATAACAACATGGCTTGAGGAGAGAATAGCATTTCTGAGCTGTGCTGTATCATTGTTAACATCTGGATTGCAGTGCTTAGAAAACAAAATTGCCATCATTTTGGTAGCTGTTACCTTTCTGGTGTTTCAGAAAATTTCCACTGCAGAAGCAATAAGGAATCCCACTGCACACAGGCTGTGCAGACCCCCTGTCTAAGGAAGCAATGACAGCTGGCAAAAGGAAGGGGAAAGGCACAAACACATACCCAGACTGAAGTACCTCCCTTAAAAAACCCCGACTGTATCACCTGTAAACTAGTCCAGGCTGATCTCACTGTAAAGCACCTGCTCTTTATGGTTGATACAACAAACTTCGGTGTCACTAACCTAGCTGAGGGAGGCAGGGCATCCTGCGGACAGGAGTGTCATGGGAAAGGGCATAAAGGCTCCCCTGGGAGCAGCAGGTAAAGGCATCGGGACGCCAGCATCACTGGCAAAGAGAGCAGAGCCATGCTGCAGAGACAATGGTGGAGTGATGACAGCTATGGCAGAACTGTGACAACCTCACATGGGGAAATAAAAGACTGGATGGAGGCAAATAAGGAGGACAGGCAGGAGGTGGCTTGGCTCTGACCACAGTGGCGGACAGGGAAGAGGATGTTGGGAGCTTGTGTTTAAATAGATCAAACTGGCTGATATGTCACAGGTTCAAGGAGGAGGAAGTTACAAACAGAGATGGGAGATTATGAGAGCCTGGATTAAAATGCTTATTGTTTGGATAGATATGCATGTAGCTGTAGTAATGTTATGAATGAAGCAGTGGAAATGCAAGGGACACCTGACCACAGCACACTGGGGCAGCGCACTGGGGCAGCCCAGTCACAGGAAATTAAAGCAAAGGATCAAAGACAATCCCTGCACTCAGGACTTTGGAGACAAGCTGAGCAGCAAGGCTGCAAGAAGTGGAAAAGCCTCTTGAATTGGCCATGATGGATTTAAATTGAAAACTGGACTTCCAAGAGACAGCCCATGCTGGGAGAATTCTTCCTTCCCTTACTGGTATAAGATAGCTGAGGAGAAGGAGACTGAAACGGAATGTTGCTGAAACTGCATCATGCCAGTGCAGAGCAGTTCCTGGTCTGTGGTGAGGGAGAGTCACCAAAGAGGCAGCAGGGTGAAAGGGAATGAGGACAGGTGCAATGAGATGGTCTGGGCCCAAGGCAATGATGATTTTCTGTTTCTTCAGCTGTACCTCTACCAGGAATGTGTAAAGCACCATCTAACAGAAGCAGGATCCAGGGGCAAAATGAAAGGGTTAAGGCTGGCTGAAATAGCTAGATTGGTCAGAACAACAGGGTCTGTGTGCCAACAGGGTCAATTCAGTTTTTCATCCTTTGGAGGTATAGATAAACTAAAGACCTGCCAAGTCTAGTGTTTATCCCTGTATTTCTTGGCCCTTATTTCAGGGAATTTCAAGGAATCCACTGGGTTTTTTATTTTGCTTTCTTTTTTTAATTTTTTCTCTCCTTTTTCTAGAGCTGGACTTACTGTTTGGTAGAAAAGGAATTAACTTGAAATCAGAAATTGATTTCAGTGTCAAGATACAGCCCTTTCATGGGAGTTTTTCAAAGGTACCTTCACTTAACTTCTACCCTAATTTAGATTATGCAGCTCCAGATGCTTAAGTGTCTCTTTCTCCGGACAGCATTTGAAACAAATATTTCTCTAATTTTTCTAGTTCCCATATTCCATTTTTTTTTCTTTACATACTTTTCAGTTGAATTGTTCCCAGAAAGACTTTATGCAGTTAACCTGGACTGGTATGTCAGTGTCCCCTGGGTTTCATTGAAAAAAAAAATATTTAAAAGAAAATGTCCTTTTGGATTCCTAACACTTGTAGTTTCTCCTGCTTTTGGTTTCTATGAGGCAGAACAAGAGAAAGTTTCTGTTCTGACAGAAAAGATGTTTCCTCTTTCATTTCTTTGTAGGTATATGTCACCTATGAGAACTCTTGGTAGCCAATATGCAGTGATCTCTTAAATGCTGGTTCTAACAGTTAAAGTTTTCCCCAGAATTTATGCAAATATATGAAAATGCAAGCAAAATTGCAATTTATTTTGCCACAGGGCTCTGGCAGACATGAGAAAAGGTGCCATCACATTTACTGCAGCCATCTCCCTAAGGCTGCTTTGCCTGCCTGGTCTGGGAGAACAATAAAGCCCCATGGCATTCATTTCAGTAAGCATAAATATTTTTTCCAGTGTTCTTAGCCAAAATGTCTCATATGCTCTCTGCCTCCACCCCGCTGGTGGCTGCGTGGCCTTGCTCCACATGAAAGCTCTGTCCAGGATGCACTTAGCTCAGAGGGGATTTAGATTTCAAAACGCTCCAGTGTCCCGAGGGCAGAGGGTGCTCCCCTTGCTGCCACTGTAACCGAGAGCATTTCGGGTTGGTTAACCTTTGTGAGGGGTTCCACACTGAATAGGTGCTCCCCGTGCTTTATTGGGACTGGGGCAGGAGAGAAAAAGGAGTGCCGGTAGTCAGGCGGGGCTGCGGGAAAGCAAAGCCCTGCTCCTGTTGCACAAGGAAACTTCCCAAAGCACCAGGCAGTTCCCATCACTTGCTCGGGAAGAGAGGTACCAATTAAAAGCGCTTCCCCACTTAACTTTCACTCCCGTGCACAGCACATGCATGTCACCGGCACCGTAAATGAGATGGTTTATGGAGTTAATTATATTGCATTCCTCACTTTTTGTCTGCTGAAGAAAGTAAACAAAACAAACACTAAAGTGTTTTGGAACAAAGAGCGAGTTGTCTCCCACTTTGCTCTGTGCTACTTTCCACGAAGAATGAGAGCTATTGTTATTCTTTTACAAGTTTCCTTCTAAGGGAAATAAACACCAAAGGTAGGATTCCAAGGAAATGACTCACAAATATTGGCAACAGGCTCTGAAAATTGGATCCAGTCTTCGCAAAAGCCTTTAGCAGAATACTAAACCCTCTCATTGCAAAATAAACTTTTCCCAGATGAGCTCCACATCAGCTCTGCGAGTGTGTGAGAGTGTGAGTGTGTGTTAGCACTCGTAGACAGGAGCAGAACCCATTTCTCACGTCTCCCCTTCTTCCCTCCGGGGCACCGCTGCCGATGCCATTTTTAGCTGGAAGCTGGAAATCTTTAATAACCGCCTGAGTCATCCCGGGGAGCGGGAGGGAAGGGATGCGCCTCACCTTGCCGAGCAGCCGCCTGCCCGCTGCCTCCCCACCCAGGCACCCCCGGCCGAGGGGGCCGCTCTCCTGCAAGCCCCTCTGCAGGAACATTTATCCTACAGCTGGAGAAAAGAAGGGCGGAGCAGAGAAAGGATTGGTTTTTTCCTCAATCCCCTGACATTGAATCGAATTCAGGAGGGCAAGATCAGCCTCTAATAATCTGTTTTCAGTCACTGAGTTAGCCTTTCAGATGTGCAGAAGGTAACCATGCGCCATGACTCATATTTTATTTCTTAATCAGGAATCCCAGGAACCAGGAATGCAGACACTGAAAAATCAGACAGCTGAGCAAAATCAGTGCGGCAGGATTACCATCTGCAAACAGAACAATCTACTTTGCATATTTATTTCTCAGCTGTTTAAAATTTTGAATCATAAATGCATATTCTGTATCACTTGTAATGCATACAGTCTAAATCGCTCGCACTCGCTCATGTTGGTTTGGGGGGTTTGTTTGTTTGTTTTGTTTTTGACTATTTAAATCTGGTTAGACAAGAGCAACAGAAATTGCAAACCTTACACAGAATTCCTTTGTTGCTTGCTTCTACTTAGACAAGCCTATTAAATGAAAGAAGCTGGTCCCCTCATTCATTTCCTTTGCAAATTCCTATTTAACCACTCCAAATCGAGATGAAACAAACTGTGATGCTGGTCCAGAGTCAGATTTTTTTTTCTTTTTTTTCAGAGAGTCCCTTTACAGTGTGCCTGAAAGCAACTGGCAGCCAAGTACCTACTTAAGACTCTAAAGGTTGCATTAGTGGAAGTTTTGTGTCTGGTTCAAGGCATTGCCAGGTAGTTTCTAAAGCCTGTAATTCACTAAGTGTCCAACAGAAACAGCTTCCAACAGGACCTCTAAGCAAGAAGCCGTGTTTATATAGACTGTCTGAGACATTTGAATTGTGCTGAACTCCAGCCATCGCTCAACCAGTTATAACCAGCTGTCAGGGCTGGGAAGGAAACCAGGATAAACCAGTGCGGTGTCGCCTTCCCGAATCTGCTGGCAGGGTGGCACAGCAGGCTGGGAGGTAGGAGCTGCTCAGACCCCACCTCGCTGCAGTGTTAGTGGGTGAATTTTAATATTCATCATTCCAAGGCTGCTCATTTTAGCGACAGAAAGGAGGGATCAGCTGGGAAGCGGCGGCCGCTGCGGGGAAGGCAATGCAGAAGGATAAAGCCAAGCACATGATAGAAAACATTCAGAGATCCACAAGTCAAAAATCACTGTAATCACTTTGGCTGCCCCCTTTCTCAGCCTTTTGTTGTGCTCAGCTTTTTCCACTTTCTGGAATCCTCCTGAAGCAGCCAGAGCAGCCACAGCCAGAAGAGGCCAGCCAGGATCCAATGCTGCTCAGGCACCACTGCTTCTCCCCCTCTGTGTCCTGTTTTTCTCTGGACAACAGAAAATATCCCTGATTGTCTGCCTGTGTTGAGGCATCTGCAGGGAGCACCTTCCAGGAATGACTCTCACACATTTTGTAAGATTAGGCACAAAAAGTTCAGTTACAGGATAAAAATCTCCCAGCCACAACAACGTGGCGCAGCTGCAATGAGGAGCTGGAAAGGAAAGAGAATGGAGACAGCCCACCTTGCTATGGGACAAGGGGGGTTGATTTAAAAGCATGTTTTAGAAAGTTTTCATTCCATAGTAAATACTTGCAATGCCCATGAAACGCCTTAGGAAAGGAGAAATGTCTAAGTAATGAGAAGATTATAAAATTATGGTACCTGTGGTGTTGAGTATCCATTCTTTATGCACAAAGTAGCTCATGAGGCAAGCAGGCAGCACACATGACCTGTAATCAGCAGGAGATGCTTTTGGCAGGGATGGATTAGTCATTCACCCCTGTGCTCTGGTGACATGTCCTCAGAGAAAGGTTTTTTGGGGAAGCCTCACAAGCTCCAATGCTAAGAGAACATAAAATTTTGATGCAGAACTTCATATTTGATTGAAATTTTATTTTTTTTTTTTTTTTTAGAATTTCAGCATTTGGGTAGATTCTTACTTACATGACTTTGCTTATTCATTCTTCAGTCTCCTTGCCAGCCTCCCTGTTTTCAGACTTCAACTTTTACAACCCATAAGAGCAAGAAAAAAAAGATCAGTTTAATCAAAATATAACAGGTTTTTTTTTTATTTTCAATTTACACTGCAGACCCAAAAATACTAACTTTTTTTAAAAATTCAAGCACTTTAAATTCAGTTTTGATTTTAAGCCCAATCTATTGATTTAATTGCTAAGGGAAAAAAAATCTCTAAATATTTATATAATATTAAAAAATTATGCAACCACTGTCCTTGGACGGATAATATTCAGCTAAGATCTGCATTCAATTATTTAGCTGGTGCTACAGAAAGTGATTATTCCTTTTACTTGAGCAGTAGCTTACAAAAACTTGAAGTTGTTCTGAGAATTAATTTTCAACTAGGGAACTGTTTTGAGACGTGTGTCCTCATGGAGGCTGGGAATGCAGCTCAGTGATCCACACCAGTGGTTCTTCCTCCAGCACTCACAGTTGGTTTTATTTAAAACTTCATTTTTTAGGAGTGCTTCTACTGCCATGAGCAGGGTCTGTTTACAAGGGCAGCGCAGTCCAGTGTGGATGACACTCCCAGGGGGCAGGAAGGACCAGGTGTCCTGGCAGAGTCTCCAGTGCATGCTCCGGGCAGGAAGTGCAGAGCCAGGCGTGTGTGGAGAACACACATGGATGTGCTCCAGCTGGAGCAGCCCAGGATATTCCCCCTGCTCTGCAGGTGAAAGGGGTGCAGGAAACCAATGCTGGGCCCCTCACTGATGATGAGAATTTTCTTTCCTCTGTCCCAGACCAGAGGGACATAAGTCTCCAATGTCCAGAAAGGAAGACAGTGTGATGTGTGGGAGGGACAGCATTTTCAGAGCAGGATCTGGTGCAATGGCACTTACCCAAAGCTGTTCCTGCTTGGCTGCTCCAAAACCTCCTCACAGCTCTTGCACAGCTGTGTCAACCCTCTTGTTTATCCACATGGTGTGTCCTGGACTGTATCTAAGCTCCAGGGACTGGGAGATGCCTAAGCTAAGCCCTGTGAAGTTTTCTCACTGCTGTGAGTAATGGCTAGGGACAGGCAGTTGCTTTGGCTTAAGCAAACCTGTGCAGCAATACTCATGGTTTCAATCAAATGCACTACTCCCCAGATATAACAAAAAAAAAAAAAAAAAAAAAGAACCCAAAAAAACTCCCCCAAAAAAGAACCCAAAAAAAACCCCCAACCAAACAAAATCCCCCACAAAACAAAAAACAAACAAACAAAATACAAAACAAAACAAAAACAGAAAAAAGAAGATATGGAGAAGCAGTTGTGTATTCCTTTATATTTTCAAGGCTTTACAGTATATTGATACTCACTCCAGTGTCCACATCCACATTCACCTACATCTGCAGCAGCAAAGACATTGTATATCCAGTCCTTCTCATGCATGCACTCTGGAGCAGAACAGCAACTCTTTTTTTTTTTTTTTGCTAAAAGGAGAGAGATTTTTAAAGTTCAGTATCAGTTCATCCATCAAACCACCAAGAAAAATGGAACAATTATCAGCTTCAGTTCAATTATTCAGTTGAATCATTTTTGTCATTGCAATGAAATTGCAGCATGAACTCTAAAATAAAATTTAGATCTCATGTTAAATCTCTCAAGTATTTTTTGGCTTCAGCTTAGCTGCTGTTCCATGATAATGAATCAAAGACTCATTTCCTTCCCATGTCTACTTCTTCTTGACACATTCCTGCTCAGCACCCCTCTCAGTTACACATGCTCTCTGCTTTTCACAAAAGCAGGAAAAGACTTTCCTCTCTCTGCTTCCAAGGGCCAGGCAGTGCCAGCCCAGCTCCCATTGAGCAGCTCCTGGAGCTCACCTCGCTCCATGAATAGTTTCTCTGAGCTCAGCCCCAGTGGAGCTGGCACAACCTGGCCTCCAGGAGAAGATCCAATCAGCCCAAAGACAAAAACAAGCTCACAGCAATGGTGCAGGGCACAGCTCTGAGAGGCACCAGCCCAGCTTGGGGACAGCCAGAAGAAGGTGCCAAGTTTCTGTTACATCCCAGGAGAAGTTTGCACAAGGTTACTGGAGGATTACAAAAACTCTAAGGGAGATTTTTTGGCAGTTCTGTGCTCGGGCAACTTATTATTATGAGCTTGGGAAATATATCCTAGCTGTCTTTAATAGGAATGCATGGCAACCTCTGAAGGATTTATCATCTTAAAAGAGAAATCACAACAGCTAAAAATCTGGATGCTGAGAAATGTACCATTCAATTACAAAGCAAATTATATGGGTCTCCTGTGTGTGGTTCTGCTCTCAAAAAGCATCAGCAGCTTCATGCTACTTTACAGACATGTTTTTCCTTTACTTAGAGAAGCACCCTGTAAATCAGAAATAAGAGATCCTCAAGAAAAATATTTTCGCAGTAATTCCAGATCTGAGGGGCACAAAAGGAGTTAAAATCCAGCAGAGCATAGCCAACAGTTGAGAAATAAGTTGGTAAAAGTTATTCTGGGAGCAGTGGGTCGCAGTAAGTTAAACTGTGTTTGTTGTCTGAAATTATTCCAAAAGCAAAATTATTCCAAGGGAGAAGGATAAATATCCTGGAATAATCCAAACCAAAAATCAAATATAAAGGGAAGAATAATATTTCATTGGATTCCAAGTCCATGTAATCTTGAAGGAATTAACCACTTGCCTAGGTTTTGCTGTCTATTTGTTTCTAAGGACTGAGACTGGAGGGGAAAGCATTAGGGGAATGCAGGGAATCTCAGACAGGGCACTAAAATTGAGTTACTCTGTTTACATACTGTGTATGCTTTTAAACAAAGTTGATTTTACCTTCCAAAATCTAATCCCAGTAATACAGAACACATACTGTGTTTCAAAGGATGCTTGTACAAAGGAAGTACTCTCTTTAATAGAAGCCCAAAGTTAAATATATAAATTTTAATGCAGATTTTGGAAAGGAGGTTCACTATACTCTGTAGCAGGGCACTGGTTGGCCTAAGTATGATTCACCCAGTACCACTTGAGCCATTACACACACAGAGGTGTAAATGTTACAGCTTGTAATAATTCCAGAGTTTCTGGAGATAACTTGATATGTCAGATCCTTCTCTGTCAGTGTGCTGGGAACTACACACCTACTATGAGCTTTAAATGAAGAGTAAATGCATACTTAAAGAAGGCACAAATAAATCATTACCTCTGCTAGTGTAGCAAGAACTTAGCTTCAATAGGTAGCATTACAAAACCACTGCTGCTCTGGGGGGCTGTCCTGATGCAAGGCAGCACAATGTATCCGGAATTTCAAGTCCCATATTGAAAATTTAAGCACCCATATACAGTTTGACTTGCATATTTTTTTAATCTCTGAAGTAAATACCTTCCTAGGCATTTTAAAGGCTGTTTCTTTTAAAGGGACTTCTCTGATTCAGCTGATAAGGTATCCTGCACTAAATATGGTTTAAAACAACAAAATGCAACCCCCTCTGAACACACAGTAACTTATATTTGGGCTTCAGCTGGCTGACACAATTCTTTTTACTTGGAGAGCTTCAAAGGCAAACAATTCTAGTATCTGTAAGGCATCAATTTTCCCTCATGTTTAGGCTGTCAAGGACTTTTCCAGTCATCCCCCTTTTCCCAGCCTTTATCTATATTTAGAAATAAATATCCTGAAGAACTTATGGATATGGATATACCTATCTGTGGAAAATAGCAAGTCTGGAGACTGTCTGCTCACCCAGCCTAACTGAAGGGCTTAATAAATTTGTTTGGAGTTATTCTGCAAACCAGCAGATTGTTTGAGATTAAAAAGCAGGCAACAAATCCCCAACTTAGTTGGTTCTAATGTAAGTCAATTCAAGTTAGTTAAGGATTTCTTTACTTGTTTAGTGGTTATTTCCCAGTACTGATGTGAGGGTTATTCCTAAAATACATGGGCCAGCTACTCCTCCTACAGGTCAACACACTGAGATCTTCAATGGTAAGAAAATGGTTCTGGTGTTTCAGAAGGTGGCATATTTGTTTTTCAATGCCCCAGCCTGATTACAGGCACCAAATTATTTCTGGAGGCAAAACAGCATTTTCTGCTACCCCTTGCAGGAGAGAAAGAACCATGATCTCAACTGTTTGTATCATTAAAGATCCTCTAACATGTTTCATAACAGTACGTTCTTTAACCCCAAGGCTTTGGCCAAATTCCAACTCAATTACTGTCTACCTGAAAATTCTCCCGTTAAATTAGGGTTGATGGATTTGTCTCCTCCCTTTAACTGGTGAGCAGCCATGGCTGTGAAGAGCTTTCTAGGCTTCATCTTCAAACTGATTTCAGAGTTAGGTTAGGAACATCAGTACACTCACGTGACCCAGGACTATACACCAAAATTAGTACTTGTTAACATTTCAAAAGGACATTATAAATTAATTAATTAACTAATGTGAAAAGCACAACTGCACGCTGTATCAAGAAAACAAACCAGAAAAGATCACATGCAATAAACTTGCTGAGAAATCCACTGGCAAATGGTGTTAGTGTATACAAGTGAAGGCTGAAGATCTAACTGCAGACCAACACGATGTGTTAACATTGTTTCAGATCCACTCCTGGGATAAACAACAACATTCCCGGTTTTAGCAGAAGGCAGAAATGTTTGTCATCCCGTCGTTACATGGACTATAAACTCATTGAATCACTTTACAGCTTTTGTTCTTTGATGGCAGCATTTGCTGGGGATGCTTAATTCGGTTTGTCCAGAATGACAAAAACAGTTGAAGGCATGTCTGCCTACTGAGAAAGCTTTCAGTGAAATGTTCTGCTTAATTAGAGAGGGTGGGAGATGCACTCAGAGAACAACTCCTTCAAACATTTCTGGCAATGAAAGGCTTGCTTAAGTGTGGATCACCCCAGTCCATGGAAAAGCCAAGAAGGGAGCAGTGCGTCAGGTCTGTGAGAGGTGCAGGGGTTTGGGATACCAGCATCCTTGGAACTTTCACAGGTTGTCTGGAAACACCTGCTCCTGATTTACCTTCAGTAATTACTCTGTCTCAGCTTCCTGATGCTCACACTCAACCCCACCTCCTCCCAAAAGGCTCCCCAAAGGGTGTCCAAGCACCAGCAGCAGCAATCCTTCTGCTCTTGTGTCAGATGGCAAGGGCAGCCTAGGACCTTGAAGGGAGTCCTGCTGTGGGATGAGTATTCTGGGAGTGGAAAATGAGGAAAAAGGGGAAAAAAAGAGGGAATGTTGTTGGAGGCTTAGGAGAATCCCCAAAATAACATCAACTGTATTAAAAGGACAGAATTTTAAAATATGACAATGCTATACATTTTCTAATTGATTTTTTAAAAGGATGAATTATTATACTAGAAACAATTAGTGATTTCTGTCCCATCAAAATTACTCTCTGGTGTTCCAAAAATATTTAAATCTGCTTCTGCCTGCACCTATGGATTTAACTTTTAACAACTTTTACAAGATTTATTTTCAAAGTAAGATGAGAAGCATTTGGTTGTATTCCACTAGGCAACAGTCAGCAGTGTAAAATGCCTCCATGCTCAGCAGAGCTTCCTCAGGTAGTGATTTCCATGTCGTATTTAGCTGAGATAAGCATGGACTGGGGGGAAGGACAGCTCAGCTCCAGCTGTGCACTCCCACCCCCCTCCCCGTGCTGGCACTCATTTAGGCTCCAATTCAGTCACACTGGGGAACTGATCTCACTGAAAACTAAAGAAGTATTTTTAGGTTTTATCCTGGTCCTTCAGTGACTCTTGCTGATAGTAAGCATAACTAAAAGCCTGCAGAACTGAGGTATTCAGCAAATGTATTTGGCATGTTTAAGCACAAGCAGAAAAGCATTCTTCTGGATATAATACCATGGGCTGCAATTTCCATATAGTAATGCTTTACAAACTACTTCCTGCTATCTTTCCAAGATGTGCATCAGTTTCACTGATTAATTTACTAGTCTGACAGGTCATTGACTGCCTGGACAAATCAATGATATGGCAGACAACAGGAATTTTAGCGATGAGAATAAGAAAGGCAGTGCTGTGGGTGACAGTACTTGGTGTTTGCTGGCAAGCCCCACGTGAAGAAGCTCAGTTGAAAACCCAGATGAGGAGACACAGAAGGACTCCATCAGAGGTGTCTGCTTGGCTGCACGGTGACAGATGGCAAAGGCTGAATGGTTAATGCCATTTCTCAGCCTACTGGCCTGGCTTGTGCTCCCAAGTGCTTTATGCGGTCTCAGGAAACTGCAGCAAGCGCGTGTGATGATTTGCCACTGAGGCTTACTAAGATCTAGCTACATATTCATGGCCTTTAGCCTAGCTGACTGATTTGGAGCTTTATCAAACAGCTGATTATGTGGCTTTTCCTTTTCCTGCCTTTTTTTAAAAAATATAAATATGAATGAATTCTGCATTCTGTATCTCCCTGATTTCCTAAGAATGCCAGACATTTTCTGGTGA
Source organism: Ammospiza caudacuta (assembly GCF_027887145.1). Lineage (NCBI taxonomy): Eukaryota > Metazoa > Chordata > Aves > Passeriformes > Passerellidae > Ammospiza > Ammospiza caudacuta. The sequence continues at coordinate 26,794,012 of NC_080595.1, forward strand.
AGGCATTAATTAGCAAAGGGTTGTGTGATGACATTTTAGTCTATTGGTACTTTAGGTCTCTGCAGATGAAAATGCTGTGGTGCCGTGGGAAATGTGTACTTAACTCTAACAGCAAAGGGAGTACAACTCTGGTCTCCTTTGGCATGTTTAGGCTGCTCCTTTTCTGAACTGTTGAACCACTGCAACAAGAACTGATATGACAAGATATCAGTTTAGATTTGATTACTATTATCTCTTATACCCACACTCACTACATTTGTAAAGCTCAGTCAGCCTGGTATTCTGAATTTCTGTTTGCAGTTAACTTTTAAGCGCAAACAGTGGGCCACAGTGACTGGACTCTCTTCATTACAGTTCTTGAAACCAGGACTTTCTCAGACAGGAATAGAAGAAGTTTTCTTATTTCACACTAGCAAAATTAAAAGCAGAATATATTTTTTTGCATAATGCAATGAAATAATATGAAAGGCTAGGAGGGGAAATTTTATTCTGCCTCTAAAATATATATATTAGTTCAATATGATCTTACACAACTTGACAAGAGGATTTTCATTATTAATAAGATGAAATGTAAGGCTTCTAATTAAGTGGAAAACAAACCAGTGTAAACTACACTCAGAACACACAAACCAATTAGGTTTTAAATTTAATAATAAATCATTTATCTAAAACCCAGCTGACTTGTTGCATGATGTTACCTGATGAGGTTTTATTTAATTTCTGCAATTTTTCTTCCTTCTATCCTTACTATTCTTATGCCAAAACAACAGTAAGTTTGTTTTTGAATCCCTAAGCTGAAATGCTACTCAATAAAATTATCAGGTAACAAATGCCTTAGCAAGAGTATCATTCATTTGGGAGGGCTAATTTACAAGTAAAATGAAATGTCTAATATGAATAGAACATTAAATTAGAACTGCACTGTTGGACTGTAAAAACAAAAATACTAGAGAAAAAAATTACAAATTTCATCCAGAAAACTGCTAAATAGCCCTTGCCCACAGGAACCTTCAGAACCAAGTAAGTAGTGACTTGCAAAGGATTTTAAATACTATCTAATGTGGAATTTGCCACATGAAGACAATTACTCAGAGAAAACCTTTGACAGGTAAAGTAGTATCTGCCTAAAAGTGGTGTAACTTGGCTCTACCTGTCTGAAGCAATTACTGTTTCATAACAAACTAATTACCAACCATGAGCATTACACATAATTGTGAGCATTACATTACATTACAAGTAATTCTCAGTTACTGGTATGAAGCATGGGTGACTGCAAGGTACCACACATGCAGCTGAAGCTGTTAGTGACTCTTTTTTCTGTGATCTTTGAGTAGAACATGGCCATTCATAATTGGTGACCAACTATCAATCAACAGCTTCTATTTCACTTATTCTGCCCTGTTCTCATAGCTTCACAAATCCTCATTTGAAAGTGAATATTTTTCATATTATCACCTATGAACAGGTCTTATATAATCCAGAGGCAGACACTCCTGGGTTGCTATTTTTTTCTGACAGACAAGGATACCGAAGGTCTTGGGACATCTTCTAGAGAATATGGTCACAAGTGCTCCAATCAAAGTTTCTCAAACACCAAATATGTATCATCTGCATATGGAATGCCACATTATTTTTTACCGTACAGCCTTTGGAACATGCTAGCCTTAACAGCAGTAAGTACTATTTTATCTTATTTGCAGGAGTTCTAAGATTTGCACAGATGGTGACGGTCCAGAGTCAGGATCATATGGCAAGGAAATGCATCCCTCTCTCCATTTTCATCTGATAAGAGTCACTGGGCTATGCTCCTTTCATCTGCAGAAAGGGGAAGAAGCAATAAAAGCTTTTTATACTAGGTGTTCCCACATTTAGGATAGGAAAAAATGCTTTAATTGTTCTAACAATTCTGTTTTCATGCATGCTAGTAGGTATTAAAACATACATATATTCATTCACCTCCTAAAGCTGAGCTTCCATGAAAGCCCAGAAACCTTTTTCCTAATAGGTATCACAAAAATCATCAGAGGAGAATACAGATGATCTAAGTTGGGTCACAGTAAAATTATCATTGTTACTTGTGGCAAGCATTCTTTCATTTTAAATCAAGCCTCAATTATTTCATCCTACTTATTCTTTAGAAAGCAGAAGTTAAGCATAAATATGCTGGATGAGATCTTTTCTGAGAAATGCATGTGGGACAAAGAAGCAAAGAACCACAGATGACCCCAGAAGGAAACTGTATGAAGTCAATCAGAATGATCACCTGAGTGTGTCTTTATTTGCCAGTATACACATCATATTTGTTAGAACATTGTCACACTGGTAAATTTAAAGTTCTCTAAGCAGAAGATCCATGACATCAACAAGGACTGTGGGGGACAGAAAGGGAATCAGGGAAACTTAGGAAATTTGTAAACAGAGCCAAAATGTGTGTGAGGGCTAGGATGCCCTTGCCAAAAACTAAAAAATATTTTTTCTTTAATGCAGACAGCGGTTCCAAAGGTTGACCAAATTTTACTATCATCTGAACAGTGAAGTCTGGTTTTGTTTACAAGGTAATGAAATCCAAAGGAAAGTGACAACAAAAGGTTTTAAAAGTGATTTTTCCTTTTTTTTTTCAAATACTTTCCAGCAATTAAATTCACATGCAAAAAGCTGATTTCACATACAGAAAATACTTTGAAATATCCAAAGTCCTCAAACTGACAAAAATACATTTCACAGAGATAGAGTAAACAAAATACAAATCCACAGCTGCAAAGTTTCAGATATGCAAAATGACTATTTTAATGTTGTGACAGATCCAAGGTTGGAAAATATACTATAGCATGTTTCAATCAAACTAACATGGGACTGAAGTTACCTGGGCTGTACAGGTAAATACAACTAAAACCAGCTGGTGGCATTCTGGCTGTCCCCAGAAAAGGAATGGATGTGTATGCTGAAAGTCCAGGGCTTTTTTACAGAAAGAGAACTGACAACATTAAACTGATCTTGCACACTGGAAACCCTCAAGATTAATATACAGTAGCACAAAAATGATAAAAGTAGTTTTTTTGCTAGGTAATAAGAAAGAAACCAAACCAACAAGTATCTGACAACACTCAACTGGAGATACTGTAGATACAATGTGACACTTAATTATAAATCCCTCTGGGGACTGAGAGTCTGACACACCATGTGCAGATCGGCACACTCATCACCAGAGCTCCTGCTCTCACCTGATGTGGGCTGAAATGCCATGAAATGTATGTCTTCATCTGGATTGTAATGACAGCTTCAAACAAAGTTCTCAGGCTTTAATAAGCTGCATAAACAGCTGCAAACAGTCATTTGCTCTAATTATGTTACTGTCAAAATGTAAAAAAAAAAAAAAAAAAAAAAAAAAAAAAAGGCAATTTTTAGGGGAATTTTAATTACAGCTTATTCAATTTTAAAAAGGAACAAAAAAGAAAAGCAGTTCAAATCTGTATGAATTCAGTCACAGGTATTAATTAAGGGCATCAAGGTTCTGTACAGAAATGAAATATGAAAACAAAAACAAATTCAAGAAAGGAAATAAGCACTGATACTTCACCTCTAAAACTTTTAGCAAAAATGCCTTTTTTTGTGTGTGTGCATATAATTAGGAGCATGGTTGATAACACAACTGCAATGTACCCATTTTCTACAATCTTTGACTGCTATATAAAAATAATTCTATGACTTCTGAGACAAACAGGACTTGCAAATATAACTTATTCCCGTTAAAACTGTGCTTGGTGTCTTAGATGTTTAAGGCTATACATGCATTGAAATTTAAGGAATTTCAGGTTGAAACAGTAGTCGAAAACTGTGTTATATTACAGAAATTGTACAATGAAGGGACACAGGTAGGAAGGGTACACATGATGCAGCATCAGCCTGTTCCTGTGAGACCAGCATACACCAGGTAATTATTGTACAACACCAGGACTTCAGACACAGGAAAGCCAAATCTGTTTTTAAAGCAGCACACTTCAGATATAGGTAGAACATGGTAAACCAAGCTGATCTGACAGCACTGACTGATATTTTTGTTTGTGATAGGATTTTGATTAAAATGCACCAAGAAACACAACCCAAACACTTTGCTACTGACACAACAATGCACATCCAGTCGGAAAAGAGGTATTTGGAATTCTCAGCTGGGAGTCACATTTACAGAAGCCTATTTTATATTTGTTAACAGAGATCCATCATATCATTTTTGTCTTTAAGTAATTGCAAGTCCAAACATTATTTGTCCAAATAATTAGAAACAGGCTTGGTTCTTTGGTTAACACCATGTGACTTACATCAGACACAGGAACCAATTAACAATAAACAGCCATATGAGGAAGTTTTTTGTATGGGGGGCGGGGTGAGGGAGAGGAAGGAAAGGGGAAAACTTCAAATTCAAAGAAATGCATTGTGTTAAACTGAACTGCCCTTCGAAACCTCCTGGACTAGGAATAATCAGTTTAAGACATCTCTTGGGTTGCAGTGACATTGCTTACACACCACAACTTCAGTTTCTCTACAGATTAAGTTTCATACAAAAGAAGGAAGGCACCGAGTGCATCGGTGACGTACAGGCAGTATAAAAGTATGCAAGAAAATGCTACATACTGTATATTTCATACCTTTTAGAAATGTGGTGAATGTGTGCTATCTCTATGCAATATAATGCTTTACAAATCCAACTCCTTATATCCCAATGAAAGAATGAATTAAAATGTGGAACACATTTTAATAATCTTGCTGGTAACAGCACAATTCAATATTTGTATTCACTAAGATCAGTTATTAGCTTATAGCCACCAGAAAAACAAGTTCAAAATCACTGAAGATCAAGGGAACTATAATCTAAAACTATATTTTGGGACAGAGCCAGCAGCCTTTACTCATGACAGATGTTCCACTAAGAATGGAGAGGAGGCTCAGTTTTACCACTGTTATTCATGTTAATAGTGCCTTTCTCTGAGACATCCCCAGGATTAGATGGAAGTGCTTACAGGGAAAGGTCCTACACAGCATGAAAGACATCTGGTTAAACCAGGACCTGAGAAAAAGGCAGAAGGTTCAGGCCCTTAGTCATTATATTAGCACTTTTGATTGCGTTAACAGTGATATAGCTTGCTCATAGAGCATTTAATTTCACATTGTTAAATCATCTTATATAAAAATAGGTAAGAAAGCTCTGTAAGAAAGTATATATACTATATAAGGAGAAATCTCTCCTTAAAAAAAGCAAATAAAGGGAAAAATTGAATAAAAGGTTTCACTAATTACACTTTGTCATGAAAATCACATTAAAAACATTTATCATAAACGAAACAGTACTGAGCACTAATGAACCTTGTGGTTTACTGGAAGGACAGCAAACTAGCTGTATAGTAAAAAAAGGTCATTGCTCTATGTCCTTTTTTGTAAATATTCCCTAATACATTCAACTGCTTAGAAATTTTCTTAAAATGTCATAACAAGCCATTTGCAAAATTGACCATCAAAATCGGTTCAAAGCCCTGCTCCTTGCTTGTACTATGGCCTAGAGATTACATCTCAAAGCTATGAGAATGCTTCTAGTTAATTCTGCAAAAGCATTCAAATTCACACTCTGAAAATGAAAAGTTAAAAAGCAATCCACTTTAGACCCTCAGCATGCAGTCAGTGTCCACGGGGTTTGCAAAACACAGAAAAACAATTAAATTGATACAATGGGCAAGACTCTTGTTCTCAGATACAAGAGAGAAAAGGATGACATAAATTACATCCCTGAATGTCCATGAGGTATTCCTTCAGTGGTATGGTATTACTGCTTCTGCTCTCCTGAGTAGGGCCTTTATGCCAGCTCGACCAGCAGATGCTTCCAAGGAAAAGAATTAATCCTTCTTGCTATAAGACAGCTTTGTCTGGGCAGAGCTGTCTCCTGATCTTCATTCCTACAGGAGCAGAACCAGCCACTTGCCTGACTCCTGGCCCATTTTCAGCACAAGGACCATGTATCTATATCCATCCAGCATAAGCCTGATCTAGCAAAACCTGATCCAGCATGTACCAGGCCCATCCATTACTTCAGTCACACCACAGAGGAACTCAGCTTGCCAGCACTAATAATTGTGCCATATTCAGGTAGACATAATATAAGCAGATACTCGTGCATAAGATTTCTGCATAGTCTGCAGAAAGGAAGAAACCCTGCTTGAATTTAAGGAGGGGCAGTGATAAGTTCTTAAGGCTAAACTAATCCATGTCACTGTAGGACAGTTGGCACTTGCCCTACACACCCAAGGCAAATAAAAAACCATCTACCCTCTGTAAAACACACTGGTTTAGAAGCCACACAATGTCCACAGAGACCAGCACTGCTGTGAATGCATGAACTCCACAACTCACACATCACAGTTTGTCTGAGCAGGGCCCTCCAAGGGCCACAGGGTCCAAGAGAGGAATATGAATCACTGCTGCTGCTGCTGTAAGGAGCCATCTCTTATTTTAATGCTCTTGCTCCCAGATGACATCTCTTCAATGGGTGTTGGTGATTCATGGACAAGGAAATGCTCCTGTGACTCTTCCCTCAAGAACTACCATCAGAACAAAGTGGTCTGAAATCCAGCTGTGATGTACTACAAAATCTAGCAGTTGAGTTAAAGACCAAAAAACCAGAACATTCTTGATGGCTCCTTCTAACAATGAACATTGCTGAATATTCCAGTTAAAATGATCAAGATATTTAGGGACTGCTTTAACATTTTTAATAATAAGTTTTAAAAAAAATTCAAAAGCTGAGGAAAAGAAGAAACAAAAATAAGAGAGAATGATTAAATAACAAGTTTGTGACAGTATCTGGATGATTGTTTTTTTGCCTCCATTCATAACTGAAATCATATTTGACTGTGTTGCAGGTGCCAGGCTGTATCACCCCTCTAACCCACCAATCCTATTGCTCCTCACACCTTCAGGGTGAGATCTGCTCCTCTCACTAACATTAATGGCAGGCAGGCATGCACAGCAGTGGGAAAATGAAAAGGATGTTTACCTGTTACTGAAAATTCAGCTTCAGAAGGAAGTCAGTCTGCCTTACAACCAAGTGACAAGCCAGAATTTTAAAGACTACTATAAACAAGACAGGTGTTTTTCCTCCAGAAAAGTGTCATAAACAGAGAGCTCAACACAACTCTGAGTTCAGTGAAAGGGCATTCTGTTGTTAGCTTCAAGCTAGAACAGCTCAGGCCAGAAGGCCTGCACTCAAACCTCATTCCCTGACCTAAATCCACACTTTTTGTTAGGATTGGGATGTGTAAGAGTGATCTGTACTCAATTCCTACATGAAAATGTCTCCCTCAAAGAAGTTTTCTTCTTCTGGTTTGCTATATTAAAACTGATGGTTTGCATGTTAGAAATCTTTGGGAGTTGGAGAGGTGACGGAAGTTTTGCACCAGTACCTTAAAGTACAGTATCCCTTACCTCTAAGGTCCAGTGACTGCCACAGGCAGTTTTTCAGAGACATGGGGAGTTTGCAGGAGTGAGCCATTGGGGAGAAAAGAGAATACATCAGGAACACTGTAAACATGAATTTTAGACAACAAAAGAATTGCTCCAAATGTGTGAAAATGGGAAGGTACTGATGCTGACACTGCTTTTGCCATCAAAAGTCTTTGAAAATTTAACAGGTAAAAGAATTTCCAATAGTAAATGCCATAAAATCTTGTTTTCAGCTCAAGTATTTTCTAAGTTGATAACAATATTTAGCTCCCACAAAAGCACAAATGTTCATTCCAAGGACTCTCCAAATTTCCAAATCTAATTTTTAATTAATTTAGTGGACTTCCATTTCATTTAGAATTGTCGTATTTCTCCTATAGTAGAGCTTACACCCTTCCTTGCTTCTGCCTTTGCAGTCAGACTCACCGTGCAGCTACAGCGTGGACATCTCACATCCTGAGCCTGAGGCAGCAGCACAGGGACCAAGGTTTGCATCTTCCCAGTGCTCCCCTGGCTCCCTGTGCCCCTGGCTGAGCAGGAGCAGCAGGATGGCACTGCTGCCCTCCTGCTCCACAGGATGGGAGGCAGTGATGTCCTGCAGGCACTGCACAACCTCTCCTCCTTCAGTGCACTGATTCCCTGCTTGCCTGTCCTGTCCTTCACAGCCTTGCCCCTAACAGAAAGGAACTGAGCAACTTTTTGACATTTATAACACTTTAGGACGACTTGTATGAAATATTCTAAGCACTAAACCAAACAGATCATATACAGAAAGGATGCAATACTTCCAAGAAGAGAATCTGTACGAACGTCACTGCTTTACAATTATTTAAGGCTACACTGACAGGAAACAGATTCAATTCAAGATCTGCAATTTCTACATGGTTTGCTGGCACACAGAAAAGTAATTAATTTGATACATTTTTTTCAAGTACTTACTGCACTTTTGAACAAAGGCAAACAACAAAAAGCTATGAAAAAAACACAGCCAACTCTGGGGAAAATATAAGTGCCTCTAATCTGTTAGTGATACTTTGTTCTTCATCAATTCTGTTCCATGTTTAATACCTAACCGAATGCACAAAACCACACTGTGTGTACAAGCCCTTATGTAGGGTTTAAAAAACCCACAATAGATGAAGGCAGATTTCAAATACAAAGGTGTAGGTTTGCATAAGCAATGAAAAACAAAATTACAAACAAATCAAATAATAAGAATAGGTTCTAGAAAGAAAAAAACATGAGAGCTATTGGTACTACTAACTCACAAAAATCCCAAGGTTGAATCCAATTATTGGTTTTGCACAGCAAATCAATATTCTACTGTGTCAAAATTAAACATTCATTTCCATTCTTTAAACATTCAGTTTCTAGCCTCTTATAAATTCAAGTAAACCATCCTTCTCTGAAGCACAAACTGGTCCCGAATACTTTAGGAAAGTCCTAGAGAGAGATTCCTCTTCCCAAAGGAGCCCAACACAGAGTACCATAAATCTCTGTTGTGTCTAAATTAAGATTTCAGTGCCTTGGAAATCTAAATGGTGAAATGCAAAGCTGAAGCAATGCAACCTACAAACAGAAACCCACATCATGACACAGTTTCATTTAGTTTGGTTCTGTAAGAGGTTATTTGCTGCACCTTCCAAACTGACCTCTTCATTTGTTCAGTGATGATGTTAAGTATGTTCTCCACTGGAATTACCTGATCCAGTTCTTGCTGTTCAATATTGTACATTATTTTAAATAACAAAAGCTGTACAAAGAGACAACCATCAAGAGACAATTTTCAGTTTTAGGAAAGAGCATCTAAATATCCACAAACAGAATAGATAAAACTACCTCCACATTCCATGAAAAACTGCTTGACAACAGCTTCTACATCATTGCTTCTATTATATGGAAAGCTGAAAAGATTGTGAAAATCTGAGCATTTTTCTTATGCATATTAAATTAATGCTGATTTTGTATTAAATTCTACAATCAACATTACATTTCTCAAACTGGACTAACAAAAGTGACTGAGAGAGACAACCTGCATTTTATAAGTGCAAGACCATTCCTGTTTAAAGAAAGTTGTTGCATTATTTGTATTTAGTAAATAAAGCTTCTGTAAATGAAGCAGCAGTGCAATATCAGGAGGAAAAAAACCCAAAACACAAAGGTCTGTAATAATGTTTAAGTCTTTAAATCAATAAAAACTGAAAGCCTGGCTCTGCAAATAAATCAGTCTAATGACACCAAATAAACCAAGACATGGAATTACAAAATCCTTTATAAAGGACTTAATGAAATTGTTAAATAGTGTGAGAATTTGAGAACCATGTGAAATACCTTTATTACAGCATACTCACCATCCCCAGTCCCACTGTACTTGACTGTCTGTATACCCCAAAGCCAGGACTGTTCAAAGGTATTATGAAGGAATTCAAGAGGAACACATCGGTCCTAATGAGAAGACTTGAGACTAACACTAATTGTCTCAACAAAATCCAACACTTTTCTACCCACCAAGTGCTACAACAGTCAGTGAGGTCTCATATTAGTAAGACATTATCATCATTTATAATAAAAAAGAAATTGCTTGTTTTCTTTACAGGAACAATTCAACAAAACTTGTAATTACAAGCAGAAAGAATGTTTAAATTGGGAAGCTTTTTTTAAAACACATCTACTCAGTAACTTATAATTTTAGTAATATGAATTGGATTCAGCAGTCAATAAATTAGTGTGAGTCCAGCTAAAGGCTTTGGGACAAATAGGAACCTCAGAAGCACTGATATTTCCCCAATTTTGGTGGATGCCAGGAGTGTTTATCTGGTGATACTGCAGCTTCTCAACTGCATCATTAGCAAGCTGTGTTTCCCAACCTGAATACAAGCAAAGCAAACTTCTATTTTGTGTGTGAACATTCTTTCCATTGCTGGAAAATCGCTAGAAAAATAACTTACTGATGTTCTCTTCTTCAAGAAGAAAGGTAAAAACCCCTAGTCTGCTCTCTACTTCCAACAAACAGCATATGGTAATGCCTAAAACAGCTCACAAGAGAACCGAATGGATAGCTGTCTCAAGCAAAGCCACAGTATTTTGCATTCATCCAGAGTAGTTCAACTGCTGTTACTTCCTTCACAGTCCTTCAACCTAACTTCCAACTGATGACATTTTAAAGAAACCTGTATCAATTTGTTTAATGAAAATATATTTTAGTAAAGTCGTGCTCTATGAGCTTCCTACATTGGAATACATGAGTAGAGGAAGTGCTTTCAACAGAAAGTTACATAGTTTTACAGTACAACCTGTCTAAGGAGTTTTGGAAGGGACCAAACGAATGGTCTGGTCTCTTTGGATTAGGCAGAAGTACAGGCAAGAGGGAAAAACCCAATTTTTGCCATATATAGAGCTTGTTCCTGTCACAGACTGAAGAAACATTAGTTTGATGTCAAAGTTCACCTGATGCCCAAATGCCAGTATTTTTCAAACCAACTGCATATCAAAAAATGAAAACTTACTTTACCAAGCTCCTGGAAAGAAACTCAGTGCAAAACAATAGTATATTTCTATTTGCTGTATTATTAAGTGTTCTTTCACCAGTGGTTTTTCTTTTTTTTTGCTTTTGCTTTACAGACCATTAACTTTTTCTGAAAGTGCAAACTATTGACCTTTAATCTGAATGCAGGCAGGTCAGAAGCTACAGTATTAAAGCAATACAAAAGGTACACAAGGAGGAGCTTACATTAATTTGGAGAACCTCGCACAAAATGTTTCTGAATTGAAGACCACAAAACAAACCCAAACAAATACAGCATCAGGTGGATGGGGAAGGGACCGCTATTGTATCTGTGTACAGCAAGGATCCTCTGACACCAAGGAAGTTCATGACACCAAGTGAAGATTCTGTATTAAATCCCACCATTTTGCAGGTTGTGCATCCTTTCCGATGGAATGTTGACTGCAATTTCCATTTTTTACTCCCCTAACGAATCTGCTGATTGCGACCAGGGATGATCGTCTTCCCGGGAGAACAAGCTCCCTTAGAACCACGGCTGCACCTTCTACCATCCATTAGGATTCCAGTAGAGTATGCCATCTACAGACTTGCTGTCCTTTAGACTCCTTCATTTCAGTCCAGTGGTTGAGTTCGTCTTCTCCTGAGCTGTTGAGACCTAAGGAAATCCAGCCTATCATCTCTTTCCGCTTCATGCTGCGCTTGTTGTAGACGGAGAGAATGAGCGTCACATCCGAGAGCTGGAACAGCGCCACCTGGAAAACGAACGTCTCCTTGTACACCGGGTTCGGCTGCCCTCGGCGGATGGAAGTCTTGCACTTGGACATCTCCTGCCCCATCGAGTTCAGCAGTGTTAACTTAACATATGTATCTACAAAAGAAGTCACATGGTGGAACGTCAGATAGCTTGGAGCCAGAGATTTGGAGAAGGAGGTGATTACAGAGAACGAGGATATGGTGTATACCAGGATGGCCGAACGCATGGAGACATGACAAGTAAACAAAATATTACAAACACACTAACAAATGAACTAGCTCCAGCACTATGGACATGGGTTAAGTTAAAGGTATACCTCATAATCCTCTTCCCATTGACCCCTCCCACCCTGTTTAGTCTAAAAAAACTTAAATTGCATTAACACTTAGCAAGCTCCAACTAGCCACAACACTGTAAGCATACCACTGAAATTTCAAAGAATATGGATAAACAAAGTGGAATAAAGCCAATTAATGAAGAGGAAAACAAAATTATGTCAAAATGCAGCAATGATATCAAAACAGCCAGGATAAAATGCTTAAGAATAATCTCTGCATGGATGTGGTTCTCATTTTGGGCTTTTCAGTTTTATTTATCTTGAAAACCAAAATGTAGCAAAGTGCATTCAAAGATGGAAGTTTACACAATTAAAAAAACCCTATTATTTCCTAGATTCATGAAGGAATACATTTACTGCGTGTTTTAAGAAAAGCAAGATTTTGCATAATGCAAGATGATTGTTCAAAACTAGCTTGTATGGTGCTTTTAAGCATACATTTAAGAAGCTGATGCAAGTAATGCAGTAAGTGCACATTATGTGTTAGCATTTGGGTATAAACCCTTATTTTTAAATATCTATTTTCATGGGACCAAAAGCACCAAATCATGCTCCTGCAGAAGGATGCACATTTCATGAAGTTAACTAATGATAGGAAATACAAAATTGTATAAAACAATCTCATATTTAATTTTTATTCTTATCTTTTCATATTAATGGATAATATCAATTAAAGGTTGGAGTTTATCCTAAAAAAAACACATTGAGTATTTTCACTTTGCAAGTACACTGAAACCCCAACATCCATAATCAGAGATAAATGCAACTTTTGCATTAAAGAGTGCCACAAAAAATAAACATATACTTTCATAAACTGGCATGGTAGGCAGCTGTGGATATTTTACTGCTGGCAGGTTTCTTTTGCATGAAAAAGACAACATCCAATTAGTTTCTACAGGAACTCACCTCGGATTATATAAACCTGTCCACCTATCAAGTGTTTTAGACAACAGAACAGTCCGTCTGACAATGGGGTGGAAAGCAGTAAAAGAAATAATGACCAGATGTCAATAGTTGGGTGAGAGAGGATCAAAGGTTAAAGTTTAAGAGGAAACACTACTCACTAGAGTGGAAGAACATGAAAGCTTAGCAGCACAGATCAGAAAAAGGACTGAACAAAAGGATTGTTAGGTAAAATTTAATGAAACGGAAATTTTGTGCAGTTTTTGTGTAATCTTTAACAAAAATTACATTGCTTACATAATGGGTTATCTTAGGACTAATAGACACTGGATTCTAAGCCACACTTACCATAGCAAGAATTGTGCAAATTATTAAATTACAGCAGATTGGGTAAAGATCACTATATCCTTATCAAACCTTATGCTTTTTCATGCAAACTCCAGCATATTTAGAAAAACTGCACATTAATGTAATTAAACTTCATATATTAAGCAATAAAATGAAAAATAATTGAACTGAAAATCAAGCTGGTTTTGCCTTTAGCTTTTCTAATTACAGATATTTGATTGTAATACTTCAGCTCTTGAGTAGTGATGAACTGGGGCACAAGAATGACTGATGTTATCATGAAAAGAGCTGAGGGTCACTTATATCTAAAATTCAGCAATGGGTCTCTGTTTAGGATTTAAAGACCTTGCTTATTAAAATCCACATATTTATGGATTTAATGTGTGTGCGCATGCATATACACACATGCATTTAATATGCAACATATTTTCAACTGAACCTCAAGGAAAACTGAGAAGCCTCTTTTTCTCAGGCAAAATATCAACTGTCGCACAGAGAAACAAAGAAGACACATCCACTGTTACTGCCTGCAGGATCTGGACTATTTGCCTGTACTCAACTGCTAAATGAGTTACTATGTAATATAAATATGCAGTAGAGGAGCATGTACTAGTAAGAAGTAAAAATTTAGTATTCAGTTCATATTTTCTGCAGAGGCACTTCACAAAAATTCTCAAGTTCCCAAGCCCTAGACTACAGAAATATGGGAAAGAGTAATTGCTTCCATTTCTATAAAAGTTCCTCAATGCATGAATGAAAACTGAACTGTGCATATACTTTCCAGCACTTCTCAGGATCCTGGAGCACTGATACTCCAAACAACAATTGTGAGCAGGACATTTCTTCATCATCATCATCATCCCTACAGGCCTTAATTTTCATTTTGTGGAAATGCTGGCACAGATTGAGGCTGGCAGATGTCCATGATGTATGGGATTAGGATATGGCAGTGGCATGGATCTGTGTCCAGGAGTTTAAAAGGTTCCACCACTGCTGGGGGCAGGGGAGGGGGATGGCACAAAACAGCCCAAAGGGAAAATCTGGATTCCAAAATATTCTGTGCATGGTTTTACCAGACCCAGAAAGTTCATTAGTTTCCAGCTTTCTAGAAACAACAGAACTCGGAACCCACATTTGCCCTAACAGAACTGGACCACGGTTATTATCAAATCCTCCCCCTATCCTTCATAGGGACAAAAGGTAGCATGGAAGCTCTTCCCTCTGAAAAGGTTAGACAGACCATGATTTTACAGGGCTACGTGCCATGTTCTCTGCTCCTTTCTTGCAATCTGAAACAAATTTTTGACCCCAGTGACACTCACAACTGTTAGCTACATAGCATGAGCCCATTGAGCACATTTTGGGAATTAACATACTAACATCTCTGTTTTCAAAACAAGTACTAAACCTCTCCTACCTTGCATATTCTAAATATTAAATAAAAACTGGCCATCTCTGAGATTCCAGAAAGAAAAGCATCTGGTTTTGCTTTAAGGGAACAGGAGATCTCTTCTCTCCCTTTAATTTCTTCTCATACTCCAGTGTCCTCTTTGGCTTTCCCCATCTGTTTCTACACTTTGTCTCCAAACAGGTGACTCTGGGGCAGCTGCCCAATTATATAGAAGTATTAGATTAATCTATTGCCTTCCTTCTCTGGCTGTGCTAGCAAAGTCTGGCTCCATCAATGTGAAAAGTATAGAGAAAGACAAGCAGAGTAAGGTGAGCCAACTATGAATAGAACAAACATGGGTCAAGAAAATGAGGAAGAGGAGAGAGCATCAGTATCAACTCTGGCTTACTTCCTAAACTCTGAAGACAAAGTGAGATGTGCAAACCACTTACAAAATATTGGCAGCCTAATACATAATCCAGTAGCAGATAATCTGCTAGTGCCATACTGATCTGGGGCTTAAAGCCAGAAAGAGTAGCTAAAACCTGAGCCTCCTGACAAAATCAAAAGGAACAGGTAGGTATTTCTTATTAACATTTACATAAATCAGACCCACTGTCTTAAAAAACAATAAAAATAAAAATAAAAAAAAAAAAAGAAAAGAAAAAGAAGAAAAAAAGATAAGCTTGTTATTGAACTTTCTCAAGCTATATCAAAGAGCTAGAGACAGTAATAACATTCTCTCCCTGTGACATTCCATCTGGCTCCACTTAAGAAGTATATAAAGTTCACAGATATTTCAGACATATATTTTTGAACAAATGCTTGAAGACACAATTCAAGTCCTTTCTGATGGTGAACCTTCCTCCTGTACAGTAAATATGCCAAAGGCCTCAAGTGGTTGCTCCTTGCTTTACTGACATTCCCAAATTACATATATTACCACAGATATACAGGCACATAGGCAATTAAAGACTGCAGCATCAACCCCTCCAGGAACAGCAATAACTGTTCAGAACGTTTATATTAATATTAACTGGCATGTACTTTCTCTTTAAACACTGACTTTTTTATTCTTGGCCTGTGATGTGAGGCATTAGTAATTTAGCAATTAATCATTATGATAAAGGTAATTTATTAGTCAGTCATCATGAAAAATTAAAACAGGCTTGTCAACTTACAATTAATATTTTGAATTTTAGATTTTTTGCTATTTCCCAACTGACTAGAAATATAAAACATGAAACAGATTAGTTGATGATTGCTCTATTTCATTTTGATTGGGTAAGACTAAGTGATAAGATTGAAGTCCTTGCTACTGAGAGCCCCACCAGTACAGAAGCATTAGGATGAAAAAAGATTTTCACTCACTGGGTGGTCTGTTCGCTGCCAAGTTTTTGAAGTGGCTTCCTTTTATCACTTCTGCTGATAATCTTCCAGTTGTAGCATTATAGAGGAGGCCAATGAGGATTTCTGGAGCTGAGCCATGTACCAGAGACTGACAAGAGGAGGTACTTTCACTGCAGGACATTTCTGACATGCTCATTTGAGAGTCACAACCCTATAAAAGAGATTAAAAGTTCTGTGTGTCTTATGGAACGATGTTACTGGGAAGTCAATTTTTAGAATAACGCATAGAAAATTCTGAAAGCAACTTAGTCACAATAACAAGTTCCATTCAACCACCCAATATGAAATGTACATTCTTAATATATGCTTAATTTGCACATGTTAGAGGTAACAATAAAATGGTATGAAATTAAAACAATTATTAGGTGCTTTATGATTAAGGAGAAATAACAGCAGAAGATGAAGAACAGCCTTTATGATCCCTATTTATTTCAATTTCTAAGGTAAGACCTGTAACATAATTTGTCAGCATCCTGGAAAACATTAAACCTTGGATATTTTACTTTCCAAAAAATGAAGAACACCAGTGGAACCTTGAAGATAATAAAACACAGAAAATTCTTATTCATCCTTTATAAAGATTATTCTCTAGCCTGAGAATTTATGAGTAGCAAAGTAACAGAACACATGCAATTAGAAAAGTGCACTCTGTCTAGCATAAATTAGCTTACAAGGAATTCAACTGGATCCAGGGACACAGAACTGCAATACTCTCATTGTCATGGGCGGGAAAGGAAGAATGCCATCCAAAGCTCAGGAAGCAATGCTTTCATTTCCACCCTGAAAGCTTCCAAAAATTTAGATCTTTCATGCATTCTCACTATATCACATCTTTAATGGGAGTTTCTATTACTAATTTTTATAATTTTAACTCCTCATTATTGGCATAAAACAAAGGGAAAAATACACTTTCTTTATGCTGCCATAGTAATCACACCATAGTTGTTCCTATTCTAATTTGCACTAGCACATAAGAGTGGTACCACAGAAAACAAAAACTGGATGGCAAGTAGCCAATAGAATGACAATGTACTTGGTAACTGAGGAGAGACTTTTTAATTATCAGCACATCCCTTTATGATTCTCTCACAAAAAGTGTAAATTGGGTCCACAGATTTTTCAAATATGGCTTGACTCATTTGGGAACCTGGCATCACTCTTCCAAGGAGTCATGATGATTTTGTGAAGCTGATTCTTCCAGATTCCAAATGTCTCTATCATTTCCAACAACAGCTGACATGGGCATAAGATCAGACCTAAAACCTAAATAGCACAAATCATCATCAAGATAAATGTTAACTTTGTAAGTTACTTTATAAGTAACTTCAGCTGAAATACAAATCCCACATGCACTACAGAATCTCAAATTATAGAAGACATGATAGCTACAATAATATCCCTTTTACTGACAGTTTAACTGTTTCTTTTCAAGAGAACATTTTCCAAAAGTCTAGCAGAAGTTTCAAGCAGCAATCCAGTTCCTCATTAATAAACATTAACTGTTGTTAGCAAATGCATTCTTACTACTGAAGAAGGACCTCAACAAATTTCTTTGACTTCCCTCTCCCAAGCTGCAGATTCAGAATTTTAAGTCTTTGGTTATTTCTCCAAAAGCTCTTTATTCAGTGGCAAGAATAAATTTCAAACTGCTGGCAAAATGTTAATTGCTGAAAATTAATTACAAGTATACATTCATTCTCTGATTCTTGTCATTCATAGAACAGGAAACTTTTGATTCCTAACTTCAACAGAAGGAACAAAATAGAAAGTTTAAAAGAAAGATGACTTGATTCAGCAGTCACAGTATACACTGCACACTTGAAAGCCTCAGCCTATCACAGCTGTAGCTATTACTTAAGTTTTCTGGTCTTTTAAAATTGTAACACATTATCCCCATGGTGCTTATTCACCTTATCATTTTTTGAGTCAGGAATTTTAGCACAGTCCACCTGACACTGTTCAAAGCTTAGATCTCAAATTTGATTGAGACCATGCTGCAAGCCCACAAAAAAAAGAGATTTAACACAAAGAAGGCAGCTGGGTAACATTGTCCCCAAGTCCTCCAAGGGCTTTGACATGCTGAGAGAAGGTGATGATAGTGCCTTTTCCTAACTGGGATTTATTTGTACAGTTTACTGATGACCTAAGAGGGACTTAGAAACCAGTTTATGACAGAGTCAAACTCACTACAATGGGTATCAGAGTAAGGTTTAGCCTGTTAGAAACAGTGAATAATAAATGAGTGACTACTGAGTGGAAATGAGTCCTCAAGTACCAGGAAAGAGAAGACAAGAAGCTTCTGTGGTAAAATAGAGAAGGAGGAAAACAACTGGAAAATTCAATGTGTGGTGTTCCAAAGCTACATAAGCATGGGCTACAAATATCTTTCCTTTACAGCAGAATCCCGAGTAGACAGGAGAAGGACAAGACTGCCTTTTTCAAGGCCAAGTAAAAGGATCTCACCAGCTGAAAAGTGGGGTGAGAAGACCAAGGTGATGCTTCAGAACTCTAAGTGGATGGAAATGCAACTAAATGACTGTACCTTAGAAGTGTTGCACAGAAAGAACTGGTAGATGTAAGCTTCAAGAAAATCTGGAGAGCATTTAAATTAAATATTCTACTACAATATTTTCTAAACCAAAGTATTTTTACAGGTTTGAGAAAAACAAATGAATGGTGTTTAATCCTTATTTTATAATAAACTTACGGATCTCCTTCCTACAAAACTGTGGGGACATGGACAAGACATTAAAATAAAGCAAACAAATTCACAAAATTAAAAATCTAAACAGCATTTTGTTTTCCCTTTCACTCTAAAAGAACCTCAATTTCAATTCATTTTGTTTCATGCTGACCCAAATGAATTTAAAAAATACTCTGCTTCTTAGTTATAAACTGGAAAATCCTAATACAAGAGAAAGTGAAATGTTAAGAAGGAAAATGAAGCAGATTAGAAGACAGAGTGATGTTACTGGGTAAAAAAAGATTAAACAACATTAACCAAAGTATACTTTCTGTGGCTATAACAAGGAAGAAAACAGAGGACTTAGGGACAAGTGTGTAAAAGACCTGAGGAAAAGGGGAGAGCAAGATCATATTTTGTCAATTTTCTTTTAAAAGAAAACAAAAATTTTATGAGGAAGAGAAGAAATCACAATCAGGAATTTTAAGAGACAGTTGAGATCAACTGGGCTCAGATCAACAACTAAAGAAAGACTTTCCCTTGCAGGGAAAAGTTGAAAGTAGAGATACTGAGTACTATTAGATGTCTTTTCAAAAGCATTTTCTCCAGCACATTGTTCACATTGTGGAAATCCAGACATTGTTTTAGGAAGATATTCCATGATAATGACATCTGTGGGTAAGTAACCTGGCTTTGTGCTAAGTCAGATGCTGCACTAAAAGTGGAAATAACAGCTTTAATAAAGTTTCTGTTTAGAGGGTTTTTTTCTGTTTACACAAGTTGGAATTCTGGAAAAGCACTAACAAACTCATCAAGAAAAGAGCAAGACAAGAAGTTACACTTTTACCTGCTCAAAATATAACCTTCAAAGCCAAGTGCCAAATTGTAAAATATTAACATTGAAATTGCTCATTGGTGCAACATGAATATAGATGGAGCTCCAATGACATTACAGTGCAACCAGATGCTTTTCACCTCCATGCAGGTCAGCATTCAATCTGTCTGTAAAGCTATCCATAGCCCACTTTGCTACTGCTGCTTCCCTGTGGGAAACTTAAGATTCAGACCAAAAGTTACTATTTGATTGAAATCATGTCTTGGTAAGTTTATTTTCATAAAGCTTCCCTCTCATCCTCTATAAACACTGTGTGTAATTTAACAAGCAAGGAAAAGAAGGACTAAGGTTCCATAGGAGCAAAGGCTTTTCAAGGTCAGTGAAGCACCAGAAGAGCTAAGTGAGAACTGTCACAAAACCTTCTATGTGGATTTTTAAGAAATTAGATGAACAGTCAAAGTGTTACTGATCTGCCCACAGTGCAAGAAACAGTCTCTTGAGGTTGTCTCCAGGAAATTAATACTACATCCTGACCAAATTTTTGTCAATTTGACCATAAATACATTATTAACAGTAAGCACTGCAAAAAAAAAATCGTGAAGTCTATTCCAAATATTTGGTTCATGCAGTATATTAAAAGTGTTCAGCCTTTGAATTGTCTAACACAAAGCTGTGTGCAAAGGACCAAAACCTTTCCCATATACACCACAGGATAACACTTTGTAAAAAAGTTAGTCTGATTTTATTTGATCAACACTTACAAGAATCGCTGCTTTCTACTGGATTGTAAAAGTAGTATGTGTCATATTCTACAAAAACTTAATTACTAATTCCTCAAGCTATTGTCCTTGATGACTTCTTTGCATATATTATCTGGGGAAGAGACATTATTTCTTAATAAATATATAACAAAAAACATTCCCATTAAGCAGCCTTTGTATGGACTATGTTCACATTGTACAAAAGTTGGCAATCACAAAAAGAACACTCTTTTTTCCCCCTCATACCACATGAGGGGACATGGACACATAGAATGCACGATGTCAGACTTCAGACCCTGAGAGGCACTTTTAATAGTGTTTTTCTCTCCCCTCAAACAACATAGAGAATCCTCTATTTGCATCCATGGTAATGTATGTAAAACATACTTATTTGTCTTCCTTCCCCACAATTCCATGGAAACACAGTATTTGTTACTTACATATTCATTTCCTACTGTTATTTTTCTATACCCTGAAGTTCTGCTTATAAATTCTGCTCTTAAGCCAACTGGAGTTAATGACAGGGAATAATGTGGTCATGCTCTCAAGGCAGTTAAAAGTTCATTTTCCTCAATGCACAGGTTACAATGTAATCTCTGTGGGCTTATGAAACAAGAGTATCTGACTCTTTTGGTTTTCAAAATATACACAGAAGAGATGAAACCTTGCTGACAATCCTTCCGCAACAGAAATCTGATTCACAGCATGTTACTTGTCTAAATGTCTCTCTCCAATTTTAAATGTTAATGTTATACCACTAATCTCTTAAAGAACTTTTTTGCACATTACTTTTTCTACTTCTAGATCAATACAACTGAGAGGTTAGGGAAGAAAATGTGAATTCTAGCAGGCAAAGGGGGGGCCTCAATCCTGGTCTCCAGCACTTTTTAGATGACAGATGACAGCATTCATCTCTCTCAATCCCCACGCTAGGGCTGAACCCTGAAGCTCCCATTCCCTTCTGAGCTTGCTGAGGTGAGGAGAGCAACCAAGCCCCATAGGGGCTCCAGACCAGCTCCCAAGAGGAGAAAACCAAACCTGGGGGCTCCACATCCTTCACTAGTGGCTTCAGCACCACAGACTTCACACATTCCAAACCTAAAATGCTGTTGAAAAAATTTTGAGATCATTCCTGGGAAAGAGAACTTAAACCACCTGATGAACTCAGCCCTGAAAATGGAGGGATGCAAAATAATTAGGAATCTCAAAGTTTACAGCCAGATGTCCTGTACTGTAAAATTAGGAGAACACACAGTTATCAGTATTTTGCTTTAAATTTATAACCTGAGCTTGCAAACATTGAAACATATAGTTTTAAGCATCTCACAAAGATTCAAGTTTAGGAAAGTATCATTATCTATGACAGGTAATTATTTGGGTTTTTGCTTAATAGCTTCCTTGAAGCATGTTCCAATTAAGTATAATGTGCATTTTTATTCATGTACTTAACACTTTACAGCATTACTAAGTCAACTTAAATCACAAACATGAAACTAAATAGTCTAATAATCTTTCCATTATGCAACTTGATCTCAGGGAAAAAAACCCGTTTATTTTGGGTAAAATGGCATGCTTTAAATATTACCAGGACTTCCTAGTTAAAAATTCCAATTTTAGCAAATAAATCCACTCAACATCAGTGGTATTCACATCAAATATGGATTGTTTTGATTATTAAATACTATTAATGTAGTTGAAAATCAGGTTATCTGAAATGATAATATTCCCATTTCTCATCAAAAGCTTCTGCTCTACCCCATTTTTTACTCCCAAGAGAGAAAAACTTCTGGATGCAGAATTCTAAAACCCACATCATTTTCACACAGATCGAACACTGAAAAACTGAGATCAAATTAAAATTCTTTGATTCAGTACATTCAAAGTTCTAAAACCTTAAAAATTCTATACAAAGCTTTAATTTACCATAGACACTACAAAACACTTCCTAAGATACATTATGATAATACAGAAATTTTAATTTAAAAATAATTTAAAATAATCAGTAAAAAAAATTAAAATCTAGTAAGAATACTGTACTGATAAAAAAAAAGGCTTGGTTTCAAATTTAAGATACTATAATTTAGCAGTAATATTAAAATAAAAAATTAGATATACATATTCTTAATAATGACAAATCAACACACAACTTTTCTGAAAGATTCTGAACAGGTTTGAGAGATTTCTGTGTTGTTTTTCCTCTCTCATGAGAATTTGCTGTTAGTACTTTGTGCCTAAATTATTTTTTTTATTAGCAGTTCTGCAGAACAAAACATTAATTTTCCTACTGAAAGAGAAACATTTTAAGTTTTCTGTAACTTCTGTAAGTCTGTACTGAAATAACACCCTTGGCAGATGACAAAAGGTCACCTGGTTGTTCCACAGACATAATGGGCTTGAAATTTGCAGAGCAAACCCAAGCAGCAGTTGGAGAAGGCAGTTGGAAACGAACCTACAATGGAATTTACAGCATTTGCAAAAGTACTGTTTTTACACTGCAGAAGTCTAGCAGCTTTTTATACGGCCATGGGAGGTAAAAGAGGCAAGAGGCCTTTTATTATCCAATTCTGTTTTCTGTGATAAGACAGGTACATAAAGAAACATTCAAGCAGTAGAAGCTGTTAGGTATTTGTGTTAGCAATTTAGGTAAGAACATTTGACACAAAATGCAGACATTTCACCTGCATTCCTGATGAAGCTACGCTAACAGCTCCCACCCAGATCCACTCACACATCCCCCCTCTCTTTACTCCCAGTCAAATATGTAAGAGCATGGAGATGTTACTGCAGGATAGCTTGCAACACCACAGACTTCTTTAAACAACAATGCTCTGTCCAGCTGGATTGAGTCTATGCTCATTGGGGAGATCAATAGCAAATAATTTCATTTTTCTCTTGATTACACCCTTTCAGTCTGGGAAAAGAGAACGATTCAGCAATCAAACAGTAAGTACAATTTATGAGTAGTCAATCTATGGATTATTATTTGATTGCATAAACATATATGCAATTATTTTTCACAATGAACAAACCCATATCATTAACTGTACATTTAGAATGTATTTGTCAGGTAAACTCTTTGTGATTAACAATTGCTAGTGGTGCCCTTTTGATTTGCTGAGGTCGCGTTTAATCTCATGATCAGAGGACCACCAGGTGTTTCCAGTCAGAAGGGATCTGCTTCAGTTCTTAGAGCTATGCTACACAAAAAAAAAAAAGAAAGGGAAAAGATAAACTGGATTCTCCTGGGGCCAGCTGACAGCTGATTAAGCCCAACAGAAAGACAGGAGTTGTGAAAGATTCAGCTGAAGGTCAAATGATATAAACGGCAAACCTGACAAGAGGCTGAAACACTTTGACTAAAAGGATCCCTTGCTAGGGGCACCCTGTGAACAGAAATGCTTATCTGATACCAAATACAGGCTGCTTGAATATACAAAAGAAGTGATTACCTGAAGATCCTCAAGTCTGAAATGAATAATGATAATGAAGAAGATTTATGTTATACTGTAAAGCCCACCAGAGTAATACAAAGAATCATCCAGCAAATAAATCAAAAACTAATTCAAAATTTCCACAACCACATGCATTATGAATTTGCAGACTAGGTGACTTCATCTGTTCTTTCAAAATCTCTGATTAGGACTTCCCTCAATGGAAATAAATTGAAGGAAAATGGTGCACATGCATTTGCTGAAGGGTGCTCAAAATGGCCAACAGAACCAATTCTGTGTTTTGATCCTTCCAAGTTTTCTTGAAAGACACTAACAAATGTGAGAAGATATTTGTGTGTACATATATATGCAAACAAGAAGAGTCAAAATTATAGGAAAACAAAATATTTGGGAAATTCAGCATCTCTAAGGGGAACCAGAAATTTCACTTGGGTTGGCAAGTTAAAAAATGAACCTCCACTGAAAGAGTTGCTTGAGAAAGGTTAAGCAGCAGCTCATAGTCTTCAAAAGTGAAAATGTCATACAAGGGACAACCCTGACAATCTTTACTTCTACGTTCTAAACTTTCACTTCTGGGAAATGTACAGTATGATTATTTTCTTTACTGCTCTTAGAAATCACTGTCCAGGTTGGGAGACCATACTTTTACAACAGAGAATGAAATAATCTCACAGTTACCTCACTTTTTTAGCTTTATGTATTGATAAGGTTTCTCTATTTTATTTTTTTAAAGAGGATCAAAACGAGACATAGAATCCTGGACAATATGTTTGCCACTGATGGACTGGCTTTTCTGATTAACTCACAATAATCCTCTTGAGCAATACTCTTAATCTAGAGCAGTCATTCACAGCCTGTCATTTGACTGGAGGCACTTTAGAGGCTGAAAAGCATCATCGTACGTTCAGAATAGTAACACCACACCTGAAATATAGCTTCCATAATTTGCAAATATCAAAAACTACAGGGACCAAACTGAATAAGTAACTTCTTTGAAGCAACTCATTAATTGAAGGCAAAGCATGCCTGTTTTTAAATTGTTATTTTACTCTGCGTGACCAAGTGATGATTTTGACGTCTAGAGGAAATTCTTTACATTGCTGACTTCCAAAAATTCTGCCAGTATCCTGCATTCAGGGTTATGGCAATAGACCTGGCTACCCATGGAGGAACTTGCTTCCCATCTGTATCAGCAAGGGAGTTGAAAGTCAATGTTTGTTACCCCCAGCCACAACACCATGAAGACAATGACTGCTGCTTGCTGGTACTGCCATGTAATGTTACACGAGCAGCCAAACACAGGGAGAATGCTTTGTTTGCCAAGTACTGCCACGTTCTCCTGCAGCCTCACTAACATTATCACCATCCTCCAATCACCTTGTAACTTTCTCAAACTTACAGCAAGAGTCATCTTCCATATTGCATCAAAGGAACAATTCTGATTTTCTGTGTATTACCACCACTAACTCAGATGAATTGAGTAAGTTATTCCTGAGATAAAATGTGCTCAGGGTTGAAATATAATTGCCCCTCACTTTGATGGATATAATTTATACAAGCTGACCAAGAGCATTTATATATTATCACGAGGAAGTCTTCATTTTAGGTAGAATTCCAGTTAAAATACTAAGAACAAAGTATTTTGTCTTTTTGTTTCTTCCCTAGACAAGTGTTAGTAATTTTTCTTTTTAGCAGCCTAAAGTATCATACGGGTATCTAATAAAGCTCTGTTTATAGATAGGAATTTTAGTATTTAGCCTTCCAAATACAATCCTGGATACATCATGCTGTAAGAACACATTAGTAAGGTGACTAATAGTGACTCTTCTGCTTTGTTTGCACAAAACCTGACAGCTTGACTCTAAAATGGACAAGAAGACCCAAAAAGGAAATGCCACTCTGAAAGCCTTTATTTATGCAAAGTTTATGAACTGATAAACATTACAAGGAATACTCAAGACATGCCACACCTAAAGACCAACATGAAATCAAAGGCCTTTATTTCATGTTGGCCTTTAGGTGTGGCCTGTCAGTGCACACTAAATGATTAACCACTCTCCTCACAGTGGAGTGCATGTGTGTGCAAGAGTGAGCATTTTTATACACTGCATACATAATTGCCATCACTGGGCAATTAAAATAATTATCCAGACACTCTGGATCTTTATAGTAAAGATGTACAAAATAATATTTTAAACACTTATGACTGCCTTCACCATTGGTTCTTTCTTATGGAGATCACACTGGGAGTTCAAGATGTTAGAAATTGAGAATGCTACAGAAGGAAAGAAAAATAAATTTAATTCTTCCCAGCAAACACCTTGTAATTTGATGATACATAACGAATGATTACTAGATTTTCTTAGCAGCAAGAGGTATGTTTCGGTCACCCAAACAGTACTTCCCAAATCAATCACAAAATAAAAACCACGACTGATTGATTGTTGTTATTCTACACCAAAAAGCAACCTATGGGATGGTGGATTACCATGTTACTTTGATCTTTTCCAAACAGATTTCACTCAATAAACTGCTTATATGTTTTTATAATCACATCGTACTAGAGGTTGTTTTTCACTGTCGGGAAAATTTCTCTGGGTGAGAATGAAGAGTAACTAAAAACAGGTCCACAGGGATTTCCTGAAGAGGAATAAACAGCTTTTCTGAACTCCAAGATGGGTGAAGAAAAATTGTCTTCTGCTGTACTAAAGGGAAAATTTCTCTGAAAGCATTGACAAATATCTTCCTACACAAACTATACTCTGACAAAACCATAATTTTGTCACCGCTGAATTACACCCCTGAATATTAAACATTTGATGCAATGGACCATTTCTATCAAATCTGAAAGGGACACTGTCTCAGATAACAGTGACAACTGCATTCTGCCCAACTCATTGGTTTCACTGCTTCCTCCTCATTTGCCCTGAACTTGGGAGAAAATGTGTGATAAATAAGGAGGCTGATGAGGATTTCCCTGTTACGTGGGAGAACTGCAGCAGCACAGGGCTGTTAAAGACAAATGGCAACGGGACTGGGGATAATAGCTGCTAATGCAAGGCATTATACACAATGTGGGAAGGAGAGAAACGGGGTGAAATCTTGAGTGAAAATGATATTTTTGAATATATTTGTAAATTTGAAGCCATGAAACCTATTTAAGGAACATACTAGTATCATGTCTTCACCATGACATTCATTTGTTAACACTTTAACAATAACCAGAGACTTGCAGGCCCCACTCATGTCAAACTGTCACTATGTTTGAAAGGCACTGGACTTGCTGATCTACTTTTAGCCAGATTCCTTATGCACAGCTTTAAGGTATCACTGAAAAAATACTGAACTTCACAGGATACAAACTGTTCTTATACAATCAGAAGGCATATGATTAGCTAATAAAATACATTAATATAATATCAGGCACAGACAGAAGGAAATAAAATACATTTCTGCAGAAGAGATTAACATAGATATTCCAATGGATTAGGAAGTTTCAGTGACAGAAGGTATATTTAATATATAAAATCCATATAATGAGAAGCAGTTGAAAAAATAGGACACCTGTCATGTGTCCAAGAAATATTTTCATAAAAAAGCTGTCACATATAAACACTTCTCAGCAACAAAACCCTCTGCAACTGAACAAGGCAAATTTAATTCTGAATGTAGAATGTGCCTCAGCATGGATCTTATAATTACTAATATCCTTGAGCAACTGGATATCTCCAAATTCAAACAGCACTTACCTTTTCCTGTTAAATAACTCCTTCCTGACATTTATGATAAATTGTACATAAAGGCTGTTGGTTTATCCTAGCAAAAGGACAGTTAAAAAGGAATACAATCAATGTCTATAAATATACCCAGAGGCAAACACCTGAGAAGGATAGGAACTAATTAAGCTCAAGGCCAATGCTGGCAGAAGAACAAATGGTAATAACTTGGCCATGAAGAAATTCAGGTTGCAAACAAAACAACCTAATGTTTTCAGATGAAAATTCACAATTTTGTGATCAAGATGACCTGGCTCTTTTCAGTAACCAGGGCTTGAGCTCAAGAGCCCAAGGATGCCTCTTACTTCCAGTCATACATCCTAAAAACAAAATGAATTTTAACACTCTTGCAAAACAAATAGATGTTAAATTCTGCAATAAATCTGCTTACTGAAAAAATATTATAATGGCTATAAATTATAAGATAAAAATACCTATAAACTCAGAAGTTAATCAATTCCCAAAGGTGTAAAACCTGATTTGCGTAGCTCCAGAAGACTATGGCTCCTCATTCAAGCTGTCATGACTCTGAAGGATCCTTTCCAGCAACAGGTAGAGCTGCTTAAATCCTGTTACAACAACGAACTCTGAAAAATCCCTTCACTTTCTACCAATATTCCTTACTCTTGCTCCAGCCCCCAAACACTGAGGGGCAAAAAATGCTGACACACCAGGCCTTATCATACCAGAACATAAGGAATAAGCTATCATTTTTCATGCCTTATGGAACTTGTTTCTATTCTGCCTATCACAAAATTTCAAGAAAATAATACTGAAGAATAACCAGTGTGCATGTGGGATACACCAATCAATCACATGCACGGCCCATTCACTGCCCTTTTCCACTTATTTTAGCAAATTTTATACACAAACCTATGCAAAACACGCAAATTAAGCAAGTACCTTTAGAATATTCAGTGTTTTGGGTTATGGGGTGCTTTTTTCCAAGCTGTGAAATTAGCAAACTTTTCACTAAGAAAGTTTGTTCTAGAGAGGTGAACCATTTCATCCTTAGATTAGATTGATTTGTGCTTCTTAAGGAACCATGAGGAATCTGCTCTATTGTCACTTGATCCTCCACCAGATCCATGATTTAACTTCAGCTTTTACTAATAAATATATTTTCAGTCATTAAACACAACAGCCTTTTATTTTGAGTCTTTGGCAATACTCATGTTCACCAGAAATGCCATTTCAATCAATCCCAACTTTTTTTTCAAAATGCAGAACAAATTAATTGCTTTGCTTCACCTAAAAAATATTTTCCTTTCTTTCCCTTTTTCCCCTCTTATTCTTTTATGGATTGTTAAAAAAACCCCAAACCACAAAATACATACAATGACCAAATATGGATCGTCCTTGATAATCATAATTTTTTTCTCCCCAAAATATATCTGTAATATATCACACATGCAACTCTTAAGCAAGGAACACCAAAGCACTCCTAGTCCAGGATGCCCAGACCACAACATGACATTCTTCTTCTGAACAAAAGCATAGTTAAATTCTTAAAAAAGAAGATGGTGATCACTGCCAATTTACTGATCTTCTGTGTTTATTGATAATGATACCTATGTTCATCCTTAATTATTGTTGCTTTGCTTTATTAGAAATATTATTTGGGGGACAAATAATTTTGTTCATCAGATAGGTAGGGTTTTGTTTTTTTTTCAGAAAAAATCCTTTTCTATTTCAACTACTTTTCACTTCAGACTGAACCAGAAATCAATTCTTTACAAGGTTCTAAAGTGAAGTTATTAAAAATTGCTTTATACACTCAAAATTCTTCTTTCCTATCTTTCTTTCTTTCAAGGAGAATACCTATTTTCAACCAAGACTTAATAGCAACAGATGGAGGACATTTGCTAGTATAGCTTCTTTTTTTTCCACTCTGGTGTGTTTTTCTTCTTAAATTGAAGTGCTGCAAGTGATAAATATAATATTATTACATACATATACATATCTATATGCAAGGAAACATATATTCACTGCTATATCATTATTTATGTACTGGAAATTTCTAAGTAATTAAAAGGAAAAACAGGGCCAGCTTTTGCAGGTGGAAAGTGAATGTACTTACAGAAGCTCTAAGGAAATTTTCATTGTGCTAATGCAGCGCTATGATTGTTCAAAAAACTGAGTGGATGTGATGACTCTATAAATACACGCACTATTCTTATTCAGAATTCAGGACACTGTATCTCACTGCATTCTTATTCTGCCTCATTTAATACTTACAGGCATACTGTAAGAGGGTTCCAGTATCACTGGCACTGACATCTTCCCTTGAAGATTCAATTTTGTCAAGTAAAAAATCTTTTCTCCCACAATCCTCTCCTTTTTCATGCGCCGTACGCTGTACAGTCGAAAGCGAACCGCATAATTCCCAATCATCTCCGACTCGACGTGATTAAATTTGAATGTCTCTGTGAAGACAGGGCACGGTCCCCGCTGGATGCTGGTTTTTGCTCTCTGCTTCTTTATAGGGAGAAGAACTAGGTGTACTTGCCACGAGCTTCCACCTGTCCTGCTGTATGTTGGAATGTCTGTGACAGCTGTCACTGTCACCAAAAGCTTCTGTTCCTGTGAGTCATAGTCAAAAGTCACATCCAGTGTGCCATATTTAGCTACTGGCTCAGGATCAAAAGGTTTAGGAAGCTGTGAAGATGATCCTCGAGCTGACATATCCTGAGGAAGAAGAGAAAAAAAGCCATTTATTTATTTATTTATTGTATTCTATTATTAAATCTGGCATGGAAATTATGGTATACTCCAGACAATATGAAGCCACTATGATCTTTTTGTTCATTTCCTAAACAAGGTTATTAAGCACTGAAAGCCCAAGGAGGTGGCTGGCTGGCAGTCAAGATGAAATCAAGACTTTACCTGGCCAATACCACCAAAAGCCAGGAGCAAATCAGTCTGAACTGATTGAGTTAAGCTGTAATGACCTCTCCTTCTGTGCCTCACATGTTAAAAAGTATATACATTGGTTACAAGATAAAATCACCTTATTTCACCTACTTCACACATACATTTTAAAGTTCACCTATTACACTGCTTGAAGAGACAGCGAATGATTGAGAGCACAGTGAGATGCCAGCAAAGAACACAGGAATAACAAACCTTACACACACAGCTCCTGTTGCAGTCCGTAAGAGTTATATGAATATGCCAAAAATTATCACAGAAACATAAAATCACAGAAAATTTTGAGTTGGAAGGGACCTTAAGTATCTTTTAGTTCCAACCCCTCTGCTATGGCCAAGAATGTCACTCTCAAGGCTTCATTCATGTAATTTTACCAGAACTGTAGAAGATGTATCTGGTTTGAATTCATTTTCTGAGCTCTCTGTAAACCATCTTCAATCCCAAAATTGTATTTTAAACTTAAAATTCAGATGGTTTATTGTCACTTCAAATTTTGAATAAAATACTGATCCCCTATAAAATTACAACAGCCAGTTTGATAGAGATACTGAAACAGAAAATATTTAGAAGTACAGGTCAACCCACTGCTCATACAATAAATTATTCTGAGTATGTAAAACAATGGTATTTCAAGTGTGTCTTCACATTATCAAAGATAAGCTTGTTTACATGAACAAATAGATGCCAAGACAAAGCCTTCTGGGCTAAGAAATGTTCTTATTTTAATCTGGCTGCCAGATAGCTGTGGGAATACATTCCTGTAAAGGCTTCACTCCTGAAGCTTCGAGTAGCTATAAAAAAACATTGGCAGGATTCTCAGTTCTTATTGAATATGCTTACATTAACGTCTGGAGTGACACAAGATGGGAAGGGCTTGCAGCTGGGCCTTCCAGACCTTGCACCAACATCATCAACTACCAACAGGGCTGCTTAGACAGAAACATCAGGGCTGCGCTCTAACACGTACTCCAAAACTTCTGGTAGTAACAAAAGACAAATTTGTAGCAAAAGAGCTTCTTCTGCACATGGCATCACTAATTAGACTTCACCCATAGATGTTAGTGCAGTAACTGGTTGCTAAAGGCATTTCAATGAAATACACGTCAAAAAAGTTGATTTCTTCATATAAAAAATTACATATATATGATTACAATCTATAGCACAAAAATAGGAACATTAAGTGGCCCAAATCACAAGAACAGCATCAAAAAAAAACCTTTGCAATTTTTTTTTTTCATAAAACTTATTTTACATTATGGGGTGTTCAGTTTGAAAAAGTGCTGGGATTCATAAAATTAGAGGGTTTTTAGAAAAGTGGTTAAAAAGGGCATTAAGAGAAGTTTATTTATGTTGTCTGAAAAACCACGTGGAAGAATTTTGACTACAGTCTTTACAGTGTGATGAAATTTTCTGACTGGTTTAAAATGGTTTAAAAAATAATTCACTCTTACTGGGAGCTGGTTTGAAAGCTAAGATGCCACAAAGGTAACTACAGCAATCTGAAATCCCAGTGTCCTATTTTCCAACAAACTACTTTTTTTTTTAAATTAAATGAGCAGGAGTATTAGTGCCTGTATAACTGTGCATTGATCTTTAGATTAAAGAAGTGTTTCACCACGCTCAGCTATTTCCATTTACCTCTGGACTAAGAACCGCTGTGCTGTCACTGGGAACATCCTCTTCGTACCCTTTGTTATGAAAGCTTTCTATTTCGTGTCCCGTGCTTCCCTCACTTGGGCACTTATATGAACACCTTGGGCTGTTGCTGCACTGGGAATATTCACATTTGCTGTCTCCAACTTCAGAAGGCGTACAGGAAAGATGAGGGGAGCCACTGTCATCCTGGTATGGAGGTGGCTGCAGTTCATCCAGCGGAGGTGTTCTTCTCATCCTCTGAATGCAGTTTGCTGAGAATAAGTGAAAATGCTTTGCTTACTTTCTGATTGTTCACTGTTCAAACAGTTCTGTGGAAAATGTAAATCTAAATGCCTGGACAGAGAATTTAAAAATCTATGTATGGTTTTATTTTTTTAACTTTACATTTCAAATCAGATGAACAATACTACTGAAAAAAAAAATGTTCAAAACTGAAATGAATGATCTCTCAGATGAAAGAAATTTAGATAAAAGCAAAGTTTTAAGTGTATAGTCAGAATAGATTGTGCAAACCACATGGAAATAAATATAGCACGGATATGACATGACAAAAATTCAAGGCTTGAATTTCAGGGATGCTTACCTTGCAAAAACCTTTGGATATCTTAATTCAGATTCCATGCAGATGGAATGTAGGCCAATTATGGAAACAAAGTGCACTCCCTAAAGCCATGATATCAAGCTGATTACCTCCCATGCAGTTGCCCACCAGGGAGATACTAAGTTAAAGTCTGAAGACAAGTAAGGTACTAAAAAAGACAACCTTTCACACAAATGAACTCTGCTCACCAGTGAATTTAAAATGTGAAGCAGTGTCTCAGATTCCTTATTACTTGTTAAGGACAACTAAAGGGTACATATCCAGTGTCTGGAAGTTACACACTACCTCTAGTCACTAAAGACAGTGGAAAAAGGATCAAGAGCAATCTTGTGCTTGGGATGAATACTTGATGCTGACCATCTTTGCTTTTCACACTAGATAGATAGATAGATAGATACAAATGTGGTTATACATCTCAGAAATTAAACCCGATGCATGGCTACAGACACTGAAAGTTAATTTAAAAAAATTACATTTCAATTTTTTATCTCATATTTTACTATGCAGCATTACACAGTTGAATAGAATAGGGAAAAGACAGCAAGGTGTGCAGCAGCTGAAATGAAAGGAATATCAAGGACAGGTAAAGAACTGTCTCAGATTTTGTTTATATTTTCTGTAGAGGTTTCTATGAAGATTTCAATGCCCCTGACATAAAGAATTACCTTATACATAAAAATTTCAAAGCAAAAATGCTTTCTGGTGTCAAACATACCATTTCACACACAGAAAAACCTACCAAACAAGCAAGTTAAAGAAAGTATTAACTGGGGAATGCAGGGCTCTTCTCTATTTCAACAGCTCCTAAAAGAACCATAGCAAAAAAGTAATTAAAACACTCCCACAAGATGAAACCACTGTCAGGAACCCTCTCATCTCTGATAAACCCATCAGAGCCAGCCTGCCATTCAGAATGATTCCAAAATACTGTTCCAGCACTCCTGCAAAAGGTTTTCTGCTGTTAGTGAGCCAGTGCTACTAGCTCTTGAAATTCCAGTCCCTCAGGGCTAGAAAACAAAACAGACAGCAGGGAATTCTATACTTGAATTGTAGTCATCTGTCTAGCAGAAAAACATGAAACCTCACCTATGAATATTAGGCAACTCATGCCCATGAAACTAGATAGACATAGAATCTAAACTGATATTGTAATCATAATAAAATAAAGATGTGCATCATTTGACTGCCTATACCATGAAAACTGGACTTCTTTGTCATAATCTATATCATTAAATATTCTAGAAAATTCAGAAAAATAGCATTTCTTCTCATTGTTGCCAAAAGGCAACAAACAGCATTAAATGAGATGGTAACAATCTGGCAGCCCTGAGTTTCTTTCTGTTCACTTGTCATCAAGTCTGATAAGAATTTTTAACACACAGCTTTTCCATAATCTAATGAAATGAAAATGTGTCCAGGTAGTTATCAACACCATTATTGTCTTACATGAGTAAATAAATGACTGTGTGACTCACTTTTTTCACTTTGATGAACTCCATTATAAGTCCCTATGGGAAAACTGTACAGGCTGTGTGACAGAAAAGCTGCTTTTAATGCAGGCATGGGAGAAGTGAAAACAAAATTCTTATTAACCAACTATGACTCAAAAATCTCAGAAAAAGCTAAAACACTGGGGCAGGTTTTAACTACATATTTTTCAAATTTCAGTTTAACAAACTGAAATAGCATGTAAATTCTTAAAACAAGTATCTGGGATCAAAAATCTAGAGACACCTCTGTCTAGATTATAAACTGGTTTTGAAAAACAGCCTTCTGTAAAAAAAAAGATATGAAGGTTTTCAAATTAATTCTCAAGGTGAAACTGTGTCATTTTAATTTCCCCCTCCCCACAGTAAATGATGCAATAAAATGAAATTTTTTTGCTACGGTTCTTTGAAAACCATGAAGATTTGAATTCCATCGAGACATTCTAATGACTGATTATATCAAAGACAAGTGATATCACAGACAGTAGTGAATACAGCAACACTAAATATCTGATCCTGGGTATTTTCCTTAAAAATTACTTAGAAGTAGTGACAACCTGTCTAAAACATTTTGCATATGTATCAAAGTTTAAAGTACAAAACTACTGCTAGGGTTTGCTGGCTTATCACGAATTGTATTGGAGAACATTTGGAGCTGAAAGGCAAGATGATCTGAAATGTGTGCATATTTACACGTGAAACCCCTGTGTGTTATATACTTCATACCTTTTATTTAAGATGCAAGTTTTGGACACAGCTATGTATACTTCTGTACTGTGACAAAGCCAAGGAATACCTCCCAAAGACCACTGAATGTGACTAATAACAGCTGCTAAAGAGTTACAAGCAAATGGGTACACTGAAAATCTAAAATTAATCATTGCATTGCTTCTATGCAATTTTCAAATCACATAGAAAACACCTTTTGTAAATTCATTTGTAAATTAAATAATCATATTAAATAACCACATCGCCTTGGACTAGACAGGGTAAAAAACAAGCCAGCATATGTCCCAAAATTGGAAGTAAGATACAATCACGGAGAAATCAAATCAGGTTTAGTCTGAGCTTCCTACCAGCCAGAAAATGGCATAACAGAGAAAAGACAAATAGAAAGAAAGAAGAATAGAAAGACAGAACCTTACATTCAGTTCTCCACCCAAAGTAGGTGAAAATACTTGGTATTCTCATGATATGACTGAAACTAAATTTGTTTAGTAATGAGTATTTGGTAAACTCTAAATTGAGAGTACAGTGTATTAGTGTCAATAGGAAGATTTGAATAAACACTTTTTAAAGGGGTAACTGCTTTAATAAAAGTTTTCATCCTCCCTCAGCCAGCTGGGAAAATAGTCACTTTATGGTGATAGTAAGGACCTTGCTTAACAGCTGAAGAAACCAGAAATAAACAAAATACCTGACAAACCTGAGCAATTAGCATTTTGCTGGTAGACTCAGAGATTACAGCATGTAAACTGTCATCAGCACATTTAAGTCAGAAGTAAATAAATATCTTCTTTTTAGTATTGCTTGTTAAGCAGTGAAGGGTCATCTGTTTTCCTAAGGCCCTGTAGGACCGGTTGCAAGGTAAAGGGGCCGATACATACCTTGCCATCAACCTCAAAAGACTTGCAAGTTAAATCTGACACAGCAACCTAGGCCAAACTGAGCATTCCTGGAACATACAATTGGTAACTATGAGAAAATTCAGAAAATTTTCAGTCATTTTGCTGGGAGGGAATCAAAGTTTAAAGATGCAGGAGTTTATCATAAGAAATGCTTTA
Source organism: Ammospiza caudacuta (assembly GCF_027887145.1). Taxonomy (NCBI): domain Eukaryota; kingdom Metazoa; phylum Chordata; class Aves; order Passeriformes; family Passerellidae; genus Ammospiza; species Ammospiza caudacuta. Next base: position 26,830,110 of record NC_080595.1, read on the forward strand.
GGTTTTCAGTTACTACTTGAAATTGCTTCTTCCAAAGCTGCTCATTTCTCCTCTCTGTTCTGGTCTCTCATGGACCATGCCAGGCTGCACATCCCACTGTGCAGCTGGTGATGTCCTTTTCCCATGTTTACAGCATTAATACTTTCCTATTGTAGTTATGTTTCCCAAAGGTTCACAGCAGCAGCACCAACCCAGTCCCCCTTAGCCCGTATTTCCTGAGTAATTCCAAGAACACCCATCTCTTAACATGGAAAAAGAAACTACCCTTGTGCCTTTAATTCCCCTGTCTCATAAGCCATAATTAACTACACTTCTGCAGCTTCGAGTTCCTCATGTACAGTACTTCTTTAAAAATTCACATTGTTGTGGGAGGCAACAGTATCACAACACCCCTATTGGAATGTGGCTTCCAGTTCCTTTAAAATAAATAATCACTTCATATATCAGTAATTTTTGCAAGTCATATTTTGTAATTGTCAGAATATCTTCATACTCCAATGGTACCTTTCCTTCCTCTAATATATCTCTGCTCATACTCTGCTACATAATTATTTATTTTTTAAATCAAACGTAAATTTCAAGTTTTCAAGCCTTCAAGGGGTTCTATGTAAATGCTAAGACAATTTAAATAAAACATAAAATGAAATACATGTTTAAAAATTAAACAAACCTTTCTTATTCTGAATGATTAAATACCCTTAGAGATTTCTGATAGGCAGCACAGACAGTCCAAATGGAATTTTCATGTTTGAACTTTTCTACCATCCAAAAATATTATGTTGACTGAATTACCCCACATTACAGGGAGTATAAATATAAACATTAAATATTGAATGAAACCTCAGGCCTCTCCTTCCTTTAAAATTAAAAGCTTACATGCATTTTTGTGAGGACAAAACCCAAATTATTTCACAGAATAACATATTACCTTGGCATTATTCTATTTCTTTTCCAAAAGAGTTGTGGCATGAGTCATGCTTAATGAAAAAAGGAGAATATAGGAGGGGTATGAGGTTATTGTGGACAACAGAAAAAAAAATTATTTCTTTTTGCATTTGCTTTTCTCTTGCATTTGCCACATTTTAAACTTCTATTCACAGCTGAACTATCTTCTACATTAGACAATTCACTGTAAACAAGAAAATGTATAGTATCTGTGCAACTGGGTTTTTCTTCTCCATTAATAGATAACTCTGCTTCCTAAACTTTAAAAATTCCATACACTAAGAACTTACTCCCAGATCTGTGGAAATCAAAACAGCATTGCTGTCATTTACACCTGATGTCACATGAAGCTTTTAGCACTGCATTTTCCTCATTCTCTCAAGCTAATGCTACTGGTCATTCATGTAATATAAATGTTCTCTTTTGCTTTTTAAATAACGAAAATCAAAATTATAGAATTATCTTTATGTCCAGTCCTTCAAACTTCAATTTTCTTCCACAGGAAAGGTCTAAGACCAACTGAAACACACATAGTATTTTTTTTTACTGTGTCTGTTTACATCTTGAGCTTGGAGAATTACAGCAGTGTTTTGTTTTCCTAAAAAAGAAATTTACTCTTTGCTCTCTGTACTTACTAAAGCACTTCTTATTTGTAAGAATTTATGGTCTGTTTTATGGAGCAATACAGAAAAGCCTAGCACTAGTGAAAAAAAGTCTCTTTCCAAAATTAGTGCCATTTATAACATTTTAAGTACAAATACATTATTAAAAGCATTATCATGAACTAGCTGTCAAAGACATTCTTTTGTTTCCTTCCCAAATATTTTGGTTGTCTTTCAATGAAAATTATACATTGCCATCTATTGAATTAATTTGTTTTCAATTGAAGTATCATTCTCTGGTTCCTTATAGAGCATTGATATTAATTGGAATAGGAAGGATTTCTGCTACCTGGTTCTATATTTCTACTTTTCAGTTGTCCAGAATACATCTAAATAATACTTAAATCTAATGGTTCAATATTTTTAATCTTTTATTGACATGAATATCAATATATCAAGCTCCAGAATACTTTTTTTTTTTTTTTAATCTCTTGTTTTCTGAGACCCATTCAGCTCTAAAGCTTTTTGAAAGCTGTGATCTTTAAGAAGTGAAATTGTTTGCCTCCCCTTCCATAATTTTATTTCCTCAGATAAAGCATATGCCCATTCAGGTAGAAAAATGTATTTTCCTTTCCATTTAGATGCTGGTTACACTTTTACTATTTTTATAAGCAGCCAAATTTCCTTTACAATACTTTTCAGATCACTATGTTGACTAACTTAGTAAATGAACAGGTATTCTTATGCAGCTCTGCTCTCGAAGTTATCAAAATTGTTAGAAAAATATCACTTCCAAAAAGGTAATAAGTTAAATGAATCCACAGAATCTTCCTTTTATTTATTCTTCCCTCTTTTAAAATATGCTAGAAGTCCTGCTTGCTGAGGGTGATTGACAACCAGCCTTGAAATCTTAGGAGTATCTTGATGACAACGAAATGCCTTTTATCATCTCTGTGAAAATTCTCCCAAATTCGTCTCTCTCACCAGCATTTATGGATGCTTTAGGGAAATTCAGAGCTTAACAGCTAAAAGCTTTGAAAACTCCCCCCACTATAAAGCATCCCAGGCCTATGAGAACCCCAATTTCTCACCAGTATGTGCACAGCAGCACCTCCCTCATACCTCCAAACAGTAGCAGCAGGATATGGGCATAGGAAGTATTTTCCTGTCATTGCTATACTTCTTTTGAGTACAGTTATCACCTTAAATTAAAGCTCAAATTCCAGTCCAGTTTAATTCTACTACAGCTGTGGTATTAAGCACAGGAGCTGACCAGCAATGAAGTACTGAAAAGGTGAAAAAGATCCCACAGAGGTCTAAAATCAATTCCCAGTGAAGTATTGTAACACACAGCTAATATTCCTGTAATGTTCCTGCTCTCACTCTATTCAGTCTCAAATGAGGAAACAAAGCATGATTAGAAAGCAAGATTAACGTGTTGTGTGGATAATTTTCTCAAGCATTTTAATGTTTTTGCATCTTATTTCAGGCACATTTGGTTTTATATTTGACAAAAACAAAAAAAAATACAAAGTTTTCAAAGTGACACAAAACTCCCCTTTCAAGAACTTAATTTACTGATATACACAAGATGTGTTCAGCAGTATATACAATACTTACAGTATTTAACTATCAGAATTCCATCACTCTTTTTTCCATACTTTTATTATAGGTAAAATAAAACTGCTCTCTTATTGAGAACTCCTTCTGCAACTTAAAATGCAGTAACTTCATGGTTTCTTAAAAATACCTCTACCCTGGTAGTTGCATTTTGCAATTTTAACAAAAGGGCGTAAAATTCCTTACCACTTAAGCTTTCTAATAAATAGAAACAGGTGAAAATGAACAATAAAAGGTACTTTGCATCAAGAATTGCTTACAGAATAGGAACACAATGCTTGATTCCTTTGCCTTGTTTTCACAGCATTTTTGACTGCAAAGGATTCTCTCTTGGAGTGGGTTACTAACAAAGCAGCACTACAAGGATTATGCATAAAACCTTTCAGTAAGATTTAAATTTTCTGCCTATCTACTTCAGCTAGCTATATGATCACAATTTGGCTATCTCACAGCTGGTAACACAGATATAAGTGAAATATATATTATGGTGGATTATGGTAGTGTTATAATAGTAGAAGTTAACAGGTTTGGCATTTTATGGATGGAGAACTGAAGTACAGGGTGAAAACAAGACAATAAAGATTGCTGCGAATCTAGCTCAGAAGTGCCCCTCATCACAGAAATCTTTCAGAGAACTGTGGAACAGAAAAACAGAAACCAAGTATTTTACAACTAGTACTCTAGCCACTTCTTCTGTTGGTTTTTGAGGGTTTGGTTTTGTTTGTTTGTTTTAATTTTTATTTTTTATACTTCAGTTTTTAAAATTAATCATCTAAAATACACTTGAAATTAATACCACCACCAAAATGAAAAATTCCCATAAATATAACACCATCAACATAAAAGCCTCTCATATATATACACCCCCACAGAATTTTCCAATATCATCAGCTTTGCAGTGGAAGAGAAGGAACAGAAAATAAAAAATAAATCATGCAGGTGGGAAAAAAGGTACAGGGAATAAGGGGAAAAAAGGCAAAAGGAGAAAGTAGTGCAATGATTCAGGGAAAAAAGAGTGCTTTGTTGTCAAATAAGCAAAGAAAAGAAATAAAGAGAGAAAAGTTTAGTAGATCTGCATAGAAAATGAGAATGTGCAAAGAGAGAAATAAAGAACAAACAAGATGCAAGCAGGAATGAAAATTTACAAACAGGTAAAATAACAAAGCAAAAATGACAGAGGAAGAAAGGTGGAGGAATGGGAAAATAAAACAACATATGACATGCAAAAAAGTAGTTCAGATCTGAGAAAAAAGCAATGTCAACAGAGCAAAGAGATAAAAGAGAAAACAGTGATGTCTGATGAGTGGAAATATCCATATTTGTAGGTGAAAATCTGCACAACCTTGAGAACATAGCTAGTTACATTCCAGGAGAGACAAGACACTTCCCACAATTAGCATTTATTTCTGCATTTATATTTTATATTTATTGTTATTCTTCCTTTAGGTGGAAAGACAGTGGTAATTATTTATTCAGATCCCAGAATTGCAAAGGACCTTGATTGCTCTTATCTCTTCAGGCACTTTCCTTGACACACTGGCTCAGTGACTTGCTCTAGCAAAATGGACTGCCTTCCCTGCAGTATATTAAAGTATTTCTGGTAAAAACATTCTAGAAAAATCAGATTTTGTTTTGTTTTGAAACAGTTCTCATAACTTTACTAAATAAAAAAGCAGCTAGAACCCAGAAAAAAAAATCTACTATGATCTCAATTTGCAGGAGCACCTAACAGGTCAACAATAGAAGAAAATTGTCTGTGTAGGGTCAAGAACTCCTCTTAAACCTTTCAGACATTAGCATCTGTAGAAAGTTCGCTTAGGAATGGTTCTGGTATCATTTACAGAGCCAACTCTACAGAAAAAGAAAGGCAAAATAGACACTGAGAAATCACAGGAAATGGATATGCTTCGAAACCAACGTATCTTTCCTTCACACACCCAGTAAGAGGGCTAAGAATTCACAGAAAAGGCACAGATTAACCAGCAGGGAGCACGTCAGTCTGTTCTGCTCACTCCAGCAAGGCCTCAAACAAGTTTCTCCAGGCATAAAGAAACACAATTATTCAAAACTAAATTTCTTGCACTTCTTTGCGGCGCTTCTGAGACCTCCTACTGTCACAGACGAGCTGCTTTACTAGGCTTACATGCAATGTATGAGGTAGGTGTTGCTATGTTTCCACAGTTGTCATATATCTCACAAAATAGGTAACTTTCTGCATTTTGACAAGACCAAATGAATATGAGTCTGGCTGGTAAAGATATTTTCATTCAGCCACAGCAGCAGCCATAAGAGCTAAGCAAGAGCTTATGAGGATGAGAAAGCAGTGGCCCAGCTGCATAAGGGCTCCTGAGAGCTACAGCACGATGCTTCAGCCCACAGCAAACAGCAGGAGAGGAGCTGCTCTCCCATGTCATCCACCCAAACAAACAGCACCGAACAATCGAGGAACAGTCACTCTCAACACACTGAACTTCCCAAACAGTATCTGGAAAATGGTGTTGTCATGGTCTCATACTCACAATAACAAACATACTGGCCATTGGCACAGAGTGAAAATATGCCTATCCATGAAATTTTTTTTCTCACAGACCTTTCTTACACTAGGAAAAAATTTATATATCTAATTTGAAATTACAGTTTGATGCTGCTTGCTGAATAAGAAACTTAAAGGTGGTGCAGAGCAGTTAATTAGTAATCAAAGTCTGACAGCTACAGCTGCAAAATGTTTGTATGATAATTTCAAAATTGAAAATTATTTATTTCACTCTACATGAAATTAGTGTACGCTCATTAGAAAGTCAGTGATTATCCTGAAAAGTACTGCAGGAACATTTTGGTAGCTGTGCTACAGCAGCAGAAATACACAACACATGACTCCAGGCCAATTACCATCACATCCTTGCTCATAATTTGGTGTCAGTCAAGTTTTTAGGTCTTAGTCTTACAGTTGAAAACATATTCAGCAGAATGATGTTTAACATGGTTCAAAATCAGAACGTTGCTGCATCCTGCATTAAATACATATGACCTACCAGTGTAGCACTTCCATTGTTAGAAACAAGCAGACAAACAAAATCACCAACCAGCCAAAAAAAACCACAAAAAATCCCCGAAATCCACTACTACTGACACACAAAAAAAAAAACCCAAACCTAATTGCAAATAAACAAATAATACAAGAAGCAAAAGAGATCCAGAATATTTTGCTAACTGGTGGCATTCTACTATAGTATCATTGAAAATTTTATTTCAACAAAATGGAAACATCAACACATATACTTTATGTTAAAAACATCTTAAAATAGTTTACACACACATATATGTAAACACACATATATACACACATACACACACAGCCCCATGGCCATGTACCAGTAACCATTTAAGGTTGATGTAATATTAAATATAATTGAGATTACAGTGAGGAAGTAATGTGCATTACCAAATGCTGATGTTAGACAGCAAATATTGACCTTTGAAATTTAACAAGTGAAAAGAGCCTTAATTTGCTTGTTATTCCAACTTTCTTTAACAATAAGTATGATAGCTTAGATAGCAAAAAGAAAAAAAAAACCCAAACCACAACCCCACAGCATTTGCCATCACTTTGCATTAACATTTTGACCAGTCAACAATTCAGCAGTGATGAAATGTGCAGTTTGATTCAAAGTAAGACAAGGCTATTTAAATAACTCAAAATAAGAAATGGTTATTGAAACATTAGAATTTTGATAAGCGATCACAGCTGCACTAGAATTAGTTTCTATAGCAACAGAGGAAATAATGTGGAGAATTGCACTGCAATACAAGATGGATTCCTTACAAACACTGATATTCAAATAGAAAACTTCAAAATTATTCACTGTGTTAAAATATTTTTATTAAAATAGATTTTCAAATATCCTATATCTTGTACTTCATATATTGCACTATTTTTGTTCTCTGGTATTCCATTCTAGTCTATCCATTCAAGTTTTCACACTGTTTCCCAATGTTTACCTTCCTATTTTAAAATTAATTAAAGTGCCTTATTCTGAAAAATACTGGATCTTTAACCTCAAATTAATCTTCATTTTCAATTATTTGTTTGTTATCCCTACATAGAAGCACACATTACATTTATTTTTCAAGCAGAGCTCTTGTGAGACAGCAGAGAATGCCTTGCACATACTATTCATAAGAAGATGCATCACAGCCATGAGAATTAACATCACTATGGAACTTCAGAAACTTACAGTCATGTGAGACTTGCAGGAGCTTTTATCAGTGTGCACTCTCATGTCCTAAGCATGATTAAGAAACCAGTGCAAACCTATTAGTATTCATGGACTGAATACCCATAAGATGGTAAGATAAAGCCTTTCATCTGAGCACATCTTTTAGATTTCAAGTGTTGCTCATTTCTAACACCAAGAATTATTGTTTCATTGCATCATCCCCGATTCCAGCTATTTTTGGCAACTAATTAAAAGCATATGCCTGAACCTTTTATGTATTTTGCCCTTATAATGAGACCTATTACTCTGGCTTATTCCATCCTTTTGAGTTCCAAAGTATCTTTCGAGTTACCATGGATACAAGTGATATGCTTTCTCCCACAACTGCTTTGTGTGCCTTATCGAACACCAGAAAACTGGCACAGTAGGAATCTAAGCCATCTATACAGGATGAATATCTAACCCCTTCAAGTGTTTGTCTTCGTCTTCCCACCCAAAAAAATAAAAATCAAACATGCCTACAGTACCATTTGTAATGAAATAAACAAGCAGGGGTTTTTTTTGTCTGAAATCCAGGACTTTTGCTCAAGGAAAACAAAAGAAAAAAAGATCCAGACATAAATTAATTTAATCTGACCAACACTGAAACAGTGTTGAAAAGAAAAATGGGAATCATTCTGAGTTTGCTGCTTATTTTGAGTTGACAGAGTTTAAGTGTTTCTACATCAATATATCCACAGAAGATGGAAAACACGGCAAATCTCAATGAGCATTTCTAAAAGGAGTCGCAGAAACATTACATGCAACTCTGAGATTATGCATAAACTAGAGTAAATAGAACTCCCATAAACTCCCTCTTTATACCAATTTCTTATGGACATTTTCAAATGCAGATTGCTTTCCAACAAGCTGGGAATAATTTGTACTTATTCAGTGGAGAAGAGGGCAGTTAAACAGATTTTTCCCATTATGCTTTTTGTATTCTGACCTCTTCTCAAAAACAAAAGACTCTCACTGAGACAGCAAAATTTACACAGTATTCAAAAACCAAGTGCTGATAGCATAATCTGAATTTATGTGTGAAAAGTAAAGGGGAATAACCAGAAGGAAAAACAAATTATTGTAATACAAACTTGACAGAAACTCAGAACTGTCTCCCAACTTTCAATGCATTAAATCATTGGAAAGACACCAACTGCGTAAATGAGTGTCATGGTGGCAACTAAGAGCAAGAAAGACAGTAAAGATTGAGTAGACAAACGCTGCTCTTACCTCTTTTCCTCAGTTATCTAAACTTCTCTAAGTATTACAACAAAACACTTAGCAAAAAAAAATACTTGGCTTCTTCATATCCACAGGCTCAACCCTGCTTTAAAATACAGAGAATGTGAAGTATAATATCTGAGCCAGAGACACTGATACATAAGCCCCAGACTCTTACCCTTGATAGTATTATGAAATAACTGTATCATTCTGCAAGTTTTCCACAAGTTTTCTATAAATTCCTTTACTTTATGAAGTAAAGAAACATTAAATATTTTCATTATTCTAACACTGTCAATGTAGGCTAGACTTATATTTCCCTGGATTTCTTTTAACCTTTAAATTCAACTTCTAACTGTCTCAAACTTCCTTTTGGGGACAAAAAAATCCACACAGTGCTTTTACTGTGAACTTTCAACTAGAATTAAATCTCACTTCTTTCTTTGTCCTCTGAAAATTTATTTTAAAAGAAAAAAAGCTAGAAAAGCAAGAGAACAAGGAAAAGGAACTCAAAATTGACATTGCTACATTGTGGCATTTATGCTAAGTGGTCAGTGCTACCAAAATACTACAGTTTTATGTCAGTGCCACTTACAAAAAAAAAAAAAAAAAAAAAAAAAAAAAAAAAAAAAAAAAAAAAAAGAGCATCTGGAACAGTGGAGATATTTACAGAATGGCTCAATACCCAGACTATTACATTCACTGCTACAAATACTATTATTTCTCCTCTGTATAATATTCTCCTGGACTATCTCCACTAGGCACAAAAACACACAAGAGATTCCCCCAGTCCTCTCAGAGAAGAATTAAAGAGCAAAGTACTCCTTTTTTGAGAAATAACCACTATTGTTACTATCCCTCTAAAGTTCCTCCTTTTCAAAATGTTGAAGTTCTCTGGAAATTGCCACAGTAGCTCCCAAGACTTAAGCGGCCAACGGATTTCCTTTAACATTTATAACAACTACTGTTGCTGTTTCAAAATATTTTCTTCTTCTAAAGTGCCTTTTCTTTAACAGGAAAGAAATGGCACCAGGAGAAGCAGATGATTGCTTCTTATTGCCAGTGAAGGGATTTCACTCTGAAAACAGTCAAGAGAGCAGCCAGTATCAAATAGCAGGATGATGAGTTTCTCTGAAGGAGAGCATTAGATACCCATCTCTTAACAGATTAACTGTTCCTCAATTAAGAGGGAGAATGACCACCAGCACAAAGCACCTCTTCAAACTTTACCAGTGCTACCCAAGAATTATCTGCTGACCACATTTTTGTGTGGATATACAATTCCTGAACCAAGAGTTGAGAGAAAAGAAAATAATATATCAGAGCAGTATTATCAACATCATAAGAACAGCTTTTAAGTCATACATACACTTGCAAATTTTCATGGGATTATTGCTATATTAAGATGTAAGTAAATGAAAATTGTAAAGTCCAAGGAAAAGACATCATTATTCTCTCTCATTCTTATAATCTAAAGCTAGTTCCATTCTGGCATTATGTATAGCATTTAACAAAGCCAAATACAAAGGATTCTAGGCAAAATAGTTTTGAGAAGGTGGGTAAAAAATAGTGCAAAATTAGTCTAGTTTTCTGGTTTGTATCAATCAGATGTTGAAAATAAGTGCAGTAGTATTTTTTAAAATTTTCATTTAATTCATCAAATTGCCACAAATGCTACAGATGCAACAGAAACACTTCGAAATATAATAAATCTTTAGAGAATGCAACATAGATGACATTGTAGTTTTCACTCCAGAGTAGTGGGTTTTTTCTATAAAAATTCACAGGAAGAATTTGGGCAAAATTCTAAAAAGATACTTTTTTAAAATCTTACTAGCACAGTGCTGAGGATTTAAAAGCTAAGTTCAGAAGTCATTATTTTTGCTACCAAACTACAGACTGAGCAGAACACAGGGATAACCAAAAAACTTATTAGATTAACCATGAAGAGAACGGCACAGAAATTTTGAGCAAAATCAAACACCATTACAAATCATATCTTCCTAGAAGATGTGAAGAAATTGGCCTGATCCCTAGAGTAAATCTTGACCAATCTGAACCAGAACAGACACAATCCCTCTTTTTTGGCCAAAAGCCACAGGGTTGGTCCTGGCCTTTTGGTTGCAAGTTTATTTTCTGGTACAGATGTCAATGCTTTGCAGCAGCCAACAGCAATCGTGTCACCTGTTCAAATCACACACATCAGCTGTATTTGTTCGGGCTGAGCAGTTTCAAAGGAAAGAAATTCACACCTGAAGTCAGCCTCTTGAAGACATGATCCTTTTGTAGTTTCATTCTCCAAGATTTGGATTTTTCAGATACACATGCTCTTATCAGCTCTATTTTTAACCTGCTGCTCATATAGGATACTTAAAATTCTGAACATGTTTACATTATCCATCCAGCAGGCTAATGGAACTGCATACCAGACAGTCATGCATAATTCAAATCAATATCCTCAGGCTTGCAACTCTAAGTCAAAGCTGCCTTTAAATAAGCTGGGTGTGACTTTAACATGAATAAAATGTATCTAATTTTTAACCTTTATCTGACAAATTGATATATTTGCAAAGGAATGTGATAAAACTTCTTTAAAAATTAAAATAATTAGGAAATCATGATAATTGAAAATCTTTTACAAAATACTTTGAAGGATAAAATTAAGAATGGTTCAACAAGACTGAAACCAAAGGTCAAAATGGAGAGCTGGGTCAATTTTTTCAAGCAAATTGTACAAATATATACACAAAAACACATGCTGCTGAACTACAAAGTGGTGAGAGGGTGAATGCAGCAAGATTTTCTATTTACAAATTTAAAGACCAAGCTTTAATTGAATTGGGCATAGGTGACCACACAGAAAATCTTATACCTAGTTAACCATGTCTGCTAGCTTCTCTCAAAGGACCAGAATCAGATTTTCCATAATAAAATAATTTTCCCTTTAAGGTTTCCTGTGTGATTTCATGAGACTATGATTCCTTCACAGCAGATAATCTTCAGCTGCACCAAAATGACCAGAAGCATGGCAATGACATTAGCTAAGGATCCATTTCCAGCTTCTAAATACAGTGGAGGAAAGGTAATTGCAAAAAACCAATCCCACCCCCAAAAAACCCAAAAGCTTGCCTCAAACTAAAAGGACAGAAACCAAAAAACTACTTCAAGTTGTATAACATATCATGCTTACTCTTTCCCCAAGGAAAATATTCCAACAAATCCTAAAATTTAGGATAACTTCATAAGACAAGTGTTTCAAATAGCAAATAAGAACTCATTTTGCAAGAAAACAAATTATGGATCTTTGCCTCCACAGAAGCTACAGACCCAATTTTATATTGTTTACTCAGATACAATATAGTCTCCAATAATATACTCAAAGTAGCTATGAAAATAGTTATCCTAACAATAAAATTCATGTTATCAGATTAAAATGGTAACACCGTTCAAGTTGTGTAAGGGCAAAATATTCATTAAACCATTCCAAGAGAATACTTACAAGATAGTTATAGCATGTCTATGAAACTTATACATATGCATAAGGAAAATAACCTACATTAGGTAACCAAAGAGAAAAAAAGTTCAGTTACAAAAAACCCCTAATGTATTTTTACAAAAGAGAAGGTTAAAATGTAATGTGCTTAGAATATAAACAAACAGTCCTAATGGTAACCTCTCCTTAACCTACAGGGAAAATGCACAACTGGGAGGCAAACTTTAGTTTCAGATTAGAGTTAAAAATCCTCTGGTTTTAACCTTTAAAGGTGAGAAGAATGCTCCATTTATCCACAGCTGCTATGGAGGAAGAACTGGTAAGCCATTCTTTTGTAATATTCTTATGCAAAATTCAAGATCAGGCTGGATGGGGCCTGGATCAGGACAACCTGATCTAGTGGGTGGAATCCCTGCCCATGGCAGGGGTTTGGAACTAGATGATCTTTAAGGTCCCTTCCAACCCAAAACATTCTATTATTCCATGTTGTGAAATCTGTTCTAGTTTTCAGTTCTCATATTTGCCTAAATTGCTCCATTGTGCTAATCAAGCAGCATGACTATTCTCAGGAGGTAAGCAGAGTACTGGGTAAAATTTCTTTTCCCAAGTACCTAAGAATGTCTACACAGAGATTTCCAGTCTACTGTTCAATCTCTTTTCTTAGTCACTCCTTCCATGATAGAGCCATGAACTCTCAGAATCAGCAAAAGCACTTGGTTCATCAAGGAAATGGTCTTTACAGCTGATACAGTACTATCTGTTGTGATAACAAAACAGTTCTACATTTTATGAATGTAGAGCATCTATTTTAAATATAAACTATTTCAGTCACTATTTCAGTCTGTGAACTTTTCCAAATCAATGATCTTTAAATTCCAGATTCAAATAGGAAGAGAGGTATTAAAAGAATAAGTTTACCATAAAATGAAAACTTTCCTGTTATCATTAATGTATGATTTACATCACTTCAGAGATGTCACATTGCTAAGGGTGACTTTCTTCAAAGCCCTCACATCAATGCAAGGATATTTCTTCAAAGAACTCAAGATGCTGGCAGGAGGAACCTAATCTGAGAGACTGCTTTGCTTACTTGTACACATCATGAGAAAAAGCCCATTCCCATTCGAAGACAGTTTTTCCTCCTCTTTGGAGCTGGTCTAGCTGGAAAAGGAATTTTTTCTATGGAAAATCTTGTCATCATCCCTAACTCTGAGTTTTGTTACTAGGGTTTCTTCTCTCAGCAGTATATGATATGCACACTTTAAACAGCATCTTTTTCTTCCCAGCATGTCTGCTGCTCTTCACAGGGTAAACCCATGATTTCAGAATTACCCAAATTCATGCTATCAAGCACTTTCATGCGCTTCCTTTGGCTGAAAAGATTGCACAGCTTTGATACTACCTATCTGGCTTCTAAACTCACAAGTCCTCTAAGTAAATCCTTTCTCTTCCAAACTGTGTTTCAACTCAGACATGGATCTCCTTTGCATTTCAATCCCTGTTTATGTCTTGCCTCCTCCATAAGATTCCTCAAGAAAATGCCATGAGTAATACTGAATTGCACACGTACTTTCTACCCCCATCTGTGAATTCAGCCTATTCCAGGACTCAAGAATTTGTAAGCATTACGCATACACGTAAAGAAGCTAACCTCAACATGATCATACCCCAGTTGCTTACAAGAAAAGTTCCTTTCTATCAGGAACATCTCACAAGACAAACAGTTATACTTTCTTGGGAAGGAAAAAAATATTTTAATTCTGTAACACTGAATAAAAGACAGAGCAAGAGTTAATCTTTAAATCACCTTAGACTCTGCAATGCTCAGTTGAGTATATTTTGTGGAAACACGCATCGTAATTTCAAGCACTTAAGAGAACTGTCTTCCACTATTACAGAAGAACAATAGAGGTCTGTCATAATGCACTAGGAAGCTACTGTGGAACTCAGAAAAATCCCACTAAACCCCAAGCAAAAACTTGGGTAAATAAAAAAACACAAGAAAACCCAAACGCACAACATCACAGTCACTAAGTAGAAAGCATTGCAAATCAGGTTAGACACAATTCTGCATGTCCTTGAATTACAAAAGTATCTTTTTTACAAAACTACCCTTAAATATTCCCTTGATATGGCAATGGATTCAACAGCCACACTCCCCAAAAACTTCAAAGTCACAAGATACCATCATTCTCCAATTTTTAAGGGCTGGGAGCCAATGAAAATTTGTTTCAATTAACCAGAGGAGGCAGACACACTTGTTCAGGAATCAGAACTTTGTATCATTTGCATCACTGCACTCTCCTGTACACTACAGGAAGATTTTTAATTACTCCTAGAATAAAAAATGTCAGGTCTATATGCCCACATAAAAAAAAAAAAAAAAAAAAAAAAAAAAACAAGAACGAAGAAGCTGGACCAATTAAAGAAATACTGTAACTAAAAAATCCCCCAAAATCTCCAAAAAGTACATCAGTAATATGAATTGATGGTACACAAGTACTATCACATAAGATACACAAGTAGGAATATCAGGAGTATTCACAGCTGCAACATGACTCAGCCTTAAAAATACACTCTGAAGCATTTAGAAATACAGCTCTGAAGGTGTCTTAAGACTTATCTTAAATCTCTTCACTAAAGAACCTTTTAAAGTACCTTGAATGTACTATTTGAAGCCCTAAGCCTATCCAAAGTTGCAGAACAAAATGAGTACTTCCTTCCAATAGGTGTTACACCAGAGAAATCTCACAGGTAATCTGATAAAGACACCTAAGAAAAAAGTGGGTGGCCACCTTTTTCCTAAATACTCTTTTCACTGAATTTATTTATTTCTTTAACACCTCTTAGAGGAAAAAGAAGATAAATAACTATTTATGACTGAGTATTCAAATGAGCTTTCAGTCCTTCAGTGTGACTACCACTACACAATTCTGTGCCACGGCAGACATATTTTTTGCCTGTAATTCTTATTATCTGAACTTTACTGAGACCAATTTTGACAGAACTTCCTTATTTTGCTGAACACAATACAGCCATACAGAGGCCCTCACTCTATAATTTCAAAACAGTCAGTTTTCATTCACACTTGGCTTGAAAAGAGATCTACTTACGTGCAAGGAATAATGATAGAAACTAAACTGCAAAACGTAGAGTTATCATGGAATTCACTGAGTGAATTCCTCTCTGAGTCTGTCCAAAGACTTTCACCTCAGCTTGGTAAGTCTGAACAAGTAGGATCCTGCTTCACAGAATGTATTTACTAATGAAAACTCGCCAGGTTGCTTAAACAGACTGGGGAGATTCACCTCTATACTGCTTCTGAGATGCTTGTGAAAGAGCTTTTAGTGTTTACATTGGAAAGATACTATGAGGAAATCTCTATATATACTTTAAGTAATTCAGTGAGGAGACTTTTCCTGAGACAAGAAAACTAACAAGACAGAAAAAAAAAGGCAAAAAGCCGCATAAAGAATTAGATCCAAGAGATTCCAGAAGAACAGTCGCCTTCACGTGCAAAGATTGACACTGAGGAACAAGGCAAACATATGTCCACAGACACATCAACATAAAGTGCCGAAAGCCTAGAGAAGAATAGAAGGGGAGAAGACAAACTACAAAAATAACCATATTCTACCTTCACAATATGGAAAAGATGGATAAAATCCAGTAGCATATGCCTGCTAGAGCAGCAGATTCTCATTTAAGAGAACTTATGTTTTCTCGCTGCCGTCTTTTAGTGCTTCCATATGTTTCAAAAAAACCTTGTGAAATCTAAGGCACTTGGGCCAATCTCAGAAATAACATGTCTTCAGCCAGGGGGCTTTACCAATTGAGAAGTTGAAAAAAGATTTTAAAACAGGCTGGAGATGGAACCTGTGGTTGTACTGAACTGGTAAACTATAGCTAAATAAAGTATATCTAAGTATGCTAAATAAGCAAGTGAGCTTACTCCTTTTTTCTTCATAATGTGACTTATTTTGCCTCAAAATGAGATCAATTCTCCTTGCTAGCTCCTAATCAGGAATTTTGCACAGCTTTTAAAAGGTAATGCTTTAAGCACATCACAAATTAACTATGAAAAAAACCAAATTGTTTTCTTCTCCTCTTCTACCTTTCTCATCTCAGGGGATTCAGACAATCTTGATTTCAGAAACAAAGACCTGTCAGATGCCTGGAAAACTGTGATTTCAATATATTTCAAAATATAATCAATACATTTCAAAATACAATCAATAGGATATATTGAAATGTAATTTCAATATACCCTAACATATCTAAGTTTCAAAACTTCAATTTTTAGGAATTTAGATGACACCTTCCTTAGAAAAAATACATTGCTTATGAAGCTTATGGAGATACTAAAAACACAACAACTTGTCAGTATAATGCTTGGCTATTCAAAGTTGAGGAAGCAGCCACTACTGGAGACAAAGAGGCCAATTCAATATAATACTGTATGTCTTTTTGAAATTCAAATTATTAAGAAGGTATGGTCCATTTAAGATCCCAATATAGATACTAAAAAATATTTCTATAATGAAATACAAAGTTTGCCAATTTTAAATATAAAATTTTTACACTTCCTTACCCCTTAGACTCCTTTTTCAATTCATAAACTCTTTGTCAACAGAAATATCTTATGGTGCTGTTTTTCCTTGCCTTTTTTCCCCCTTTATTTTTATTCTTTATTTTCTAAAACAAATGCATAAATATTACAGTCTATATTAATCCCCTCTTCCAAAATATTACAAACAGTTGGAACACATAAAGACAATACTACATATTCAACACTGAAATGGTAGGAAATAATATAGGAAGCAGAATACACATTATAAAAACCTAAAAGGAAGTTTTTTCAGGAAAAGCGGAAAAATAGGTCACTTCAGCAAGTATCCATACCTGACTGGATAATATTAGAAAATACGAAACCAACATTATTGGCAAAATTAAGATTTCAAATTTCAAGCTGACCCTGGAATTTTGGACCTAAGCACAGAGATTGAGCCACACATTCTGTAGTTGCACAGGTTTTTGTTTTCTTAGATTAAAAACTTTTGGTCTTTTGTGCAAGAGTTGAAAATTTCAGGTGTAAACCTCTGTACCATTTTAAATGTTGACATTTCTCATCAACTTGATTTTCTATTGAATTAGATTTTCCTTTAGTGATACTCTGGAATTAAGCCTGTCCATGA
Source organism: Ammospiza caudacuta (assembly GCF_027887145.1). Lineage (NCBI taxonomy): Eukaryota > Metazoa > Chordata > Aves > Passeriformes > Passerellidae > Ammospiza > Ammospiza caudacuta. Next base: position 26,847,445 of record NC_080595.1, read on the forward strand.
GGAGTTCACTGCAAAAGTTTTATATTTACAATGGCCTACAGTCTGTAGAAATACTTGCATCCAAGCACAGTAGTCATTTATTTTTCATTTTGTGCATCTATATATAAACATGTAAAAATCTAAATGCATCAAATGTGCAATACAACATATTAATTAGGTCAGACATTGGCCAAAAGCAGGTATTTGTGAATGAAAATTCAAACCCCTGAATTGCAGAGAATCATCAAAAGTGCTACTAGAACATTCCATCATGAAAATACACCAACAAAGCCTGCAGAACATATAGCTTTCTTCATTTCAGTATTAAAAACATTATACAAAACGCCATGCGGGTTCGATACAAATATGCTGAAAAGAAAGATTAATATGGCCATCTAGAGGAGAAAAGAATGCTATGAAAACATACGACACAATTTTTCAGGCTTCAGAATATGATGCTTTTAGAGGCATGCAGCCAGAAAAAGGATGTAATAAACAAATTGCAGAACTGATAACAAGCAAACCTTAAAACAATACGTTCAGACATTCTGGTGGTCTGAATGATGCAAACATATTAATATTAAACACGTTGTTAGCAGGACAAGCAAAACATACAGGGTGTATTAATAAAAACAAGATTATGTTCTTGTCTCTGCTAAATTTTGTGAATGCAGAGTTAAGTACACATACATCTAAACAAATGAATTTTAAAAGGCAGAAGTTCAGAGTAAACAGTTATCAGTAAAACTGTTTATTGACTCCTTTAAAAACACACAGCTCACTACTGCAACATAGAACATGTCAGAGAGATTAGCTGCTGAAGAGAAAATTCAGCAGAAAAATACAAAATTTTCTGAAAACTAAGTATCATTTCCATTACTCATACTACTCTATCTTTGATGGAATTCATAGAGTCATGGAATCATGGAATGGTTTGTGTTGGAAGGGACCTTACAGACTACCTCAGTCCAACCTCTCTGCCCTGGACAGGGACACCTTCCACTAGACCAGGTTGCTCAGAAATCCATCCAACCTGGCCTGGAACACTGCTAGATGTGCAGCACCCACAGCTTCTCTGGGTAATCTGTTCCAGTGTCTTGCTACCCTCACAGAAAATATTTTTTTCCTAATATCTAATCTAAATCTACTATCTTTCAGCAGATCTTCCAGATCTCCTTAAAAGAACACTCCCCCTTGGTCCTTATTCTTAATGATCAGGGGCTGCTTTACTGGCAACGAGCAGGAGGAAAACAGAGATGAGACAAAAATTAATTCTGTCCTCTCATCACTTCACTTTAACACTATCAAGTGTTATATGCTCAACATATGGACTGATCAGTGCCTTACTATGGAAGCACAGCCAAAATGTTAAAGACTTAGAAGTAGGAATGATAAAGCACATATGAGAAAAAAGAAGCACACAAAGTCAAATGCACTGACAATTTTTTCTCATATTAAACAAAGTGCATAGGAACACACTGCTTGTTCCACAGAAGAGTCAATAAAAGGGTCAATCATCTGTCTTTACACTTCTTATAAAAATAATTCAATACCTCTAAAAGCCGAGTATTTAACAGAAAAAACTCAGTGTTCCTGTGGCATTAAGTCTTCTACAGATTTTCTTCCAAATTTAAGGAACAGTAAAGCTTTGTATTTTTAAAAATCACAATGAAACATCTGGAATGCTGATGCTTCCCCCTTGGAATCAGATTTTTAATGTCTTCTGTTAAGTGCTTCTCTGAACACAAATGAACAGCTTGGTAGTAATAATCTCTCCTTTATTTCTGATTGCAGGCCTTCATGAAGTTGTCACCTCTTTTTATCAAAGTTCTACGTTGGGCAGCTTTCCCTCTGTAATGATCATCACATAAGGCATACGCTGTCTCTTCCTCTATTCTAAGACATTTTTATCATTGTGCAAATATTCTTTGAAGTAATTTAGGAAGAACATAAAAAGTACTAACACTAATTATTCCAGCATGCAACCTTCAGGTCACTGAGAAGTGAAAAATGTTAGGTTGTTAATCTGCTACAACGTCCAAAACTTTTTTTTCATAGTATTGAACATAATTTTGTTGAGAATAATGGATTAATAAAATGAGACAAACTCCTCAGTCTAATTTGCAAGCATTTTGCCGAACATACGGTGTAGAATGATTGCAGGCTGTCAAAAAAATAACACTGTTTATTCTCCATTCCTTGTAAAATGTGGGAAGAGAATGCTCTCATAAGGAGCAGCAAAAGCAAAATACTGACATTATTAAAGTTTTGTGCAAGTAGAAGTATGTGGTTAAAAAAAAAATCTAAGTTTTTAAGTTAGAATGTTGTGATAGCTTTTGTTTTAGAAGGTTTTTTTTGCTTCCAAACCCTGAATGCTCTTTCATTACAATAAATTTAAAAATGGCATTTATATTCAGCCTGCTTCCAGAATGGACAGAGCATTGAAAAAGAATAGCACCTGGTGACAGATATATTTAGCAATAGAAGAACAACAAAAAACAAGGAGGGGGTAACAACTGTAACTTTCTGGATGCAATATTTGGAGTTGCCAAAAAGGTTCTTTTGTCTTAGGTTGTAATCCTGATACAGATTTCCAGACTGGAAATTATCACTCCCCAGGATAAAAATCAGTAAATATAAATTCTGATGACTTAAAAGGACGATAAAGAACACAATTATTAAAAAAAAATAAAATTGGATACAGGCTAGCACAATGCCTTTGAAGCTTAACTCCTATAGGGCCAAAGTAAAAGGCTCAGATGAACTCAGGACTTTTCACTGAGAAGATGAACTAGATTGGATTTAAAAATCAGAGCAATTACAAAATTGAAAGAGGGATGTCGTATAACTATGGCTATTTTAACAACTAGCCTCAGCAGTCTGCAGAGAGAGAAACACCTTATTCTAGATATCTGAAAGGAGTCTGCCTGAGTAATTCTCTTATAATTCATATCTGGTATTATTTGCTAATCATTTTTCCATCTCCTGTTAATATACATCATCATTCTTTCCCAACAGTGACAGAAGCCATAAAAAAGCCTTTCACATTCCCTCCACCAACACTGTTGAGAGATCTCAGTAGGTATCAAAACCAAACACACTTTTAATATCGCTATTCCTTCTCCATCACAGTGTTCAAGAATCAGTTTTTACCACCTGACCTCACCTCTGCATCTCCTTCACTCTTCGTTGGAACTCAGACTACCTGCCTTCCTGCAATTTAACAGCAAAGGAAAGAAATGAATTTTCTCATGATCAGAAGAGAATCCTTTTACTCTGCAACTTACTTGAAATATGGTTTTCATGTCCTTCAAGTTTTAGCTTAGAATCATGAATGACTGTATACTAATTTCAAATTTCAAGGGCAAACAGACTTTTATATAATTTAATTATATCAAATTGTAGAAATTGTAAATTTTTTTCAAGCCCTTCTGGACTGTATAGAATATTTAAGGTGAAATATCTTGTAATTACATATACCCACTTTTTATTAGAAAACATCAAACACCAAAAAACTTTTGCATTTTAACATACTAAAGAAAGACCAAAAATACCTTACTATAATATAGTACCTGTATCAGAATGTGACTTTTCCCTAGCTCCAGGAAAAACTCGCTTTTCATGCTTGAAACTGGCTATGGACGCAGTTCTCACACAACTACTTTCAAATACAAAAAGCATATTGACAAAATATCGACAGCAGAATTCTCAGCCTCTACATCAAGTATAGTCACCCCAAGTGAAAATCAAGAAATATATAGCATGTAAGAAAACATTCACTGTTTAAATACAACTTTTACCACCATGGAAAAATACATTAACCTAATCTTTATAGTAATTTCCTTGTGTCATTTCAGGAGAAGAAAAGATACAGAACATTCCAGCAATGCACACTGCAATGACCATATGCACTGTAGCCAATAACCAATTCCATTCACTTTTTTGTTAGAACAACTTATCAATACAGAAATAACATGTCTTCTTTGTATTTATAATACCACAAATTCAACAAGAGTTGCCATGTTTCCTTCCTAAATAAAAACAGCTTAAATTGCCCCAAAAATGAAATGAATAATGATAAAATTAAATGAAACTTAATATAACAAGATATTTTATCATTTGTAGCATCTCTGGAAGAATGTATACAAGTGTGTGCTTTTCTTATTTTTTTTTTTGGGCATGCACTAATAGAAGAGGTGTCTGGATATTTCTTGCAGACATTGACTATTTGCTAGCCAAGCTGCTCTCATCTTGGACTTACTTATCCAGAACACAATTGTGAAATTTGGAATAAAAGGAAGGCTTTTAAATAGCTCTTACCTTCATCTATTGAGGCTTCACTACTGTATCCATCATATTCTGCAGACAGGGGACTATATTTTTGTCTGGTTTCCCATATATAGTTTTTTTGCTGTCTGCCATCCACCACTGGCAGCCTGGAACTCTGGGTTCTAGACAGGGCCTCATGATATTTACCCAGTGCTTCATCTTCACTCTCAGATGATGAACCATGCTGGTCTTTACTCATATAAGAATTGTCTGTTTGAATAAAATAGAGCAAATCGACTACAGCTCAAAATAGAATACAAGAAAATAACCATAAGAGGTTATCATTGAAGATATTTAAGCCATTTCAATTAAAATTTCTGTAATATTTTAAAAATACCTTGTTGTAATCACAAGCATTGTGATTTTGTAATTGGTGAGAGCTGTTCTCATTTTCTAGAAGACCTGAAAGATTATTAAGCCCTAAAAACCACACTAGCACTTATTCAACAAAAACCAGATCAATTCATGTAAGGTGGCACATGGACATTCTTGAAACCCTTCATGAAGTAGGAAAATGCTCAAAATAATTTATGTCAAGGAAATTCAACACTGCTGCAACATTACATTTGGATACCTTACATATCAAGCAAGCAGCTCCTGATCCTAGCTGATTCCCAGCTGATTTTTGCTGTGAGCATGTAGCATAGCATAGAAATGAAACTGATTCACAAAAAGAAGCCTACAACAAAATAATCTTTAGGATAGTTATGCCAGTAGTGCTTAAACTCACAAAACAAATGGGAAAATGCTAGTGAAAGATGTTTGCATGCACAATTCTATTTAACTTACAATAAACAGCTCCTTATTCAATAACTGAAATTAATGCAGATTTTTACTGCAGACATCTGGCAACAGCAAAAATTACATGGGAAAAAAAAATCTATCTAGTTAATTCTTTTATAGCAGTTCTGCAGTGCCTACTCCTGTGGCCAACGTTTTCCAACTACATCTCAAGCATGACTTCCTCCCACAAATCAAAGATTTGCTGTATTTTTATTTCTGTAAAGGGAAGATTTCCTCCTCCCTTCTTCCAAAGTTCAATTGGATTCTATCCACATTTAATATCCCTTGCAGAGGTTCTGTAGATCTCAGACTCTAATAGGCATTAAGAGTTCATGTGAGCTCAGAAGTTAGCATTACCTCCACTCTGAGAGCAAACCTATGGTATATGATTTGCCAGTGCATTTCCATTACCAGCAGAGCTTTGAGGTGCCCATAATGCTGTTTCTCAGCTCCTGAATCTGAGGGAATGTTGTCTAACATGCTACCCAGCCACACTCAACTGCTTCTCCCTTCCCTGCTTTTATGCCCTCAGCTCCAGATCTGTGTTTCCACTCCCATTAGTGTCTGTCTTCATGCCCAGTCAGTCTTACTCATCTGGCTGAGTATTCCTGCTGAAAGAGAGATTCAGCTTATTCAAAAGCTAGCCAGTTAAAATTAAATTAAATCAATGTATGCCAGCCATCTAGATCTCTTTTACTGTCAAGTGTTTGCCTCTTAGTACTACAGAGGTCTGTCCTTCCTACTTTTAGGAATCACTTCCCATAGAGATCTTTTTCTCCCTGGTACTCATACAGAAAAAACTCTGCTGCAAGTTTAGGTAAGAAATCTTTTGGAAAGCTACATTTATACAAGCAGAATCCTATGCCAAGTTCCTGTCTCCCAGCCACACACTCCAAGTTCTTGCTCCAAGCACCCACATTTGGTTTCTTATGGTGATTTCCTCTGTTCTCTTTGGCTGTTCAATCCCAATGTCTTTACTTGCACCTAACCAACTACTCATGTAACCTTGGTCTTTGACCTTTAGTCTCTCCACCTTCATATGAAGTTCTCAGTTCTCTCCATAGCTGTCACCTTTCCTAGTTTAGATCCCAATCTACCACGTGCATCAGGTCCTATTGTTCATAAGTTTCTGTCCTCACATAGAATATGTTTATTCTCAATTCTTCGGTTCAAACTCCCAGAGTCCATCAGTAACCATAAGCATCAAAGACAGGGTAAAACCTGCTCTGCTCTTCAATCCCTACAATGAAGCATATGAGTGCAAATGGGATGGTCAGTGAATTTAACAAGCAAAGTATAAGAAGTGTTTACCATGTCTTTTCAAAAAGCAAACTTTCCAAAAATTTACAACTTTGTCAGACTTAGGTGTTTTTCATAGAAGAACATGGGCATCTCTGACATGGGAGAAGGGCTCTCCCACATCTCAAGCACATATTCCAATACCTAAAGGTGCCACAGCATCTTTGTAAACCTGAGGTGAAATCTACTTTTTTTTTCTGTAGAAATACCCAGTATATTTTTTCCCATTACCTATTTTTTGGAAACAACTAAAGATTTTAAACTATAACTTAAGAAAAAAACAAAAAACAATAGGATCTCGGACAGAAAGAATGCCTAATTTCCTCAAAATTCTTTCAAATTTGGCACATAATTTAGGAAATTCATAAGTAAGAAGTAAGATCTTGCAATGGAAATTGTCAGAAAATCTTATCTGTATGTGGGGCTACCAGCACGACACACAATGTGTACAACAACTTATTTTACTAATTATAGGAAAAATGGTGCCTTAAAAGACCTCTAAGGAAAAACTAGATCTTTCAGCTCTAGACTATTAATTCAAGTCTAGCAGATATGGTTCTTCCCATTTATGGATGGCTATAAAGCAAGTTCAATTTCAGTGATTATTTACTGAAAATATCACACCAAGTAGGATATATTCTGGCTAACATGTTCACTGCAAGAGGCTGCCCAGAAAAAGGAATCTCTAAGTGTTTTGCTGTAACACAAGGTAAAATTTTGTATTTCATATAGCCCTCCAAGGGTTGAAACCTGCCACATTGGAACTTCTACAGATTCACACAACTATAATTAAAGCAGAGCATACCAGGCCTAAAATACAGTGCCAGACATCAGTATTAGGTGCCTCCTTTAACATTACAAGAAATGTATTCACAAATAGGAAATCAGGTTCATTAATCAGCCTGCATAAAGAACGGAATAGTATAAAACACGGCAGCAACATGTTTGAAAGAAGAGTTGAAAGTACGTCTCTAATAATACACTGATTTTTCTAAGCATCCAGAAGTTCTCAGTGATAGCAGGTTTTTATTTTTTCTCCAGTTCCTATCATAAAAGAATGAGAATGTATACCATTATTAGAAATCATGAAGCAAGACCTCTTCAGAGGACTTAAATACCTCCTCAAAGTTTAAACATAAGCTATTCATGCAAATACTTTTTTTTTAAATTACAAAGCAGATAAGTTTCAGTTTCTTGGGAAAAAGTAGCTTCCTGTACATTAAGAAAAAAAAAAAAAACACAAAAAACTCAGTTTAGTGCCTTTGCTTGCCACTTCTCATTGGATTTTTACACCTTATTTGGAAACTTGGCTAAGACAATTTATGTTCTTAGCAAAACCTTTCCTTTATTTGGCTGACACAGGTCATGAGCAATTATTAATCTATTGAAAGCTAATAATTTGTTTATTATGGACCCTAAATGCCATTTTTGACAGAATATACTTTACAAATCTATTATTATGTAATGAAATAGATAAGATCATAGTTTATCATACAAACATGGAAAACACTCCTAATTCAAACTTAAAAAAACCAACCAAACAAAACCAAACCAAAACTCAACAAAGCAGATAACTGAAATTTTCTGAAAAGGAAAACAGACACAACTGAAGGAAAAAAATGGGTTTCTATTAGGAAATCATTCATTTCTTTACAGAATCAGCACCTGGAAACATGGAAAAGCATGTGTTGCTTTCTAAACTTTTAGTATGCAATGTGCAAACGTATGTAAAATTGCAAGGTTTTAGTTCTTCCTTACAAACTGTTATTGCAACTCCCTTATCACACTAAGACTGGATGTTGAGGACAGCGCAAAAAGTATCCATAACAACAACACACAGGTTTTCTTTTAAGACTACAACTTTAAGACAAGCCTCATTCACTTCTTTCTATACTTAAAATCACTTAATTGCCATTTCTTATTGAGTTTCTCATTTCTCATTGTGTCTTGAAATCATTATCTCACATATCCCAGAAATATTCTGAAGATCTACTGTAATGTAAATGCAAAAGAAGTTATTCCTTTTACTGTCATAGCACATTTCATGCAATGCTTTTAAAAGAAATGAAATAAAAATAACTTTCACAGAACAAGTATTAACTTCCAGTATTAATTAATTCATAGTTTTCAGCAGAAACCACACAAGGCAGAGAAGGCAAGAAAAACTGTATAAAGAAAGAGTAGAGTTAGAACATAGAAAAGGCATTTATTAATCAGTTCCTTTAAGTTATACTGTGGAAAGTAATTAACTTCCAAGAAACATCAACATAATTAGAAAATGAAGCACTGAAACAAACCTGGCCCTTTCACTGACAGGAAACACTATTATTAAATGTGTAAATTAGGTGGAAAAAGCAGGAAATATCATAAGTTTCAGGAAAGGCTGAAGAATGCAGTTTGCTGACAGACTCCTCACCTTTTCCTGCTGTCTTCTTATTACATAGCTCTCTTTCTAATTTCTTTGAGTTTTTCCTTTTGCCCTCATTTGCAATTGTAGTTGACACACTGCCTTCATCCTTTGAGACGGGTTTTCTTTTTCTGTCAAAGAAGGCTTCAGATTTCTTTTCTTTGATTTCATTAAGGCAACTGGGATGGTCATTGTGCATCTTCTTCAAGCTGGAATCTGTTAATTTCTCCTTCTGTACAAGCTTTGTTTCTACATCTTGGGGAACATTCATACTGTGCACTTTATCAGAATCTTTAAAATCAGCTCCAAGTGAATGCGGTTTGATTTTTTTATGCTCACGATTCTTAGAATTATCTGATACTGCATATAAACAATTATCTTGCTCCTCTATAGATTGTTCCACTGTAAGTTTTTTACTTTTCAGGTTACTATCCTTCAAGAACTTATCATTTACAAAACACTCATTTCCCCCTACTATTTCCCTTTTAAAAGGTCCTCCTACAGTCTTCGAATCCTGATGTTCTTCTGTATCACTGAGAGGATTATTATGATCTGTGCCTCTTAACTGGCACTGGTTTTTGTTCAAGGCATGGTCAGATACTCCAACTTGACTTGTACCACTTTTTACAAAATCTAACGAATTAGAATTATGAGTCTCTTTATGTTCTGCAGCACCTCTCTTAGTTTTCATATTAATTTCCTGAGAATGAGTTAATGAGGGTGTGTGTTCCTCTCTGCCTTCCACAGGTTTCTCACTCTGCGTTTTGGAGCTCTCATCCTCTGCCCGCAGGCCATTGATCATGCTGGTCACTTGCTCTGTCACTGAGTCAGCTACAGAGTAGCCAACCTCGCCAACAACACTGGCCAGGTCATCCACAGCACTGCTGAGCGTGTCCACCAGGGAAGACACCGAGGGAAGGCTCAGATTTTGCTGAAGGTTTCTAAAAAACGCCATTTGTCCGGCCTATCCAGCAACAGATCTTAACACTGACAGGTGCTCTCTTTCACAAACTGACCACCCCTGTTTCTTCAATTTCAGAGCTATTTGCCTTCTCTATTTCAAAAGCCAATATATTTACCAGGGGAAGTTTCAGCTTTTCTCTTTTCATTCAATTATCATTGCAAACAATAAGAAAACAGCTAAATAAAAATCTTGAAGCCACAATCAACCAGCAAAACCATAGTCTTTCATCAACTGCAGCATCAACTAGCCATAATAAAATTCATTATTTTCAAAAACAAGACACCTGTGTGAAGTGGAATTTTTTTGAATTCTAACCTGTGAAGAAGAAGTTATGAGACATTTAAATTTTCATCAGTGTCATGTCACACTAAAACAGGCTTTTAACATAACACAACACACATCGTAGAGACTTCTTCACCCCAAAATATCTGTTGTCTTTTACATAAGCTAAGATGCTTTGGAATATCAAGACTTGTTTTGTAGCAAAAAAGAAAGTTAATATGACAGACAATTTCTGGGGAGAACATTTTCTTTTGCCTCCTGGAAAATTGAAAATTAAAATTTAGCTCCATCTTTTAGAGAGGTAGAAGGGAAGAAGGCCTCTTTGATTTCACATTCTGTTTTCTGGTGCCTGGCTCTTTCTCTCTAGTTAACTAACAAAGCCTGTTCAATTTTCACAGTACAGAAGTTTTACCGACCCTCAGTATCTTTTTCAAGGTCTAATTTCTTTCATTACACATGATCCCTAAAGACCTTGTATTAAAAAATATTCAATAATGTGTTAGTCAGATATAAGATATCACTAAAATTATTCTTTAAAATTATTTTCCGGGTGAATAAAATCAAGACCTTCTCCAAAAGTATGGCGAAGGATTTTAACAGGCTGAGTGAAAATCCAATAATCCCATTCACAAATTTACCTGAAAAGATTTAACTATACAAAATTATGGATTGTTTAAAATAAGTTCAAGAGTATTCTCAGAGTGCAAGAGAAGTATCTCTCCATAAGTAAATGCAAACTCTTTGGTTAGGTAACTGTTGAATTTCTGTGGCTTGTGGATACAAAGGTTTGCTCCTTTCAAGTACTGCAGTCACAGGAAAAGCCAACATTGCTGTGTTGCTATATCCTTGTAAAAACGTGCACTCTTATAATTAAGTTTAGTACACTGTATGTTGGATACTTACAAAGTTTATCTTGTGAATTCTTTCTTGTAGTGTATCCTGAATCGAGATCTGGGAAACCACTAACATTTTCAATACACATCTTCTTATTAATATATAGGAAAAGTAGCAGCATGAGAATAATGAACACCCCAACTGCAGACAGGAATCCAATTGCTTCCGGAGATACTAAAAGAAACAGAAAGAAATAAATTTTTTAAAACTTTGTAAAGGCTTGCAAAGTTGTAATATTACCAGAATTGATCATTAATAAATACCTAAAAAGATGCAAATATATATGCCATATATAATTAAAACCCCACCATTTAAATCTGAGTTAATGCTTAATCATCTTTTCAAAGAACAGAAAGCATGTGGTCCTAATCTGAGAGGGACAGACACTGTGAGCAGGAGGTTCTCATGGAGGACTGGACAGTCTCTGCAGAAGAACAGGGAGATTATCAGAAGCTGCCAAAACCAATGATTTCTAAAGGAACACCTGAGACAGCACTGGAAAGGAGCTAAGAGCTCCCCACCTACTGGAGGTTTGGCTGCCTCTGCTCAGGGCCAGCTCTGAGACAGTGCTGTTGAGGAGGGACTGAGCCTTGGCCCTGTCCACCTTGTCATGTTCAGCACCCGACTCCTCTTCCCTCGGGGACTAGCTGGCTCACCCAGCCCTCTGACAAGCAGGATGCTTTATGAGCAAAAAACAGAGTGAGAAAAACCATGTATGGTCACTTGCATATGAACAAAGAAAGAGCTAATAGAAAATGAAATAGAGGTAAAGCACACTTAAACCCAGGTGGGGGAAAAAAAGGCCAGAGTAGACTGACATGTCTTAGAGAATGTGTAAAATAAAGAATATGTAAATGCTATTAAGCAGATAACTGCAAGGCAGTATTGGGGATCTTTGAAAGGTTTAGCATCTTTGACATCCACCAGCATCTAACAACATCAATTACACCAGTTAAGACTAAGATTGTCAAGGAGCACGTTTTAGAAATGTGAAATCTGCAAATGAATGTGGCAAATTGAAGCAATGGGAAAGAGTATTTAAATGGCCATTTGTTTATTTGAAAGGAGAGTGGGCAGGGAAAGGGATATAGAAGAGCAGCAAAAACAAGAATCTGGAAATGTGAGAAATAAGTACCAACTTATAAATGCAGTTCAAGACCAAGAGAGGGCAGATCTTTTGAAAGGAGTGCAGATGCCCACAGACTATAATGAAGCTGAGCTGCTTCATTAATAAAGGCTGCCAGGATTTCACAGGGAAGGCCCTTAGGAAACCCAGTGGAGTCTCCACAAGCCTTATATTCAAAAAACTTGAAGCAAGAAGTTAAAAAAGTGACAGGATTGCAAATTTATTATGAAGTAGTGTGGGAGCTTAAAGTGAAGGGTTATAAAACTGCAACTCAATAGCATTTGGATGCAATTTATAGGCAAAAATGTAATAAAACTCAAACTACACGCAATTAAAAGCCATGTAAAGCACTACAGAGCTGTGATTTCTAGTGATATGTAACAGATTAATTAATCTGTTAACTGGTTCATTACTAATGTACTGATAATTAAGAAACATTATGTCTCAAACCTGCATCCTAAACAGGAAGAGTAACACCTAACAGTGGATTTTATGGCCATAACACACAGACAACACACATTTCAGAGCTGAACACAACTGCGTTAATCTGGATGAAAACTGGGATTTCACATATCACTTTTCTTCCTCCTGACTTTGCAAGACTACACTCAACTACATAAATCCCATTCTTGGGGGTTGATTTTTTTTTCTATTTAATAAAGATTTATGAAGCTTTATCAGATTGACAAATTCTGTTTGCCAAGATCTTTAGGACTACAATGCTACATGGTAACATCTTTCACGATTTAAAAAGGAGTGGAATTAAAGAACATCTGCCAACAGACTCAGCATTCAGAAATGCAATACAAAAGGACAAGATGCAAGAGTCCGAAATAACTACAATAAGAGTTCCAATTGGAGATGAGGCAGGAAAAATCAAGAATGAGAGGAGTTTATCACTGGAACAGATTGCCTAGATCAGTTATAGAATCCAACTTCAATGTTATCCCTGCTTTGAGCAGGGGACTGAACTGTAAATTACTTTCCCAGGAGCCTTCCAAATGAAATCATTCTCTGATTCGACATATGCCCTTTGTAAATCTGGGCTCATGCATCTATGTAAAAGTACTGACTGAAAAACTCATGCAATTCCACAAGCTCAGTTAGTTTTGCAGGATGACAGGGAACATTTGTGTCCATGGTGCTGTTCCTAAATTACTATACAGGTGTCTTTCAAATCTGACAAAGAAAGAAAGATCCAAAGAAATGTGCCTTCACCGTGAAAAACGAATTGGACAGATTTGCACTTCTGTTTTGAGCTGGACATCCAGACCTATCTAAACCTGGAAATATTTTTTTTTTCACTTCTTACCTCTGACCAGAAGAGGCCATGTAACATTTTGCCTAAACCACCCCTGAAAATTTTCTCATGAATAGGAGCTTGCCAACAACATCAAATGAGACATCCTGCTTCATCAAGAGGAGTAACAAGGTGAGAAAAGTGAATTTCTATTCTGGAACAGAGAAGAAAGTCAGCTAATTTTTTCCCAATTAATATTTTAATTATCATGAACTTTGGCACGTGTTCAGGCATTCATTTATTGTTTGTCAGGTGTCTATTTACCATTTTTCATGGAATCTTTCCACACAGGGGAACACTCTGAGTTTTGACAAAAGCCTCAGTTCGTATATATTAATTTTTTACCTCAAAGCTTAACAGATGAAATCTCCCCAAGTTCTGCTGGCAGTAGGCATACTCTCATTCCTTCCAATACTGCATATGGATAACTGAGAATATCTGAGGCTATTGAAACAAGAGCCAGTTTTCTCTGCATTATTGATCCTCACCCAAATGAAACCAGGGACTGGGCCCAGGACAGAAAACCTTCATTTTCAGTAAGTTCCAGCTATAACATCTATCAAACACAGAGGCAGGGAATGCAATTCATGGGGGCCAGCAGAAGTGAAGGAGCAGCAGAAGGTGGCACAGGTTAATGATGTTCAGGGAGGAAAATCAGTGTGAGACATGAAGAAGGTGTGACACCAACTTGGGGTACATGGAAAAAGTCAGAAAGTGAAGAGAAGGCAAAAAAGAAGACAGATCAGAGGGCAGATAAAGATCATGGGACCTTTGAATGAACTATGAGAATGATTGCTTTATTATTGGAGCAGGCTGTCCTGAGCAACTTCACCTGAATTCAGTGTCCACACTGCTTTGAGCAGGAGATTTAACTGAATTCCAGTCATGGAATGATTCTCAACAAAGAGCAGTGACAGTCTACTTTAAATAGGATATATTAACTGTACAGCATCTTCAGGGAAAAACACTCTCACATATGTCACATTTGATCTTTTCAAGCTGTAGGTTTAAATTGCATTTTTAAAATTTTTAGTTATGCTTATGTTGCTCAGCAATCATCTGCCTTGATCCATCAAAATATGTGTTTAAGGAAGTTAACCACAGCCTAAAAGGAAATGAAAGCTGAATATTTTGGGGTTTTTTTTCTCCAGTACTTGCTGGATACTAAGTAGTTAAAAAAGGCACTATCTGAAAGCCTTATAGTTCTCTATGGAAACACAGTATCTGATGACATTTTTCTGGATGAAAAAAGAAACATTGGCTGATACCTTACAAAAAGAATGAAACTTTAGCTGCAGCAAAACTAATTAATTATTTATGTAATTCAGTGTGAACATAGGACTTGAAAATTATATTTCTGTATCAATTTGCACTCATGTAAAGAGTCTTAGAATACTTGTTCACAGATTAGGTAAATTATCAAGCTGAAATCCTGTAAAGTATTACCATTATAAAGCCAGGGGGAAAAAACCTACTTCAATTTTCCACATGAAATGTGCACAGATTCCCATCTATGAATTCAGGTTTTATACATCACATTAATCCTTCAGTTAGTTTCTCACAGCTTAAGTATCAAGCAGGTATACTTCATAGACAGAAAAAATTTAAAAGTTCTTTTTTACATAAAAAAATACACCTATGCCACATTCACCACCAGAATTACTTTGATTCAAAACATTTTGTAATAAATTCAGAGTTGTCTGGGAATTAATTGTACCATGAAAAGCATTTTAAAACTCTCAGAGGTTCCCAGTGCTTCTACTATCAGACAGCAGTAGGAAGGCAATGTTTTCTCAAAGTCATCCTTTAAATTCAAAGGTCCTACCTCTATAAACTTCATCATTATTTTTGCTTCTTAAGAAAAACACCAATGAAATTCTGAATTCATGTTTGAAACTCATTATAATATCAGGCTGTTTTAGAAATACTAAAAGAACAAACATCTTTCTACAAAGCTACCAAGACTAATTGAATTGCTGGCAATGGAAGTGGCATAGAAAGTCATAATCACTACAGAAGTATTACCTTAACATCACTTTAATTCCATTTTGTTGTTATCATCACTAGAATCAGAAGTATAGGAACACAGAAACTTACCATCTCTTCATCTTAAATATCAAATTAGCACCTCTTTCTCAAATAATAACTTCTTTGTTATGACATAATTTTTCATTTCAAAAAGTTGTTTCAAACTCTTCAGAAAATTACATCTTCCAATATCTACCACCAAACAACAAAATGCCTCAGACATTTTAAAAGGATGAAATGTTTTTTATATGAAATTTAAAAGCATTTCATATTTTAGTATGTATCTAGCCCCAAACTTTATTTAATATAAATCAATTCTTTTTGGATCTTTCACACTCTAAAGTGACATCATACCAGTCACTTAGCTAGTAATGTACTAAGCCACACAGTTATCTTAGTGATGTTTCAATTATTCATTTACAAATGCAATACTATCTCTTCTGTACACAAATAAAGTAACCAGGGGTATGACCTGAAAAATGCCAATTACCTTTAGGATCCTAGCATGAAAAACATTTGAAATGTAATATGTAAGCTTGGTTTTATTTATAACTTGGGTTTTGGGGGTTTTTTTGTTTTTTTTCAACTTGATCTAAGATACTTTAGCCCTTTAAATTCTTTTAAATATACAGGACTGTTGTTTTGTATTTAGTCCTGAAGAAGAATGATTTACTGGTATTCATTTTTTACACCATTACATCTTGACATTCCATGAAAATAATTTGTGCTGTCCAGCTCAAAATATTTTCATCCAAATGCCATTCACTGTTGTTTGTCACTTCTTTCCAACTTTGCCACTATCACAAGAAATTAACATATTTTTAGAAAGCTGAGCAGGTTACTAAACAAAATAACAAGTGTGTGCCTTTATTGCTTTCCTCCATGCTTGAATTATTTACCTCCAAACAGGATTTATTTCTTTCTCACAGACTTGCCATGACAGGAAAAAAACCAAATTAATCTCTCTACGCCTGAGTCTGCTCACAAGTGAAATACTTTGGTCTGATTACTCAACAGGAGTAGGGACTGTATTTTCATATGTGCCAATTTACATGTACAGTTCTTTTACTAACTACATAGGGTTGTCTCTTCTTTAAAAGCAAGTAACTGAACTTGAAGGCTACCTAAGATTTCATGGTCTTTCTAAACAGCTTTTCTTTAACAATGGAAACTCATTACTCAACATTTCACAGCAATTTGTGAATTCGTATACAATTACAATCTTCCTGTTTGCTGGAGTAATTGAAGAAGCAACAAGTGAATAGAACCTTCTAAACAAAATGCTACACCTACACGGATTTATCCACTGTTGAATTAGAATTCTGACTAAAAAAATTAAATTCTTGACTACCTGCACTGTTTCCAAAACATGAACTATATATGGCAGCATCACTATTAGAATACTTTCCCATATAAAAAACAAAAACAATTGGACCACAAAAATTGACTAGCTGATATTTCTGCTAAAAAGTAGTGATAGACAATGAACTCTAAACATTTTATTGAACAAGTCAAAAGACAAAATTCCTATGACTCCTGTTCTATTCTTTCTTCTATCTCCCATATAAAACACTGGATTATGTAGGTCCCTTCTAAAAGTTTACCTATTTCTTCTCTTTTGCCAAAAAAAAAAATCAGGAAGTCTTTTAGCTCAACTTAAAACACACAATTAGATCTCATATAGCAATGCTTTTATAGTTACATTTAGGTAACATTAAAACTGAAGTTTTTCTGTAGAAAGATGCTGCCCCCTCCAATTCCAAACTGCATTTTGCCTTTCCTGACACAGCACAGACTTCTTACCTTGGCCCACTACTGATGGCTGCACCTCTCAGCATGCTATGCTGAATACATTTTATTGTGCCAGTCCTCTGATGTTCCTCACTCTGGGTTTGTTGCTCCTGCACCTGGCACTTTGTTGGACAGCAAGTTTACACGCTCTCCAGCACAAATTACAAGCCCTGCAACATGAGCTACCTGCACTTCAACACTTCCAGTATCAACATCCAGGACACAACC
The DNA here is from genome assembly GCF_027887145.1 of Ammospiza caudacuta. Classification (NCBI taxonomy): domain Eukaryota; kingdom Metazoa; phylum Chordata; class Aves; order Passeriformes; family Passerellidae; genus Ammospiza; species Ammospiza caudacuta. The sequence goes on from NC_080595.1 coordinate 26,864,855, forward strand.
CTGAGCAACAGCAATTTCAAACGAGCACAAACTTGAAATGACAACTCAATTCAATTTCAAGGCAAAACTGAAAAGAGTGCTGCTTTTCCTCCAGAAGAGAATTATAAACAATTCTAGCAACATGAACCTCTCAGTAGTTTTTCAAGACTGACAGAACGAGACAAGGATGGAAGTGGTTTTATTTGGAATAACAATGCCCTTTAAATGGACCTTTCAAAGAAATACTGAGGAAGACACACAATTTATATTTTCTGAAGTAATACATGATGCCACTTTTGGAGTAATTTCAAAAAGATGCCACATTAAGCAAAAAATGAATGTGTTTGTTCACACAAAAAGTCTACTAGAATTAGTGTATCATGAAAGCAGCACTGGTCTAACTCCACTGTCACTCCTATTCCAGTGGAAATTTCTCAGAAATAATAATAATGTATTTAACATTCCATTTCTGTCACTTCACCCTGGCTGTGGGATACTATGCACTGCTACAGAGACAAAGCAGAACTTCTTTTTCCCTTTGTTTCCTTAATATCTAATTACAAGGACTAACAAGAAAAACACATTTTAACATCTGGATTCAAGGAATTCTTATACACAGGAAGAAATTCTAGAATGTATTTTAATTAACAAATTCAGTTTATTTGATTTTATTACAATCAAATTACTTGACTAAATAATTACATCAAATAGAGTTCATTTACTTCATAAAATATTATTCTAGAACCATAGAATACCCTGAGTTGGAAGGGACCCAAAAGGATCAAAGTCCAATTCCCAACCCCACACACACCATCCCAAAGAAGTGCATTGTCCAAATGCTCCTTGAGCTCTGTCAGGCTTGGTGCTGTGACCACTGACCTGGGAAACCTGAGCCAGTGTCCAACCACCCTCTGGGGGAAGAGCCTTGTCCTGATATCCATCCTAACCCTGCCCTGACACAGCTTCAGGCCATTCCCTTGGGTCCTGTCACTGTTACCACAGAGCACAGACCAGTGCCTGCTCCTCCCCTTCCCCTCACAAGAAGTTGTAACTGCAGTGAGATCTCCCCTCAGTCTCCTCCAGGCTGAACAAACCAAGTGACCTCAGCCATTTCTAACTCACAGTTTATGATAAAACCAGCTTGGTTCATTACATTAACTAATCACATCCATAAGTGCACAAAGTTGCTTGTGGCAGCTCTAGTACTGCCTCTACAGATTGTCTTTTCCAGGATTCTTTACCCTTTCTTTTAAAATACCATGCTGAAACTGTCTTTTGCTGATAAATTTAATTACAGAAAAAGAGGACCCTTGGTTCCAAAATACCGCTGATTTAAGAAAGAATTTAGGAGAAACTGAAGCCATACTCTGAGATGGAACTTTTGACAGAAATCTTTTAATTCCTAAATCCTTATGTGCTGGAAAAGTTGTCAGCCTGCCATCCCTGCTGATTTACCAGTCCCTCAATGCCTTTTCTCTCTTACATGAAATTCATCTCTGATTAAATAGTATCTCACAACAGAAATCTCTGAAAAGAAACAGCAAAGGAAGCATCACACTTGCCACTTGGAATAGACAGTGATCATGGAATCATCTTGATTACCTCCAAATCCCAATAATCTGTTGCAATTACATAGCATATTACATGACTATTATCCACGCAGTGGGTAAGAGAACAGCAGTGATTATAATTTTTAATGGTACTCTCAAATAATCCTCCCAAAGCAAAAGTATTAAAGACCCACAGGGGTCTAGAGACTTGCAGTTTAAAAGTTCATACCCATCACAAAGTAGCTCTCCACTATGAGGAAAGAAAAATAATCTATGTAATAAAAATACTTTAAAACCTCATTTTTCCCTATCAGACACTACAATTAACAACAAAGCATGAGACAGTCCATGTAATCCAACAGTAATTAACCAGGATATACAGCAAAGTACTGCATGGTAAAAATGATTATATGAACATGAGAACTTGAGTGAAGGAATGCCAGGGTTTGGATATAGCAAACTTCTTACATACAAAACTTGCCATGGAAGAAAAGATATTGCCGTAGCTGGAATTAAGTCACCCCAGTAGCTGCTGCTTTCCAGAAGACTCCAAACACAGGAAAACACACAAAATAATATTCTGCTTCCTGTAAGGGCATGAGGAAGCTCAAAGAAAAGTATTTACTCTGTATTGAATTTTCTCCAATCCAACACATGTGCATAGAGATTACTTTTCCAACAGAGTGCAAATTCAGAATATATATTCTGCGGGTGTTAATTTTAATATTATTACTTTTTTTTTAACATGTAGCAATATGTCTAAATATCTCCCAAGTGTATGAGGTTTAGTATCCATGGGATAAAAATTTTTTTCCAGCCTTGAAAAAAAAAGTATTAATTACTATTTTCTTTATATATTATAAAAGTAGCTTTAATTTTTAAGTTTCTAAATAAAGAGTTTTTTAGTCCTCTTTGTAAAAACAGAAAGTGCACTTTATTTGGTACTGTTCAAATCTGAACCTCTAAATGAGTATAGAAACAACATATATTTGCATTTTACATTAATATGAGGATATCTAATAAAAGAAATTTACTGCCATCTGTGACATCAACCTTCTCTTGATGAAGAACAAGTAGTTCTACCAGCTGGATGACAGCAGCCAGAAAGGGGAAAATCATTTTAATTACTTAGTGTAGATTATCACTAATAGTGTAAGATAACTTGAGTATCAGATGCAGTTGACTTTCAACTTAATCATGTTTCTACTCTAAAATGAAACTAATGAATAAATGCTACTTTTTGTCATTTTGAATAAGTGTAGCTGGCAGCTTAACATTCAGACCCATGCAAATGGTGAGGATAGCTGACCAGAACATTAAAGAGGAATAGTTCTACTTAAAACATACTTCTGACAAAGCAAAAATTCACACCTTATTATCTTCTCAAAATTATTATTACAAGTGACATTTTTCATTGTCAGACGAAGACATTGTCTTTTTGCAACTTCTCTTTTGCATATTAAAGAGTGCACTTCTGTTCCATTCTTAGTCACAAAGTCAGTTTGCTGAATAATTTCCTTTGTTTGCAAAATTGCCACAACAATAGAAAGGAAAGAACATCTTGCAAAAGAAAAAAAGTGCTTAAAAATAATTTTTAAACTTCTGTGCAACTCAGTCCTTACTTGGACTGTATTTAATTTCCAAGAATTAAATACAAAACACACTGCTGAGTTAGAAATATCACTTTGCACTACTTCAAAAATAAACAAGTGAAAAATGTTGGGTGAAAGAAACCTAAAAATAATATCGCCATATATATTTTCTCATTTAATGTCACTTCCAGGTCACACAATGAATACATAACAGAATATATTAAAGAGGAGTTTCTTCAGTTATAGCTCAATATCGTAAACACTCATCACAAATCTGTCTTGCTTGTGCAAAGAGAACCTTAAACAGCCTTAATTAAAACATTACTAAATCTAACAACAGCTAATTCCAAGTTAGACTTGCATCTGCACTATACAGCTAAAAAAGATAGATTGTTCTCAAGTCGAATCTCAAGTTCCCTGAATTCTTTTATTTCCATAGCAAATAACCAAAGGAACAACTTACACAATTTTATATCCTGACTCTCTCAAAAACAGCTGGATACTAGGAAGATATCCAGCAAAAAGACAAACTGTTAACTGAGTCATTTCAGAGAAACTCTGTCACCTTCCACTGTCAAAAACTAAGCAGGACTCTTCTTTCCACAGCCAAGCCTTCAATTTGTATTGTCAGACACTAAAGAAATGTGTGAACACAAACTTGCATTAAATAACAGAAGTAAACAAGATGCTAATTTATAATAAAAGCAAGAATCTATTTTTTCATTTTTTCCAATTTTCAGATTTCAATAATGTGTAAATATAAAACCACACAACACTTCAACTACTTGACTATGTTAAACATAGGAGACATGACTAGTTCAGTATTTTGTAGCTATTAGATGTTACATAACAGCCACAAAATACTCCCATTTTCAAGACACACACTCCCTATATTTATGCATTTAGAGGAAGCCTCTTTAAAAATACATAAGAATTAGTTTTTAAGACTTTTCTGGAAAGCCTATTAGTCTCCTTACTCCTGATCAGCTCTTTGCAAATTCTTCTCAAAAATGTATGAACTTGCTAAAATAAAAACCAAGTAAAAAACCCTATAAAAGTACTGCAATCCTTCTTGGGCAGCATAGAGGGGAACCCACCACAGCCTCTCTTGGGCAACTACAAAACTATAGCAGCATTAATATGACACAGGAGGAGGCCTGTGCCAGACAACTGCTACATCTTTGGGTAGCAAATCTGAGTCCTGTATCAATACCATACTGGGATCATATTTGCAATAGAACTGACATAATCTCAGATATTCAATGAACATTATAACTGGTACTTGCACACCTCTGAGTCTATCATTTAAACTGATATAATCTGAGAAATACAAAACCTAAAAACCAGCAAAATTGAGGTTTCAAGATATTTCATTTTTACAGCTGAATAATCTTAGAGCAGACATTTCCTTTTAAGGCTTAGGTTTTGCTTTTAAGCTATGCTTTCAACTACAGCTAAGAAGTTTTCATTATGTTATTTGAGCTAAATGGTGTAGTCACAGCTTTGAAGACCTTTCTGGTCCCTTTCCACATTTCACCACCTGATACTCCAAGGTTCCTATTTTCCTAGCAAAAAAATGAAAGGGCAGGCAAGAAAAATACAATTTAGGAATGCATTACTTCACTGACTAGAAAGAAAAATTAACTACCAGCAATAGGTGTTCTTCAAGTCATATAATCCCCATATAAATTGTAATTACATTCCATCACTTGAAACCGGAAAGTTTTCCCATGCATTATTCATAGAAGACACATGCTTGCTTGCATGCTTACTTTCCCCTTTTCCCTATTCAGTGCAGGAAAAAATTGATGGAACATCACTGTTTATCCTATTAGTTGCTTCTCAACAGCCATGTACTTGGAAGCGCTGTAAGAAAGATGGACAGACAAGCAAAGCACAAATGTACACTGCAAAACTCCAGTTCCTTAATGCAGGTTATTTACTAATGTTTCCTTCAGAGGTTCCACACAGGCATTCCAACTCCAGTCACAGAGCAGTCACACTTACCCACCATCCCCTGGCTGAAAACATGAGAGGCTTTCAGGCAAATAGCAAATGGAGAACCATTTTGTCAAACACCACCAGCTCTCAAAGCCTCAGAGCCAGAAGTTGATGAAAATGAGGGAGTGGATGAATGCCAGGAGTGCTGGAATGTCACCACCTCTCCTGGTGCCACAGTCACACAGACACCAGAGAAAAAGGAGAAGGGCACACTGCAACCTTACCCAGCACCAGACAAGACTGACACCTGTGTGTCAGTGTGAACACTTAATCTGCCCTTTCAACTTCTACTGTGAGCTCACAGACCAAAAAGCAGCTTAGCTTTCAGGGCACGGCCAAGAGATGGGAAACTCCATCCCGTATAAGCTTGACATGAGCCCTCAGTGACATTAAGGACAAAGCTGGAAGGTCTGATTTGACCAGCTCGAGACTGCTGGCAGCCAAGAACTCTCAGCTTGGAAATGCCTTCCTATTCTGAGGATGTCAACAGAGATCTTGAGTCTGCAATCTCATCCTGGCAAGCAAGCAGGGCTGGACAACTGGCAAATAAAGTAACCTTAGGAGTCTTGATCAAAAAGCATCTTGAATGTGCATCAGAAGATGTAAAGTTTTAGACAAAGTATCCCAAAGTCCACATGACTGGAAGATTGGCAGTACATGGCAATCTCCTCCTGCTTTAAAGGTACACATTGAGTAGGGAGTGAAAACAGACAGGAATCCACCAAATCCATGCACCACAAGGAGAAATTTGTCAGTAACACAGGGACACACAAGGTTAGAATGCACGTGGAAACTCACATGACCCAAAAAGGAACCCAACATAATGCAAGTATAAATGGCTACTTATTTCTCTTTTAATCACACTTATCTATCCCTAGCCTAATTTATAACCAACAATGCTAAAACACAAGTTCTTTGCTCTTTTTATTTAATTTATTGTATCAATGGCTAACAGAGCTTAGAATTCAATGCTCAAATATAACACAGAATCTTAAAAAAACAAACAACACATCTTTTCAATTTAACTTCCCAGCAATTAACGTTAAAATCATACAGCACTGTCTCCAAGAACATGATAAATTTGTTTTTCTTAAAATCAGTACAGCATCCTAAAATAAATAAGGATAAGCAAGATTAACAGCTCTTGAAAGTTCATCAGAAGGCTTTCAGAAATTCCAATGAGTTTCCCAATTCAGAAAGATAAACAGCAGCTATTATAGAAGGAATACATAGCACTGTGTGTACCACCTTATCTGTCAATGGAAAAAGAGAGACAGCAATAAAAAGAAAAAAATCACCTCCCCTCCAAAATGGGAAAGAATTTTATACAAGCAAGATTTAAATGATTCACAGTTTAGAGAAGCGGAGAAATGTTTTTAATTACAGTACTGCAACACATAGACACTCAAAAATCCTTTCAACAGATATTTGGAAAGGTTTGCTTGTGACCATAAAACTATTCTGACCTTAACTGGTAGACTTAATTCTGACGTTAGGCATTGTTAAATATAGGTTTCAACACACCCAAACAATTTTACCAAAATGTCTCAGTGAATGCAATGGAAACAAAGAGGACAAACAAAATTTCTTCCCACAGAGCATACTCTGTGGTTTGACAATACTACAGAGGCACTCTGAGACTAAGTTGTTGTCAAGAGTCCTGCAGCTTTACTCCTCTCCCACCACGTTTTCTTGCTCCTTCCTTTTGAAAGCACTGAGACTTTTCTGACCTAACCCAGACTCAATTCAAGGAACTAATCCTTGAAGAAATCCTTTTTTTTTTGGCTTAGCTTTCAGATGAGAAGACAGAAGTTCAACAGCAATGCTGCAGGAGGGAGCACAGGGCTGCCAGAAGGGACAGAAAAGTGTATCTGGCCTTTACATCAGCTGAGCTGCTCTGTGGAGCTCCAACTTCAGTGAGTGTAGCTCAGCTCTAAGCTGTAAGAGCCCTCCCTGGAGCACAGCTCTGCTCTATCAGCTGCTGGTCTCACTATTGCTGCAGCTGGTAGCAAAGAAGTTTGAGTCATTAGGATCTCACCTGAAATCAGAGGCAGAGATTGCCAGTTCATTACATCAGTTTTTTAAAAGATCCTCACAACTTTCCATTAATAATGAAAATCATATAATCACACAAATATCCGGATAAAGCGAAGATCAAAGTTTTCATGGTTACCCATCACAGCTGAACAGCATTAACAAATTCCATGTAACTCAGGGAATTTTGGAAGAGCACATTTTTCCCTCTTGTGAAAAATCAAATTTTATTTTATAGTTTCACTATTTTTTCCTATTGACATTGTCAGCATCAAAAGATTCTGCAACACAAAGAGATGCAGCACTAAGATCCACAAAAAGTCAGAGCATAACACTGGGCAGTAGATTTCTTACCAGGAATATTCACAAGCTAAGGAGTTCACTTTCACAAATCATTGCTTACCTTTTCTGATGCAGATCAGTTCATGTACACCGCAAGTTCGTTCTCCACCTGTGTGGAAATGCACCATTAGAACACAGTAACAAATAAAATGTACTTCATTTCTTTATAAGGCTTATAAGCAGTGAAAAAGAAAGTTCTAAAACTCTGTCAATTAATAACAATGCAGAAGATTGGTTTAACAATTTTTCAAATTATACATTAAATCCTTTGGAAAAAACAATAAACGTAAATTTGGCTTAATATTGCTAATGGTGGTACAGTTTGAAGAGCTTTACACTGAATTTATACAGATAAAATTATAAAAGCAAGATCCTTAACTGAAGCCACACTAATATTTCCCAGGTATAAACATAATTTCCTGGAGAGAATTACCCTATAGAATGGCATCTATGGAAGAATTGTGAAAATATTAAAAAAAAATCCAATATAACAAAATGCCAAAATAATATTATGATTATCTTCCACATTAAAAAACAAACCAAAAAAACCCCAAAAAATAAAACCAACAAAAGCCTAAAAAACAACCCTATTAACAAATACTTGGTTTGCCCAGAATTTCTCCTTTAGATATTTTTTAAATTTAAAAATCAACTGTATAGACCTTGAGATATTTATTCAAGAATAATAAAATTGTTGCTAGAAATACTATGCTTTTTTCACATTTTTATAAAGACCATTTTAATTGGAATTACAGCTTGTAAACAAAACACCAACACATAATATCTAAAATAAAAATATTTTGGAGTAATATGCCCCATGATCAAACCTTAACATTCCAAACTACATCAAGCTATGGCTTCTCTTAAGTACACCCTACTGACAACAAGAGCGCATGGATACAAATACAGAACTGAGGGGAACTCTCTGGGATTTCATACCCAGCTCTCTGCAATCTCATAAAAATACAAAGCAGAGTTTCAAAACCTCCCAAAACATTTATTTCATATCCATTAATCACTCCCTGGCTCCAGACACTTCAAAATGCACTAAAACAAGCTTCAGGTAACGAAATTCTCCCCATCTCAAAAATATGGGAATACATTATACAGCACTTATTACTCTCCTCCATTCCATAATAAATTAATTATGACATGCAATACAGCATGTAATGATATCAACCAATACTTCAAACTCTTAACTGGCAACACTAGCAGATGGTATTGTAAAGCTTTAGGAAAATATCTATATTTCTATTTAAATTTACACTTTAAAGAAATAACTGTAGGAAATCCATATATTGGAGTGAGAAAGGATAAAAGGGATCAAATAAATGGAATAAAATGTAACTCTACTAAAATAAAATTAAATGTCTGTGAAAGTAAAAAGAATCCTCATTTTATGTCAACATACTTAGAAATATGAAATACAAGCTTCAAATACACTCTTGAATGGGAAATTAGGTATCAGTGAGTCTGAGGATCCCAGGAGTTTTGTAGAGTCATCACCCTTACAAAATCCTGTTGTGATAGCAATATAATTCCCTCTTTTCTGTGCTTCCTAGAAGCTAGGCAACATCATTTTCATTCAGAAAGGATTTTGACAGGAAAACATAAGAAAAACTAAATTAAAAATATAATCCGCTTTTATAATAACAAGGCATTAGAAAACATGCAAACAAACCCCAAAACCAGACAGAGGGAGGAGATTAAAATCTTCTTTAAAGTCATTGCAATCATCTTTAGGGGACAAAAGATAAAGCAGAAGAGTGACTGGATGTCTTCTCCCTAGAATTTTTGACCTGTTAGTTTTAAATTCGGCAGTGAAGAAAAAATAAAAATTATGGCAAAAAATAAAATTATTTTTCATTAGAGAGATGCCAGACAGTTAAAAACAAGACTTCACCTAAAACTCAGTGAAGGAAGAGAGCAGCAGTAGATTTTAATTATATTCACTGCTCTCAGTGAAATCAACCAGTTTGAAATTGTATCACAAAATACTAATTCTAGATTCAGATTCCACATTGCTACCTCTTGTTTTATAAAGCAAGAGGTCTTTACTCAAACATTCAGCTTCTAATGTAAGATGGTGGTCCACCAAATAAAGCATTTACATTAATCAACATGTTGCTTTTTATTGACCACAAGGTTGCAAAATAAATTCATACCATTTAACAGGCATACAGTCAGGATTTTATTCCTTTTCATTTTCCTAGAAAAATGCTAGAATGTTATTTCTTTTTTTAATAGGTGATTCATTTATTACTTTTTTTTCAAACTGCTTTTGGATGGAAATCAACCATTAAATAAAAATACATCAAAAAGATAACGAAAGTATCTTTTATATTTTAAATTAACGTATTAAAGATGTGAAATTTTATCCTCAATTGACTTAGACTGGTTCTTCTTTTTCTCTGTGGTCCTCAGAATTGTGAAGCTAATACATAATTCACACCTTGCTATTATTCATGGATTAACAAATAAACCCAAGTTTTTCCACCTTTCCAACTCCCAAGAATTCTCTCAGCTTTTAGTAAACTAGTTACTGAAAAAACCAAACTGAAAATATGGAAACATTTTGCATGACAGCAAGATGCCAACCATTAATTTAGCATTTCAGTCTGAAAATAGTGGGTTTGTGTTGGTTAGCCCACAAATCCCAAAGGTTCAGTGGCATGACACACTTAAATTTTATTCTTTAAATATTATTTTTAGGTAATTTATCATAGTATAGCATTAGTTCACCATAATGTTATGGTTAATTAAAATTTATGCTTGATTTAGACACAAATTATTATTAGTTCAATTCCATCTTGACTAGGAACACAATCTCCTATTTAAGATTTTAAGGTTTTGAGTGAGTTTGCATCTAAAACTACATAATACTCTGTCCAAAATGTAATCTGAGAAGAGAAACAAACCCACTTGGGTACACAGAGCTTTTCATAATGTCAGACAGTGGAAGTAAAATGAAAAATAATGAAAGATCAAATAATTTTAAAACTCCACATTCAACAAAACATTTTCATTTTCTTGAGCAAGAAGATCCACCTAGTGGTCCTAAAAATCTAAATCATTCAAACATTTAACACAAAAACATTCAAACATTTAACACATCAGCTGCCAGATGTTTTCCAGAGGCAGCTGATGAAGTTTAATTTTCTCAATTAAAGACAAAGGTTTTGTATACCGAGTCTCCATTTGCTAAAATGACTATGGCAGCAACAAGATGAAAAGCTGTACATCAAAGATGAATTCTGAATTTTGTATTAACTCAAAATTTTATGTCTTTCTAAACTAGCACAATTCAAGATTCAAAGGTCTGCTATGCTCAGAGTTTAGCTGGAATTTCACCACTAGATGCTGATAATAATGGTGAAGAAAATCTAGCACAGGCATTACCATAGAGGGCTGTGGGTTGGGAATGAATGACTTCTGGTGTTCTCAAAGCCTTCAGACCAGGACCAGCGTTAGAGAAAGCTCCTCTGAGCCTCAACAGCCATGCTTTGCAACAACCACAGCTCCAGGGGTACCAGCGCTTCTCGGGGGAAGGTGTCACCGCTGCCACTGTGAGCACCTGTCCCTAGCAGCCACCAGGACTGCCCTGATGTAGCTCACAGCCCCTGCCCACAGGCTTTCACTGGGCAGCTGAAGAAGCCGTGCCCATCTCTCAGACCCCCCTGCACAATGAAAGACTGCAGGAGTGACTGTCAGATCTCCCCAGGCTACACCAATGTGTTTCCTAAGCCTCTCCTCATGTGCCAGGTGCTCTAAGCTCCCTCCCAGCTTAGTGGCACTCTGCTGAGGTCTCCCGGTTTGCCAGCCTCTCATGCTGGATTAACACAGCTGGATCCAGGCCACAGACACGTGGCTGGCCCATGTTCAGCTCGCTGCTCACCGGGATCCCCAGGTCTCTTTGCTCAGAGGTGCTCAGCCAGCCTGCCCACAGCTGCTAGAGCAGGGCTTGGACTTCACCCCTGCTTGTGGAAGCTTCTGAGCATCCTTCAGCCCACTCTGGGCTTGCTGAGTGCTTGCCAGCCCTGCCCTCCAGTTTATTAACTACTCCTTCCCTGGCGTCATCCATAAACTCAGCCAGGGTACACTGCATCCCACCAACAAACACAGAGCCCAGACCCAGTTCCAGCACCAAAACTGTGATGCAACTTAGGCTGCTGCATATAAAATTCATTATTCTTCAGAAAAAAATCCACATTGGTAGCTGCAGCAGAACATTGCACTGTATCACAAAAGCCTTTAGTCAGCAGGTGTAATTTTTCGGATGCACTTTTTACATGATAAATTACTTTCTTGCTGAGAATTGTTTTTTAATTAGCATTTTCATAAGTTTGGATCACATTCAACAAACGTTTAGTTAACATTTTATTCAACAATAGACAACTATTTTTTCCCTTGGCAAACCCACGACATTCCAGCATGGAACGACAACACTGAGCAGGTTGAGTAGCAGGAACAGGGTGCTACAGTGTAGAAACACAAAACAGGATCCATGTGAAGAAGTCCAACACAATGTTAATGTTACTGTGTCTAAGCATGTGGAAACACTAATGCTTCTGCTAGGAATGCAAGAGACCCAGGAAAACCATTCTTGTGTTAAGGGTTTCATACAACATGCTACAAATTTATTTAAAAAGACAATTATAATGAAAGACTTCTGGGTTGCATACACCAATAAATCTACTGAAAAACTGCTTCATGCCATGAGCTGAATTCTGGGCTTGGATGAACAGACAGCCAACTGTAATGGAAAATAAGCAAAGTGAAGACTTTTGCACAGGAACAACCCTGCAGCTGCCATCAGTGTTTTTCCTGAAAAGGTTACACACAATCATTAGCCCATCCTCACCCATGGTGTAAAATCACCTCTGCATTCCTTTAGCATCCTTTTTCACAAGTTTAGTCTACAAATCATACTGCATACATAAAATAGAAATGTTTAAAGGTGAATGCTGAGAACTAGTCAAAAAGCAAACTAAAAAGCAAACAACATCTGAATTTATAAGGAGAGAGACAGCAAGGTAAAAAAAATTGCCATTATATATAGTTATTTATATGTTTACATCTTTTACGTTTTGTGCAGTTTTGGTCTCCTCTTGGTCCCACAACCTCAAAGAATAAAACAGAGCCATAGAAGACACAGAGAAAGACCAAAAAAATAGTTACAAAACAAATGGTTTCCATATGAGGAGTGACTTAATAGACTAAGACTCTTGGACCTGAAAAAAACCCACAATAGATGGTGGGCTTAAACAGGTGAATACAGAACAATTACTCACTGTCTAACCCACTAATAAGAGATATAACTATCAGACTAAATTAGCAGCAGACATGTTCAAGACCAGAAAAGCAAAACTCAGAAATCTATGTTCTGATTTTATGATTCAAACTCTAACTGTAAAGAATATTCTTCTTTGCTTGCATGATTTAAAAAGTCCCTATCTAGTAATTTCTTAGCCTAAGGATAGGTTATCTACCTATCCTAAGAATATTTTGGGTTTTGTTATCCAACTATAAAAGTAATGGCAAACATCAAAACATTTTTTCCATGGGAAAAAAAGAAAATTTTAAATTATATTTGTAATCAACAGAACCAATGACACTGACCAATGAATTATCAATCAGTGACAATTGATCAAGAACAGCATAGCCATTTCTGTTTCTCAAACAAATGTTGCATCCACTCCTACCCACACTAAAATAAATGGAAGCATCTATATGGAAGCAGCTAAAAAGAGTCAGATTTTCTAAGCTAAGTCATAAAGTAGAGAGGTTATTTGGGACTTTGTCCTCTCATCGTGAAAGTAGTCTTATCTCTGCTTCCTTTCTATCCAAAATGACCACAAACTTCTATTTTCCTACTCTTCTGACAACTGAAATATAATTAGCACTAAAATAATATTAGTACGTTCTTTATTTCACTTTGTTCTCAGTCAAGTATTTCTTCAGGTAAGTCTTACTGGTGGAAATGAAGAAATACAGTAAATGAAACTAGCAACAGAAACATCCAGTACAAATGGCTCAACTCTTACCTAAAACCTATAATTTTCTTTTTACTAAAAATAGAAAGAAAACCTGAAAATAACTTCATTGAAAATGACAAAAAGATTAAACATATACATATACATTGAGAAGCAATGTATAATGCTATCAAATGTTCAGGAAATAAAAAAGAGGATGTCAGCAACAAAAGATGAAAAAAAAAAAAGATGAAAAATTAGTATGACTTTTAGCAAATTCTTACAGTTTTTAATTAACAACACTAATCACTACTCTAGAGCAAAGTTTTACAGGAGAAAGTAAACAGAGAAACATTTCTTCTTTTAAAATGACTCTACGATCTATGGAGAAAAATATACTCCTGGAAATGGTTTCAAATATTTCAGATGATGCAGTAAGTTTGTGATACAAAAGGAAATTATTAAGAAGAATCTGTATTGCAAAAGATTCCACTTGGTAGGAAAACTGCTTATTTTAGCCTACAGAACAAAAGTACCCATAAGATGTGTCAGTCATACTGAATTTACCCCTTTTCACATCAAAGATTATTCTCCTCTGCAGAAGGGAACCAATTAGCTCACAAACTCAATACTCACTTGCTGTCTTAGAATTAACTTTCAAAATCCTCCCAAAATTTCCCCTTCTTATTCTACAAACAGATTTACACAGAAATCAGGAAACATCTCCCATCTCCAAGAGTGAAACATACAAAAATTAGGAGGTTCAGTGATTAATTGCTGACTTGAAATCCACTCCAGCCTTTACATGCATCATGGAACCTTGGCCTTATGCAGTTCAGAACCTGACAATATTCAGGAAAAGGTTCCAGAGTATCAGCTGTGAATCCCTTGCATCAGTCACTACAAAAGCTGGAAGAGGTATAACTGAATAAGCAGAATAAACTGAATAAGTTACAACAGTTGAAAGAGCAAAACTCTTTCCTTTCTAAGAGGTTCCCAGTATTAGGATGGCAACATAGGCAAACATTCTTAATCAGGTAATGACTCCATGTTTACTCTCCTGCATGCCTATCTTGAAAACCAAGAACTCCAATTTGCAGAAGTGCTAGGCATTAAAAATTAAGAGAATTCGAGAAAAATTTCACTCTGAACACATCAACTGTTCTTATATTAAGTATGATAGCTTCATCTCAGCCCACGGGGAACTTGTCAAAAAGAAGTCTGTAAAACATTAGAGATTAGGTGGGCTTTTTAAAAACGGTTGCCCCTTTGTTATCTAAAAGATAAGGGACCTGCCAGTTTTCTTTATTTCAATAGATTCAATACTGCAGCAATGATGGTGTAAGACAATCCAACCAGCAAACTGGTGATTTTCCTATGGCACAAGGTCTCACTGTCATCAGCAAATAATGCAGGCAATCATCCTTACAATGACAACACCAGGCAACACACTGAATAGTTTGCAGTCACTGGAGAAGCACAAGGCAGCATAAACCAATCCCGTGTGGCTGATCCAATATGATACCTTGACATGTGATCCACCACACAGTTGATAAATGTGTTTAAAAGTGGGCCTAAGTATAAAATATGTCTTCTTATATTCAGGCTTCATTAAATACTGATGCTGCTGCTCAACCCCTGCCCTGGCCACCCCAACTTGGGTTCAGAAGCACTACTGACATTTCAGGTCAGCACTAGCTTGAGGATGTCCCTGTCACCTTCCACCCTTCTAGTGCAGCCTGCAGTGACACCTGCACAGCCCAGGTAACTGGGAAGTCCAGATAAAACTGTTCCCCTGGCCAGATTCAACCTACAAGCTACACATGATACTCCTACTTAAGCTCTGTGAGCAGCTCATTGCTGTGTTGTTTCCTTTTCTAGATTCTGGAAATTTGCAACTAGGCATAGTTTTCATGTGACCTATATGAAGCAGTGTTCTAAATACTCTCTCTTTTTGTTTCCATAAACAAAAAGTAGGTTCATTCCATAATTTCTTTGTTTCCCAAGGAAATAAGGGTTATATAATTACACAGTTCACTTCCTGCCTCATCCTTGTATTGTTTACAAATTCTCTGGCTCACTTAAGACAAAACAGTCAGAAAGTTTTAATTTTAAACTAACATAATATTTCATAAAAATCAGCAGTCAAATACAACAGAAACACAAATCCCACTGAGCACAAGGACAGCCCACCAGCTAATAAATCCCTGCACAGCACAAACAGGTGCAGCTGCCTGCTGCAAACCAAGCGGCTGGAAGGTGTGGAAAAAGGAGGAGACAATCTTCTCAGAAATCTCAGAGAGATCAGGACACTTCACAGACACTCAGGAACAAAATTATCAAAAAGGTATATATACTTGGTAAAGACCTTGACCATCAGGAAGGAGAAGTGCTAATCTGACAGGAGCACAGGAGGAAAATGGAGGAAGCCATGTCCATCAGTCTCATTACTCTATCAGTAACTTACTAGATGACAACACCAACACCACAATTCTTTCTTCTCTGCTGAATTCCTTTTATCTGTCCAGCCCATTATTGTCTTTAATGCTACTTCTCATTTGTTAGCACTAAACTCCTCACAATGGAAACCATATGAAAGAGTTTAAAATCAAAAAGATTTAGCTTGGTCTGACAAGGTTCATCTCCAGATGTTTTCCCCTCCTTGGGAAACATAAATTTATATAGCCCGCACTAGATTCATGTTCAAGTGTGGCTCAAAAATCTGGTAAAAGTAGATTCATGGGGATATACAAGACACACAACTCTGCCTTAGGTTATAAAACATTCCACCTGTGACCTCTAACATTTCTTTGCCTCCCCCACTCCATGCAATGCAGTGTGGCTTTCATTGCTGGTTCCTCAACCAGACCTCAACTCAAGACTTCTCTTAAGGCAGCACCAAAGCTTTGCTATTGCTCAAAAGAGAAGCAGCAAAGAGCAGCCAAGTTGTTGCTGCCATGAGGAACATCACCACAGTGGTGCTGAAGGATTCTCAGAAGTCACTCCTCAGCTTTTTTCCCCACTCCAAGCAAATTGCCACCAGACCCCAGGCTTGGGCAGCAGTAGATGGGAAGATTTTAATCTCAGCCTGCCCACCAGTCTGGTTTTACTATTGCTTTCAGTTTGGCCTTACTCTCTACCACATTTAACAGCTCCCCATTCTCATGCTCTTCATCTCAATCCTGCCCTGTAAAAAGTGGAAATATTAAGCAGTAAATAACCCTGCATCATAAAGCAGAGCTCCTAGTAAATACTAATTGTGTTTAGGAGGATAACTATACAGAAACTTAGAACTGCAAATACAATTCTTTAAACTCATTTGAGCCAGAATTTTTCCAATAGACCTGCTGTCTGTTGTTTCCTCACAAATCTGAGATTACCAGACCTATGCAAACTCTAACTGGATATCTTTATAAAGATATACAAAAGGAACATGTTTTAACATGACATGAACTTTCTAAAGAAAAAGATGTCACAGTTCCTGCAATCACTAGATCAGGGCTGTGAACTTGGTTACATGAAGATACTTGTGTTTTAAACATCTGTCAGTGAGCATAACAAACCACTAATATTGACCAAAAGGCCATGGCACCCTGCTTCCCTGTAACACTTCACACAAAATGCCTCACTTTTGCAAAAACTTTGGGGTTTAGTGCTAGAACCACTGGAAGCTGGCAAACTGAAAAAGTGACACTGGAAATGGTACTTGAAAAGATTTTTAAGAACAGGAAAAAGCAGCTAACAAATTCTATATTAATTTGAGCTCTTTTAATTTTGTGCACTCCTCACATCTGTGTCCTGCTTTGAAGAAGTTTTGAACTATTTTATGTTTATTCTTCAAAGAGAAGTTTTCAATCTTGCTTATTTTCTTTGCTTCTACCAAAAACAAAGGAAAAAAAATTTAAAATCTGGCCAAATGCAGTGTCCTTTAAACTGAGCAAAGTATTTTCTCCGTTTACTTAAATACATTTACAAATTTAGTTTGACACAATGCAAATTCTGTATTTTGGCAGTTTATTCTAGAAATCCCATGGTTTGGTGCTGCCTTCAAGAGCTAATATTCAACCCAAACTCATATTTTTTAACTGCTGGCTAGAACACAGTACTACTAAAAATTACAGTCAAGGCACGGTACAGTTGCACTACAGGAGGGAGAGATCATCAAGGAAAGGAATAAAAATTGTAACACCTACCAACAGCCCTATACCAACCAGCCAGTCAGCTGAAAACAAAGAGGAGGAGGCATGCCTGCTACAGGCTACAGCAGAAAAATACATTGCATTTGCTGTCTTCAGGAAGAACCTAGCAGACCACTTTCATGACTGGAATGGTTTTTAATCCCACCTCACATTTAAATGTTAACTATGCACCCAATTTTCTCAGGAGCTTAAGTCCCATTTTGGATATTCCAAATAAGCATCTACAGGACAGTTGAGCTATTTCTGAAGTCTGGCCATAATAAGAAGTGTTGCATTCTTTTCAAAGGCTAGATTGCTTTATTCATCCATGGCTATTTGCTTTATCTTTAAAGAAATAATACTCTAAATCCCCTGAAAATATTACACATGAATTTCACATATTATGAATATTTTCAGATCTAACAGATCCTCACAGATTTCTGGGATAATGCTGCCTAAAATGAAAACAGAGATAGATTTTGAAGGATAATTTTTTTTCTGAGCTCAAGTTATGTAAAACGTCCAGACCCAGCAGAATTTTTTTTGCTATCTTCTTGATAATATTAAGAGGACTTTTCAGCAGGAAAGAGCCCAGCCAACACAAAGCTGGCCAGCTCAGACTCCTGGTGTGCACAGCTTCCAAGACAGGGTGAACACGCAGCTTTGCTTGATCAGTGCAACTTCTCCTTACAGAGGCCTGAATTACTAATCCGGGGAAACTGACAGCAGAGAAGCATCCCACATGCGAAACAAACCAGAACAGTTTGTTTCCCCCACATACCCACTGTTTTCCTAAATCCTTTAAGCTATAACAACAGATGCTTTCAGAAAGAAACACCTCGGCCGAGGAAGCTGTATACTTTAGGTCCTTGTCTGGCTAGAAATAAAGTTCTGTTTGGTTTTTTGGGTTTTTTTTAAGGATTTTTAACGAGGTGTAAAATTACTCTCAGAGTTGAGAGGAGAGGTTTCAAAGCAAAGCTCAGGAGCCCTGCCTTTGAAGACGAGCATCTCCAAACAAACCCAACAAGTGTCTAGTACATCTCGCTGCTTTGTTGTTGTTTCTAAGTGATGACTAGAAAGATCTGCGGACAGCAGCTCCCGTGGAGCCTGTTAGCGCCCAGCAACCGGCGGCGAGCAGGGAGCATCCCCCGCCTGGGGACTCAGTTTCCAGAGACTCCGGGGCCCGGAGAGTGACAACGACTTTTAGAGCAGTTGCCAAAGTCCCTGCGGGGAGGGCGGCCAGGGCTGCGCACCTCCGGTCCGGACCGACCTTCCCGGCTGGGCGCGGGGGCCCGGGCAGCCCGGGACAGGGGCGGCAGAGCCCGGCCCGGGGCCGCGCCGCCCGCCCCCGCCTCAGCAAGGGCGGCTCACGGCACGGGGGACGGACGGCTCCGTCCTCCCCGGGTCCCCTCCGCGACGCCCACGGGCGCACGCCCGGCATCCCCAGGGCAGGCGGCGGCGGCGGAGGAGGAGGAGGAGAAGGAAGGATGCCGGCCACCGTGCCAGGGATTTATTCACCCCGCCCGGCTCCCGGGCACGGAGACGGGAAGAAGGGAGCACCACGCTCACCTCTCCCCCATCATCAAAGAGCCCTTGACCCGTAGCCCCCGCAGCCGGGCCGAGTGGGACGGGGAGCAGAGGAGGCGCCCTCCCGCCGCCCTCCTCGGCTGGGGTCCCGCTCGGCTTCGGTGCGCCCCCACCTCCCGCCGCGGTGGGAGCCCTCCCTCCCCCCGGAGCCGCCCCTCTCCCCGTGCCCGGGGGAGGAGAGGGAGAGGAGGGGGCTGGGGGAGGGGAGCGGTTCGGGGCGAGAGAGAGGAGCCCGTTATTGGCCTACTTACCATCAATCGCCATGATCCCCGGCGGGGTGGGCCGTACCAAGCGGAGGGAGCGCACGCAGGAGAGGCGCTGCCGGGCGCCGCGGCTGCCAGGCGGGAGAGGCGGCAGGGGCGGGGCGGGAGGTGAGCGGGGCGGGGCCGGGGCGCGTCACTCCGCCCGCCGCCGCCGCCCGGCCCCGCCCGGCCCCGCCCGGCCCTCAGCCGGCAGCCCCTCAGCCGGCAGCCCCTCAGCCACTCAGCCCCCAGCTTTCAGCCCCTCAGCCCCCAGCCTTCAGCCCCTCAGCCCCCAGCCCCGCAGGCCCCAGCTCCTCAGCCGGCAGCCCTCAGCCCCTCACGGGCCCCGGGGCACAGGCGAGAAGGGAATCTCCGCCGCTTTCCAAGGTGCTGTTCCCTGGGTTTCCTTCTCAAAGCGAGTGGCTGAAATAAAACCCCAAGCTCTGAGGGCAATGCAATCAGCAAAGCCGTTCTTCACGCCTCTGCTTCACAGAATCACAGAATACCCTGAGCTGGAAGCGGCCCAAAAGGGTCATCGAGTCCAAGTCCTGGCCCTGCACAAGACACACCAAGAGTCACACCACGTGCCTGAGAGCATTGTCCATAAGCTTTCTGAGCTCTGCCAGGCTTGGTGCTGTGACCACTGACCTGGGAAACCTGAGCCAGTGTCCAACCACCCTCTGGGGGAAGAGAATGCCCTTCCTGATTTCCCACCTAAACCTCCTCTGACACAACTTCAGGCCATTCCCTTGGGTCCTGTCACTGTTACCACAGAGCACAGACCAGTGCCTGCCCTTCCCCTTCCCCTCACAAGAAGTTGTAACTGCAGTGAGATCTCCCCTCAGTCTCCTCCAGGCTGAACAAACCAAGTGACCTCAGCCATTTCTAACTCACAGTTTATGATAAAACCAGCTTGGTTCATTACATTAACTAATCACATCCATAAGTGCACAAAATTGCTTGTGGCAGCTCTAGTACTGCCTCTACAGATTGTCTTTTCCAGGATTCTTTACCCTTTCTTTTAAAATATCATGCTGAAGCTGTCTTTTGGAGGTAAGTTTAAAGGGAGTGGATTCTCCCCCTCTGTTCCACTCTCATGAGAACACACCTAGAAGACCACATCCAGCTCTGGGGCCACCAATGTAAGAAGGCTGTGGACCTGTTGGAGCAGGTCAAGAGGTGTTGGAGCCTCTGTTGCTACCCCTTCCTCTATCCCACCGGGCACAGGTTCTTCCTCTCCCTTCCATGCCTTTCCTCAGCTCTCTTGTACCAGCCTCTCTTTCCCTGGAGTTCTGTAGTTGTTGTCCCAGGCAGGAAATTCTTTTTCTACACTCTCTCCCTCACCTCCCAGAAGTGGCAAAAGATCATCACAGTGAGCAAAGAGGACAGGGTTTTGCGAGGCCCTGCAGAGTTTACCACCAGGATCCAGAAGGACATCTGGGCCAAACCATGCATGGCTCCTGCAACTAAGAGGGAAAACAGCCAAGCAGATAACTTGAATTATGGATTTTATGTTGTTATTTTGTACAGGATGTAGGATGTACATAAAATTCTGTTACTGTGACAGAAGGTCCTGGTAGCATTTGGAGCTGTAAAGAAACACATTGCTACATGCAAACAGGTTTTTCATACATAGGTAGACTGGCCAAACTTAGGAAAAATTTCACAAGATGATGAGGAGAAATACCTTTTGTACCACTGTCATCTTTCTGCCAAATGTTTAGTCACCGTTCAAATGCTGGAAGCATTAATCCCCTTCAGCCTCACAGCCTTCAGAAATCTTTTGTCATACAGAAAAATCAATGTGTTTTCTCAAATTTGTTCTTCACCTCAGGAGATAAAAACCCAAACTTTAAAGTGAGGCATTTAAAAGCACAGTCATCCTGAGCAAAATGGCTGTCTTGAAAAACACAAGTCCCAAATGACAGACATATGTCCAGACCAGAACCAACTGTAGAAAAGATCTTCAAAGAGAAAATGTCAGCAGAGCTTAATGGCAAATATATTTCTCTGTACCAGCACTGACATTTACCTCGAACACCCTAATGATTTGCTGTTCTTCCTCTTCCTTCCATGCCTTTTACTCAGCTCTCCTGCTCATAGAAAGTGTTCCAGCCCCAAAGCTTTTCTTACAGTTTGTGTAGTTGGCTATCCTTCTGATGATATTACTGTACTGAGTACAGGGATGAAGATTTCTGTGGGATCAAGTACACAGAGTTATTATTCTTTTCTGCTCTGTTTTTTACTTCTCCCTCTGCTTTTGGCAGCATCCCCAGTATGAAGGAACTACCAGTCAGATGTCATCAAATCTTTCCAGGGCACAGGCATCCACTCATACAGAATCCAGCCTAGAATTTTTGAGATGCTTAAAAAGTCATCCAAAATTTTTGGAGAGCCTCACATGTCATGACGATTTCATGATTCATGAATGCAATTACCATAGTGGGATGCAGAAGTTCATGTCATTGGACACACTCTTTTTGGGGGCAAGATATGAACCTATGCTTGTGAATTAGTGACACTATGATTGTAACTCTTGGTCCAGGGGTTTGGTTTTCAAAACACAATAGAAACACATAACTTCTCCAAAAGTAATGAAAGCTCAGTTTGAAAAAAAAAAAAAAACAGTTTCAGGATAAACATGATTCCACATCAACAAAAAGATGATGTGAAATATATGTGTAAGGAACCAAAACACGACTTTTCAGAGCTATGCTGAATCAAATCTGTTCTATTTGTGCTTAAGTTTCACAAGTACATGTTTAAAATTTCTTGCTTTATTGAAACAGCAGATACTCCTGCCCACCACCATAGCAGTCTCATTTTTTTTAACGTTACCAGGAGGGACAAATCTTGAACAAACTTCCAAAGTTCAACTATTTTATTTTTGTTCCTATGGTGTAATTGAGACTGTGTAAGCCATAGCTTCATCCATTCTCTGCACAAAAGGAGCTCAGCCAGTCAGTCTGGACATGTCAGAAATTGTCTACTGAATCCAGTGGGCAATTCATTCTGCTGGAAGCATTTACATGTGATCCCACAAGTATGCCCTTGGCAGAATAGCACAGCTGCACAAAAACATGACTACAGCTCAACTCCAGACCTTAAGTAAAGTTGATAAATCCTTAATGTACAAACAATTTACAGGCTATCAAGAGTTCTCTGTCAAATGGAAGAATCTATTGTGACAAGAGATTTGCTGGCAGCAATGCAGATATCTGGTTGATGCATGATAAATTTAATCCCATAAACCCTAAACTTTTCAACAAACTACCTACGCAGGAGAAACTTCTCCCACTCCACTGATGTGGAGCCACCCTGGCAATTAAAACCAAAACTGCTGCTGGAAACTTTGGCATGAGTGCCCTAGGAGGAGAAATACATTAAAGATCCATTTAAGACCTGATCCTTGCCAGATCTTTTTTGATTTTCTCTTCTATGTTAGCCTTAATAATCTAGCATTAAACCAGATATAATTTAAGACTCTGTGCTTCATGAAAACTATATGTAATATATGTAATATGATTATATGTATATATGTAAACAATGGCTTGTGTGAAAAAAAAACTAACTGAACTGTTAGAAAACGCAGACTATCAGTAACCAGAAAGGTCGAAGCCCTAGATTAGCAATCTGCTAATTAAGATGCCAGACAGATAAGGTATCTATAATTGTCATGATGTGAACACAGTGAGTTCATGATTGAACAAACAGTGGAAGAAAATTTCCATGCAATTTTTTCAGTGGAATGTTGCCATTTCATTCAGCTGTAGGTATTCTGCAGTAACACAGTGATTTCACTGCAATACCATTGGGGAAGGGGGTGAAGGTATATCCAAAGTCTTGTATTTCAGGCAAAAACTTTTAATCTCAAGACTTTTTCCATCATATTATATTTTAACATAATAACGACATTAAAATGAAGCATCTTGATCTTATCTATATAAAATCTTTCAGTTAGAAAACTCAGTCTTTTGTTGAAATTTCACATAATGGGGCTTTCCAAAACTGTGTGCATACAGCTACACCTCCCTGTGTATTTTCTCTCTGGTTGTATTTCAATCTGGAAAGAAAACAGATTTTTAAAGAAGGGATCAAAACTCCCACAAAACTGAAATTCTGTTTTTTTTACCAGGAGCCTTAAAAAAGTCCCAGCAAGAAGCACAATGATATGCAGCTCCAGGGTGTTCTCTCCTTGCAGATTATTTATAGGAATGCAAAAAACCTGGTGCAGCAATGTTGAAGTGAAGAGACGAATAGGCAAAATCTCTAATCTATAATGTTGAAGTGAAAACATGACCTCTGAAACATCTTCAAGAAAGGTCTCCAAAGATATTATTACTCCAGATGAAAAGATGGCTAAGAATTATAATACAGTGCTGTGTCCTAATTGATTTGGAATATCAGCTTACAACTTCCCGTAAGGATTTTTGGCAGCAATTTTGTGAGCACTGCCAATCAGATTTGCAATCAGATTAGTTTTGCATGCACAGTGTTCTTTATTAGGATATTAAATACCTGACCTTTCAATATTAAGTTTGGCATTATCAGAATTTTTGGCACTAAGTAAATTATCTGTGACTCTTATTTAGGTTCTCATAGTTTTTGAAAGCTATGAAAGACAACCTGAACCCTCTGCCCTCCAGAATTGCAGAGCTACACGTGGTAAGAGTGATACACCAGATACACTCAAGTCTCCACTCCTTGGAAAAGAAACACAGACCCGACTCTTGAAGCAAATGATTTGGCCAAATAATACTCAATGTATTATTTGGCCAAATGAAATGTATGTAACTTCATATTCAAGAATAAATGGTTGAGAAACTGGAAAACCGTGTTTCCAGCAGCACCTTCATTCTGCCAAATTTGGGACTCCACAAGGTTGGATTTCCAACTGGGATACAGCTGGAAAAGGTCCTATGAGCTAAATCAAAATGGAAAGATTTTTATTCAGATTCACATTGTTAAACCATGGGTAATGCATCTGCTACAGAAATAAAAATTGAAAGCATGAACAAAAATGTGATTTTTGATGCCTATTCATTCTAGTGGATGTTCAGTTAGCCCTAAGTCACATGCAAATTTTAGGGCTGGATGAATAAAATAATGACTCTTACTGGTGCACTCGTAAAAACCTTAAATGGCTCAAGCAACCAAAGTTAATATTATTCCACTGTGTTGCCTTGCACTGCCCCAAAACAAAAACCTCCTCAAGATACAGCTAGGACTATTAAATGCAATTCCAAAGAAATGTGCCAATCACTGAGCACATATACTCACACAAACTACAGAAATGGTAAACCAAAAGTGTGCAAAAAAAGGTCCTATGCCAAATTCATGCACAATCCGTTCAGACATGCCAGATGTTCCATGAGAAGCTGAACTAATGAAGTGGGTGTCCTGCAGATGTAGCTCTGTACCACTTATCTCCATCCCTCCCCAGTGGGACATCTCTAGGTTATCCGCATGTTATCCTCTGCTACATTCCCAGTGCTAACAGGATATGCTGCAATTATTCCAGAGCTTTCCACAGGCTGTTTGAAAGGTTGAGAAGCTGTCAAATGAAAGGTACAAATGATGAATTGTCATAATTGCTCGGTTCTCCTGACCTTCTATAAATGAGGGTACTAGTTTCATTGTCTTGCTTCTACACAGAAGTTAGTTTCCCTGAAACTGGAAGGAACTGAAATATTTCTGGGATCTTGATGAACTTGACCAGCTGTTCCTAAGCCGAGGCTTCCCTCAGCTTTCCTAGGTAGAAGCATTTGAGAAAGAAAACATGCTCACATAAGCCTAATCTGCTTGGGAAATAACATTAGGAATCTCAAAGCCCAGCAAATGGGCTTCACAACTCCAGCAAAATATGAAAAATGAACCATTCAGCTACACTTAAAAAACAAAGCATACATTTTAATGCAAATTTCCAACAAAAAAAACTGTGTAGTTGCAAAGATAGGTAGAGCATACGGATATCCCAATACACAAATTGATGGGGATTTCTGTGCTTTCTTACAGAAGAGCTGTGTAACATCTAATTAGAGAAGTCATAGTATAAAACAGTGATATGAAAACAGGCACATACATAGGATGAACAGCCAGCCATTCTGAAAGCCATGCCGAATTTTTTGATGGAAAAAATCATCTTCATCAAAAAGCCATCAAAGATAATACCGTGGAACAAAATCAAATTCAATCTCCCTTATTCATACTTAAAATATTAAAAGGAGATTGGAAGATATGATCCAGTTCTCCTGAAGGGCTATTTTTAGAGAGAACAAGGTCCTGGATGCTAACAGCCTATTGGCCTGGTTCATGCCAGCATAAAATAAATGACCTTGCTGTCACAACCTCATCTGATAGAGAGGAGAGACTGCAAATGGTGTGAACAGAGACTGAGCTGCCACAAGCTGTAAAACCACAGCACACAGAGAGGCAGAGTTAAAGCTGTCACAGTGTTGGTTATTAAAGCATTTAAATCTCAGATTGCTTGAACGGTATGGGAGTTTTCCTGTCAGAGTGTTCTCAAAGCTGGTTGCTCACCAACTGGCACTGTGAATCCAAGAGTGGGAGAGATTCTCTTCCCTGTGGCCCAGGCAGCTCAGAAAAGTGGTGCATGCATAGGTGGTGGTGTCAGCACAGGGAGTTAATCATGCTCCCAAGGCAGGGGAAGTGATAAGAGATTCACAAGGTGGTTTACAGCATTAGTTACCCACAGCATGTATGCCAGTCCTGGTTTATTGACTAGCCCTGGCCAAACCTACCCACAGTTGCTGTTCTTGGCTAACCTTGACAAAGTCACTCCTGTTGCCATGAAACAGCTTCCTTCACTCTCACTCTTCATCTCCCTCTAAAGAGTGCCTTTAGTGCACTCTGTGTTTCCATGCCTCACTTCTCTGCCCTCCCACCTGTAACCTGGTTCGCTCAAGCCGCCATCCCTGGATTGCATTGAGTACTTTTGTGTAGCTGCTCTGCATGTAAAGGAGGCGAAACTGATCCCTGTAGAGGAGGGCGACAGTGTCTAGCAACAAAAGAAAGTGCTTGACAAATACTGTCCCCTTAGCAACGTTAAGAATGTAGCTGCAGCCAGACCTCTTAGGGTCTCTGTGGAACAAACGGTACCCTTAACCATTCCTGCTGGGAGCCTTGTGCTAAGTATATAATCTGCATTTCATTTCCCTCTAACTGCAGCAACTTGTTTTGTACACGTTCCTGCACAGCTGAGAACTCGAGCCTGTGGAGTACTCTTTACATCCTTTCCCACTGAACTTAGTCCCCAGGAGCAGTATTGTAAAAATATTTTTAGAAGAAACAAGGGTTCAAAAGGCTGTATCCATCTAATTTCATGATTCTTTTTACTGATAAAAGCTTTAGTCTGCCTTTTAATTATTTAAAATATTTCCAAGTCATACAGCAACATATGATCTACTCTGATTTTTGGACTTAGCAGAGCTGTTCTTAATGCTGTTTCTGAACATACATTCTGTTCTTACATTTAAAATAACTACCAGGATATGTCATTCATTCTGATGGCACCACAAATATTCTATTGATGCATTAATGACATTTCTGAATCGAAAGAAAAAATTTTACTTGAAGTGCATGAGACCAGCAGAATTGTTAAAGTCATGTTAAATGCAGGAACCTATTTAAATGAGTTTTTAATTTACATTTCTATTGCCCTATTAAAAGGCTTCCTTCCATGAAAAAAAATCAAATTGCACGTAAACTGAAAGTATAATGCTGGTTCTTTTAAAGGTTGCTCTTTATACAACTACATCAAGATCAAGAATTCTGCAGAAGAGCTGTAGAATCACAAAGTTAAAGTATTATGTATATTAAGTACTCAGGCTTAATCTACATTTTTAAGGTAATTAATAAAAAGCTACTGAATTAGTTCATTAAAACTATTTTATATTTGCTATCTTAGGCATGTGCTTTCAAAAATTGCCCAAATTCCAGTCTGGAATTTAGCTGTAGTTTAGCAGAAACTTTCACAAAGATTTCTGAAATACAAATACTTATAAATGGGGAACTTCACAGAGGCAGAAATGATTTAAGGAAAAAGAAGAAAACGTGGCAACAAACCAAATTGGAATTAGTTTGCCACTCAAGTGTGTAAAACAAACTGTTTTAAAGGTGATCAACCTGCTTTCTCCTTCTCTAAGACCAAGCTTCTTCCTTTAGAAGAAATAAAATTATACATATCCCAGTCTGACCTCCCTAATTTCCCTAATTATCCTACTGATCCCCCATGGTAATAAAGGATTTGAAAACTGAAAACTTACATTTAGATGGGGAGATGTCCATGGAGAAACATATTCTATCCCAGAAGACAGGATAAGTAAACATGATTCCTCCAGGGCATGAAGGCTCTAGAGCAGGATTGGTCTGGTAGGGGAAGGATGAGTTGTGTTTGTAGAGTAGGGAACCATATGAAGGGGCAGTAATGTATTAGTCATATGGCTTTAAAACCTCTATTTCTGTTTGGTGTGAGTTTGACTTAGTCATAAACTTACTTCAGCTATCTAAATGTTCTTCCCAAAAAGATGTATCTTAATTTTTCTGCTTTTCAAAAATCTTGATGCAGATGTATTAAAATAAAACTGTTTAATTTCAGATGTGTTAAATGACCATCTAACATTCACTTATTTTCTAAGAGATGTAGATACACAAGTACCTTTGGGAAAAAAACGTAATGGAAAATTCAAAGGATACGTGAAAAATATTCACAAACCCACCACAAAACTTTAAAAATATTTATGCTAAATCCCAAGTTACTGAGCTGGATTTATCATTATAATATTTTTAAAACTGTGAGGCAACAGCTGTCTAGAATGGTGCTTTCTAACTTTCTGCCTTCTTCATCCCTTTCCAATATTAAACTTATTTTTCATTATTTCCAGCTACATGTTACCCATGTCTGGAACCCCTCCCCTGCTGATTCCAATCTACACAATTACTTTGCCTTGGCAGTTCTTGTTGGCTACCAAAAATGTTTTCAGTCCAAGTGAAAGCTGTGTTTTCTACCACCATTTTCTTTGCCAGTTCTACCAAAGTCATTGGTCCTTGTTGCTGGCTATTGTCTGTGTGCTCCTTTCCCTCTCCTCTGTATGCATCTTTACCCTTGGCAGGTCATTCCTTGGCTCTGTGTTTCATTTGAACCTGCTCCCAATATTCTTTCAACTGCAGCCTATGTGACTCTCCAAAAGAGAAAAGTACTCCGCTGGAATTATGTCACTATAGCTTAGGACAGGATCTGGCCCTCCTTGAAGTTATTTAATGAGACTAATCACTCATTTCATAATAGAACATTTTAGTCAAAGAGAAGTCCATTTCCTTCGGTTACACCTTCATTGTATCAATCTACACAATGCTATTGCAAGGTAAGGAAACAAATTTTCCCCTATTTTAAAGATAAATAACAATGGTATAGAAGCTGTAACCACATTGCTCAATAAAACAGGACTGGAGATCATCCCATGTCTCTGGAGTCAGTTGGCACAGCCTGTGTCTCAACACTGCACGGTCCTGGGTTCTTTTCTATTGTTTCATGAACTGCTTCTGTGGTCCTTCTGTGATGCTTCTGTAGTTCAGGGACATCATCCCTGTATCCATGATTTTTTTTCCTACTCATATGTCTCAAATAATGTAAGAGCTACATGCAGTCCACCAGAGTGTGTATTCATGACATTTATTGATATATGGGTAAGTGTTGCATGCCACTGGGCAGGTTATGATGGTACAAGAGGAAGTTAAAGGTGACAAGTCTGCTGGGAATGTCTTGGAGAACTATACAGGTTACAGAGACATGATACAGGTTTTCCTGTAACAATTATGGTGTAACAAATGTCTTACAAGCATTTTATGAGGCTAAGGATCAGTATTCCTTGAAGCAGGGCCATGTGCTTGTTGGGTGGCCTAGGTGCACTGTGCTCACTTTGCCCAGCCATGAACATCCAATGGAGTAGATTTTTCTCAGACTAACTAAATGATGTAAAGTTACACATTAGAAGTTGTATTTCAGGGTATAGGTAACACAATGATGCTGATTCCAGGCAGTCAAGAACATGGAAGATGCCACTATTGTAAAACAATTTGCTTTTGTTAATTCTCTTTCTGGAAAAGTTGTTTCCATAAGCTATTTATTTTAGGGCATTTATTTTCAAATAGATGTCACATTTAGCAATGTTTTTTCTGGTGGCTGAGTTCCTAAGGGTTAGTATTTTTTTAATAAAAAGTGTGCTGGTATTTCTGTTACATGTCTCTAGCCTAAAGTATGGTTTGAAGCAAGTACTTACTCATTTAGCTGTAAAAGTCGATAAGATTCACAATTCATGAACCAAGAATTAATAAACAAACTGAATTAATGAACTTAGACAAATTCACAGACTTACATGAAATGAAGTACTGTGCAGGCTGTAAGAGGTGATGGCATATGGGGCATGACACTGCATGGAAACACTGTGCCACTGAACTCTAACTTAACACTGCTATCAGGCACTGACAAACAGAAATCCAGCATATTCCATCTAGCAGACCAGTGCCATCATTTAATCCATCCAAATGGCTGCTCCCACTGCACCTTTTCCCTGGCACAGAACACAGCTCTCTTAGGTGAGGCAAACATGCTCAAGGCCAGACAGCCAGCATTCGTGTGGAAGTTTTTGCTGCCATGACAGCACAGCCAACAGAGTTTGGAGTCTACATTCTGACAACATGGTCAGCTACAAACCACAAAATAATCTTGGTTGATGAAAAGAATAGTATGTAGCTAGGGTACTTGATGATTATTGAACTATAAAAGCAGTGAGGGATTTTTGTCTTCTCATCCTCCCTCCCTTATAAAACATGCACCTTAGGATTATTTCCTCACATTGTCACCAGCTTTATAAACTTACCTTGCTTTGTTTTGTCAGCATACTAAAACTTCAGCTCACTGGAGGCAATGCTGTTGCACTAGATGAGAATTAAGAAACTGTCTTCTGCAATATTGACACAATAGAGGACAAACAGCCACAACAAAATCACGACATAGCCTCTTGCGACTCATAATTAACTTTTCCTTGGAATGAGGGAAACATGCTGTCCTGTTTCAAAAATAACAGTGTGCTTGGTTGTGAGCCAGTGTCAGTGATAAATACATTTCTGATTACAGTCAGCAACTTAATTTACAAGCATCTGATTAGAAGAAAAAGAAAAACAAACCACTAAAAAAACAACCTTTCAGAAAATATGGTGATAAAAACAAGACAACTGTGATTTAGTGTACTGAGCACAAGGCTGGAGTCATAAGACTTGGTGTTCCCACTGCTGCCACTAATCTGCTGTCTGACCATGAGCAACAAATTGGATGTCTCCATCTCAGTTTCTTTGAGCTGGTATTTAGCTATCTGTGGACACACCTTAGAGATCAAGGATTCAAATAATGATCAAGAATAAAGCATAAAAGAATAAAAACAATAAAATCCTGTTTAGATAGAAAAAGGGTCCAGAATTTTGAGGACAGGTTTCCACTATCAACAGTTGAAAGTCCTTTACTGCATTATACCCTGTCTGCAGATATTTATACTGGGGAATTTCAGCAGAATTATATGCTTACATTATATGATTGAGGTCACAGGAGTAGAGATAAACCACCTTTATGCAGAATAAGATCCATGCTGTACATGTCCCTCTCACAGGATTTGCCACAAACTATCCTGGTCTTCTAAAATTCTGCATTTGTTTCAAGCCAGCATATTAAAGCTCATATCAGATGAGCCAGATCAGAAAAATGGATATAATTTATCTTCCAGTTAATGATTAGACATTTATATTTAAAGATAATATGCTACTCTGTGTCCCAAATGAGCAGCAATATGTGATTGCTGAACAGAGAGTATGCAATTACAGGCTGATGTGCAGTAGGCAGAGAATAGTCCTGAGTGACTCCAGTGATAAATGCCTCTTTGTTTTAAAAAATGCACTGAGCTGCAACATCAAAGCTAACTGCTAACCCTCTAAAACTTTGTGCTTCTGGAAAGGAAATAAACGTTTGCCATTGCTGCCCGTGAATGACCATACAGCCGTTTTACTAATAACTCTAACAGGGTAGGCCTTTCAGCAGGGCATTATTTCAGTTGCTACATTTTATCATCTAGTTTTCAACTGACTATACAGTTGTCACATTTAAAACCTTTGCCCGACATTTTCTATTTTTAGCCTTAGCTTGGACAGTTTAGACAAAACTTTTGCTTTGTGCTTAGGGTAAAAGATAATTTCAATTAAGTTTACTTATTAATGCTTACATTTCTGATGCTTATTGGCTGTATCACTTCCTTGAGTCAGTACTGGGATTCGTAACAGGTCAAAGTCCAAATCCAATCCACTTTTGTGGTCCCCTGGAAGTCACTATTTTATTTTTTTAGGTGCTTCTTATGCAGCTGATAAGAGAAAATTAAAAACAAAGCTCATGTTTTGTTTTAAAATTGTTTGCTGGAACAGTTTTTCATGAGTTATCTTTCCAAATTTTCTTGATTCTAAAACAAATTTTTAAGTGTTCTTGGAAAAGATTTTTTTTTAATGTTTTGGGTACTAAAGAGACAAGAAGAGAGAGAGAAAAAAAGCCACACTTTGCTTTCATATGTGCATAAATTAAGATCATAAAGCAAAATAATTCAAAGGATCTGACTTTCAAGTTTTCAGATGCATTATCCCATCTGGCTTACATTTTGCCCAGAGAAAGAGATTGTGCTCTCTGGGGACAGGGAGAGAGCAGCACTCAGGAAGCATGTTCAGCAGAGTCTAAGCAGGCTGACCTGTGAAGCTGTGCTTCCACACCGATCCATGGTGACAGTACAAAAGAGCGCGTGGGAAGCAAGAGGAGGCGTATGGTTTGTGAATCCATGCCAATGCCATTCCACTGGCAAAATCCCCTCCTGGGGAAGGGAAGCTGTTGCAGGAGCTCCTGCACGCTGGAGGCTGCAGCTGTGTGCATGGAGTACTTATGCTAATTTTGCCCAACCTGGGAAAAGATCGGGGGTGGCTTCATCACCGGCACAGAAGAACTCTGCTGAACATTCTCATTTGTGCTCAGGGCAGTGATCAGAATTAAGCTCTGAGAGCTGAATCTATTAATATGAGTGGGGAAATAATCAGTTTCTTTTCTATCACATGATTTGGAGATATCTGAGTTTTTCCACTGTGTTTTAAGGTCCTGTTGCTATAGCAGGCATAGAAGTTCTGAACAATGAGCTGCTGCTCAAGGAAAGGACTGAGGAGTTGCAGAACAGTGGTTCAAAACAGGACACAAAGGCAATTACAGAAGCTGCAGGGAAAAGAAATAATTTTTCTTTTATCACAATGCTTGCCGTTTCTGTTTCCTCACTGGTAGCACAAGAATAAATGCCAGGAAAAGAAATTTAATCTGCATTCAAAGAAATGATTTTTAAAAATACAGATCAAACCATATTCTCAATACATGGTGACAGTGTTCTCAAAACCAAGGACTGCTTCATATAAAAATAGTCATGGATTAGACCTACCTACCTCCTGAATTTTATCTTGAGATCAATATACTACAACAACTGACATCATTTTCATGTAAAAAGGAAAAAAATATTCTGGTTTTTATTTACCTGATACTCAGCTCTTTTGGAGGTAAATAATGCACGTAACAGGATAATGCCTCTTTAGATACTGCTTTCTTTTTAATCTTCTGTTACATAGTTTTCTAGAGTTAATTTCTGTGCCTGGCAAGCCAAGAGAAATTGCTATTATGGGACCCTTTTACAGCTTGGGAAGACAAAGTTAACAAACTTATAACTTCCAAGTCCTTTCACAGGGAGCCCAGTTGCCAAAGAATTATGTAATGCTTCGTTTGACTGCAGTGCCTCTTAACAACACATATTTTATAGACTGTAGTGCACTTCTAGGGCCCAGGCCAAAAGATCTTGTTCATCCATTGCTCATTAAAATGTTGAATCTCTAATAGAAACAGGATGGGATCATTGCTATAAAACAATGTCAAAATGTACAGAGGTTTGATTCTGGACATATTCCATTTTGCATCACTGAAGGTAAATCTGTTTTGCAAATGCAGGAGGATGAAAATGCCTTTATATTTCTGCCTACACCCACCTCAGCTTACTGCTGCTGATAGAGAGGCTATTGCAAATGCTGAGGTTGTCATATAATAACAAAAACCTCCTGGATCTCTGGGGTGGGAACTACAGTAACAATTATCAGCTTCCAATCTGTGTTCTCGTGAATTGATGTGGTGACACATATTTGCATTTCTCTGATAGCAAATAATAGGGCATGCTAATAGCTATTTTAATAGCTTAACAATTATTTGAATTAAGGTTAACCCTAATTACATTTCCTATTAAATCCAGGCACTGATTTCCCCACCTCCAGTGGAAAGCACTACAGGGTGAGGCTTACATGCAAAGAAGGGTCTGTCAAGTTTTCTCACATCAGTTCCTGGTGGGGAAGACCTAGGGAAGGAAGCTCTGGCTCTTGAGTTCTTGCCTATTTCCCTTGAAAGAAAGAAAGCTGAAGAATCAGAAAGCATCAGGATAGGAACTGTCCTGAAGCAATAATATTTAGCTTTGCTGACCCTCTTTGGCCTGAGAACCCACTGGATGTATCCACCCTGACACATCCGATAAAAACAACCCAGGGTCCAAACTCTGCCACAGAAACTGGATGCAGGCAATTAGCAGGGCTGCAGGAGATGGCACCCCACTATCTCCTTTTTCTGGAAAAAAGCAGAGGGCTACACCACATCCACATGTGCAGAAGACACCTCAAGGAACATTATCTCCTAAATGGCATGAGGAAACCAAGAAACCCAGAGAATCTCTCTTGCTGAGTGCAGCTCAGGGGGATTTGCTCTTCAGACTTCCTTGCTTATTTTTGTTCAGCAAAGAAGAAACAAAAGCATATAAGTAGCCCCAAATTCTCCTTTCATTCCCCCAAAATATTAAGTAATTCCCTCACATTTTCTGGAATGTCAGCCCTTGTTCTTCTTTACCCTCTAATTAATTTATTGTTATTGGATGGCTATGGAAACACACACACAGCTATCTCTATTACATGAGCAAAGGTTTTATTTTAGAAACCTTGAGACACTGAAATCAGAAGCACAGCCATTGTTCATTCTCACTGTTGACTGATTCAATTTAGCTTTAAATGTGTAATTAATTTTACTACTATGGGAAATTAATTATGTTTTTGTTATAATGATCAGTATTAACCTAATTAGTGACCATGAAATTCCCAAGCAAAACACTTAATTATATTAGAATTAGAAGGGTAAATATTTTCCTAATGGAAAACTTCCAGTAAAACACTAATGTGCTCAAAGGCTACAAGCCCAAGGAACATGAAGCATTTGTAAAATGCCATTCATAATGAGATTCTGATTGCTAACTCTGCTACACAAGGTAATAGTGTTTGTAATATGATGTTAGAAACATACCCATACATCATGAGTAACCCATGCAACACTTAAATTAATGCTTTTATGATTCAGTTCACCAGATATAGCAGAAATAATTTTCAATAATCTCTTTCTCTAGCTCCCAGACAGAATGGTGCAGAAGAGATATAGCAGAAATAATTTTCAATAATCTCTTTCTCTAGCTCCCAGACAGAATGGTGCCTTGTCCCTATCCCTATGGCCACAGAAAACTGTTTTGGGGACAGGAGAAAAATCCTTCCCTCAACTTCTTGCCCTTCACGTGTAATCTTTTTTCTGCTAATAACCTCTGGGTATCCACTTCCAGCCTTGCTCTTGCTCATTTCTCAGTTTTCCACTCTTCACATTTTCTGTAACATTTTTATGCACAGCATTTTCATAACTCAGAAAGGAGCTCCTGAACCCTAGAAAACACAGGCAAGAGATGCTGCTTGGGTGGGAAAGAATGCCACCACCAAATCACAAGGCAACTGTCCTTGCAATTAAAGGACAATCTCTGAGGAAACAGCATTATCTTCTGTCCCCCAGGAAACATATGGCCCTCCTAGCTTAAGCAGAAGTCTCTTGTCAAGGATTTGCATTACAATGCCCACAGAAAACATCTGAACTCCATTTTTTTTTTTATTAAAACAAAAGTTATACCTGGCTACATTACCCCACGCAGTCTTTCTTGTAATTAAGGGACACCAAGTAACCAAAAGAATAATTTCAGCTCCCCTGGTATCATATAGTTATTCATAACTGAATCTGACACTCCTTATTGCAAAAAGCTCTCTTGTACATACATAACTTCTTGCAAGAACTGCCCCAGATTTAAGCCACTTTGTAACACAGGGAACAAATTTGTCAATGTGATCCCCACAGGCCACCTAACGTTACAATTAAAGTATTTATTTAAGATAAAAGCTCTGTATTGAATTAGAAATCGATCTTCCACTTGACCTGATAGTATTGGTTTATGTATTCATGTACAGGTCTCTTAGAAACCTCTTCCATTAATGTGCTGGCCAGAGTGAGTCACTGAATCCTTCCTATACATGCAGAAATAATACTTGGAAACATAATTCCCTGTATTTATGGGACTCAAGGTGACTGGGACAGGCACCAATTCTTTTGTCACCTCCCAGCTCTTGGTTAAACAATTTCTCTCACCTACCAACTGTCTACAAAGAGTACCAGGAATTTATCAGGTCAGTATTATTCCCTATCCATTATGCATTGCTTACAAGCATAATACAGTTCATGAAGTGTAAAACATAAACCAGAAAAATAGAGAATGTGTTCATCCAGAGCTGCATCATTCCATTTATGCACAAGATAAAAGATTTTCAGGTGAATTACTCTCTTTCCTTGCAACTTTTTCCCTTTTGATTTTATCCTATATTTTCTAATCCAAATCATGTGCTTAAACCACAGGAAAAATGAATCCATGAAAGAATCAGTGGAGATGAGATCCTACAAAGATGCTGGCTCCAATAAACTGATGGATAACCCAATGAAAGAATTTCTGAGAGAGATTTTTAGCTTCCTATTTCTTTACACCTACTTTAGCTGTGTTACATATGCATTTGTGCCTGAGCTCCCATCACAGCTGCTTCTCCTGGTGCTATTGAAGGTATGCACACATATGTAAATATATATATTTTTTTATATATTTATGTGTGTGTGTATTCATTAATGGATGGCTGCTTTCCAGCATAGGCCATGGGCTCTTTGCTGTTTTCTCTTTTTCACAATGTGACAGCATATCATGGATGGTAATAATAATGATAGAACTGTCCCAGGCTTACCAGACCTATAGTAAACGCTTTACAGAGAGAAGGAAATAAACAAGTCTTAAAATAATATTCTAGTATGGATTTTGGGGGATGCCTTAAAAATCTGAATTAGTTTTCAATATCCCAATTTGCCCTGCAAAAGATACCTTTTTCTGGAGACTTGTATTACACTAATCTCTACATACATGAAGTATGTTTCAGTCATCTTTAGGTACTAATGGCTGAAATACATGCTCTGGAAATCAATTTACCCTGACACAGAAAGTCTGCCTTGATTTGTTTCAAACATGCAGAACACAAAAAGCTGCAGGCAATTCACTCACATAATAAATACATTTGCTATCCTGGTGGCTTTTTAAAAATCAGCAGGTTAGGTCTTTAATAATTTTTAAAGCTGATTATAGTGATGAGAAATACAGCAAAACCAACTTTTTTGATTGATGGAGGTTTATTAATGGAAAGCTTCTATTGTTATATGTTTAATTTTGAAGCTACTGACATGAAATGTTATAAGTACTATGTATGACTGAATTAAAATTTTATTTTAAATAGTGCCAATCCCCAAAACCTCAGCCTGTCTCCTTCAATCACACTCTACACGTTCAACCATCCATTTGGCACTGGCACAG
Organism: Ammospiza caudacuta; assembly: GCF_027887145.1. Lineage (NCBI taxonomy): Eukaryota > Metazoa > Chordata > Aves > Passeriformes > Passerellidae > Ammospiza > Ammospiza caudacuta. Next base: position 26,902,202 of record NC_080595.1, read on the forward strand.
CATTTATATCAGGTCTCATACACTGATCTAAAAAAATCCTCTGAATTCACATAAGAAAATGGTTTTATGTTTGTGGCACAACTTATACAATTGATTGAGGCTGCACTGAAGATACCCACAATAAACTCATAATTACACCTTGAAAAAGTAACTATATATCATCAATTTTGGTATTATTTATCACTATGAAACACTCCTCACTTCATTTTTCACAGCCACAAAAAACCTTAACATCTAGTCTTTAATTATTTTGATTCAACGTCCAAAAAGGGATGAGCACCACAGGAATAATTAAAGCACAACAGAAAACTGGAGAGTTAAAGGCAGTACTGAGCAAAACAAACACAAAGCACAGCCATGATGTGGGACCTGACCTACCACCTTTCATCAAACAGGTTTTCCAGAAGGAAACAGGGTTAATACAATGAATGTAGCACGGCCTCAAAAGGGTCTATCCTTCTCTGGACAGAGGTGTGTCCACTCTGATGTCCTAAAATAGACCTCTGCTTGCTACTGAACACAGGCTGAGCATGAATATGCAAAGGGATCCTTCTGTTTCCCTGCTAGCAGAGAGGGAAGGAATGGACACATGTAAAGGACACGGGCAGGATATTTTTGGGCTCCACCAGATCACTACTTGTTTTCCTTTTCAAGGCCATTTGTAATGAGAGTAACTTAAAACATCTCTAAATTATTCAGAGAGACTAGGCCTTCATGCAGCTGACCAACAACTAGGGAGCATTAAGTTTTCCTTTGGAGGCTTTCCATAGCTCTCCAGTGGGTGTCTGGCAGGGCTGGATCACCAGGAGCTGCTTCTCTTCTTGTGCAGTTCCTGGGCAAATTCAGAGAGGAAGCTGGATGCTTCTTTCCTGCACAGAGATAGTTTCAAAACTAGTTTTGTACAGCACAAACTAAACTACAATGAAGATTCATATTTTTAACTCTTAAAAAAAGTAGTGCTTGCTAATGCCAAAGAAAGGCAACAAGTTGAAGATGGTTTTGAATGTTTTTGTTCTTTCCTGCAGATAGGAAGAGCAGCTTTTAAAATCCATTCCAATGTTATTTGGAACAAACCCAAAGAAATATAATGGTATATATAAATTCACCTTTGAGTCAGCATCTCGTGTTTCAGCACTTCTAGTCACAGCATCTTTCAGAACAGTACATCATCCATATGCTTCATGCACATCATTTACCTTCCCAGTAAATCAGAAGATGGATGCTAGAATCCACAAAGCAACCTTTAAAATTCCCCTGTTTTTTTAGCAGGTTTTATCGATGTCGATGGCTGAGCATATTTTGTAATGGCAGATGGCAACTTCTGCCTTATAATTCAGACAAACAAGCAACTGAAATAAGAAAGGGGATATCTCACAAGGAACTTTTGCAGCAGTTAACAGTAATATTCCAAACTAATGTTGAAAAAATATATGCAGATACAATAAAGGAGAAAAAAATCCTTTTCACTATAATTTGAAGTATGGGAGAGATATAAAAGCATCACATGGGTCCCAATCTCACAAGAGCCTCAAAATTATGTCCTTGTTTTAAGGAAAATGGGTGGGGTTGGGTAGATTTTTTTGTTTGGTTGGGGATTTTTGTCACTGAGAAATAATCTCAGCATCAAGCTTCCAATAAAACAAATTTACTTAGCTAAAGGAAAACAGCCAGGAATCATTATGAGTGTACACAGTAACTGGTGTCTTTGTGAGCTTTTTTATTGACCTCATCCTTTGAACTTTTCTTTAGATAAATTCTTCAGATTAAGGGAGCATAACTGACACAGCTTGCTAAATGTCATACGGTGCATTATCATGCTTCTTTACTTCTGTACAATCAAATAGCAAATTTTTATGGGTTTTAGGCCTGCTGCTACCATTTTACCTGTTTGGACTATGATCCACACATATCAATAATGTTTAATAACAGTTGTTCCTTGTTTTTGGGACCCTCCGAAGCAAGTAATGGCATTCAGTCCTAAACCACCATCACATCCCACTAGTATGGTGATCCCTCTCTCTTATTATAACAGCATGGTTAATAGAGCAAAATTAAGACAGCACAGAGATATTTACACCTAGAGATTGATAAGAATGTTTTGCAATGTAATTCTGTCTGGTTGGGGATTTGTTGCAAAATTGAGGTGAGCATCACCAGCCAGCTGTGAGTGTGCTCATCCTGCCACCACTCCCTCTGACTTTCAACTAGATTTGCATATCTGCTGCCCTCCCAGACCTTCAGAATCACAGCTTTAATACCATAAACATATTTTTCCAAAAGTATTCTCACTCAAAAATCATCTGCTTCATAATCACAGCCTGTCGTTTTCATTGTCTGCATCTAAGCACCCTGGATTAAACCTGACCATTTCTCTTCATATTTTATGGATAGCAAAGTTTCAAACCTTCTAGAGGTCAAGAAGGAAAGAGAATTTGCTGTGTTTCTAAACAATCCCTCTGATGACAGTTGTAAATATTAATAACCAGGTGAAGAGCTATACTTGTTCTTGTTGAGGGTTCTGAATGTAATTGGATTTCTCCCTTCCATTAGTCTAGGGAGAAAATTAACCCCATAATTCATCTGGAGAATAAGAACTTTAGGAACACTGAGTTTGCTGCTTGTGACTGAGCTAAAGGGAGGCCAGCTTTGAAACGTTTGTTCTTGTCCACTCCTGACTTCTTTATTTGACTTTGAGCTTCTACATTAAGCAAATATGTTTTTCAAGGTGCATTTTATAAATTAAAAAAGTGAATGAATGTGAGGTATGTGATCAAAGTCAATTTATCTTGCATCTTGAAATGTAGCTGTGGGTCTCAATACTTGAGTAAGGCAGTGTCTTCATCTATCATTCCTTCAAGTTCAAGCACAAGGAGGGCATAAATTATCAATGATTCCAACTTCCTGGCCTGGTTATATTAAGAAGCTACATAAAAAACAATAATAGCAATAATTTCTGAAAAACCCTAAAATCGTGCATTTATTAAGCTATGTAGTATTTTGTAAGATAAACAGAAGTATACTGGAATAATTTCTCGCAGCAGTGGAACTTAGTAATTTAGGGCAGGAATCATAGAACATAATTTCTAAATAAATGTTCACCCAGAAATCTGGGAGGCAGAAGGTGTCTTCAGGAATAGCACCCAGTCTTTCCACCATAGTCCTGAGCAGCAAATGGTTCTGCAGATTTTAGGAGGAGGCAAATGAGCATCAAGCTCAAGAGTTGCAGAGCAGAAGGTGCCATCAATCCCCTGCATTAAGGGCAGAGGTTTACTCCTTCCCAGTGCACATGATTTCTCTTTTTTTTTTTTTTTTTTTTTTTTTTTACTTTTGGTTGACATTCTATTTCCTCACAATATAAATATTTTGTGTTTAGAAGTAACTGCAGTTAACTGTAGCATTTGTATGAAAATCCCTTCTAGAGAATTTAATATAAATAGACTGGATAGTTTTACTATCACTTTTGTTCTCTAAAGAAGCAAAAGAATATCAAGAAATTTGATTTCCAAGTGCAGTCTCTGAGGGGACCTATTGACATTAGCAATTCTTTTACAGCTTGGGTTTGCACACATTAAACTCTTTTCTTCATATGGAGTGAGAGTGTACATCTTCTCCAGCTTCCCCAGGAGCACTACTGCTCTTCCTTCACTGTGTCAGCCCACCCAAGCAGAGGTTATGAACTGGTCAATTTTACCATAATGGTATAACAAACATGAAATTTGAAAAATGTGAAATTTGAATCCTTACCTGACTGATTTCATGGCAAAATAAGAAAAGGAGATTTACCCATTTTGTGAGTTTCCTCCTGGATCTTTTAAGACACTAGAGCTTGCAGCATAAGGGACAGCCAGCAGACTACTCTGGAGACAGCAATAACACCTAGAAGGTAGCAGATACCTTCTTTCACACCTTATCTTGTTATTCCTAGTGGAAGTAGACACCACCCAAAGCCTCAGACCCCCAAACCTGTGAGGTACTACAGCAGCTTCTCCCCTACACCCTGGCTTGTGGTTACACAGCAGCCAAAGATCTACAAGAGGGCCAAAGCTCTCTTTTTAGTTAGCACTAACATTTTAGAGAAAAGTGATTTGTTAGTGGGACAACTTCTTGCATTTTTATTCACAGAAAGTCTCCAAACCCCAGAATAGATAGCAGGACTTAGAGAGGAGGATGAGTAATTCAGTGGGTTGTGTTTAGTAAGTGAATAATGATATCCTTGCTTAGAGAAGCATGTTTCCTATGTTTGTTCCTCATCTGATGGCAAGCTGCCTGCAATTATTGTTACTGTACCATTGGAGAGCAGGGGGACAGGAAGCAGCAGAGTTGATGGGATTAACTAATTTGACTTCTGGTGGACATGCAAACAAATACTGAAGGCAAAGAGCTGTTCAGGCAGACGTGGTGACTGAGAACCAGGCTTCAGCCCTCCCACTGGTCCTGGCTTCCAAGACCACAGTGTTGGCCTGGACACTGATCTGTGCTCCATATTGAGCCACAAGGATGCTTGACTGGATCCCACACTGGGTACAGGGCGTTGCTGGGCAACTGAAATTCATTTAGCAAAATTTAATTTCCTTTATATTACTTTTACTCTGTAGCATACAGGGCTGAGTAACAAATTCAAACACTGTGCTACCAGGAAATGATTTGATTTCTGTTAAACTTTGCTTTGGAGTAAGCATAAAAACAACCAGAAGAAAGAAAGGAGGGAGGGAGGTGCAATATAGACCAACATTTTGACCTAGCTTTAAGTTACAGTGAAGCAATAGAATGTCACAGTATGCTAATTATTTAATCAACCCACATCTTCTCTGCTGTTCATGTATTATTCTGACTACCAATCGAACACCATCTGCCCTCACAGAAAAATGTTCCTGCAACATAAAGAATATTTAGCTGGCAAGAAACTATCACCATGTTCACACTAGAAAGTCTTGAACCTGAGAAAGCTTGAGGAACTTCGGGTATTCAAAAAAAATCTCCTGCTCTCTCTTAGCCTTCTTCTGGAGAAATGGATTATTTCCATTTGAATTTCAAATAATAAAATAGTTTCATTAAAGGATAGGAAGCCAAACGTTGGAATCCAGCATTCCTTTTAATGAAAAATTTTCTTTCACTTGGAGAAGCGTGGGAAGCAACAGCAAGGAGAGGGAGAGGGAAAGAGGAGGAGGGGAGGCAGCTCTGTCTCCTCTCATCCTCTCTGCTCCAGCAGCATTTCCCTCTGGGCTCTCCTGCCTGCTCCCCAGGCTGGCCCTGGATGGACTCAGGCTGGAACCAGGGCTCTCCTCTCCAAACCCCATCAGGAACCCTTTGGGGACCTGCTTCCTCACTCTGTGAAAAGGACCCTCTCACTTCATTAATTCTCACCCTTTGCTGGACAGCAAATCCTGTCAGGGTATGCATTTTATACGGTAAAGAGATAATTTCTGTCTCAGACAGGGAGACAATGGGCTTTGTCCATGACAGCCTGGTAAATTACCACAAGGAGAGGACTTTGGAAAGGTTGTTTAGTAAGTGTGGATTCTAAGAGGATGTTTACCTTGAGCAGATAAAATGAAGCATGAAACATTGCAAAATGCATTGGATAACATAAAATCTATGCCAAAGGAGGACAATATTACTTACATTTTAATTTTTAGCTACTAAAATAGCTATGTAATCATGACATTTTATCCTAAATTGTTCCAGTTGGAAGTGCAGCACGGTTGGACTCTTCATTCTTTTCTAATCAAGTGCTGCCTATTAAGGAATCCCAAATAGGTACAAGGAATTCATGTGCTATGACAAATACCAAGCACACAGGCAGCCAAAATGTCTTTGGGCACTGTTTAGATGCAGTTTTTGGAAACAGTCCCACTAACATCTTTAGTTAATAGATGAATTAGCAGGCTGATGTTGAGTCACTCCCTCACACCCTTCTGTCTCACAGCTGGCGTGGAGCACCTAAGTCCACACCTCACCTGCCAGGGCAGCTTTAGAGCAATGTTCCCTATACCAGTGAAGAGCCATTGATAAAGCATGGATGGATCCATCAACCAAAATAAAAAAATGGGCCACAGAATTAAAAAAGAATTGAGCCCCGACGTCTCTGTTGTCCTTACTCTGAATTCCTTGGAGCAGGCCCAAGGATTTCCAGTGGGACTGGAATTTGGCCCAGTGTGCCACACTCCCATAAAACACAACTGTCTATTGGTTAAACAATGCCAAGCGTGTCTCAGCCAGATGCCTGTTTACTGACTACTGAGAGAGAAAAGAAGCTCTCAGATGCTATTGCTTGGCTTTGCAGGATGTAGGACATTAATTATGTACAAATGAAATGATCACAAAACAGAGATGAGCCACATAACTTGGTTTGGCTGCAGTTTCAGTTCCTGCTATATGAAAAAAAAAAAAAAAAGACTGCACAGGGCTTGGAGAACATTCAGTCTGCATTAAAAAATAAATTATTTTGTTATCTATTTGCTTAAGATAGTTCTTCTGCTATAAGGGATAATGGACCATAAAATTGGCAAAATGATTGTCCATTTAGCACAAACACTTTCTGCAGTAAAGGAAGAATCCTGGTTCATTTTCCCAAGAAAACAGTGCTGTGCTAAAAATGTCTTTCCTTTCCTAGAAACAGAGAAGTCCAGCAGCATGAGATGGCATCCAGTGGGAAAGCAGAGCTGAGGGAATTGTGGCAGGGTTACCTTAAAGCCTGGCCTCCCCTGGCTGCTGGATGCAGAGCCCAAGCCCTGCAGGTCCCCCTGAGCAGAGCGAACCCAGCCGTGCCAGGCTGAGCTGCACTGGGACACAGCAGCACGATGGGGAGCGGGGCTGCGAGAGAGGAGGCAGAGCCTGCTGGAGCCCCCAGCGCCCTGAGCACACTCCCCTGTCACGACACAGTCCCTCCCATGCTACCTGACCCACTCCCTGGCACCGATGCGCACGTTTTCCTCCTGCAGCAATGGCAGCAGCACTTTTGCTTCTATTGATGCCAAGACGGCAGCAAAGGTCACACAAAAGCCACCTTCTTGAGCAATGAGTTCCTATGCCTTCCTACCATCTCCATTAAAATGTTTCTTCTAATTTCAAACTTTGATTTCCCTGTTTTTACCCTATTAACCATAAAGAGCATTGCCTGCTCTCTGAACAGGCTTTTGTGCCTTTGAGGACCAAAGCGTTTCACCTCAGTCTCTTCTTTTGTTTTTCAGTCTTCCCTGCATTAATTGCCCCATGCCTGCTCTGAGTGCAGTGTCCCAGAATAGATGGATACTCCACTAGCTAGTGTTTGTCAATAAATGATTTTGATTATACTCCTATAAAGTAAAAGAACTTAAAAAATATTTTTTAATCCTTATAGTGCAGATTCCTGTTTAGCACATGACAATACCACTTTGTGTTTTTGCAGATCTTTTTGAAAAGCATCATATTTTATTACACTGTGTTGTGCATTTGTTTATTTCAGCCCAAGACCATGATCTTGATCTTGTCCTAGTTGAATTTCCTTTTTTTTTTTTTTTTTCATTCCCAGGCCATTTTTTTCCTATTTGTTGATAACATCTGGCATTCAAACCCTGCCCTTTACAGATCCTGAATGTTCTTATCATGTGCAGATGTAATAAGCACAGGCCTTTGCCAGCAGTGGCTATTAACAAACCCATTAAAAGACCTGCTCCAGAGCAGACAGTGATGGAAAGCTTGTGATGTAATGTCTGCTGCCACTGCTGCCTTCCAGAGATGCTTCTCACTCAGCTGGGCATCAGCTCAGCCCTTTCAGTGTTTTCCTGGCTTTCTCAACCAGAATGTTGTACCACACTGCCAGAGCCTTGAAAATCAAGATAAAGCACATCTATGGTTTCTTCCCTGTCCACTCTTTTCTAGAAAAAAAATAAGCTTGGTGTGATGTAGTTTCTTTCTTTCTTTTTTATTTTTTTTCTTTGTTGTTATTTTTAGATCAGTCAGTTCTCTGGTAAGTGCTTCCAGGCTGTTTTGGGAATTCATCCTAAAAGTTTTGAGCTGGTGCAAAGGCTTTAAAATTCCCTAACTTTTCTCTACTCCCCACAGATGCTCTACTTAAAAACAGGCACTGTCCTGGCTTTTTCCCAGAGTGCTGGTATCTTGCCTGTCCACAATTGTTAAGAGAAATCCTGCATCACATCTCTGTGCATTATTCAGACATGCAGTCCACCAGGCCTACTTAATCTTAAAATATTCTGCTTAAGTCTCTGCTTACACTTTCCCTGCCCTAAGCTCATCTTATCCCCTTGCCACCAGCATTAACTCCTTAAGCATCTGTTCCCTGTGGCTCTCTTTCAGTGAGCACCAACACAGATCCAGCATCAAACACCCAATTCCTGAGGGTCATCTGTACATAGCACTCCTTTTCCATGAGGAACAGGTCCAATTTTTCCTGAGCTTCCTACAACTAATGGCATAATGTTTTTTTCTTGTATCAGGTAGGCTTTAATAATTTCAGGAGATGAAATATGACCTCCAGAAGACCTTTTGAAAAGCTTCATGAGAGCTGGTTTCAAGGGATGCTGTTTCTAGAACACCTCAGCTCAAGGAAGCAGCATATGGAGATGGGCAGAGCAAGGGAAGAGCAAAACAAACCTGTAAAACTCAGAAGCTGCTGAGCACCTCCCTCTCATCAAATCCATGCCAGCAGTCAGAAAAGAAGGTGCTTGGTGTAGCCATTCCCCTGCTGCCAAGCCACAGACCAGAGGTCAGAAAATTCTCTGGGGTATGTAGTCTGAGCCACAGGAAAATATGAAAGAAAGAGTTTGCTTTAAAGATAGCACAAGGGGAAGAAAAAAGCAAACCCACGCCCCCCTTTCTTGAACTTTCCTTAATGACAGTGAGATGTTTCTCTCCCAGCCAAAGCTGACTGCTACTCCTGCCACGCCTGATGTCAGCTGCAGGAACAGATGGCTCAATGGTTCATTTCAAACTGTTCATTCAGCCAAACTGCACAAATTGCATTAATTGCCTCACAGTACGAGCAGGGAATGGAGCGCTCCCGTGTCCTCGCTGTGAATGACTGGGACTCCTCATCACCATTCCCACCTGACAGGTCAGCCAGGAACTCATCTGCATACTGAGAAAGATGGGAAGAGAGGGAGCACAGCACAAGAAAATGCCTGAGGTGCTCTGCAGGTAACAGAAGATGCCCAAAGGCTGACAAAGCCTTTGATGTGGCTTTGGAATGGGCTCCTCAGCACAGTGCCACTTACTGAAGTGCCATTTCTTAACATGAGAATGGCCCCTGCATCCAAGAAATATATATTTTGTTTGTTTCTATAAGCTGGGAGCCTTGTATCTGTTTAATTTACTACTACACATGTGCACAAGCACCTGAAAATTTCATACTGAAGGTGAGCCCAAGTAAAAAGCTCTCCTTTAGGTTTGATTGCTCTAAACCTTGCCAATAAATGATTTATTAGATGCTCTATAACCTGCTGAAAAGTCCTGGCCCTTGCTCACCACTTGCAAGTGAAATGTGTTAGCATTTTAGCTGCTGAAGACGCTTTTTTTTAACCAAGGGAAAAACATTGAAAAATTGCTACATGGGACCAGAAGTTTAAGGAGACAGGCTCCCAGAATACAATCATTGATGTTTCTCTGTGGCACACTGACTATGTTTTCTTTATTTCCACAACTTTAGGAAAATACAATACAAGGAAAAGACTAACCTTACTCTCCAAGAGGCCATTGGGGTTCCTGTTACAAAACATCCGTGCAAAAAAATCCTGCTGCTCTTTCCTTCTCTTTGCCTTAGAAGGGCAAAACCACTGCCATTTCACCACCACAGGCAAAACATCTGTACCATACCTATTTGCATTGCTAAATCCTGATTGAGCCCCTCCTCCAAGAAAAAAAAAATGAAAAGACTGGAGGGAAATGAAAAAGAAAAAGCAACACATGTGCAAAGCCAGACCTACAGTGACCTATTGTGGTGTAACCGTCCCTAAATTGGCAGCAGATCAGTTTGTTGTAAATGGGTGACACCTGAAGGGCAACTCCTGCTCTGCCTCTCCTGCTTGGTGGAGACTCTGCACCTTCCTTCACTGCTTGTCCTGGGCTGGCCTCAGGGCTCACAGGTTTCTACAGGAGAGAGGCTCTTCCCTGCTTTTCCTCCCTTAATTAGAAGGGAAAGGAAACCTATTTGCATCTGATTGATGGGAATAAAAGATGTACTTTGTACCATTCATTTCCTTCGGGGAAAACCCCCAGGATCTGAGTTTCTTTCACGCTGTTCTGTGCCTCTAGCAGAAGTGCAGCAGAGTTCCCAGAGCCCAGTCCTCTCCCAGGAGGAAGCTTTGCCCTTGGTGCTCTGTACCTGGCTGCCTTGGTGCTGCTGGCAGCTCCCTGAGCACTGCCAGGAGCGCCCTGACCCTTGTGCTTGCCCCGGGGCCTCCCCACGCTGTGGCTCCTCCCAGGAACAGAGACTTGTCCTGCTCTTTTCCCTCCCAGAAGCTCCTCTTGTGGTGCACCAAGGTGCTCAGATTTGGAGCACTAGTGTTTGGTCTTCCTTCTTTGGAAACAGGACCTTACTGAGATTCTGACTTCTGCTTCAGTTCTTCCCATCCCTGACAAGGTGAAGGTGGTGGAGACAAGGTGCTCTTCTTTCTAATTCCACCAAACACTGCCATGCCTCCAGTTCAGGTGAGTGGTTTCACAAAGCTTGTGAGCACTTCAAGAGCTTCTGTGCCTCCATCTCTGCATGATCTCTCCTTCCTTTGGACTCCAGCAAGCAGCTTCTGAAGTTACTGGAGAACTTCCAGCTTGTAGCAGGAATTAATTCAGACACTAATTTATTCCTTTGGGGCTCTTTTCCTGGGTTAGCTGCATTTTACCAGCATTTATCTGCATTCCACCCAGCTCCACTGACAATACCCATGTGGGAGAACGGCAGGGAGAAATGAAGCACAAAGCAGCCTGAGGGATCTGTACTGGCAGAAGGGGTGATGCAAATTACCACTGGCTATTCCCCTGCTCTGGGAGAGGGCAACAGAGCAGAAGCAAGCCAGGTTTCAGACCTGGAACTTCAAATGTAATTTTTTCTGTTAATTTAAACATGTCCTTTATTTTTACAGGGAAAGGGTGAGACCATGCTTAGGGGCAGTAATTTCAATATTTAAGTCACAGTGCTGTGTTCAGTGATGTCTAAGAAACATGAGCTGTCAGAAAACCTGGCTTATTCTCCAGTTACTCAGCACTGGCTGCACCAGAGGAACCCAACAAGGCTGCTTTTCAGAGACACCTCCTGACTGATCATCCATTTCTTGATGCTCCAGTGGGCTTTTCTGGACAGGTCTTCCCTGCTGAGCCCAGCTGCAAACAGCTGCAAGGCCAAATATGCTCCCCTCCTTTCAAATTCTTCCCCAGGCTAATGGAGCATTAATTCTGTGATTAACTACTGAGTGGGGCCAGACCAATTCACAGAATAATGCTGGAGAGGGAGATGTGATCATTCATGCTACATAAATAGTCAGCAGAGAACATGGCACAGGGTAAGTTGGAAGTTTTTGTTGCAATGAGCTGCTGTGATCCTTCCAGCATCACCAAATTATTATCACCAAATAATTTAGAAACCCCCCTTATCATGGAACTTCTTAAAAACCTTGTAAAAGTACAAATAAATTATATTAACTGGTTCCCATTTATCCATGTCATATCTATGCTCATGACTTCATAAAAAAACAAGTCTGCTTTTGCTACTTTGATTTTAAAAATATAAATTTTTATAACTAAATATTGTTTACTAACATATTAATTAAATGTCAGTGACGGCTTTTGACACGTGGCACCCAGGGCAAGTAAATAAAATGGAAATTTCTTCTTCTTTATTAGTAATGACAAGGTACTAGTAATGTCTTTTCAGTTATTGTCCCAGCTACCAAGTACCCCTTTTGTAAGAGCATAAAGGAGGGGCTAATAAGAGACCTTACAGCATCTTGATAAATCTCTGTTTTAGCACTTCTGGCAACATCTCTTTAGATTCATGCCACTGTCAGTGGTAAGGACTTGACCCTGGAAATGTAATGTCATGTACAGCATGTAGGACTTCAGTGTGATTTTCCTGTTTTGTCTGAAAGAACAAGGTCAAATTCCTGGTTTTAGTTGTGACTACATAATTATGTTGTCAACTGCTCCACGTTTACAATCTTGGTTTTGTCCTATGTGCTGTTTTTCTGCACCTAGCCTTCATCTCTCTCATGTCTTTTACTGAAATTCCTGCTCCTCTCTCACATAATCAAATATTTATTCCTTAAGTACCACTCAGTGCTATGGCCAGTCCCTCATCTCCATTCAGGTAACCAATTCCCATTACCAGCTCTCACCTGCAATCTGTTTATCCATCCCAGAGCTGGGGGTCTCAGCCCAACTCCCAGTCCACCTGATAAAGCAAGCAACCCTCAAGCACCGCTGAAGCTAATGGCTAATTAAAATACAACCAGCCCTGGGCTGTTTAATTACCCTTTACTGTCAAGCTCAGCACAGAAGATGAGATTTTAAACCACAGGGACTGAACTTTGTCTTGGATCTAGTATGGGCAGAAGCACCCTGCTGGCCAGGAGGAGCTCTGGCTCCAGCAATACACGTGCAGCTTAAATCCTGTGTGGTGTTTTCCAGTCAGGCTTCTGGCTTTGTGCCTCCCTCCTGGGCTGCAGCCTGGCCCAGCACACCAGCAGCACCTCCACGTTCCCTGCGGGATGAAGGCTCAGCCCAGTGAGCTCCCCAGGGCACTGCTCCCTGCCCATGCAGAGCTGTGGGAGCTCTCTGGCCCTGTGGGAAGGGAGGAGCCCCCTCTGCCGTCTCTGGGGCAGCCCAGGCAGCTGGGGGAGAGCAGGGGCTGACTGCACCCTGTCCTTGCTCACATCCCTCTCTGCACAGGCTGCTCCTTCATCCCCCCATGATGGTTTCTCAGCTGCCCCTCCACAAACTGTTTCATCAGACACGCTCGGCTACCAAGCCCAAAAAATCCCCAAACCCTGGAGAGTAACTCCTGGGTCTGAGGCCATGGAGCATGACTAATGCAGAGCTGAGAAACCCTGGCAGCCTGTGACAGCACAGCTGTAAAGTAATTGTTAATTCTGCTGTTGTTAACAGGAATGCTCCAATTTCTCTCTCATGTGATTCGTCCCATGTTTCCCAATAACTGCTGCAAAACCAACAACCTGCCTCTTCACAGGAGGCAGCTCTCCAGCGTGGAAACAGACTGTCCTGAAGTCACCTTTCCCTGCCTCCTCCACATTAATACAGGCAGCAGCAGAAGGCTCGCTCCTATCCTGCAAACACATTTTCAGAGGAAAAAAAAAAAACCTTTTTGTTATCTTTGAAAGGAGCAAAAAAACGTAATAGACCTCTTATCCTGATTGTTTTGCTAGTGAAAAAATGCTCCATTAGAGCATGAACTCTTTAGCTGCAAGAACAATTTTCCTACAGAGACAGGTATGTATTTCTCTTGGTCACCCATTAGTAGGATTTCCTTAGAAATTTCGTGAGGCAGGAGATACTAAGGAGAAATTCTCATCTAACACCTTAACACCAGTTATTTTTACCCTTGGGTTTGAACTTCCCAACGCTAGGTGCTAATGCTTTGGCACCAGTGTTAGCAGCCAGGGCCTGGAACAGGGAGTCAACTCTCACACTGCGCTACAGCACATTTCCCAAAGAATACAGGATTAGTTGCCAGTGCTCTCAGATCCTCCTAAAACAATGACCAAAAACTGGATTCTTAAGAACACCATCATCCTCACAAAGGTCTGGTACGGAGGTCAAAATGAAGAGGAAATTGTTTTACATTTGTTTAGTCAAGATGAATAATTACTCATCATTGGTGCATTCTTGTGAAAAAATGGCAAAATACTCACCCTGCAGACTGCATGCTGCCAAGTAAAAACAGGTAAAATATCATACTTGCTAACACCTTTCTTATTCCATTTGTGTCAGAATTTGAACAAGGGTTGAACAGCTTAAAAAAACCCAACCCTTGAGATTCCATTTCAAAAACTTAGTGTCCCCACACAAATGTGTTAGGTTCAGCCACCCCTGAAAGCCACATTATCACCAGGAGGATGGGCTCTAAAGTAACTAATTTGGAGCCAGCAGTTGTCCCAGCAAACAAAGCATTTGCTTCCATGAACACACATCCAGGATGGGCCAGACTCTGACCTTGGTGCTCATCATCTCCCAGGAGCTCACTGTCTCTGGAACCAGTCTTGGACAAACCCCTGCCCCAGGGAATTATTTAAGACGATAAAAAAGGGACCTTCACACCAGCACAGAGAAGAGCTCTCCATATCAGCAAATCTGACCCACTAGCACAGGCTGCTATGCAGAATTCCTGCCTAGGATCAGTGCTGCCTGGTGAGGCTCCTTAAGGCAAGTAAGAATTTGTCATGGCACAAAACCCAAGGCTCAGTGCTGGCAGCCCTGAGCACCTATTGAAGGCAGTGAAGAGGCATTTACACACTGCTTTGGCAATCAGCGAGTTATAATTAGTAATCAACATCAGAAATGTGACACTGGTATATACATTTCAAATTTCCAAGTATGCTTGTCTTAGGAACAAACCCAGGTAGCTGATAAAAAAATCATGAGGGCCTCAGTCTACAGTCTGGCCTTACTCCCTTCAAGGCACTTTGCTTTTATTTCAGTGTAGGAAAAAAAATACTTGCAGAGTTAAGGCTCTGGCACAGAACTCTTGCTGCTTCTTTAAACAGGAGCTGCACTGCATCATGTTATCTCCCTAAGCAGCTATCCCACTTTAGCTTCCTCAGAGGTCAGCTCTTATCTCTGCTAAGTACATCCGGTGTAGAAAGGAAATTCCTTAATCCTATTTTGTGCGCTTGTTTCATATGCACAGCCATAATTCTCCCACATCCAGCCTGGGCCATAAAATAAAAATCCTCGACTGCCACTACTGCTCTGTGCTGTACAGGAGACAGATGTCCACTGGGAGAAGTTTTCTGGGGCTGGCTCTTAGTTCTTGTGTGCTACAGCAGACGTATGTAAAATTAACTGACATGACTTAAAATGCAAAGCAAGAAACTGCATGGATTTTCATGCGTACTGAATGATAACTACTGGAATTCACAGCTTTTGAGGAATACAGGAATCAGGAATTTGACAAAAATTGGCAGAAAGCATGTGCCTCATTTACTCAAGAAGTGTATTTCACTTTGGTGTTTTTACTTAAGCCTCCTAGACAAGAACTCCCTCAAAGCTTATTACAGGATGCTTCCTCCTTGCATTGGGGCTGACGCCCCTCTGGAGAACAATCTTCCTGCAGTCCTAGCACATGCTTACCTAAACAAATCCTTCTAATTTTAACTCCCTTTCAATTACACTTGGCTTCTGGGAAGGAGAAAAAGAAAAAGGCAGCACCAGGACGCTTCCATGTCCATCTGCAACCATCAGGAGAAAAACCAGACACAGCAACCAGACACAAACCAACCACCTCACCTCCACCTGTGGTGCTAGATACCATCCCAGGGGCATTTACAATTCCCTGGTTTTGTATTATCCCTGGTAAAACTGACCAGCCAGAGGGTCTGTTGGAAATAGGAGGCAGAGATACTTAGGTCACCAGGAAAAACACAAAACCCATAGCTCCTACCCAAGCACATTTAAGGATTCTCACAAGTGCCAACCTGAAGCAAGTCCAACTCTCATTCAGAAACACACTTGTGCTATAGAGGCCCTGCCTACACATCCCTTGTTTACAGAATAGCTTACAGAATTGTCACTCATTTAATACTTGGGCATTGTTCTTATCTTAGACAAGAAAAACTTCCCTCTGAGAAAAGAAAGTGAGTTTGCTACACCTGAAAATTAAATGAAACAGTTAAACCAAAAGCTATTTATCACTGCATGAATCTTTACTGACCCATGAGTTTTTTAATATACATGAAAAATAGTTTCTGGATTGATTTTGTTTCTATACAGAAAACACCTTCTAAGCCCTGCTTTTTTGAATGACACCCTTCATCTCTTGTTGGGCAGAGTACTGAAATACAAAATTTAATACTATACAAACAATTTCAACAGAATATTTAACAAAAGGGAGTAAAAAGTTTAATACTTTTTTAAAAAGCAATATAAAAATCTGCATTAGGAGTAAAATGCAGGTCCATCCACTCATCCAGTCTGCAGAATCCCTTAATCATTTTCTCCTGTAACAAAGAGGTGCACATTCTTCTTGGACTGTAGCATTTGAGCGGTGCGGTCTATGCCAACCACTGCAGCCAATTTCTGAGCATCATACTTGGAGTAGAGCACAGTGCAAGTCCAAGTAGCATCCACCCCACTGTCTGTGGCCTTCAGCATGTTGCAAATCTCACTGTAGAAGTGGGAGTATGTTGGTAACTCGTAGAAAATGAGGTTCCTAATGCCTTTTATCGTATACCTGTAGCAGAAAAAATAAAAACCAAAACACTTGAGGCAAATTTTACAAAATACGCATGGTAAAACATCAGTCCTCTATCAAGTCTTCCAGTTTCCATCCACCTCAATGCACATCAGCTGTAGCTCGACTTTACAAACCCCGTGTCACGGACTGAAGACTAAACAGAAAAATAGAATTTAGGGGGAAAATCTCACAATGCCAGGCACAACGACTTCCTCTAAAGTACCAACCACCACCAATTTATGAAGTGGTCAGCCTCTGCAGCTTGGATTTTAATACAGTGAAGCCTGATCAGACCAAGCCTCATGAAACTTTTCATATTTGCCAACACATCTGCTAACAGAAAAAAATCCTGTTCCATTAGGAACTTGAAAGCAGCTCCAGTCAAGATGTAACAAATTTTCCAAGTGGCCTCAGCTCGCTGTATTGCATTATTGAACCAATTATATATTTCCTTCCAAAATTTTATACAATTACTGTGGCACAGATGAACACAAATAAAAGGCCCAATGAATCCCATTTGCAGGCTGTATCATCCTGTCCTGACATCACTGGAACTTGGCAGCACTCATCTTCCTGAATAAAGCTCTGCTCATAACAAAATATTAAAGTCTCTGCAAAGGGACTGCTGACAACAGGAAAGAACTTGAAAGTAAACTTAACAACTCTTACTTCAGTCAAAGAAGTTCTCAGAGGGATCCAACAGATTCAAAAAGCAGCACAGCCCATCTATGACTAAGGTCAGACTCTACCTTCAGAACAGCGCACACAACTCAGAGGGAAAACTCGGTCCACAACTGTTGTCATCTTATTGCAAAGGTCCCCTACCTTCTTGGTGATTTCTCATGGGCAGTTCCTCACAGCACTGACTCCTTCTTCTTCACACCACAGCCAACAAACTCCATCTCTGCTCACCCAGCTAATCCATTCTTTTGTAGCACAGCTATAAAGGCTGTGTCTAACAAGAACACTCAATAGGCTGTGGCCTATTAAGGGCAGGCCTGTTCCTAATCTTTGGTGATTAGTACAGCTGCAACTCCTCAGGGGTGAGACTGCCTTCTGTACTATTCTCTTACATTCTATCTCTCCACACACAGCTCACCTTTTGTAGAAGTGGAAACGCTCAGTGAACAGTAGGAATTGCTTCTCTCCCTTGAGGAAGAAGCGCCGTGCCCTGCAGACAGCAGCCTTTTTGGTGTATTCACAGATGTGAGTGAAATTCAGGTCCTCTTTCTTGAAGTAGTTGCGAAGGCGCACGTAGTCGAAGTAGGAGGGGACGTAGATGAGTGTGTGGGACATGATGGCGTCGCGGTACTCGGGCAGAACTTTGTCGATGAAAAACTGAAACCTCAATTTAAAACAACAAATATGTTTTAACCAGAGTGAAACTTCAGCTTTCTAATACTGATATGAGCTCAGACAGGAGTATCATCAAACACCAGACTGCCAAAGATTTTCACTATGTTTTTCCTTCTTTTAATTTCACAGGATTTCTACATGTGTAGAAGATAAAAGGCATTACCAGCACTACACAACTGTAGTATTGAGATTGGTATATCTTCCCCAGACTGTATTCTCCAGTGCCTTTGGCAAGAAGAAGGTCAGTATTCCTCTCCACCTCTACGAGCCCAGCCTACACCTGAGGAATAATGAAGATGTACTTGTGTGGTGAGCCCACAGTGTGCTCTGCAGTACGCTCCACTGAATCTGAAATTGCAGTCATTAGGGCACAGCAAAACAGTCTGAGACACACAGTACCTGCCATCTATCACAGAGGTTACACTGTCAGCTTCTAATCTCCGAAAAACATGAGGAAGCTGGACCACGACGTGGCTGATGGAGCCAGTGAGCGGCACGTTGCGGATGGCCACCTGTGAGAAGGAAGTAGGATGTTCAGGGAAGCAGCATTCCAAAGGCAAGCACATTGCAGACAGCTTTCTGCAGCTCACATCTGACAGCACTATTTTTAAGAAAAACAGTGCACAAGGCTGTTTTTAAGAAAGCTCCAATACAAAGCTACAGTCATGACAGACAAACCAGGTCTGTTAAATACACGATGACTACTTATGCCCTGTGTATTTGAGATGGTCTCCTGAAGTTTTTGCTTTTCCTGTTTCTTTCAAAATACTAACAGTTCATGCAACTTACACAGTAGGAGAAAAAAAAGGGAAGCAAATGAACTCTCCATTTAACAACAAAATAAGTAAAACAAATAACTCGAGTCTGTTAAATTAAAAAACCCAAAATCTGATTTCTGACATGAAACAGCAGCTACTATGAAAGAAAAATATCAAATAAGCATCACTGCATGAGGAGCAGCTTTTCATGCCTCTGGCACAGTATGTAATGTCATGGATTCAGACTGAAACATTTGGGTGAGGGAAACAATAGGCACACAGTCTTTCAGCAACTGAGTTACAGAATTTTTCTGCAATTGGGTTTTCTCTTCCTCTCCCCTTCCTTGCACACCAGCATTCCAGCTGCTCTGTGAACTCACCTGCCCCATGTAATTGAAGCAGTGTTTGTTGAAGATAGAGTTGATCTGGGGCTCCTGGAGGGCGCTGAACAGCAGTGTCTGCCGGTAGTACTTGGACCAGTTGTTGAGATTCAGCATCCGCACTCGGGAGAAGTCCACGCCGTGGGAGTCCAGAGGCAGCAGGTTAATGTGCTTCATCAGGTGCTGCACACACACATGAAGACACATCACTGCTGACATCCCTGACTGCCTGCAAAAGCCTTGACTGCAGTGGGAAAGAGGGCAGGGACCAGCAAGGCAGCACAGAATATAAACAAGCAGCACCTCCCAAGACACCACTGTCTGGAATTTATTGACCACAGCAAGAGCAATTTACTTGATTTCCTGCCACAGAACCGAAAGCTACCATCTCTTTAGTCACCAGGAACAGTAACTTTCTAAACTTCTCCTGGGGCAACTATAATGGATTTGTTTGTACTAAAGGCAATGGGCCCAAGGTTTCTGAGCTAAAAGAAAACCAAGCACAGCACAACTCTCATCACATTCTGGTAGAGTTTGAAGAAATTTGCCACATTTTACCCTCAGGGAACAATGCCTAGGACTGGCATCCCTGCTACCACTTGGCAGGCAGTTGCACCTAAAGGGAAACACAGAAAACAGACTCCAAGACTCATTCCTTGGGTATTGTGTAGGCTCATGTGCCCTTTCTGTGACTCCTGAGAGAAGAAGACCTTCCGGACTCATCCAAAATGCATAGTGACATCAAGAAATCAAAATTTCTGGTCCAGGTACCTCAGAGGTATTTTATTGTGGAAAAGAAAATCCTAGGAATTCAATCCTGAAAACTTCTATTAACCAAAAGCCAAAAAGCAGGGGTACTGCTGCAGGCTAGCCACAATGCAAGAGCTCTACTTGCATTAAGTGTACAGGAAACCCTTCATACTGTTTAACTCTGTACATGACTAATGCTTAGTATGTGCAATCGGTGGAGACATGCACCAGCTCCTCTTGCTTCCTGGAGGAACCTGAAATAGGCTGCCCAGATTCCTCACATGGCTGCAATCTGACTGAGACACTGGGCAGTCAGACAGCTGGCATAATTTCTCCCAGATGTGATTAAAGAAATCATCATTCTTAATGCTGCAAGATAATTAAAACTGTCCAAAACCAGCTTTGATGAAATACACTACTAAAGCACCAAACTAAGTTTTAGAGAGAACATGTCCTGAAATCTACCCAAAATCTGTAGAAAGAATATTCTTAGTATAAGGTAGATATCAGGGTGGAGGGAGGAAAAGAAATGAATATCCATGTCTAGAATCAAGTCAGTAAAAACAGCAATACTGCTCACTGCCAAAACTGAGCAACATCAGACCAGCAAGACACAGCACAGCACAAAAATGAACGAACATATATGGGAAACACAGCACAAAAATGAACGGACATATATGGGAAACACAGCACAAAAATGAACGGACATATATGGGAAACGCAGCACAAAAATTAATGGACATAAATGGGAAACACAGCACAAAAATGAATGGACATATATGGGAAACGCAGCACAAAAATGAATACATATCTGGAAAACTCACCAGAACGTGTTCCCAGTTCTGCATCAGGTAAATGTCTGCTTGATCAATGATGAGGATTTCTATTGATGACAGAAAATCAAAGTCTCTTTTCTTCTCCCCCTCTGCACCAATGACAGTCCTGATGCCCAGAGGAGAGGCAATGATGATGTCTGAGGAGTAGAAGGGTGCATAGAGTCTCATGCTCTTCTGCAGGATGGCAACCCCTGTCCAACAACACCAACAGCAAGTTCTCAGTTAACATCAATTATCAACCACGTTCCTCCAGGAGGTTCTGGAACAGTAATTTCCCCCATTTCCTCTCCCCACACTGATGAATATAGCTGGACACAACTAATCTGTCTGAAACTCTCCTTTCCCCAAGAAGTGCTTACCCACCCTATCCCCATTTGACAAGCATGTGGAATTTTTTCATGCAGTTTGGCAAAGTATTTCTGTATTATTTTTTAAAAGATTTTTCATAATCTGAATGAAAATTTTTAACTGAAACATACTGTTTCTGATTTTCTGCTGAACAGGGGAATGAGGAGACTGAACAACTTAAGAAAAAAAAAAAAAGGCAAAAA
The DNA here is from genome assembly GCF_027887145.1 of Ammospiza caudacuta. Classification (NCBI taxonomy): domain Eukaryota; kingdom Metazoa; phylum Chordata; class Aves; order Passeriformes; family Passerellidae; genus Ammospiza; species Ammospiza caudacuta. Next base: position 26,923,229 of record NC_080595.1, read on the forward strand.
TGATTAACTACTCCTTTCTCCCCGAATCCTGAACTTTGGGTATTATAGTAACTGTTACTTTAATCTGTCATGAAAGATTTGGGGTGGATCTCTTGACTATCAACTCTCATTATTCACAAGGCTGAATGATTTGCTACTAAACCACAAAGGACAAGGTTCTTCATGCTACAGTGACTAAAGTCTTGCACCTACACTGCTTCTCACACCACATGTTGCAGGGTACATTCTGAACCAGCCTATGCACCACCTCTCACGTTAGAGACATGAAAGGGAAGGAATCAAAGGAGTTGTGTCATAACTATGTGGCAGCACTTCCAGACCCACAGTTTCCTGGTCTTAAAAACGCAGCTAGTGCAGACCACATTCAAACCACCCCCTTCAATCTGCCCAACAAAATCTCTCCAACTTCTTTCCCTGTCCATGTGAAGGCAGATAGCATGGCTTCAGATGAAGGCCCTTCTAAGAATTTCAGAGACAGCAGCAGGGACCCCTCCTGCTGTCTATTTCAACCCAAGGATAAAAAATGAAAAAACAAAGAAAAAAAGAAAAGGTTCAATTGGTTGAATTTCCAGGAAGAAGATATCACTTGTCACAGCATATACACAGTTTAGAAACATCAAGTCTTTTTTCTGTTTAAAAAAGTGAAAGAATGGTGGTTTCAGTAAGGCATAACAAATGTGCTTTAAATGAGATCTTTGTGCAGAAGTAACAGGGTGTGCAGCACAGTAAGAAAGAGAAATTATTCTGCTTCTATAATTTGCCTCTGCAAGTTAACAGCACTGAAAGTTTCTTCAATCATGTCTTAACACTTAGTAAGTGGAACAAGCAGAGTGTGGTATGGGAGAGGACTGAAAGGAAAATTATTATGCTACTGAAAGTAAGATGCTCTCAGCCTGAGAGATATTCACTGGGGAAGGAAGAAAGACTGACTGCGACCTGCACACATCTTCCACTGTATCATTACATTTCTTGGGGTGCCAATTTATCTTTCAAGGTGCAGTATTTCAAAAGCCTCTCATCTGTCAAGTTAAGTTACAAAAACTGCCTTCTCATCTTAGCAGCTCCAGGAACCAAGCCATCAGCTAGTTCTATGCATACTGAGTTACTAAACAGCATAAGTTTACAATATTATATGAAACAGTCTCACATTTTCTGCTTGTCCAACACTCCTACTTGCTGGCTAGCCATTTGCTTCCATGAAAACCATGGGAAGCACAGCAGAAAACTGCTTTGCTCAGTACTGAGCTTTAATTTTGTTCCAACCATTACACGAGACATTGTGAACAGGCTAATTAAACCCAAAAGATTTTTTTTTTATAACATGAAACATACTGTTTCTGATTTTGCTGAAAAGATTTTGCTGCATAATCAAGGCTATCTTCAAAATGAGGTGTGGGCAGTCCTGCTAGAATAAAGCTGTCATTGCATTTTAAATTATTCTGAACTTGATGTGAAAATAATTACTTCTCCATTTTCCCTTCCTTTTTAAGTTCTGGAAAGGCAAGAAAGATTTTCAGAAAAATCCAGGTTGCCAGGGCAAAACCAGCAGGAATACCACACAGCCTAGAGTCTCACCAAACTTCCAGCTCTGATAGCTCTGAGGCATTTGGAAAAATTTTGTTATGTAGCAGCTCTGTACAAGCCAAAAATCATCTGTTCAGTAGGTTATTACCAATTCTGAAGTGGTCATCAATGTTGCCAGCAAAGACAGCTTCATAATCTTCAGGTCTTTTCAGGTTGGGGGGCTTCTCTTCTGGGTCAGAGCCATACTCCCCTTTGAAGCGCTTTTTGTTACTCACATCTATTTTCTTCTTGTCATTCACTTCGAGGAGACTGATGAGAATATGCACAATGCGCAGAGCACACTCCCTGAAGGGCACTATCATCAGCACCTGTGCAGATCAACAGTGACAGAGAGTAACCCATCAAACACAAACACTCGCTATTAAGCGTACGTTAATTAAACTTGGGCTTGGATCTGCCCCCCTGGGGCATCCCAGCAATCCAAACAAAACCATTCTGACAAGCAGCAGGGAGGGAAGATGCACTGGGATGCACTGCTCTTGAACTGGTCCTGGCCAGCAGCTCAGCCTGGCTGCCCAGCTCACTCAGGGGAACTGAAAACTGAGCACGTTCTCCAGGCAAGCAAGAGACAGGGTCAAGGGCTGGCTCTTGGATGGGTGGCAATAGTTTCTGCACAGAACTCCAAAATACAAATGGCTAATGAGGAAATCAACACAAAAACCAGAGATTTGCCAGGCATGCAGCAAACACTGAAACCCAACTCTGGAATTGTTCAACCAGCAGCTGGCACACTGGTGACAGGCTGCCATAGCTGAATCCACCTGGTTATCAACTACAGGATGCTGTGAATCCAGGAAGGACTGGTTTGGGGTCCAAACAGAAAGATCCTTTCATGCAGGCAAGGCCTTACAAGTGCCTAAGGACAAAAGAACTTCAGGCACATCTCACGTTAAATGACAGCCAACACTACCTTGCATGGATACCGAAGATTGATATGGAGGCACCTGTCTGCACTGGCAGATTTAAATATGGGAGCAGGAAAATTTATCAGTCTGTGGTGATAGGGACAAAAAAAGAGATTAAGTCAAACTCATGGCTTGGCACAGAACCAGGCTGGCTAACAACCCTGAGCTCACTGCTTCTCACACAGGATTCTCCCTGGCCATGGAGGACAACTTCAAGGCATGATGAAGGAATGTAGAAAGGCATACGCCCAGAAACACACTCCCTGAGAGAGCAGCAGCAAAACCACTTGTGGGTAAACTGCCAGGATGTTTGTACAGCCTGAGCAGGCAGCCAGGTTGGGGGTGACAGGACCAGAGCTCCCTTACCTTAGGCCTGGTGAGTCCCTGGTCCCTGTGGGCATCGGCGTCGGTGCCTGGCTTTCGATCCCTCCGTCGCGCGTTGTTGCTGAGCACCTGGGCGTTGGCCTTGAGCACGTGGTTCAGGGCGTGCAGGCAGTAAGCATGCCGGATCTCCTCTCCGTTTGTTAGAGCAGATCTCTCTGGATAGAACAAGTCCCAGTAGGAATTCATGACACAGAACAGCTCTCTTTGTAACGGGGTAAAAGAGGAATCCGTTGGCTTGTCCGCTGCTGACAGAAACTGTTTATTCACTTTTGGCCAAGTGGATTCCAAAGGCTTGTGGAGATGAAGCTGTTTCACATCAAATTCTTTGTCTGCTTTGAAAGTTTTCTGTTTCTCCAAAGTGGAAGAAAAAACTACTTGACCCAGCCTTGGCCACTGGAAAGAAAATAAGCCAACAAAACTGAGGAGTCATATGTACCTAACCTTGCACACTTCAAAGCATATCACCACAGCTGGTGGTATCAACTTTAATCAAGTTCGTGAAATTAAGGAAATCGTCTTTTCATAATACAATATTTTTGCATTTTTTTTTCAATAGGCAATCCCTTTGAGAGTCTGCCAGGATAAATAATAATAAATTTCAGCTAGGTAGATCTGGATGGATCTTGCAATGATGTGTCTGTAACTGTTCCCATGCCAGAGGAATTTTCTGCCTAACCCACCCAGCAAACCAGGGATGAGATGAGATCCCTGCAGTCCAACTGTGCTTACCAGCTGACCCCAATGAGCACATACTTTGATCAAAGAAGAAAATAAACCCATTAGGGGCTAATCCCAGAAGTTGTGATACAGTTGTTAAATGCAGTCTTCTTGGGTGTCTGTCTGATTTTGAACAGCTATCAGTGTAGTGGGGGAAAACTCTAAACTTTAAGCCTTCTGCCATGCAAGTTGTCCCCAGCTGTCCCCATAAAGTAGCTACACCAATTTAAGCAAAGATATATCATGCATTGCTTCAGGTGGCACTGGTAATTTTGGCCACCATGTGCCAAAAAAGTAAATTAAATTTCAAAAAAAATCACAGCTTTCTCTCTAACTAACCATTGGATATCTTCCAATGAATGTCACCCAGCATATGGCTGACCAGAATGGGAGGCAAGTCTCCAAAACAAAATCAGATGTGGAAAAGTTATGTAGCAAAGGTTTGTCTAAAAATGAGTATTTTGAAAACCAATATTCTTTGTCAAGCAATGAGGTGGTTTTCTGGTAATGTAGTTCACATATTATTGCCAGAATTAAGTAATAAAGTAATATAAGCAATAAATTCCCCTTCACTGGCATGTAAATGTGTACAGGGACAGAGCCATCCTGAAGCCAGAATGTGAAAATGCATCACAAGTGGCTTTAAAAGCGCACATGGTCACCTCAGAAGTTCAGCTGCAGAGCACATTGCTGGCATTGTGCTGTCACCACTCAGAAACAAGCCCTGTTTCTACCCCTTGTCAAGGTTTTGGGACTACAGCTCAATGTCTAAAGCTATGTGTTTCAGGTGTGTCAGCATATGCCTCCAGGAACAGCAGACTTCACATTTCAACTCTTGCCCAGCAGTAAATGAAGAAGAAAACAGTTCAACAACACATTGAAAAAAACCAAAAAACTCGATAATTCTAGTGTCAGCAGCTAATAATAACAACTGTGATCTACTTCACCTGTATAAAAAAAGGATTATTTTGATCCAGGCATCTTTAGGAATGATGGATGGCTACAGAAAATTATTACCTGACTTTGACTTGAAGTTTTAGGAAGCGTAGACATTTTCTCTATTTCCTTTTCTTCAAGTTCTTTGTCCATGTGCTGCTTAAATGGATCTATTTACAGTAACAACAAAAAAATAGCCTGAGAACTATTGCAGTTAATAGCAGAATCAAGTTGCAGAATGGATTTGCAAATGAGATGAACAGTCTCCATGCTGGCCAACACCACAATTAAAACTAGTTATTTCAAAGCACTTGGAGATGAGAGAAAGGATGTCAAATTCTCTCTGCAAAGAACAGAGAGAACAGATTTGACAGATTGCTTTTAAAAAAGAAAAAGAAGCACTTATGGAAGTACTAGAATTTTCAAGCACTAATCAAACGTTAGACAGGAAAACAGTATGTACTGGAAAACAGTGGCAATTTTTTGCCTTAAGCTCTGTCACGTCCATTGCTTGCAGGTGAAAAGGGCTGTCAATAGTAAAGTCCCAAGTGAACTTGCTAACCTTCCTAATTTACAAACAGTTCTGCCCAGTGATATGAACACAGTCTGTAATAAAGCAGAGAAATATTAGGCGAGTTTTGGAGACGGGGGACAAGAATTGCCTGGAGTGAGAACAAGTCTGATTTATCTAATCAGCATTTCTTTTTGGAAGGGAAAAGAGAGGCAAAGAACTGTTAAATCACATTATACTCAAAGACACTGGCACGCACAAAGTCACATGCAAGGTTAATTGTGAAAGCCAAGCCCTGTATCCTGCTTGCAGCACAGCAGCATTCACTGCATAAAGAAAACTAATTAGGGAACATTGGTGCCTGCCAACAAATATCCAGCCCACACACAAGTTACCCAGGCAAAAGTCAAGACATTTACTGATCATGACAATGAAAAAAAATTTAGAAAATCTTTCCAGAAATGGAAATGAACTGGATATCATTTAATTGTACTGCAGGGTCTCTCCTCAGTTGAGTTTTACAGATTCCAACATTTTCCCAATAAAGTAGAGGGAGTAATGGGGTGCATTTTCAGGAATTTTAGTGACCCCAGGACCAGAGTAGAAATTCATCCTCTTTCTGCTGTCTTAGGTGATTCGTTTTCTGTAATAGATTATAAAGACACTTCCAAGCTGCAAGAACCCACTGAGAAGTAGTGCATCATTTATAGGTGGAACAAAGCTGTTAGGATACTTAGCATGCAGTTGGAGAGCTACTGTTCTCATTAAAATGCAATGCCAGCAGCCTAAGTCATATTCTCATGGTAACAAGAACGAGCTGTTTTTTCTATCACATGGCCCTTTGATGCTTCCACACATTTCATGTATCACCCAGGCTGCCTCCCAGATCTAATGTCAGCTGCTGCTCCAAGATGACAAGCCAGCATCACTAGGGATGCTACAAACATATTTCTCTCTCTCAAACGATGCCAACTGATATTAAAGGCACAGAGCATTAAATATGAGCAGAAGCTGTGCAAGCACCAGTGCGTGCCCTGTCGCTGAAGGATCGCACACCCCTGCAACACAGTTGTTTTGTTACATATGGCGAGACAACTCCAACACTGGAGCTTCAGATGCATCCATCAGTGCACTGAGATTCTGGGATACACCCTTAAAAGACACTACATGTGCTCTGCTGATGCTTCACTCTCTCCTGATCCTGGTGCAGCCAGACTCCCCTGCATAACCTTCAAAATTCTGAGAGCGCTGAGCATTTGTCTAAATTACTGTGGCTGCTCCAAGCTTCTCAGAATCTGACCTCTAACTCCACTGAGATGTGAAGGATAACCTCACAGGTCAGCTTTGTGATTATCTACTGTGCTGTTTGTGCCAAGAACATCGTCCATAGTCAAGTGCAGGCTTGCAGAGCTCTTTGTATTACAGTGGGTTTTAAAACCACTATTAAAGCAGCAGAGCAAGAGAACATCCTTCACACACTTTTCTAGCTCCTGATACTTTAAGCTTTACCAGTCATAGCAGAAACTCCACATGAATCCCAGTCCCTAGGGGCTACAGAGAACAAATGGTTCAGCTACACATCTGCATTAGTGTTAAGGGTCCCTTATGTAACCAGCTGACATGTGGGCAGCATGAATAATGTAGTGGAGGAACTTAGAAGCTGTAAAGCCCATCGCTAGGGTGTTGGACAATTTAAACATGTTTACACATACTCCTCTAAAGGCAGATCCTTAAACACAAACACAGTTTTTTACCTTCTGGAAGAGCTTGTGAAGAACTGCTGTCCTTCCTATCTGCATTGCAATCTCCACTCTCCTCTTCCATGAAATTGGTTTCCAAGCTAAATTCAGATTCGTGTTTCACATCAGTAAATTCCTCAATTACTCCATGATGTGGGTCACAAGGGGTATCTGTGCCATCAGCCTGCTCCTGGCTGAGCATCTGCTCTGCTGTGTCTGACAATTGTGAGAAAGAAACAGGTTACTATCTCCTGGAAAAGTTACTGTCTGTAGATGTTGTTCCCTTTGAGTAACTGATTTTCTTCTCCCAAAACTCTATCAAAAAAGATAAGAGCAGACTTTGCATTCTACCATAAAGATGAATTTTGACTAGCATGCCAAATGTTACATAACACAAAACGTGATCCCCAGACAAAATTAAAGAAGTAACCTGTTTGGGGAATTTAACTTTTAGTTTCTGGAGACCCTAAATAATTGGAAATGATTAAAGGTTGGCTCCTCTCTCCCAGCATTTCTTTGCAGATTTCATGAATGAGGACACCTTGCCATAAAGCTGGAGGTTTCCTTCCAATTTCCATATTCTTTCCCATGCTGTGAGGCAAACCTTTCCCTCCTCTCGGTGGCACAGCCAAGCCAGATGCTGCTCGAGGGAACAGCTTGTGTCTCCCATGAGTGGGTGAGAACCCCTGGTCTGCTGCTCCATGTGGATTTCCTCTGTGCTGCCGCACAAACAACATCTGAGGAAGCAGCAGCAGGCTGTCTGGCACAAAATGAGCACAGCTACCCTTTCCCCTGCTAAATCCTTCAGCAGCTGCTGCTCCCACCCACACAGAGCCAATGGAGCAACAGAGTCTCCAAGGCAGAAGAGCACCCAGCCAACAAGACAGTCTACACCAGGATCCTGGCTAAAAACATACGTCAGTCAAACAACATTCACCAAAGAAGCATGGGAAAAGACAAACCACCTTCTTCCTCCTCTGGAACGTCATTCGTCTCTTCTTTGCCTTCCTCTGCTTCTCCAGTCTCCTGGGACCCTTCACTGCCCATTTCTGCCTCACTTTCCCCAGCTTCTTCTGATTCACTTTCATCTTCCTCTTCCTCACTCTCAGACTCAGGCGAGGTCTTCAGGGTAGCCAGGAGCTTATGATATCCAGAGACCTGTTCCACTTCAGTCTCTGAATCACTTTCTTGACTTGATTTATCAGAATCATCAGACTGGAAAGCAAAACAGAATGTAAACAGCAACAACAGTAACAGCCTATAAAGCAGCAGGCAAATACTCTTGCTTCTACTCACGCTATTATGTTTCCCCTCTCACATTAAACCTTTACATAGATGCAATGCAATTTTTCAAACCCCAGCATTTTATACCAATCATTATACTGGACACCTCCATTTAGGTTTTGAAAGCATCTTGGGAGACAGACTGAAGTGCCTCTTTCTGCACCAATTTGACTTGGAGCACCACAAAACCCAGTTCTTTCATTCTCAGCTGAGTGAAGACATTTGATCTCCACAGACAAAGCATTTACTGAACCAGCATCAGATTCTTCTAAGAAAACCACACACGGATTGAAAACTGTAGAAAGGCACCCATACAAGGGACAGAGCATGCTGGAAATGCTTCTGGCTTTCAAGAAGGTCAGTGAAATAGCTGTCAGTGGGCAATGGTTCCCTGGGGAGTTGGTCAGGTTTGGTTCAGCTGTACAGCTCTACACTTCAAGCAATCCACACTTGAGCCGGTTCTGTCCTGGGCTTGCACAAACCAGTGTCCAAATTACAGCCAAAGCTATAGTGAAACCATGAGCATCAACACAACAACATTACCTTCTTTCTTAGTTTCTTTTAGCCCCAAAAGGAAAAAAATCAGTAAATACTACATTAATGCACAAAATTGCTACAGGAAACAAATGGAACAAAGTAATTAATTTTTCTATATCAAAACTCTGAACTCTTTTATTAATCTGATCATAAAGGAGATTACCAAATTGTGACTGAAAGAAGAGTAAAGCACTGGCAATCTGAAGAAGAATGAGTATTAACATATTTCTTTGCTCAACAAAGAACCAAGTCTCCTAACTCATGCAACACCAAGTTTACCAACATTATTAAAACAACTTAGAGTATGATCTTTCACTGTGACTAACACACAAAAAAGTTAAGAACTGCTGTTATTTCCTGCTGCTGCTTCTGCCCTCTGATGGTATTACAGTTTAGAGGCAGACATTACAGAGAACAATTCAGATCCACACAAAAACCACATTCATCTTTTTCTCCTAAACACTGGTTTTCTAAGTGGAACAACTTAATCAGCCTGAAAAAGCTGGAAACATGAAATGCTAAGTTCTTCACTTCACTAAACTACACAAAGATAAAAGTAAGGAAGGAACAAAAATACATTACCAGTTCACATATTTGAGTTTCTTCTGGTCTTCCAGAAACCCTGAAAAGAAAGCACTAACATACCTTACTCTGCAAATGATGTTACACACATGATGAAAGAAATGAGGGGAAGAGTGATTTGATGAGTTACGCAAGTTTAAAGAATTAAAAGGAAACCCAACCATCACACATGTCTCCCTAAGAAAACAGACTGGGTGTTTACCCTCAGGATAAACCTTAAGGGTCGTCCTCTCCTCTTAGGTGATGTGGCCCTGAAGTGCTCAGGCATTACAACTGATCAATAAAAATTTTGAAATAAAATCCAGTGTTAATCAGAAGATGAGGTCTCAAAAGGAATTAAAAGCACCTAACTACAAGGGTAGTTTGTAAAAAAGTTAACCAGAGACAGAGACTACTTTAGCGCTAAATATTGGTCTGTGAAGAGGGAAACAGACACAAACTAAAGGAAAACCAGCATCAGTTAACTAGTGTTGGGACTGCAATTCTTCAAAGAAGCCACTGTGCAAGCTGGGCTTAAACTAACCTCAGTTTCTCCAAAAATATACAGAGTCTTGTGTGGGACTGAGCATCACTGTATAGGTGACACAGGACATTCCCTGCAGCAGGCCTTCCCCCCCAATACAGACAGGCCAGGAGGGTCCCAGGGGACACACAGACCTTAACACTGCGTGCCTGCTCCTAAAAAACTTACAGTAGCAGCACAGATCACAGAGCATCGGGACTAAGCAGCTCTCTCCTCAGAAGTTCACACGTGGGCACAAAAGGAAGGAGGTAATTTTGACAGACGGGCATCCCGCCAAGGAGGGAATGGCTCCTGTCACACACATCTTCGCTACTCTATTTTCATACCCTTCCCGAGATCAGAAAAGAGCACGGAGTAAACAGTGGGAAAGCTGGAACCCTGACAAGCCTAGAGACCGGCCTGGTATCAAAATGGTAGCCTACTTCACACCACCCCTTTTCCCCACTCCTGGCGGCAGCCTCCGGGCTGCACCACAGGAGTTTGCATTTGTTGCAAGAAAATCCGAGCCGACATTTCCTGCTTTCCGCTCTGCTTTCGAGATTCCCGGCTCGCGAGCGGCAGTGCTCCATGCAGCTGCAGCTCCCCTCCTTCCCTCGGAGCCCAGGCCCAGCCTGAGCGGGAGCGGCGGCCGCCCGGCCCGGCCCGTACTGAGCGGGGCCCCTCGGCCCTGCAGCCCCGGCACCGAACCGCGGGCAAGGGCCGGCCCCGCCCAGCCCGGCACTCACTTGTCATAGAACGGGTGCTCCTCGCCGAACTCCCGCAGGTGCTTCTTCTGCTTCTTGCTCAGGCTGCGCAGCAGCTCCCGCCCGCCTCGCCGCTTGCCCATGCCGGCCCGGCCGCTCCACGTGGGTGCCCGGCGCGCTGCGCTGTCGCACGGCGGGGCGGTGCCCGCAGCCCGGCGCCGCCCGGTGATGCCGGGAGGGCGTCGCACCCTGGGAAGGCGGGGCCGGGGCGGCTGGAAGGCGAGGCGGAGGGGGGTGACCTCAGGGGCGGAGCCTCGCCCCGCCGGCAGCAGCCAGCGTGCCGTGCGGGGAGCGGGCGCGCATTTGTTCCTGCGATCCGCGCTGGGGAACGCAAAGTACCGGCAGGGAACGCTTGTCCCAGACGGTGCCCAAATCCAAGCCCGTCCCGACGCTGCTGCCCGCCGCGACCCGAGCTTGGTGCGGGCCGTGACGCGTTTCCGCTGCCGGAGCCGCGGTGCGGCCGGTGAGCAGCGTGTTGGCAGCGGGGCGGGCACCGCACGCCGACAGCCCGGCGCTGCTCCCGGGCTCGCGGAGCGCAGGCAGACACTACTGGAGCCACTGCACTTTGTCCAACTGACCCGTGATCTGCAGTGCTAACAGCTACACATCTACTGGGAAAACTACAGTCAGGCTAGAGGAAGAGACCAAACTCAAGTGTCCTTAATACTCAGGCTTCCTTATTCTAAAAGCAATCAAAAGCTCCAAATGAAACCCCTCTGAAATCTGACTCTTCTGACATGTCACTGCTGAATCTTACTGAGCGCTGCTAAAGCGTGCTTTACTGCATATGGAGACAGTTTTTCAGAAACAACCATAAATTGTGTCAAATACAGTAAATTCAGTTCTTTGCATTAGAAGTTCTTTATACCCCCGTGTTTCTGTATGACCTAGCTGAAACTTCTCTAATCTTTTCTCTGGAGTACAAGAACTAAGTGAGAGCAACCTAATTCCAAAGAGGATCGAGGCATGGAATATTTTGGGGGAAAATTCAGATTGTAGCTTCTTGACTATCTTGACTTGAGGGCACCCATGGGTTTGACTGAAGCAAGCAAGCACATTAACTGCACTTCAGGTACACAGAAGCCTCCGGGAGTTATTCCTGCCTGTTGTTAATCCCATGGTCAGTCTCTTCAATAAACCCCTCTGGCCTGGGGAAAATTGTCTAAATCCAAACCATTCCACCGACCTGCTTTACCCAGTACCCCACAGCACACACACAGCAGCAGAGCTGGCTGTGCCCAGCAGCTGAAATTCCCTTGGCAGGTTCTATCAAAGCTAACATGTTATGTAACAACACTAAAATAAACGATTTCCAGCTAGCAGGGTGTTTTTAGTGAAGTTGGCAGTCATGCTCTGTAAGAGGAAAAATATTGCAAATCAATCCCACTTCTGTCAGGAACGTGAAAAAGGCAGTATATTTTTATGTTGCAAAATTGTTTCTTGTTGACTTACAATTTGGCATTGGGAGAAAGCAGGAAGAGCAGGAGTCTGCTCAGAGCTGAATCAGGAGAGCTCAAGAACTCTTTGGGGATTGCATTCTTGTGTATTAAAAAGGGAAAATTATAAGACCTTGGTGACAGAAAGCCTATAGCTCAGACTCCAGTGCTGTTTGTACACTCTTTCCAAAATTCTGGCTATGCTATTTCACACTACTTTGTGGAGTTTCAGTCTGCTTTTAAATATTGCCTTATGAATTAATAATAAATGGATCCCATTATTTTGTTCTGAATGCCAGCACTTGCTTCTGTGGCCACTTATTCACTAGAATGGGAAAGTTTTTCTAGCAGCTTAGAAGATTTGGTCCTGTAGCTTGAAGTCTATTGTCACCCGCTTTTCCTCTCTCCATCCTGACTTCAGTTTAACCATTGAAACCAATAATGATATTCCTGGATTTTTTTCCCTCTTTCTGCTCAACTCCTTCCTCCCTCCTCCCCATTCCTTGTGTGAGAAGGATCCTACTTGGGCAGTATTTGATGTTTAGGATTAACTACTTAAAATGTTGTGGTGCCATTGATGTGTGTCTTAGAAGATGTTTTTCCCAGGAAATGAACACCTCAGCTCTCTCTCGTGAGGCATGGGCAGTAAAGCAGCACTGATGCTGATATCCCACAGACCAGTGAACATGTAACCACTGTTGTATGATAATCTCTTTCTTAAATTACATCTCTCCACTTGAAAATTTTAAATAAAATTTTTTAATGAACTTGTAAAATCACCCTGGAGCTCCTAGTTGCTAACATGGTAACACATCACCAGCAATATTCTTTTTACAGATTTCTTATGCACCAGCATCTCTGATTCCAGCAATAATATTGGAAAGAAAGGAAGGAGAAAAACTTGCATTATTTGAAATCTGTTCTGCTGACCCCATTCTGTCAGCAACCACAACTAAACCCTGTCAGCAGAAATGTGCTGCTGCTACCTGTGTATCTCCAGCCCTTTTATCTGCATGATATTCCAGAGACAGATGGTTTATAAAAGCCACTTCCTTTATTTTAGAGAACTCTGCTAATATGAACAGAACAGATTCCTCCTTGTTGGCTTATTGCCTTCACTCTTTTGTCTCGCACCAACTCCTTTTCATGCCTTTCTTCATACCTGCTTTTCCACCTCGGTTTTGCCCTGCCCCTTGTGAGATTTTTTCATTTTAGTGCATGTTTTTAATTGAAGCAAATGCGTTGATCACACATTTTCTATCCAAATTTATGAATGGAGAGCTAAAATTTCAAATAATTTTGCCGTAAGTTTCTTAGACAGTGTAAATTACATGGTGGACTCTCATTTATAGTTTATAAAGTTGAATGCTTATTTATTAATATTGTATGCACTTCTTTGGATATAATGAAAAGAAAGATGTGTAAGCCACACCACTGGCTTGTAGCAAAGAGAAAGGAGTTCATGTCTTCCCTCTCTGTACATCACTCCTTTCATATTCAAACTGGAATTCTAGCAAGGTGAATCACACAGCTCTGCTGTGATGCAAGGCACATCCCACGTGGCATACATTGCCTTTGTATCAGGCAATGAAATTGCTGATCCTGATAATTTTGCTATATGGATGCAAAACTGGGCACTTCAGACAAAAATAATTTAAACTTTGGATGTCTGACTCCTAGGAACACAACAGAGCATGCTCAAACTCTGATGTCTGTAAATAGTATGAAGCATGGGGTATTTATTGCAACCACAAATGTTCTGACTGAAAAATCAGAGGAGGTGGTCAGTAGGAAGGAAGGTTACTTGAGAGGAAACCTAAAGCAATGGTGGGAGTGGTGCTGTTGGCACTTGCTAAGAAATGTGGCAGAAAGCAAAAACTGAGAATATAAGCAAAAACTGAGAATATGGTATAAGTAAGGGAAAGAAGATGGGAAATAGTTTATCCAACAAAGTAGTTTATCCAAAATTGATAAACTGATGACAGTCTGGCATCCATAATATTAAACTTGACACAAATGTGAAGTGGATTTGGTAGAATTTCAGCATTCAGAAGCCATCTAGTATCAAAAGGAGATGGTGAATTTATATTTATGCAAATATACAGACACTTTTACATATATAAGTAAAAATAAACTTTAGCTTTCTACAAACTTTTTATAGATTACCACAGTCACCGATCACAGAACACAGTAAAACTTCTTCTCTTTACAGCAGTTCAGTCTACATGTACTGGAGTTATGAGGAAAAATAACTTGATGAAACAAGAGTTTATACAATTTCTTTATAAGAGAACCTTTATTTAACAATGGACTGTCTCAGTAAATGAGGCTGATAGGAGCAATGAATTTCAGTACTAATGAAGTACCTGGTGTGTTCATGACTTTACTTCAGTTTCTTCTACTTGAGGTAGTGTATCCCAAACAGGTTTCTGAATGTGTTCTGGTACTTTCTCTATCTTAGTCTAAAAGGAAAGAAAAACAACCACTTACTGTACCAGCCAGCTCACATCTAACTACTTTGCTTTATTTATTCTGGTTTGAGACATGAATTAGATTTAAAATGCCACCTAGTGGCACTTCCAAGCAATAGAGCCTCTTTACCATTCACTATTTTGGAAAATCTTCCTATCAAACTACACTAATTTTCTCTGCTGACTTTCAGAAGCCTTCAGTAGTTACTGGTACTTGCATCAGGACTCATAACAGTAAATAATAATAATAATATGGGGTGGAAACTGACCTTTTTCACTTCCATGGCAACCCCTTCAGGTAAGTTTCGTTGCACGTACTCCAAGTAAACTGCAGCAGTACTGCTTGTTAGGTATTTTAACTAAAACAGAAAGATTTTTTTTTAATGAACCACTATTAATAATACTTCAAACAGAATTAAAAATAAATTGCCCTGGCTTCTTTAGCCCTTGCTATGGGGACCAAACATCTTACAGGAAGCCAACTTCCATAATATTCTGAACAGAAGCAGTTCATCTGTACTCAACTCTCATGCAAGTGTAAAGTAGTTACTTCATTCCACAGAACTGCATATGCTGCCTGGGAGCACATGCACTGAGTATGATAGATGTGGTGGATCTTAACACTGCAGCTATCAGATGAAATTAATTACAGATTACACAACAATCACCAGTTTTTCTATACTGCCGAAGTTCAAGCCTGTTACAAATCCTGCAACTCCAGAGTGCCACTGAAACACTGATTGTTTAGTTTCTCCTGGATCCACTGAATTACTGATCCTTTAGGTTTTCCTGGAAGGCAAGAATAGGGCTTATGGTCTGTGGGCAGCCACTCATACTGCACTCGTGTCAGGGGACTTAGAGGTCCCATTTTGCTAAGCACTGTGCAAATATACAGTTAGACACCCAGGAGCCACAAAATGCTGGAAGTAAACCTTTCTTCTAAGAAAGTCAACCACAGCTGCATTCTAAACCATACAGATGCCTGTGTCATCAGCCACAGAGCTGGTGGTTTGTCTATGCTTCCTTTCTTCAACTTCCTACATGCAGTTTTAGTTTGCCACATGAAGCTGCACAGGACACAAATAAGGCTGCTCAAAAACATCAGACCAATTCACAGAGAACAGAACCCTTAGTGACTGGCAACGCCAATGATTTATCTGCATCTTCTTCCCTTCCTGAGAAAACTCTCATCCATATGTTTTTTGGAAACCAAGAGCATAACACACATCAATTCTACTTTACTCTCTTTAGCCATTTTTTCAGCTCTTAAGATGATGGTAAAAATAAAAAACTTTTTGGTCCAAAAATGATGTAGGCTGTGCATTCAGAATAACTTGTGTTGCGTATTATGTAACTAGGTCAGCTGTTTTCTAATATTCTGCTGCATTCTCCTCCCCAAAACATTTTTATTCGTGCATTAGCATGTAGTAATATCTCTGAACTGTGCATCTAGAACAATTTTGTTTCCTTCTTTCTTACCTCTAAACACATGTAATGTGTTCTCATTTCATACTGAACTCTGTGCTTCTTGTAAATGTGTACGGATTTGAGAAGTGTAAATCGCTCTATCGTCTTCGGGGGTTTATCTCTG
Organism: Ammospiza caudacuta; assembly: GCF_027887145.1. Classification (NCBI taxonomy): domain Eukaryota; kingdom Metazoa; phylum Chordata; class Aves; order Passeriformes; family Passerellidae; genus Ammospiza; species Ammospiza caudacuta. The sequence continues at coordinate 26,939,172 of NC_080595.1, forward strand.
AGCAAAGAAGAAAAGGAAATTTTCATGTTATATAAAGGATGATAATACACGTTTATCTGAAAGATTATGCTGAGATCTCTGTTCTTATTGGACATTTAGAAGATCTACAAGGAAATATCAAACACTGGTACAGTTTGTTATTAACTCACATGGGCATGGTTAACACTTAGGTATTAACCATGGATCTATAGCACTGACAGCTGTACTGGAAGTACTGTCAGTATCCTTCATGGGGATAAAAAGCACTTCCACTATGGCAGCGCTGAGTGCAGAACTGCTGCTGCTTTCTCATCACTGTCCTCCCAGCAAAGAAGTGTTAGGTCTATAATCTGAGAAAAAAAATGTCAGATTACAGCCATGTCTTATAAAAAGAAAAAAATCCTTCTACGCAGAGGACCTGAATTACAGTAGACAACAGAAGCATCATCTCACTCCATAGCACTCTACAGATCAGTTACTTACACTTTTTCAACAGAGATGCCAAGTTCTTTAGCTGCAAGCACTGCAAAATATTCATAGCTGTCCAACACAGCTTTATCGTGGCCTTTAACTAAAATGGACAATCTCTTGTACAGCGTTTCTGGCTCATCTGAAATAGACACCTGCATTTGTGAAGAAAGGACAAGAGTTACCACACCACGTTCTCCTTAATTAATGTATGCACTGTGTATTTCCTTAGCCTGCATGCCCCATTTGTAAAAGAGCAAAAACACCCCACAACCTGTTGAGCTGCTTAGTTTAGTTTATCTAACAGAATCTGCCTGCATTACCTTGACTGACAGATCTCACTCTACCCAGGGAAGGCAAAGTGTGAAGAGATAGCTAACTTCTGAACATTTAGGTAAGATTTCTTCTACCAAAAAAGGAATGCCAGATGGATATAAGGAGGACAACACTAGCAACAGCAAGAACAAAACTCATTGTTGAAGCAAATCTGGAGCACTGTTTGTATTTTATAGAGCAGTGTGCAAATACCCAAGAGTTTGCTTGGGCATGGAAATTAAATAGACCATTATGGACAGCAACCAGAATTCTCACTTTACTAAGCTCTAAGACTATTTTAAACACAGCAGTCTTCCCCAGGTGTATTAACCTTCATGTTTGTACAAGAGCAAGTTTATGACTTTCAGTTAGAGCTTCAATTTCTGATGGTTTGGGCTCACTGTGATCAGTGGAAGAGCCTTAATGAGTGCAGAAGTGCTGATTTTCCCAGAGGTTCACTCCTAGGCACACTAAACGCAGCAGTACCAGCCCCAGCAGGAAGGCTGGATCAGCACTGTAGATCTAATACTGCCTGTCAGATGTTTCTGAAGCCCTTGTCAAAAGGCTGCTAAGCTGCTGCAGCACTGAACTGAATATTGCCAAAAAGTTGGTGTTTCATAGAGTTACAGCTGCACAGAAAAGGGAGAAAGTTACTGAGAGGCATCTGTGAGCTACAGAAATCATGCTGGGAAAAAAAACCAAATCCCACACCAAAACAGAAGACCTCAAATACCAATAATCTAAATTATTTCTTTTTCTATGACAAATTTGACATCACTAAGGCAGACCTTCAAAAAGCTGCAAGAAAAGAATTCATGTTTTTCTAGATGTCCTTTTTATTACTAAGAAAACATATAAAATACTGTGTTACAGAACACTCACCAAAGGATTAGTCTTGGGCTCCTGTGTCTCAACATGGGATCCAGCCAGCCGTGCTCCCAGCAAGGTGGAGCTCCTAGAAATACAGCCATGGGGAAAGCATAAAATAAGTTGTTAAAGTTGGATTTGATTTTTTCAGGGACTATGGAGGAGCAGTGGAAGGAGGAGGGGCTGTTACACTTACGGAAGAAAAGACTGCTTTTGCATAATTCTGCTTGCATAACTGACAGGAAAAGCTGATCCCTGTATAAAACAGATAAGTTATGTTATGGTGATCTTCCCCAAACCAGAAAGCAGCCAGTTAATACAGGTTTATTAAAGATTACTTTTTTGCACACCAAAGCACAGCATATTCCTAGGCACTGATTTGACAAATGGGAAAGTTTGCTCCATTGGAAAAGACAGGAAATCAGGAGCATGGAAATGTATTTCAGTATACAATGGCACCTAAAAAAGAAGCACATTAAGGGCACAGTAACAGTATGCATTTACTACTGAGGCACCTGAGTAGCAATCATAAGCATATTTTTAACAGAAAAAAAATTTTTTTGTGGCATCATATGCCATTTCAGTATATGATAATATTTTCTACTTAGTTTTACTTTCATGGTACAATATATGTAAGTTTTGTCAAGTGACAAGCCTAAGCAGGACTTCAAAAAGCAACTGAAAGCAGTATCCTATAAATGCAAAAATTTAGGGAGAAATTTACTGTTATTTCAGAAAAAAAGTTCCTTGAACTTTTGTTCTTTGTTCTCTTCAATTTTGAACACCTGTTCTTTTGAAGAGAACATTTAAATAGAAATACTTCCTAGAAGCCAATGAACCATGTTTAAAAGTTAACATGATTTTCTGTTAGAAAAGGAATATAGTTGTTGATCATGTAACATTACTGTCTTTCATACCAGAATAATTGTTCCCTTCTGAACATTATGTGGTTTCTAGCTTCCTTCCACTAATTCTTAATTTGGCAAAGTTATAGACTGACTGCTTGAGCGGGGGAAAAAGGAACTCTGACTTATCAGAACCTCAGAGCTGTAGCAGAATGCTGAAGCCAAATTAGTTACTTATCCTGCCCCCTGATGCTCTTTTTTGCCATGTGCTGGAGTCACAGCTTTAAGAGAGAAGACAGATACCCCAGCCAAGAGTTATACAGGTGACTGTCTAATCAAATCATCAGAAACCAGCCAGATTTTACACTTTTTCAGGTAATCTTACTGCAGTTGCCCGTGGATATGCATAACTGACTCTATGATGCCACTAGGTCCCTAACATTTTCCAGTATGCACCATACATTCATTGTACATCAGCAGTGAGCAAAACTTTTCTGAAGTAGTTTTGGCTCAGTCACAATTTATCCACAAATGCTGCTTCCCATAAAGAAGATGTCTGCAGGAAGAGGAGGGGAGATTTCTGTTACAAAGCTGACTATAGTACTCCCCTTATGCAATCCTTTCAAATCCAGACCTTCACAGAGGCATTACTTTTACATTTTTTAAGTGCATAACAAGACAGGCAATTTTAGGAGCACTGAATATTTGTCACCGTAGTTGATAGTCATTCAGAAGGTTTCAAAGTTTATGCTGGGAACTATCTGACCCTCAATAGCTAAAAGAAGTGAAATACAGCTAGTAATTGTCTAATGACAAATGTAAGGCTATCAACTGTAATCATAACTGAATTTTTTAATCTGTTTTGGGTTTTTCAATGCATGTGCATATGCAGTCTATGCTATGTATTCTTTTACTTGTAACTACTTGACGTGGTAATAAGGATTTATTATTTGCATGCAAAGATAAATGCACTCATAGGTATTGTGCTATGTGGTTTTAGATACAAAAATTTCAGTCTTAATGTAATAAAAATGAATAAAACAAAACCTGATTAAGCAGCAGAGTCCTATCCCACACACTAACGTCTGCAGCCTTTCCAATATTCTATGACTGCACATGTTATTCCTACCACATGCCATTTCCCTTTGTTACTAATTAAGCAGATCTGCATCAAGTCAAAAGATTTTGTAACATTAAATTAAAGGTGTTCTATGCAAATTTTGACAAAATGATACACTGAATACCTCAAGAGCTAGACATTACATTCAGTGGGCAGGAATTCGTAAACAGCTTCACCGTCTGATTTAATGATGTGCTCTTGCTAATGGCCATCATAGAAGGTGGAAATGACACTCAAAAACTGCAATATAACAGAACCAAGACTGCACAAAACATAATTACCCCCTCCTAGTGCAAAGTAGCCTTAATTTTGTTTGGCTGAGAGCCTCTGAAGTGTCAGGGGGAGACAGACGCTGAAAGGCAAGTCCAGAACACACAGCATAGACAGAAGAGAGATTAGGGCTTCAGAAAATCCAATTTTCCCAATTTGGGAAAAAGCAATCACTGTTTTTAAGTCCAAACTAGCAATCATCATCAGCGCACTACGCTTTCCTGTTATTTTACGTTGTAACTTCCAAGCTTTGAAACTTTTTAGACTAGAAACTCGCCTAGCACATGGCCTCCAAATCCAAGTCACCTAATTCTTCACTATCCCTTCCACCCGCACTAACTGCGGGAAAACCACAGAACTGCAGCCAGGAGCTCTGAGGACCCGCCAGGCGATGATGGTGCGCAGAGACACAGTCCCACGCTGTCCAGCCCCAGCCCTCCCGGAGCCCGAAGGACAGCATTTGCCACGTCCCCTTTTCCCACTCCCCTCAGGAATGAAGACACCAAGGAAAAGGACGAGGAAGCGGACACTCCCGCGTCCCCTGCCCCGCCGCACACCGCACCTGACAGAGCCGCCGCCACAGCCAGCCCGCCGCCATCTTGGCTCCGCCCCTGCCCGCCCGGAAGGAGAAGCCGCGGCCGCGGCCCGCACCTCCTTCCCCGCCTGGGCGGCTCAGCCCGCACCTCCTTCCCCGCCGGGGCGGCAGCGTTCGGCGGTGCGGAGGCGATCTTGGAGCTCCCATGGCGCCGCAGGAGCCGTACGAGCCCCAGCTCTGCTCCCCAGCCCGGTCCCGCCTCCCCCCAGCGCTGCCTCGGGGCAGCACCGACGGAGGAGCTGCTCCCCCTCAGCCGCTTCCCGCCGACGGCGGCCGCCGGCCCCCTCACGCCTCCCCGGCCTGGTCTCTAGGAATCCTTTCGAAAAAAACCAAACCAAAACAAAACCAATTACACGAATCGTCGTTTTCAACTTTCTCCCCGCTCTTAAAAATATTTCAAAAAGGGATACAAGCCCGTTAGAGCAAAACCCATTCGACTGTATTTTACCGATATATAAAAATGACTGGCAATGGCACATAAATCCCTTTCTTTTCACACATATAAATAGCGATTAATAATACAACACAGCTTTTGATCGGTACCAAATCTTTAAAGGGGGTAGGGAAATAAAAAAATGTTGATTTTTGCCACTAAACGATCCTTAAATACACACAACCAGGTAGGCAGTGTAGAGTGAGATTAACCTGAAATTAAGTTGTGTGCAAGTAAAATGCTAAACACAGGAACCTGAAACCAGCATAGATCACAAGCTCTATCAAATGTATATATATTTTTTATTTTGTTACTTCCTTTGCCACCTAAAATTACAGTCTGCTTTTTACACTAAAACACCTAAAATATTTACACAACCATCTTCTAATAAAATAACAGTTAAATATTGAAAATAAGATTTTTCTCATAAAATATGTTTTCTGTATGTACACGTTTTATCAAAGAGGACTAGCTCCAATATTGAATAGTTTTCCATCATCAACCATCAGCAAGAAAAAAGTTTTCTGAAACAAAATTATGTTCAACTCATGTACAAATATGCAGAACAGCACATTTAACATCAGCCAATGCAACACTTAACGACGAAGTCAATGTTTGAGGCCTAAATCATGTACTGCTTAGGAAATGTGCATTTATCTTTTTTCCTTTATGAATAACTTCTTTGGTTATCATTGTTCTATTCTTGGCTGTACAATAAAACAGCACCCAATTGATGTTACTTAACCAGGCATATGTATATGTGTACATATATTCATAGGTACTAAGTTTAGCACAGGTCCTATGCAACTGTTACTAAAAAGTGTCACTGTAGATTCTTTAATACAGAGCTACTCTTCAGAATCAAGCCCCTAAATTTCTACTGTATTTCACTCAGTTCTTCAAGCAGAACTCCGATTTCAATCATTATTTTGCTTAAACAGTTTTTAACCACCAGGAACCTGAACACCTGTCCGTTTTCCAGTGTAGAGCCTTTCTCACAAAGATCCTTAAAGGTTGAAAATGATAGAAGCCTGGGAGAGGAAGAGTAGACTCTGCTGGGCTGTTTCTAACACAGACTCCTGAAAGCCAACACGTTTTAATGCTCACAAAAGCCTCCACCACTTTGCAAACCATGAAGACTTGCAGTATCTATGAGATTTTTTTGTCAGTGGGTCTTGCTGGTGGTACAGAGTTGAGCACCCAGGCTGCTGAACCTGGGTTGCATATGGCCCCTGTGAAATGTCACAGCATGGACAGGAACTGCTGGGCAATGTGCTGAGTGGCACGTTGGCAAAGAAAAGGCTGCTGCTGCCTGATCTCCTGAAGCTCAAGGGTACAATGACTGAGAACATCACCTCTTATGTAATGGGAGAAATTCCACCCACTGCAAAAACCTACTGCAAAAGGGTCAAACCCTACTGCAAAAACCTCTGGAAAACCCCGCAGAACACAAAAACAATCACGTACCCAGGAACTTCACTAACCGGAAACTGAGAAGTTCTTTCCATTCTCCTGAAGGGTTGTTCTTTAGCATCAGAACATTTGACCTTAAGCAGAAACTTGAGGTCATTTGGCTTCACATATTTGGCTTTGACAGAGAAGGCACTTCTCTCTGTCAGTGGGTCCCACTGGTTCTGAACTTGTGTGGTCCAGTAAATCCTATAAAAGTGCTGTGATTTACCCTCCTTTTGCATAGTTAAACAAGGATAACATGTAGAAAATAAGACCCACCATCCCTCAGATTCTGGTGAAGATATTAGGAATATGGCAAAAAGAACCCAATAAAATAAAACCCAACTTATTTAAAAAAAAACAACCAAACAAACCTGAAGCCTGGAAGATCTGAAATAAGTCTTATAGTATTTTATAAAGTTAACAAAACTCCTCTAATGTGCAAAATTCACAAGAAAATCAGTGCTGCTGCCTGTGAGAGCTCTGCAATCAGCATTTGTATTCTGTAATTAAAGGTCCACTCAACCTAACTCCATTTCTTCCTTGTTTTATTCTGCAACATACAATTATCATATCCTGTTTAATCAGAGAACCAGATCTAAATTTATATAAACTCAGATGTTATGTGTCCAGCACGTAGATCTGAACCTAGGGAAGGAGAAATGGTCATTAAACAGGGGCATCAACTCACCTCTGCAGCATGTTTATAGTAAATAAACAACAGCTGAATTTGATGCAATGAAGAGGACTGAAAATGGCACAAGGGTAACACATATACCTAGGTGCTGAAAGCACATCAATCTCTTTTCCAATGGCAAGAATGCTTCCCTGTGTTTGCCTGGTGAGAGAGCAAGCATTGCTTGAGCACACACTCCCCTAAAACCACAGAGATGGCTATTCCACAGTGTGATTTATTGTCACAGGACAATATTTCCAGTGCAATCTGATTACCAAGGCAGTGTTCCTGATTCAGTGTTCCCATCAGAGGATGTCAACCATAGAGCAATAATTTTCCTTCTTCAATCTTGGAAATTAGGTCATTTTCAAATCAGCAGATCAAAACCTTGCTAAATGGAATGTCTAAAATGTCCTGTGTAACCAAGACAGAACTGAAAATGAACTGTGACATTACTAACTCTTTCACAGTTAAACCAGATCTTCTCTTCTTCCATCTTGCTTAAAATGGCAGCACAAAGACAAATAATGTAATGGTATCTTTAAGAGAGATGACATTTACTCTCTAGAAGATGCTGGAAATGATCCAATATAGACAAAAAAAAATGTTTCATCAGAAGTGTGTGAAATTTATTCTTGTAATTGGGGTAAAATGAAACTTGGAAGAGTTAAAGACTAAAGATTCTACCAGGACCATCTGGTAGGAACTGAGAGCAGAACCATGAACTTGTGTAATTAGTGGCCTTGGAAGTTATCAGCAAAAAGAGCTCAGATAAAAACACCTTATAAGAATATTTGTACCAATTATTTATTTCTTCCCCCAAGACACAAATTAATAAAAAAAAAAGGGAAAAAAGCAGATTTTTTTTTCTAGACCTGGATAAAAGAATTATAATTTTCAACAGGTAGTTTACAATCAGTGGGAATAAACAAGCAGTCCAGGTTTCCTGATTGATCCATTCAGGGTGTGCTCAGTAGCTGTCTATCAAACAATTTTATTTACAACTCAGCATCATCCTGCAGTAGATCTGGATCTTCATCATCCAGTAAGAGGTCAGCATCCATGACTTCATTCTCTTCCATGACATCACCCAGATCCGGAACAACATCATCATCAATGTCACCAACATTTTCAACATGTTTAACCAGGCTCATGTGATCCAGGGGGATCAAACTATGCCCAGCTGGCCCAGTAGTTCTTGCAATAGTGGCTGCCATTTCTGCTGCTACAGCAGCTTTCTGAGCCTTCTGCCTTTGCTGTTCTTCTTGTTGTCTGTGAGTCTTCATATGAGCATTGCGGCTTTTGATTTTGAAAAAGACCCTAAATTTTAAAGGGAAAAAAAATCAGATTAAAATGCACTGCTTTTGATGAAATGAGCCAAAAAAGACTCAACAACTTATCAGTACATTTGCTTCCTTGTCCTGAAATAGAAGTCAGTGAAGTCTGCAATGCCATGGTGTGAATTTCAAGGACATATTACCAGATTTATACATCCTGATGGTATCAAAATGGCCTACTCTGATTTTGCCAGAGGTAGTTTGTAGCTCCCACACCTGCTTCAGTATCTATGCACATCATAATTTTACCTCTATCAGTTTCACAACCATCTTGCACAACAGGAAGAAAGTGAACGATTACCACGATGGGCAAACTCAAGCACAGAAACACAGATAAAGTTGCCCACTGTCTCATCCAAGTCAGTGATGAAGCAGGAAGCTGGAATGTCAGATGTAAAAATTCTAGCAGGTAAGTGGAAAATAGGAGTAAATGCTGCAGGGGCATCCAAAATGTCATGCAAACCTATCTCTGACAGTTTTGGTAAGAGAACGTATCATCTAGGGGGAAAACTTCTTCCAAGACAATCAGAGCAAAACACGAAGTTTGTTCACAGCACTGCTGGAATGGAATCTAAACAGGAAGAGGCGATGCTGTACTGCAGTCACACTTACCTGCCACACTCCTTGCAAGGAAAGATCGTGGTTGGGTCGGTCTCGCCGCTCGTTGTGCTGTGGGCAGGGGAGCTCTTGATGGAGCAGTATCCGCTCTGCGTACCGGATTTCTGCTTGGTGCCGGGCATGGTGCAGCGCGTTTTCGTCACCTGGTTTGTCCCTCCGTGAATGCGAGCGTGGCCGTTCAGCGCCTGCCGGGAACTGAACACCTGCAGGGAGCGGGTGGAGGGGAGGGGAAAAAAAGAACCCCAAGAAATCACAAGGCAACACTGGAACTGCAGGAAGTAGGATGCCGAATGCTTATCACAACAGAACAAGTGTACATGTCTAATATGCACCATCTACTCGCTCAAATGGTGCTTGCTTTCAGCAATATCCCACTATAATTGAAGATAGTCACAATAAAACAAAGCAGTGAGCTATCCTATTATTAAAGTTGTGTAACCTACACAACTTTAATAATTGTGGAGCTGTTGGAGCTGTTGCCATATAGTATTTCTCAACGGTACATCATCTCAGAATTCAGTTTTCTGTATAGATCAAACAGCTTCTATTTTATGGGATGGGAATTAAAAGGAGTCAAAATCACAATTCACTAGTTTACACATACGACCACCACCACCATCCTCTCCCTGTTAAGTATACCAAACTCACGTACAGCGCCACAGTTTGGCATTTCACAGATGAAGGAGGATGAAGACAGTGAAAGACCCTGAACGGCAGGTAGATCTATAGGTCCAACAAGAGAGATTGCTGGTGGGTCAGGTGACTTCTGCATTTCCCTTTCTTCCTTTCTGTCTTCTTCAATCTCCTCATCTTCCTCTAACACTTCCTCTTCTCCACTTGTCTAGAACAGACAGCGCATTTAAGGAACATTAGAAATATAGTAAGACAGCTCTGGATAGTAGGACATACACAGCTCTGGAACAGCATGTTGTTAAGTCAAGTGTGTTCCCAGTATTACTGTTTCTTCCCATCCTGAATGAACTTTTGGTCTTACTGGAGCTACCACCCCTTAATGGATAAGTTATAGCTTCTCTGCATAAAGCTTCTCTGCAGTGCTCAAGGCAGCCTCCATGTGTATTATGGAGCTGTGGCTCCAAAGATCTGCAGATTCCAGGTGCAGTGCTGTCCTCTTGCCATCAGAAAAGCCATGTATGCTGTACTTGTAGTAAAGTTACTCTAACAAAACCCCAAAACGACCAGCCAAAAAAACCCCAACCCACAAACCAACACATCCCAAGTGGTATTTGTATTGGAATGTTAGAGCAGCCTTTAGGAGCAGACATGGGCACAAGCATAATTTACGGAGGTTTCCCTGGACTGCAGTTAGATAATGCACTTTAATCTGGTTGCAGTCCAGCCAAACAAATCTTAAGGTAGCTGAGGTCACAAAATGTTCATACAGAACATAATTTAGAGTTATGGAATAATTTCTACTGGAAGATACCTATGTCACCTAATTCAACCTCCTCCTCAAAAAAGAACAAAGAAAAATTATCAAGTGTTAAACCTTCTCATGTTCCTTTAGACTTACCAAGCATTCATCTCTTTTCTTCTCTAAGCGCGTTCTGTGTTTCCGTCCCAAACGCAAGATTTTCTTCCAGGTATAGTAGTACTCCACACATTGTGCAACTGTCTTAGACTTAACCTGCAGAAAGGAATTGCAGAAATAGTCCCATCTTAATTTTCTGCTTTCATTCAACACAATTTTAATATATTCCGACAGGTACGCCTTATTCCTCAAACATTCAAATGGATTAAAAAAAAAAGGCAGTTTGAGTACAACAGGAATACTCTTGTAGAATAATTATTTTTAAGATTTTTTTCAGTCAAATTTGTGTTGACTTTTTCAACTTCAGAAGATTTCTCTGGGATTCCCTAAACTCCAGACAGAAAATGACTCAGAATGTACTCTTGTAGCTCAGTTGTACAGTATCACTGAGAAATCTAGGAATTAAGACTTGACTCACATAAATCCACATATTTTTCAACATTTGAGCTAACAAGTAGGGTATTGTGCCCTGAGATTTATAACCTTGTCTTTTCTGCTTTTGTGGCAGAACATGAAAAGTAAGCCCAAACACATTTTCTCTTTATTAAGGTTTCAACCCTTCCTGGCACCAGGCTCAATTTCAGCAACTCTGGTACCTTGTAACAAGCTGCCAGAGAACACTGTGATGATAACAGAAAATCATACTTGTCCCATACATAAAATGCCATGATTTGGATTCCAGGTGTGAAAACTTTCACATGTAATAACAAGAGGAACAACTTTCAATTATTTATAACTGTTTTTTACATGTATCTAATGCACAGCTACAAACAGTGCCTATTGGTGTTCTTGTAACCACTGCTGCCTCTATGCCTGCAACCAGCTAGTCCGGCGCTGGAGGGAAAATAAAGAGAAACAGCATAGAACAAAAGAGGGAAAAAAAACCCAGCAACTGACAGAAGAGAAATAACCTTACCATTTTCTGTACAAATATGAAATCTTTGCTGTAGGTGGACAATGCCTCTTTGAACAGTCTCCTTTCTTGATGTGTCCATTTGTCAGAGCCTTAAAAAGAATGTGAAATCATTATCAAAGAATGATAAAAACTCACAACCTTTATGCTGATGCTGTATCTGAAATGAGAACCAGAAGTCTCAAGCTTGGGTGAATGATTGCTGCTACCCAAATACAAGCATGGCTGTACTGACTCAGACCTGAAGTCCATCTAACCAGTATTTGGTCTCCAGCAGTGGTGACAGGCAGTTGCCTAGGAAACAGTAAGATCAGGGCAAGCAAATACAAATGCCTCTCCCTAATTTTTCCAAACCTCTAACCATGTTAGGCACAGGGGGTTTCCTGAGTCTGTTGCAATTTGCTTATTTAGTGACTACCCTTGTAAGTGCTGAGCCACTCTTCCTTTCAACCAATTAAACTTCTTGTACCCAAACCATCCTTTGCCAAGGAGTTTCACAGATCAGTGGACCCTCTGCATGAAGAGCCACCTCCTGTTCTTTCTTTCCTGGCTCCCAGTAGCTTCACTGGATGACCCTTCATTCTTCAAGTGGAGGAGAAAGTGAACCCAACCTTGACCATCACCTCCATGCTATTCAGAATTGTATGCCCTTGCTATCACTCCCAAACATTTGATCATTACTGCTGTCCCACAGTGAACCTTTTCCAACGCTAAAACATTCCTATAAAGACAAGAGGACCAGAAAGGCATACAGCAGTCCACATAAAATCCAGGCTTTCACACTGGCATCACCATGATTTCTATCCTCTTAATGCTTGACTATTTTTTTAGGTGTTGTAAAATACAGTTGATACTTCCTTAGAACGAGCATTACGATCCCAAACTTTTATTCTAATTGAGAAATACCACCACAGAGCTCATAATTTCCTATGTAAGGATTGAATTGTTTATTCCCATGTATTCCACTTTACATTTGATGACACAGAAGTTCATATATCCTTTTGAAGGTCTTCACTTGCATGGTTTGGGATAAGACATTTAAATCCTCTGTGGCAGAGGTCACAAGGAGGTAGACACTGTAGCAATGTGCAATATGCACTAAGTGTTTTTTATAATCTAATGGAAGCTGTATATGAAATTTCTGAATATTGTTATTCTGTGTTTGGTCCCCTGGCCTAACTGCCCATGAAAATGTGAAATCAACATTTAAATTGAACTGAATTTATGCTTTCTCAATATTAGGCAAACAGAAGGAACACAGGATTGCTCTGCTGCATCAAAGCAATGTTCTGTTTGTTAGGAGTGGGCAGCATTACATACATTAAAGGAAGGATATGCAAGAAGTCATAAAGTAGATGCCTTTGAAATGACTTATACACTATGAGAAGATTCTACTTCAGTCTGAGAATTTCTGAAACATCTAAAACTTTTATGAAAAGAAATCCCTAATATTCCTGTCAATGTTACTACTCTCCATAGAAATGCTTGCCTCTGCACTGATTTCAATTAACTTGGGTCTTGGCACCACACACGGTATTGAACCCTACAAGTTACTTTTGTCTTAAAAAATAGCAGTATTATTAACTGAATTTTTTTTTTGTTTTTCAGCATCGGCTCCCAGGCTTACAAGCTCAGAGCAGGTATCTCACCACTCCTTTTTATGATGAAAACTACAAAATTAATTTTTATGCAACCTGTTTTCTGTAGGCTCTTCCAATATTGGATATAAGCATGCATTAGTTATTTCCACAGAGATTTACACTTAAAGCTCTCTTAAGCATCAGAGAAAGGCACTGGCTTCAAGCCATGAGTTTTACTTATTCTGTTATCACCCAGAGATCTTTCTGCTGACACACTGTCTTCCATCTCTTCCCACCCTGAACCAGCATCAATCCCTTCTTACACAAGCTGTCAGTCACGAGCATTTACCCTCCCTTTGTGCAGGGGTAAATGCACTCGTTCAGTCCAGGAGGCTACTCTATTATGCCAAAACATAACTTTAAAAAGCATGACAACACAGAAGAGATTTTCTTATTTTCTAGTCATTCTGCTCTCTTGCTTCTACCCCACTCTCTGAAAAAAACAACACAATAAAAATAATAACATGGAATCACTTCCATGAACTGATTTTGTTGTACACCTATGGAATATTTGGGCCTTGCATACTTTCCCCAATAGCTGTGGTATTAGCAGAGACCCTTATAAGATTATGCGGGTTAATTGGAAGTAACCTAATTAATAGAATAAATCCTGTGTAGGAAAAGAAACAGAAGAAAAGCTGTTTTTAACTCTGGTTGCTGGGAAACCACTTTTGCTCTTGTTAGCTTGAGGGAGATATAGAGAACGTGCATAGAGAGAGATCTGCAATGCAGCAAAAAGAATTTGGGGCTTTAGAATACAGATCAAATTTTAAAGCTGCTCTTTATGTTCAGGTATTTCTTCTACATTTTGTTTTACCTGCCATACTGTGTTTGCACTGACATTAAACTGACATATTTAACTGACATTAAATATCTTCTACTCATTTGTGTGCTTTGGGCCCAACTTGTGGGTTTCAAGGGGGCTATAGGCTATATGCACACCCAGGGAGCCCCATGGACAGGCAGCTGAAATCCACTACGCACAACATCTGCTGGGTCTGACCCACAGCCCTGTCACAGCACATACAAGAAGCTTCCAGACTGCCTGAAGTGCCTTATGTCAGAGACCATCTCTCCTGCAGTTCTCACTGCAGAACTTCAGACCTGAGAAATGCCACTGTTCAAAGGAGAACAGTTCAAGTGTTTGCAAACAGTGCCCCTCTTGTATCAGGTATGTGCTCCCTCTCTCTTCCTAAATACCATCCTGACGGATGGCAAAGTGCTAGGACAGAGATTGGGGTGTTCTTCCAAGGAGCCCTGGGTCAGCATGTCCAGCTCTCTTGGCACACACCAGAAAATCCTCAAGTGTTACAAGTGGCTTCCCTCACAAGCCAACAAGTTTCAAAGGTGAGCTATTTGCCTGTACCCTCATTCAAAGGCAATGCTAAGGGTGAGTTTGGGTATCTGGTTTTTGTGGTATGCTAATGAGTTAATTCTCATGAGTAAGTGGCATGCTTTGTTCCAATGTATTCCACCTTTAAATGTGGTAAGCCTGAGAGCCTTGATTTCTGAGTATGGAGCAGAAAACATGAAGTTATCCCAAACTGATGCCACTTGAAGTCATATTAAAGCTATTCATGGACTAGATTGTGAAAAATTCTCAGATGCCTCGAGTGGCTGATTATTAATCAGAAATAAACTGTTATTCAAGAGCTGCTGCACAGTGCTAGAGCAATGCTGTCAATATAAGTTGCAATCACATGTTGCATGCAAAAGCATTAGAAAGCAGTGCTTTGTCTTGTTATTTTATGGCACTTAGATCCAGACTGATCCAGGTGAGATTTTATTTCATGCTGTGATAAGCACAATCAAACTTGCTTTCCTGCTTAAGAAACAGGGATTCAAAGGTGTCCACAGGTCTCAATGCTATTTACCAAGGATTAGCGTCATTTCATGTGAGAGATCAAACAAAACAGTCTTTTGGCTCCTCCCTGAATCCCAATGAATTCTTTTTGAAACTACTGTGAAGTTGCTTTAGTAAAGACTGTTCTTCCTCTGCCACACAGGCAGAAATTTCTTATCTGCTCTGCGAATTAGATTGTTTACTGATGAAGAGGCTGTGGGATATCTCCTCATCTTCCTGCTCTCATGCCCTTGAACTGTCTCACACATATTTGGTGTCATCTCTTCAGGCAAGAGACCCTGATGAAAGTTCCTGGCTGATGTCCTCCTGCCCCATCCACTCCCATGTTCATCCTTTGGAGTGCAACACAGCTGCTACCACAGGCACCAAGCACCTCCCTCAGACAAAACCAAAAACCTGACGTTAACATTTCTTCATTGTCATTATTAGCTACTATCAAACATGTTTCTGTTCTTGTTCTCAGGCCAAGGGGTTAAGGAGTTGCTTTACAAAGACTTCTTGTTACTTGGAAGTCCTTCCAGTGGGCTGCTACAGCCAGGAAGTAGACTGCTTCTATAATTACCTTGCACAGTGACTGTTAACTGAAAATTGAGTACATGACCTTGGACACTGTGACTGACTGACCACCAGGAGACTCTTGACTTGTTTCCTATTGAGCCTGAACTGCAGATGAAGTTCTAAATGCCCTCTGCAAAACCCTATTCTGTGTCTCAGCAGCTGTTAGCCACTACAAAGCATTAAGCAATAGCATGGGGGGCTGCAGAGGTGAGACATTTGCCATCTCTGCTCAGGTGACACAACTGAATCCAAAGGCTTAACACCACATTTGTATTTCACACCAACCCAGACTTTTTTGACTAGATCCCCACACAGAGGCTCTGTAAGCAGCACTAAGATCCTAGTGAGAGTTACAGCACTGCCTCTTTGAAAGGATGCTCGTGATTATCATATTCATTTATTGTGCACCATCACCTTGGAAGAAGCAGGCAGGATGGTAGATTGCTTACGTATCAGAAAATTAAGACACTAGTGACACTAAATTATAAATTACAAATAGCAGCAGTTTTAAAAGGAGATGAAATTGTTAAATTTCAGTTTAAAAGAGAAAAATAATCACTTGAGGCAGTTTTAAATCCGTAGAATCCTCCACAGCAACATGGATGCAAAGCTTCTGTACGTTGTCAGTCATGTATAAAACTGCTGAACTTGCAACAATCAGCCCTGGGAGTACCCTTGGCACTGCCCACATCATCTCTATTAAATGCTGCCATGCCTGCAGCAGACAGCAGAGAGTGCAAGGTGATCCCATGCTCCAGCCTGGGATGCCAGGCTTGGACTGTGGAACAGATAGAAAGATCTCAAGGAAACCTACCAGCATAGTGGTAATTTGACAAAGGATGACACTTCAACCTCACTGGCTTTCTCAACAGCAGCTTTTCAAGAGCAACCTAAATGAAAAAGCAGGGAAAAACAGAATTAGGGAAAGCAATCAGCTGTGGCATAAAAATGCATTTAGAAAACTATTTGGTATGAGGATATGAATTAATTTTCTCTCTTTTCTCTTTTCTGTCATATAAAATCACATCAAATTACTCCAAGGCCCATTAACACTGTACCTCACAGAAGAGCACCTAATGTGCACCTGTCCTACCTTAATGAGCACAAATGTGACTATTACTTAGCAACTTCCAGCTCTTTCCCTCCCTTCTGCTTGCCACAAACAAATACATTTATAGTGTTTGAGTTGATAGTGTTAATTAATACTAATATTGAATGGTTTGTTTGACAACATTAATATTTATAGCATAAAATATTTTAGAATATCTGTGTAAGTCAACGTCTGTCAAGAAAGACTGCAAATATAGCTAATTGTCCTTCAGATCAGGAAAACAGAGGATTTATGGATCCCTAAATTTTTTCCCCTGAAAATGCATACTCTCTGTAAAGCAAATTCCACATCCTGACATTCTCAGACCTCTCAGATAAAGCTAACAGAGCCCAAGGAAACTGGGACACAAGCTAAAACCCACTGTATTAGCCAATCCAGTGAGACTCATTCCAGCCCCATGTTTTGTTGCATTTGGTTTTATATTGGTTTTCCAGGAACTGGTGCAAGAGGCCTTGCCTTTCCCTAACACTGGGGAAAATGGATGTTTTGCCTTAGTTAATAACATTCCCATCACTAAACTAATGCAAATATTTGAAATGCATTATTTATATAAGAACTGTGTTCAATTACCTCACAGTTCTGAACAAATAAGTAGATGTGATTGCTGCTCCAAAAAGGGGATTTTTATAAGGGCTAGAAGAGGACTAAGCTCTCTGTGACCAAATATAAAGCCTGTGAAATATCAGGGCTGGAGCAAGCACTGGGAGACATTCAAAGCCCCAAGGCTATAAACTAAGTAATCTTATCTATATGAAATATACAGTAAGCCTTCAGAGAGGCACTGCTTTGAAATTTAAATTTATTAGAGAATAAAGGGAAAAGTCATTCCCCAAAAATGTTACAGGATGTTTAAAGCATCATTTCAAATCAATCAGAAATCTTTTTTATATAACCATATCTAAATCCATTTAATAAAGCATGCTAATTTATCTGCAGAAGAGGATCATATCTCCCCTTTCAGCTTTTTTATCTTACCATAATATCTCCTTTTGCTTCAAAGAGAGAGTGCAAAGCGTATTCTGAGTTAGTTCCTCCACCAGGTAACACACTGGAACAGCTCATATTTAAAAGGTCTTCCACTGTCAGAAACAAGTCAACATTTTACTGCTAATACAGTAGCCTGTCAGTCAAACATATGGAGCCAAGGATTCTGTAATGCCCCTCAAAGACTACATAGCTCAGGGCAGCAGATTCTTTCACACTTTTTCTCCTCAACATCTCATCTACTTGTTTTAGGATCACTGAGGAGAGGATGTAACAGAGCCCAGCATTAGGGTGGGACAGGCTACTCCAGAGCCAGAGATCTGCCTGTGAGGCAGTGACTTGCACATACCAGTGACATTGGTGTGCCAAGGAGGCTCCAGCCAGGGTGGAGAAACAGAATGAACCATGTTAGAAACAGGGAAAAATTCTGCTCAGGACTGGTAGAACCCACCAAGCCTGCCACATTTCCTGTCACTATGGTCACAGGACAGGCCCAGGATGCATCAGCTGCCTCTCAGCTGCCTTTACCAGGCAGTTCAGTACCCAACTTCCCAGCAGTAACCTTTCCCCCTTGGCTGCCAGAAAACCATTCATCCAGACTTCCCTTTAAATGCCACCATATAATGCTGCTGCTCTAAACCTATACCATGTAGTTCTAGTCTCTTGCTCTGCACTCTCAGCAATTAATA
Organism: Ammospiza caudacuta; assembly: GCF_027887145.1. Classification (NCBI taxonomy): domain Eukaryota; kingdom Metazoa; phylum Chordata; class Aves; order Passeriformes; family Passerellidae; genus Ammospiza; species Ammospiza caudacuta. Next base: position 26,957,455 of record NC_080595.1, read on the forward strand.
GTCTCGTGAACATTTTGTTCAATACAGACACAAGAAATCAATGTGTATTTCTTCAACAAGCACAGGCTGACATAGGAACTTCCAAAATGGCAAGTCATTATACCTCTTTGTTGGAAGACTTTGTTCTCCAGTTCTGGCCATGGTTTCCAAACCAAAGTAGCCTTGTGCACATCCTTCTCCATTAGCAATCTGTCCTGCAGTTCAGGAATGTCAGCCTGGAACCTGGACCCAATATTGATTCGCCTATAAAGAAGAATAAATAAATAAGTATTCAACTACACAATGTGTAGAAAATACAAAAGTCAGATTAGCGTTCACTTTATTTCCAACAAAATTTTTATTGCACTGAAGTGGCAGGAAATGGTGTCAGATTGCTTTATGCAATGCTTTATCCCAGTGGGATAAGTATTTTGAATACTAGAGAGAACTGATCTCTTGGGGAAAAACAAAAATTTCAATATGCAATTTGAGCCATACTGAGACATCATACCTTAGGGACAACCCAAGCTAATTTATATCCATGGCTAGCAAAGAGGCTAGACATCAGAAACAGCAAATTTCTGTTCCACAGAGAATGGTGCTCTTCAGCAGAGAGCAAAAAGAGCCATTATTGCTGAGGGACAATCCTGTTTGTACTTTGCCATGGGGAACCTACCAGGTAACACCACCACACCAAAGCTCCACTCTTTATATATATATATATATATATATGTATATATATCTACAAAAGCAAGAGTGCTGGATTGGCACATTTTCCCCACAATACTCTTCCCAGCCATCACTTACTTTCAGCCATGACACCTAAATTTTCCACAGCCACTTTGCTCCAAATTTCCTTAGCCACCATCCACAGAAACATTAAATGCATCCAGCCCAACATGATTTCAGGCAGTTGAATACTTCCTGCCTGGTTCAAAACAGTTCAGGCCACAGGCTCTAGGTTGGAGCTAATCTATAAAAGCGACGACAAAAAATATTGTTTTTCTTACGGTTCAACAGTCTGTTCTCCAGGCCCAGGCGTCACTGGAATGACACTTCCATCAATACTATCTGAAACAGAGATTGGAATTTGAGTATTGCTGTTTTGCTGCTGGTGACCCTCCCAGGCTGCACTGCCACCTCCCTAACACCAACATTACTCCAGTCTATGATCCAAAAATGGCCCTTTATTGATACTTAGAAACAGCCTAAATTATTATAGGTAATAGAAATGTCTGACCTTGCAGAGGTTCCTACTGCCCGATTCTGAGTGATTACACACCTTTTCTTGCGAAGTATTGAACAACAGATACTTAACATGAACCCCATGTCTCAAACTAGGTCTTTTTCTTCCACTTCAGAAGGCCCAAGTGTAAGGCCCAGAGAATCAAGGTGATCCTTTCTTGAGGCAGACCACATGGAATGATCACAGCCTCACTGGCAGATTAGGCTCCTCTATTCCCTTTATGCCTTAACTTTGCAAAATGCAAGGCAAAACTGCCACTAAAAGGTACTTTTCCTGTGAAGTAGCAGAACTGGTCATGCCTGTGAGCACACACAAACCCATCAGTGGTGACAGGAGCAGAGAGGACAGTGGTCCCTCAATGCAATACTTACTAGACCGGCACAGGAGCACCCGAGGAGTGGGTGTCAGTGGAGTAAGGGGCAGCTGAGCGTGGGACGTGCTGTGGGAAGTGAGAACACTGCTGAAGAGGCCGGAGCCTTGCCGGACGGGGCTGAGCATCGGCGGCGGAGTGTAGGGGGGCAGCTCGTGCGTGCGGTCCAGCAGGTGATCCCCCAGGACACGCGGAGAGCGCAGCTGGCTCTGGTACAGAGTGGCACCCGAGTGGGACATGCTGAGGTTGAAGGAAGGAGGAGGTATGAAGAGAGGTTCGGGTCTGTGCCGATACTTCTTCTTGTCCTGCAACGGTTTGAAGTTTTCTTCCGATTTTACAGCACACGGATGAGGTTTTTTGCTAGTTTCCTAAATGAAAGCACAGAGAATCTTATCATTCAGGCATGCTTCAGTGTGGTTTGCACACAATCCTCTACAGCTCTGGGCAATGGCCACAGAAAAACTGTCACCACCAGGCAGTTTTTTGGGTACCATTATAATAACCCCAGGCAGTACAGTACCCGGCACTACAGAGAAACCTCAAGAAAGTGAGAAAAACCAGGACAAATTACCCTTCGCCTCCATCAGCAAGCCCTCTGGGTCAAGGTAGGGCTGAGCCACAGAGGCAGACATGGAGAGGCTGCTGTCAACTTATGAAAATGCAGAGAACTTCTCTCCCAGACAACAAGTCTCCCACACCCTTCTTCCTTGCTACCCAGACACTCTGGGCACTTCTATTTGCACTGAACACGCACACAGGCTGCTGGGAGATACTTCATTACCCAGGCACAGTTTACTAGAAACTTTATATGAGAGGTTTTCTAATGCATTTATTAGTGAGACCAGAAAGGACACATGAGCTCAGTGAAATTACTGCAGTACTCAGCAGCAGGAAAGGAAGAAAAATGTAATAAATTCAAATTCTTTGCCTCTTATCACTACATTCCCATCAGCTTGATTACAGTCCAGCTGCAACAAATCTTGAACTTAACTCTCTCCTCCTTCCTTGGAGAAAAAAGGGTAGTAGATGACCATTGGGAATTTCACACACTGTTAACATGCCCAGACTTTTAGAATTTGAATGTTAAAAATAATTTAATAACAAATCTCTAGAGTATACAGAAGCAGAAGGCACAGAATTTATGCAAACCTGGAATCTGGATTTCTGGGGGGGTGGGAATAAGGTAGGAAGAAAAAGGTCCTCAGGTTGTGCTTTAAGAACACACAGAAGTTGGTAGATGAACACAGTATTATTAAATGTACTGCTTTTCGGTACTTAGGCTGTAGGCCATCTTTGGAATAAATTTGGGAAGCAGAAGAAAATTCTGACAGGGTTACTCCAGAATGTCTGCATCATCTCGTACGTTATAATACTACATAAAGCAAATTACTACAATGTATGTTTAGACAACATACATCTTTATACCATGGGTGGTTCTTGAGAATCACATTCACCCAATAAAAATCATGTTAAACAAGCATTAGCACTGTCACCCTTTATCCCTTATGATAATAAGTTCCAGCTTGAGGAAATGTTTTTGATTACAGAGGTCCTGTCCTCTTTGTTAGATCATGGCTGCATCCTCTCCAACAGCTGTTGACATTTTTTCCCTGTAAAAAAAATTTAGTTTTGGAAGGGTTTTGCTTCTGCAGGGAAGAAAATGCAGCTTTGCAGAGGATTTTTTTTTTGATAATGGACATTCAGAACAGTGAAAGCTACCCGTAATGACAGATAAAGTCCATCAAGATGGTGAACATTTAGTGTTCATCCAGGAGGAAGGGGGAAAAACCCTAAACTCAAGGGAAAAAATCCAAACAACACAAAACCTAAAAAAGAGACCCAGCAGGCCATGTCTTTGATTAAGGGCTCTGTTCTGCTCTCCAAGTGTGAAAGAGCTGGTACTCCTTTCTCACAACTGTAAAGCAAACCAGCGCAACATCTTAGAAATCTTAAGCACCTCCATCTGCTACACTGCTTCACCTAGAGCATACCCATGCCAACACTGCTTTCAGAAAAGGCCACACTGAGCAGTAAAGGAGATGGTGATGCCCATGGGCTCTTAGTGCACTAGCACCCCTAAAGAACCATCCTACTTTTCTCAAGTTCTAGGAACTGATTCCCATTATCCAAGACCTAATGCATACTTTTGGGCCCCGCTGCTGCACCTTGATAGATCCACTCTGGACAGATCCTGATGGATGTCACTTGACTGCTAGCCTCAGCTCACCATCCTGTAGCCTTGCTGAATGTTTAGTTCCTTTTCACTGTTTCATTTTACTGATTCCTCGAGTTTTGTGGGAGCTTTTCTGGACAGCTCAAAGCACAGTATCAAAAAATGCAACACAGCTTCAGTTCTTTGGTATTAAAAAAAATCCCTCTCCAATGGCACAATCTCTTTACAGAAGAGGAGGAAACTGTGGGTCTTTTGATCTTTTAATGTTTCCAATGCTGCTGCTTATATAAAAGATAGGGTCCAGAGAGGGAACTGTGTGAGTTTGGTTTGCTTGGGCAATAACAAAGACCACAAACATAATTTTGAAGGAATGAATGTGCATTTTGCCAAACACTGGCAGATTTAATCACAGTCACTTTATATATGTTGCAGAAATACACAAGTCCAAGCCACCTACTCTGGTGTCTCTAGAGAAGATCTCCCACTCAGAACTTGAGGATTCAAAAAAGACTGTCCCTATTCTTTAGAGGAACTAGAAATAGAAATGAAGAATTCTACCGCTGAGTTACTAAATATTGCGAAATGACAGCTTTCACAGTGAAGTGGAAGTTTATATGTAAAACCTCTGTCTTAAAGGAAGAGAGGAAAGATTTTATAAATACATGTATATATTATATATATTTAAAATTAGTGGATATGTCTGAATGAAGAGTCAGGAGTGAATATTGTAAGGAGTCACCCATGCTGGTATAATGCTGATTCCTCATTTGTCCATCAGCCTCACACGGAGAAGGAAAATCAAAAATATCACAAGGATATTTCTCTGCATTGTACAGATAATACCATACAGTACTTATACTCCCCAGTAATCCCTTATCATGGCATAGTCTGCCAAAATGGATTTGAAGGAATGAACAGAATCCATTTCTACATCGGAACACGAAATAAATATTGCTTGCTCCAGGACTTCTTCAGGAAAATAATAATGAGCATTCTCACATCTCATTCAAGCACTCATCAATTCCTCGTGCTGCCTGACCATTTCAGTTTTATAAGCGAAATGTAAACACTAAGCAGAGCTCTTTTTCCTGTATCAGAAATCCCAGTGATTAACCCTTAGAGCTGATGCATGCAGGGAGAAAGGGAAAAATTACTTCACTGCGGAACTCCGAGTTTCATATAGCTTAGAGCACACACTCTAAGCACTGTACTCTCTTTGGCTGAAATGAGAAGCACATATATCTGACTTCAGAAAACAGGAAGAAATAAAACTGCTGGTTTTAAGCAATAACGTAACAATGAAGCAGCCTGAAAAGGAAAAAAAAAAAAAACAGTAAAAAGATAGTAAATCCCTTTGTTCTAGTGGGATGAAAGAATATCACATTCCAATTTCAAATTATTTGTTTCAACTGAGGCCTTGATTCCTCAGCAAGGGAAAATTAATATTTTTAGATGATTGAAGAAGAAATGCTCTGATGCTAAGGACTTTTTTTTATTTATTAGGAATCATAAAGATTCCAGACAATATTCTAAAATACAGACGTTTTAGAAAGTAGCAGCACTGAAAGCAAAGGGATTTAACAAGCACAGGACAGTTAGTGGCAAGAAACACAGCACTCACAGAGGATGAGCAGGGGTTGGCCACTTTTGGACTGCACGGTGGAGAGTAAGTCATCTTCACGAGAACGGGCATCTCGTCATCTGACACAGAGTTGGCAGGCTTGTCTGTGACTGTGGCACTGCTGGCAGAGGGCTGTGTGCTGGGCTCAGGTGACAGAAGCTTTACAGGGACAGACACTGGCATGACGATGGGCGCGAGGCCATCCACCTCTTTAGACAGCGGCTGCTGGGGTGGTTTCTCTCCTTCATCCTGCACAGACAATTAAAGGCTTTCAGCCCAGTGAGGGAGCGCTGCTCTGATCGATGCACCACGCAAGGTGTGCACCGTGGCTGAAAAGAAGTGGCCAGGGTTACAAACACACAACAGTGTTCCTTCCTGGGACTTCTGCTTTGCCTCAAATGAAGTCAGCAGGTCACTTGTGACTCCTACACAGGATTCAGTCCTGGTGATATAATCACCTGCAGCATCTTTGCGAGGTAACTTGCAGGACAGGAGACAACCATGTCTCTTTTTATCGCTAAAAACACAGAATTCTCCATCACCCAACTAAAAACAAAAGCATGAACTCTGGAACTCTGGTAGCTTTTCACCCTCCTACGGTTTTCCCTGTTAGGACAGAATTTCTAAAATATCAGAATAAAGACTGACTGACAGGGCAAGTTATTTTTATGCAGAACAACTCAAACACATTTTTGGTTTGGTATTTGTTGATACCTATTACAACTAAAACACTTTGGAAGAAAGCTGTCAAAGATTCAACAATTCTGCTCTTCCAGTTAAAGCCTGGGAAGGCTTCCAATAAATATTCCTTAGTCATCCTAGTAGTTAAAATGAAAATAAGGAAGACTTGATGTTCCTGGTATTTCTAATATAATAAACAAACATGAGGAGGAAAAAAATTAGACATTCCTGACATGACTTGGTAGGATGTTCTGTAACGTGCAGAGAAACAGAGAAGGACAAACACTGATCTGTCCTCCACCACTGCCTCTGTCCTCAAAACAAGACTTCTGGCCTACAAACTAACAGAATTATGTGCATTTCTACTTCCATGGGGTATGACATAACAAAACAGTGCTGAGAAGAACAAGTTTTGACAGCAAAGCAAAGCATGGCAAAGCAAGCAAACATCAACACAAAAGGACTGTGCCAAACACTGAAGTCAAATGGACTGCTACCTGTTTGAAGTTAGGAGATGCTCTTACTCCTCCATGTGACCTCATGTGACCATTCAGAGCAGGCAAACTCTTAAATTCCTTCAAGCATATTGAACACATTAGCTTGTTCTTCACATCAGCTCTCTCAGGAAGTGTTTCTCTGTTCTGGCCACTATTTTTATTTTCATTTTTTGAAAGCATGGAACAGAAGAAAAAATATTAGTTTGGCATGTTCCCTTTGTTGCAGAGGGAGCTTTTTTAATCAAGGAAGTTTATAAAATTTTACAGTTAGATGGTAATGAAGTCACAAGTAAGTATGTGGTGACTGCTGTGGAATATGTGGCCAATAACCTAGATCAGCTGCTCGCAAGATGGGGAAAAGGGAGGTTTTGAACAGGACATGCTCATCAATATAGAAAATCTGAGACCCATGAGGTCTACCATGAGACACCTGCATTTCCCCACTTGTGACAGCAATTAACACCAAGTACTTGGGCACACTGCCTCTAATTTATGGTAGGCAACCACTCTGATGGACACCTTGGCCTTTCAGAGGTGTGACCTTAAGAAACAAACAGAAGATCTCTGCTGCCAAAGATACAAATCCAGACCAGACAGCATCCCTTTTCTTATAAATGCAACACTGGAGCACTGGAGCTCTCTGCTTCTCTTTTTTCTTTGGTTTCCTTCCTTTTTTTTTTTTTAATTAATATAAAGAAGTATTTATTTGAGTCTATTGCTATGGGTGGGATGCTGAAAATCATGCAAACTTAAGAATCAGAAAGCACAAAACTAAAGGTGCTTCTAGAAGAGCAATAATTATTACACACCCAGACTGTATGCTTTTCTCTCTAAATACAGATCTCCTTTGCATTTTTCATATTTTATTAGAAAGACAGAATCTTTTAAAAATACCTTTGTTCTGGGGACAGTGGCTGCAGTCTGCCATCTGAAAGTTGCACCTGCTTCCAAAACAGGACAACGGAAAAGAGAGGAAAAAGTTGAGAAAATAATTTTTCAGGAAATATTGTGTAAATGAAGGTACTCACAGCATTAAGTCTGCATTTTACATACTGTTTCACTACTATTAAAAAGCCTCTGAGTTGAGAGCCACACATCAAATCTGCCCCTGTGAGCACTGCTAGTTCAAGTTTTCTTCACTCACCTGCTGTTTGAAGCCTTTGCTTTGACCCAGAAGCACTGCTTTTGGAAACAGAGTTGACTAACTGCTCCTGAACCTGCCGTGCTGAAAAATGAGCAGGCAGGATTTGTTGTAACTGGGTCCCTCCTTCCCAGAAACTGAGGCAGAACTTCCCAAAGCCTCTCACAAGGAAAGCAGCAGCCTCACAGCAACAGTTCTGTGCTGCTGCCAGCCTGGCCCAAAGCCAACCCTGAGCTACACACAGAAGTGTAGTAATGAAGTTTCCCAATAGTTCCCCATCCCAGAGATGCCCACATCTCACATCCTAACCTCCTGCCTCTGCTGAAACCACTTAGTTTCCACACTTTGCTACTCTTCTGCAAGCAAATTTGGCTGGGCATGGATCTAAAACACCACCTACCTGAGGCCACGTGGTGCTGGGAGAGTCTTGCTGAGAGCTTTTGTTGTTCAGATGAACTCCCAGGGGAGGCAAAAGAGTTCGATGAGGCACAGCATTACCTACAGAATTCATCTCCTGCCGTGCGGGATCCTCGGCGCTCTCGGGTGGAGTGAGGCCGACGTGGGAGTTCAGGGATGGCACTCTGCTCTCGCTCAGGTACTGCTTCTGCTGCTCTTGCTGCTGCTGCTGCAGTAAACTCTGCGGGTACAAGTGCCTGTACTGTTCGTGGGGATCCTGGAAGCAATACTGAGGCACTGCTCCCAGCTGGATAAGCTGCACAGGATGACCGGGATCCTGAGAGTACTGGTGTGGCTCATGCATAGTCTTTGGATCGGGCTCCCTGTGATACGAAGGAAGCGGCAACTGCATCTGCTGCTGCTGCTGCAACTGCTGCATGACAGGCTGTGTTTGGTAATACTGCGCGATCTGCACGGGACACTGCCGCTGCTGCCGAGCCGGGGGCTGCTGCTGCATCTCCTGGATCGAGAGCCGCTGGTGTCCCTGCTGGGGCTGCCCGTAGTACTGAGGCTGCTGCAGGTGCTGCATCTGCTGCGGCAGGAGCTGCTGGGACTGCATCTGCGGAACGTGCGCCTGTCCCTGCTGGAACGCAGAATGCATCTGCATCTGTGATAAGTGCTGCTGGTAGTCGTAGTACAGCTGTTGGTGCTGCATGACTTGCATTTGTTGCTTTTGCTGTGTGCTTGCAAAGTTCTGGTGCGTTTGCTGTGGCACTGGTTGGTATCTTTGTACGGTGGAAGCTATGGGCTGTTGCTCAACCGCCGGCTTCTGGGACAGCAGCTGCCGGAGCGCGCTGTCACCGGAATTATCCACCATCGAAGACTCGGTGTGCAGAACCTGAGCCATGTTGTTGACTTGAATTCTCAGATTTTGGTTAGCAAATACTTGTGTAAAGGAGTCCAATTTGTGCAGGACCCCACTGGTAATTTTTTGCGACCGGTTTTCGCTGGGTTGCGGGTAAGAATATTGGTATCCATCATGGGACTCACCCTGCCCAAGGGGGCTCCACATTGAGCTTTGATTATTCAAACTGTTCCTTGCTGGGATGTGGTTTCCTGAGCCAGAATGTGTCCAACTGGTTTGTCTAGATGTATCCATCGACCCAAGACTTTTTGAACCTACAGGCAAAGCTATACTGTCCCGTGAATCTTGGGGAAATGGAGGGGAGAGGGGGGACGCCTGGGGAGCATCCATAACAGATGTCCCATAGCTATGATTCAGAGATGGAAGGGAGTTCATTTGGTGTTGTTCGTAGTACAAGTTCTCGTTGTTGGCAGTATGATTAGTTTTATACAATTGCTGGTCCCCCATTTTTGGTCACTTCTGTTCCAAACTTACAGGCACACAAACCATTGAAATCTCTATGAACCCTGAGATAGCTGAGTGAGGGGAAGGGAGGGGAGGGGAGAAGAAGCTAGAATTACTTATAATTCAGCATGTCCATCATGTGCATCACAAGGACTGAAATTTCCTCCAGTCTGTCAGTAATTCCAATCTCAGACTCGATGTTGTTTCACATCTTCAATGAATGGACCACAGCACAAATCCTACTCAGATCACTAAGTTCAGCGTGCCAAGCACCTGCAGAGTAAGAGAAAGACAAGGTAAGTGCTGGCTCTTTCCATAAACTGTTATTGTTATTGCCTCAAAGAAAACTGTAAAATCTTCTCGTTTGAAATACATAATCAGATGCAAAATTGTAGCAGCTGGGCTATTTCAGAGCAGTTAGATTTCTTCATCTCATCCTATTATCCTGCCTCTCCTCTAGTGCTCCGATAAAATCATTCTGCCAAACCAATAAAAGCTTATTCTTCAAAACTGTCTTTTCCCATAAAGAATATAAACATTCAAACAGTTTTAGTCAGCCATATACTGTGCTCTCATGACTAGTTTTAGTCAGTTGACTATCAAGGCAAGTCATAGACTCAAAAAATTACAGAATGGGTGGGATTGGAAGGGACCTCTGCAGATCATCTCTGCAAACCCCTTCTAAAGCAGGTTCACCCGTGCATATCTCCAGAGGAGACTCCACAACCTCTCTGTGCCTGTTCCAGTGCTCTGACACCCTCAAAGTAAGGATGGATAGATCATATTTAGATGGAACTTCCTGTGTTTCAGTTTGTGCCCACTGCCCCTTGCTCTGTTGCTGGGCACCAATGAAAAGAGCCTGGTTCCATCCCCTTGACACCTGCCCTTAACGTATTTCTATGCATTGATAAAATCTTGTTTTCTCCAGGCTAAACAGCCTCTCCTCATAAGAGATGCTCCAGTCCCCTTATCACCTCTACAACCCTCCACTAAACTCTTTCCAGTAGTTCCTTGCCTTTATTGAACTAGAGAGCTCAGAATTGGACACAGCACTTCAGATGAGGCCCCAGGAGGGCAAAATAGAGGTAAGATCACCTCTCTGGATCTGCTGGCAATGGTCCTCCTCATGCTTCCCTGGGCACCTTTGGCCTCTTGGACCTTAAGGGCACTGCTGGACGTGGACAGCTTGTTGTCCATCAGGACTCCCAGGTCCTTCTCCATAGAGCTGCTTTCCAGCAGCTGGGCCCCCTGGGCTGGTTTAAGGAGCTATTCTTCCCTCTTGCACCCTGCACCTGCCTTCATGGAACTTCATTAAGATCTCTCCACCCAGCTCTTGCTGAATAGCTACCCAGGCTTCTGGCAAATCAGACATTCCTCCCAGCTCTGCATCAGGAACAAACTTGCTGAGAGTATATTCTGTCCCTTCATCCAGACCACTGAGAAATAAGTTGAACAGGGCTGGACCTGGTATTGGCCCCTAGGGAACACCACTAGCAATGGGCCTGCAATCAGATCCTGCACCACTGTCCACAACTCTGGGACCATCCCTTCAGGCAGTTCTCAATCCACCTCACCAATCTAACCCACACTTCCTGAGTTTACCTATGAGGATGTTATGGGAGACAGTGTCAAAAGCCTTGCTGGAGTCAGGTAGGCACTGCTCTTCCCTCATCTCCCCACACAGCCAGACATTCCATCACAGAGGGCTATCAGATATTACTTCTCCTTGGTGGATCCCTGTTTACTACTCCTGATAACCTTCTTTTCCCTCACACCCTCAGAGCTGGCATCCAGGATGAGCTGTTTCATCACCTTTCCAGGGATGCAGGCGAGGCCGACTGACCTGGAGTATGTCTGCTAAGATCAAACCAGTCAATTGAAATAATTTCTGACCAGTCACCTTACATCAGGAATGCTGAACTCCAACTTCTGTTCTACCTTCTCACTCCTCCTTCTTTGTGTTGCATGATTTTAACAGACAAATTTATATTGGATGTAGCCTTTTATAATTTTTAGTGCATAAACTGTAACTCAAATAACATTTTACAGATGTCTGTACTGTTTCTGAAGAATAAAAAAATACATAAGCACATGATAGGATTGTTTTACTACTCCACAATATGAAGCAATCACTGTGTCTACAGTCACACATATGTACAGAGGTACAAAATGCTTATGCATTTCATAAATACATTTTAAAATAAAAGCAGACCCTGAACTTGAGCAAGAACATAGAAATATTAAACCAAAACCTTAACTCTGCTTCCTTCACATCTGATTTTTCTAAATGCATTGCTCTCCACCAAAGACTCCTGCACACTGATGTTTTTACCTTTCTGACCTGAGAAGAATCCTCCATTGATGTGGATAAATGTGAAGTCACCGATGGAGAAAATTTTAACCATTGTGGATGCATATTAAGGAGAGTTTGTGCTAGCAACAGCAAATAAGGGCAATACATAGCTGCAGGCAGAAAAAAACCTTTTCCATTCTAGCATAATGTATAACAGAAAGCCATACTCCCAATGAAGAGCCTTTGCAGTGTGTATAGTTTTTGTGTAAACCATCTGCAGACATTAGTATGAACATCTTCACGTGACAAATAATAGCTGAGAATAATTGCAAGTTTATTTCCCCTTTCCAGAAATATACATTGCTTCACAGTTTCTCTGAACACACTCCCTTCCAGATTTTTATAGATGAACAATTAAAGAAGATAGGAGTCAACAATGAATAGTCAGGCTGCCAACAGGGTTTTTCATCCACAACCCAACTTCAAAGACTTCCTATTAAAAATTATGAAGGGAAACTAAACAAACCCTCCACAAAACATTAAAAGGGCATAAAAATAAACACTGTATGGTGTTTCACACTGAAAGGCCATCAACATTTAGAGGAAGAGAGGGAACGTGCATCTCCTTTTATGCCTGCCAAGTTAAGGAAGCTCAGTCAAGATGCTCAGAACACATCTTCCCATAAAAACAGTACTACTGGATCTATAGGCACATCATTTGTATAGGAGCTATGTCCCATTTCACCTATTAGCAGAGCTGTAATTCATACCAAGTTCCCTGAATTTGGCCCTTCTTTTAAAGTCTGAAGTGACAAATATTAGTCAAAGGACAAGAACAATACAAACCAATGAGGGAGAACAGATGTCTCAGGAAACAATTAAAGGACCACAAGAATTCCAGGAGTAAGGACAGTAAGAGACTTAAGGCAGCAAACAACCTGATTTCATTACAAAAATGTATCAAGGGGCCAACCAGGCCCCTGAGCCCTTCTCTTCCCACAGGCAGGAGCACCACAGTGGCAGATGCTGTGGACTGTACCAGCAGCCACAGCTAGTGCTGTAGTCACCACAAAAAGCGATGTCCCTTGGGCATGTGCCAAGTTCCACTTACTGCACCCTTTCACCTGGGGGTTACCTGTCACAGGTTACAGAACACTGGAAAGCAGTCAAGAGGCTTCAAATCTGTGGCATCAGCACAGACACCTTTCTTCCTCTCTCTCAGAATAAAAAAAAATAAATTAAAAAATTACATTAGCATTTTCTCTTCAGCAGCTCTACCATCCTCAACTCAGCCCTGGTTTGAAAGGTGGGACATGCTGCTGTCAGGTAGATTACAGAGTTATCATCAGAGTCATAGAGAAACATTTGTAAAAAGCTCTAAAAAATATAATGGGATATCACATCAAAATACCAATCAAGTCACAAAAAGACTGGAAAGTTTAGTCACTATGAGAAGCACATTTGAAAAAAATTGCATTGTTTTCAAACACCCATCTCCCCTCCCCCAAAATAAAAATAAAAGAAAGATGAAAACATTCCTTTCAAAGGCATCACTGATCTGGAGAGAAAAAAATGCAAATGTTTAAAAAGCATTGTTATTCTACCTTCAGGTAATAGAAAAAACCCAGATATGCACATTGATAAAAGCATAATCAGTAATCAACCAGTCCCTTAGATACCAAATGTTTTTTAGTACTCAAACTAAAGGCTTAAACTCAAGGGCTTGATGCTGTATACACAGCATTTGCTATCAGCTTTAACAAAATCCTAACAGTATCCATTTCTTGTCAGATTAAACCAAAGTCTATCATGACATCATTAAGGCTCAGGGGCAGCAAAGTTAGTTTCTGGCCAACTGAGAAACCATTAGCAGTATACTGAATTATTTCCATTTAAGAGAAAGGAAGAAAAGGGTGCTTTTTCTTCTTTGTGTTTAGCACTGGTGCCTAAACACCCATCACTGCCATTTACCACAACAGCTCTGACTACTAAATGGTTAAACTGAACAACTAACCTGGTAGGAGTTGAAAGCAACAACGGTTCTGCAGTTCTGTGTTTCTTCTCTTCCTAACAGTCATTTATGCTACTTAACCTATTACATTTCTGACATTACAGATACATCCCAATTATGCAATCGTTACAAAGAAACATGAAAACAAATGCCAACAGACAGAAACATTTCTGTAGGCTGCCTAGAAAAAGAAATACTCTACTTAAGTTTATGGATGAAATCTGGAGTCAGGCTAATGGTAGTTCAATTGATTTCAACAGAGACAAGGGTTTGCTCCAATTCTTTTCTCATCATTTCAACAAGGTCCCCTGCAACTTGCACAGCTCCATTCTCCAGACTGAAAGCCAGGGGCCCACCAAGCTGGCTGAAAAGCCTTTACACACTCCAGCTGTCTCCCTCTTCAAACACAAGTAACTGAAAGACAATACAAATAGGCTCTCCTGGAAGCATGCCATAACTTAATTCTGGTAAACTTGAAATGGGAAGGAAATACCAGTCTTCAATAAAGGCGATCCAATTTTTCTCCTTTGTAAACTCTATCACCGTAGAGCCAGAAGCAGCTTTGGGGTCCCCAGCACAGGAAGGCCATGGACCTGTTGGAGTGAATCCAGAGGAGGCAACCAAGATGATTACAGGGATGGAGCACCTCTCCTATGAGGAAATGCTGAGAGCACTGGGATTGTTCAGCCTGGAGGAGAGCTTGCAGTGATCTAATTGTGGCCTTCCAGTACCTGAAGGGAGCCTCTGAGAACAATGGAGAGGGACTTTTTATGAGAGCATGTAGTGACAGGACTTGGAGGAATGGCTTCAAACCGAAAGAGAGTGGGTTTAGATTATGTACTAGGAAGAAATGCTTTACTGTGAGGGTGATGAGGCATTGGAACAGATTGCCCAGAGAAGTTGTGGATGTCTCATCCCTGGAAATGTGTAAGATGAGGCTGCATTCTGAGCAGCCTGGTCTAATGGAAGGTGTCCCTGCTGACAGCAGGGGGGCTGAAATTAGATGGCCTTTAAGATCCCTTCCAATCCAGGCCATTCTATAAATTTAGAGAAGACAACAGGCAGTGAAACACTAAGAAGATGATAGTTATATAAAATGAACACTTCTGGCTCCATCACACACCAGAGAAGCCAAAACCCGCAGAATTTTTCAACTCAAGTAAAATTACAGATCAAATGACAGTCACACAATTGAACTGCCTGAATTCACATGAATTTCAGAACAAGACATCCACTACAAATAAGTCGATGCATAAAAGTTGGGCTGGGTGTGTGCTGTGAAAAACCAGGGCTGAATGTCAGCCAGAGTCAGTTTCAGAACTGAGTTAATGGAGAGGGATGACAAAAGACTGTATGAGAGCAAATGCTGAAGGAAGCAGACTCACTAAAAGGCTGTAAAGTTATTACAGCTCTAATCTAACCCATCTCAGTAGGCTGCATGGCTGTGTATCAAAAGGGAATTGGATTCTACAGTCTGTCCAACTTATTTCAAGTTTTTCAGCTGTCCCTTTAAGCTAAAAATCTACATGCTTTTATAGATTAATTACTAGCTAGCCTGAAAAAAAGAAGACTGGATAAGATAGCAAAAAAGCCCACACTCCTCCATGTTCAACCAACTTTTGCATCTGTAGCTACTCACAAGCAACAGCATCAGCAGATACTCACTTGCTGGGGACCATCCCTCCTTGTGTCCCTCCCTCTCTCCCTCTGGGATGGTAAAACATCTGCTAAAGCAAAGTTAACCACCACCCCTAGCAGCCTAAAGTGTGTTTTATAACACCTAAGGCCTGCTTAGAAACGTGTCATTGCTGTGTGTTCTCATGTTTTAATGGTGCATTACCACCCCTCAGTCACACAGGCTGACAGGGCTCTCTTGAGTGACTGCCTTTCTGCCACTGCACTATAAGCTTCATTCTTAACTTCAGGTAACATGAAAGCCAAAATCAAGTTCTCCTTTCCCCTCTTTCATTTAAATTTTTCCCCTACTTAGCTTCCATAGAAACAAAACAGTGTTTCTCTTATTCATTTTTCAGCCTTTTTTATGGGAAAGTTTTTATTGACCTGTTTTGTTATTCAGAACTGTCAGATCTCCTGCCAAGCTATTCCTAAACCAAGACAGCCATCATTCACATCATCTTGCTCTCTGATTTCCTTTAGGATAGACACAGGAATAAACAGCAGTTCCTTCCCTGACAGCCTGCATTCTGCTCACAGCAGTGCCTGACCATAGCCCAGCCCTGAAGCTGGGCACACACAGGCACAGTTTTCAGCTGGCCACTACACCCCTGTGACCCCACCCAGAGGAGCAGCTTTGAAAAGTAAGGGATCTGCCCAAGAACAGACCCACCTGCAATGACACACACAGCTCTTGGTGGGAAGCTGGTACTGTCCCTAAGTCTTCAGACTAGAGTAATGCTGGAAGGCTGAGAAGCACAGAATTAGGAGAGTAAAAGTGGCAAATTTCAGAGACCTCTGTGCTCTTGTGCCCTGTTTAGATACCACGTTTGCCCTCATAACTTTTTATGCCCCTGCTCTTTTTTTTTTTTGCCTTGGGAAAGAATATAAGCCTGTGAAAAAATCAGCAGTGTACTCAAAAGATAATGAATAATTTCCAATGCCAGGCAAGGTGGTTGGGTGAGCCAGCTGAGAGGAAAAGGGAAAGAAAGGTTAGATGATAACTCAAAGACCTACTTTTACATGTTTTTTTAAGTATCTATAGAAATCCTGAAGACATCTGATATAGCAATAAAGAGAGGCAGAGACTGAAAATAAGGGTCAGTAGATATCAAGCTCACAGCTCTTTTGGTTAGAATAAACAATGAAGTAGCAATATGGATTTCAAGGACCAAAAATTTTCTACCTCAAGGACAAATGTTTTTAGGGATGAAAACCTTCTCATCCCAATCCTGGATACAATTGCTCCTGTGGTTTCTGCTGCAATTCAGTTTTGGCTGGTTTTGAATGGAAGAGATCTCAAACCCACGCCTGTATCTGCATTCAACCCCAGAGGTTGACGTTCTTAGGCAAAACCAACAACAAAGAACCCACTTCAGTATATGAGAAAGTATGCAAATAGAGGAATTGCAAAAGGGAAGAGGATTGAAAGGAAGCAAAATATTTAGTAGACTGATTTTTATAGCAAGCATAGTAAGAAAGCTATATATCTTAAAATGGAAAAGGAAAAATGGATAAGCTGCTTTTTAATATTAATGCTGGTAGTTCTTCAACAGTTGCACAAATCCTTCAAAAATTATCATTCTCTTTGCAGCTAAGCTTCTGCAGTGCAGTTGGAAAGGCTGCTGAGTCTCATGTGGCTGCTCATTTAAGCTGTTCCCATTTCCACTCTTAAGAGAGACTAGAATGTCCTAATTCAGTTTAATAAAAAACACATTGGACTTGGGGGAGGGGAGAACAACGATGGCACTGGGAGAGAACCGAGCAATTTTTCTACTTCAATGAAGTTTAAAAAAAGGCAGCAAAGAAAAACCAAGAAAAAAACCCCAAAAAAACAAACACCAAACCCAACGAACCCAACAGGAAAAACAGTTGATCATCTCAGGAAAGTCTCTAGAAAAGGAGGAGAAGAAAGGGGGAAGACAAACAGAAACATCTTCCTCTTGTTTTGATCTATGTAAAAATGCATTCTAAGGCACTAGTAATTTAATGAAAATGTTTTTCCCCCAAACTAGCAGAACCATTGTGGTTATTCAAAAAGAGAAGGCTGATTTCTAAATAAAGACATAAACTGAATTTTGTTTAAGGAAGATACAATTTCATGAGTCCCAAAGAAACAAAGAAGGTTGCTTCAACAAATCTGATTATCTTTGCTGTCAGTGAATTGTTTCAAGGTACTCTGAAGGGTTTGGAGAACTGCAACAAAAGCAGGTATCACATTACTTCATAAAAATGGCAAACATAAAATGATGTGATTTCCTCACAATACTGATGAGAAATAAAAACAAAATACAAACCTTGACTTAAGGCCAGAAGGCACTTGAATTGTATATTCCATGACTAAGCGACTAAAAGCATACCAAAGACAGCACTAACTACAGGTGCTACTGTAACAAACACAGTAGTTTCATTTTTTTAATATTTGCTAATACCTTACTGCATATTAGATCAAGTGAAACTTCATTTGAAATCTCTTCAGCCAACCTGGATTTGCTGACTGCTATAGCTGAGACAACTTTCATCCCTACTGCCGAGTCCTACATCAAGGGCAATAATCTCAAATGCTTCCTGGAAAATAAACACATCCTATCATCAAAATTGTCTTTGAGTTCATATTTTAGTTTACTGCTATTCCCCAGCAAGATCCTGGTTCTGCAAACATGAAATGAACTTAGGACAGAGAGGGCAGCCCTCATTCAGTTATTGTATGTGGCTACATTACAACCTCTGGTCACTGCTGTTAATTTGGGGGAGAGGGGGAAATTTTCAAACATTAATCCATCAGCTATTGCTGTGACCACAGGCATGATAAACCTGCAAGTTTAGTTTAAGGTGAGCCCCCTTGTAATGCACTTAAGCAGTTTCTTCCTGACCTCTGTAGTGTTTACTCTTTGCTGAGTGCAATGCGATTGCCTTTTTCTCTAAGTGGAAATGCTTCGAAACAGGCAAAGAACATATGCTAGAATTTGCAAAAACAGGCAAGGAGGAAACATCTTGAGAGAGATAAACAATCAAAAAAATCAAGCACAAGTAGTAGTATGTGGAAAATAGCATATGGCTAAGCTTTCAGTGGGGAGGGAACAGTTAGTTTGAGCCTGGTGTCTCCCCCAAAGGAGAGAGTTTTGAGAAATGCAGCTGCAGGACCCTCTGAAAAGTCCATCCCTCTAAAAAAAGCCATGTTGGTGCCTAGCAATGGAGCTAAGTCAAATCCAATGGCTAAAAAAACCTGACCACCATGGTTGCTGTTTCTTTTTTCCTTAAGTTAATGTCCTTTTGCTGCTATGAGACAATATAGCCAAAGTAGTCCTTTAAGATATGTGTGTCTATCTCTTGTGTCATACATATTGTGGAACATAAAACAATATTCTACTAGATGCACAGCCAACACACAACTAACCAGATCTGAGAAGTCCATCAATAAATTCACAGGGACTCAGAAGCCCAAACTTTGAAAAACTGTCAAAAAGCACTGAACCTGATTAAAGAAGACAGCCTTCGAAAAACTGGACATAGGATGCTCTGACATTACCTGATTTTTGAGGATTTGTGAGATTCTTGTAACTTCTTGTGCTGTCTTTGCCATAACATGTCATGCTGCTTTCATTCTGTGATCTCAAAGTGACGTATCTAAACAAAACAAAAGAATGAAAATTAGATTTCTCCCACATGTGACTATCTCCCAGCACCAGCTTGCCCCAAAGCACGAGCAGATTTGTGACAATGAGTTTCCTATTGCAACACAACAAAAAACTAACTAACTTCTATTCAATAGAGTATCTCCAGGTTATTCTATCTTTTAAGTCACTATGGCAGAGGGCAACTATCAGCACTCCAACTCCTTTAAAGAACAACCAAGAATCCCTTTCCCTTACTGATTGTGAGAGACTGCTTTGTTGTCAAATCTCTGGGATGGATACAGACCTTCAAATTAGGGACTGAAATACAAGTAAGTGAATCTTTTATTCTTACTCAGCTTGGGGCCTACTGCAAAATGAGGAATGGGTTATGTTGATGCAATAAATAAAACAACATCTTGCCTCTATTGCAGGGACCATAAAGATTTCACAGCACCTCCTGCTGCTTTGACAGAACCCAGAGGCAAGGTGAATGCTCTCCCTGAGAGGAGATTTGCTGGCCCAGAGCTTGCAACCTACATGACAAGTATCACACAAACAAGTGAAGGTACAGCAACCAGGAAGGGAGGGATTAATGAAAGTCAAAGATGTGGGAGATACAATCAGGCTGTCACCTAGTGCAGAAGAGGTATCTAGACAAGGCATCTTAAATTACCTAAATGAAAACAACACACATGTTTTTGTCAATGCTGCTGCCTGGATGGCTTTGAGGGAAGGCCCTCAGCACCTGAGGGTGTCAAGAATGTTGGCTGAAATCACTGCGAGGCCACTCTACATAATCCTTGAGAAGTCAAGGGGACTGGGGGACATCCCAAAGGACTAGAAGGTGGCTAATGCCACCCCATCCACAAGAAGAGCTTAAAGAGGGACCTGAGAAATTATAGGCCCATCAGCCATACTTCAGTCCCTGGAGAAAGTTCCAGGGGGTTATCACAAATCAGATGAAGTGAGTGATTGGGAAAAGCCAGCAGGGATTCACCAAGGGCAAAGTGACACAAGTGTGGAACTCCAACAGTGAGCCCAGTGCTGTTTAAGACGCTGGTAAATGGTTTGGAAGACAGAATCAAATATACCTGATAAAGTTTGCCAATGATACCAAGCTAAATGGGGCAGCAGACCCTTCACCAGGAAGAGCCACCCTGCAGAATGCCTGAACAGGCTGGAAGAGTGGGCTAACAGAACCCTTATGGAGTAAAACAAAAACATGCAAGGTCTTCCAGACTGGACCAGATGGTCCTTGAGGAGCCTTCCAGCCTGGCATTCTGTGATTCTGTGAAACAGGCCTGGAAACTTGGGGTGCAATTCACAGCTCACTGATATCAGTGGAAAATGCTTCATCTGCATTGAGCTCTGCTGGGTTTTGGGAAGTCATTCCAAGCTTAAGAAGAAAATGTAGAAATTACCACAGATAACCTCAGTGACAGCCACCAACTTCATCTCACTGTCATGCTACATTCACTTTTAAAATTATTCTCTTAAAATCTCTGATAATGGGTCCCAAGCACTGTGATGCTGCGACATAGAGCAAGAAGCCAATCCCCAAGTCCAGCAGATCCTTGCACAGAACAAGTGCCCTCCCTTAGTTATCCAGCAAGGTGGGGGAGAAGAACCCAAGCAACTCCCTTGTCCTGCCCACTGCCAGTCTCTGCTTTCCCCTCCATCCTCCCCTCCCAAAAGCCCACAGAAAACAGCAGAGCACAACCCAGACATGAACCCATCCAAGCAGGCACCATGAGAGAGAGCCCCTCACAAAGCCTGACCTGCCTAAAATGTCTTTCTTTAACAGAACACCTCAGCTGATGATCAATACTGGTAGCACCACATGGATTTCCTTGGATCTAAGTGAGTTTTTGATTACAACATTATCATGTTGAGCCCCAGTAACTAAAACCTGTGCGCACCCATGTCTTGAAAGAAACGTGAGCCGAAATTCATAAATTCATCACACACTTGCATCCTGTCTGCTCACAGTTTTTCTAGGCAAGTCCATGAATCTTTGTTGAAATAAGGTTTTAATAAACTCACATCTACTTAATGCTTTATCTGACTTGGTTTTCACACTGCCATTTAAACACCTCTAGGTTTATAAAAAGCATATTGAATCTTGTAACTGACCAGAAGTTGAGCACCATTTTTTTGTAAGAAAAAATATGCAGACACATGGAGAAAACCTGAGATTAACATCAGTGGAGCCAAGAGGGAAAATGTCAGGTTTTTTTGCCTCAGTTTAACACAGCTATTTAGAACCTGACAATATGTTTAAATTTAATTTTAAAAATATCTGCTACATCATGAGCCATGACCGAAGTCACAATATATAGTTTTGCTTTCTTTGCCATTTATCCATCTGCTCTGAACAAATGTTGCTACTATTAAGCCTAAAAATGCCAAAATATTGTGCAGACAAACCATTCCTGGTAGTTTCTTACAGAGGCTGGGCTGATGGACACTAGGAAAAACAACAACTGAGATACCCAGAAAAGCCCTTTCCTGTTTTTCATATTTGTTCTGGCTGCTTTTCCCACTGTATCACTTTCATCATTAGAGCTACAATACCAACCCTATGCAGGGTTACAGAAATTATCAGATATGTGCAAAGGTCTCATACATAATTACACAGATAAAAAGTAAAACTTTGGACATTTCAGAGCCAGAGGTAGAGAACTGACGGCAGATAAATACTGAAAACAGTCCCAACATAATTAATGCAGGAACAAACAGTGCAGATGTTCATCAAATTTACAAATGAGATTTTAATTCTTTCCATTGAATTTTAACCACCATCTCATTTTTGAGGTTTAGATTAGAAAGCAATCTAACATTATACTCCTTTGCCATATTCTTCAATTTTGCTTCCATCCCAGCTCTTAGATTTTGCATATAAACAAAGCACAATAAGGAGAAGCTGAGAAGTGAAGCCTACAGCAACATTTACAAATTAAGAGCTAAGTCAGAGATCAGCTATCCCATATACACAATATAAATTTTCAGTCTTCTCTCTTCATTAGGATTGATGACGCTGCTGGAAAATAAGGAGCACACAATACCTTTTATGGGAATGTAAAGCACAGATGAATTAGCAGAAAGAAAATGCAGCTGAATCAATTTCTCATCTCAAGATAGTAATGGAGGCAATTTCTTGAACTTTACTATGCTTGTAACATATTGATCAGCAAAGCTTCACACTGCAAGTTAAAGTAGGTATTTTCCCAGGAATGAAATGGAGGATGGCAGTAGAACTCAAGGTATCACACCAAAGACAGGAATTTTTTCCAGTCAAGTTACACTAATGAAAAATCAAAGTTCCCACGTTGCTTGCATATTATCGCAACACACGAGAGGAAGATTTATAGATGAGAGCTGAATTAGGCCTGCAGGAGCCTTCATAAAGCAAATTTAGTGACACGACAGGGGGAATGGTTTCTAATTGAAAGCAAGTAGGTTTAGATTAGATATGGGGAAGAAATCCTTTTCTGTGAAGGTAATGAGGCACAGGTTGCCCAGATAATCTGTGGCTTCCCCATCCCTGGAAGTGTTCAAGGCCAGGCTGGATGGAGCTCTGAGTAACCTGGTTTAGTGGAGGTGTCCTGCTGAAAAGCAGAGATGGACTCCCTCTGTCCGTGCTAGACAGCACAGCACAGCACAGAGAACCCCAGGGAGGCTGTGAGCACTGCACACCAACTGTGCAGCATTCCCCCAGCTCTCTCCACCTGCAGCTTAAAGGACTCATGTCTGGCCCCAGAGCAGACAACAGGGGATGCAGTACCATAAAGTCACCCCAAGACACCATGGCAGGCAGCTTGGAACTGGATGGTCTTCAAAATCCCTTCCAACCCAAACCATTCTAGGATTCTGTGACTGTATGATTTACTTAAATGGCATTAACTGCTGTATAATTTGACATTAGGAACTTAACCAAGGTGTAACAATTGGGAACCCAGACCTTCTGCAGATGACCAGAGTACCCAAAACATGATTCTGAGAATATACCAAAGGGAAAAAAAAGAGCCATAGTATTGAAGAGCATAAATTGCTTGGTTATGATCAAACAGTGTTTAATTAGTTTTGAAGCAGGAAAGGGAAAAGTTAGCCATTGTAAGATAGAAACAGATAAGAACAACAACAGAGTATGTGTATTCAACAAGCAATATCAACAAAGACTGTAATATCAACTGGCTAAATCAGCAACAAAATAATTACCAGTATCAAAATTATCACCATCAATCACATACCATTATTCCCATTAACACAATTATATCAGAGCAGAGTCTCTCCTCACATGCTGGAAGTCCTCCCTTAATCATCAGCCTGATTAATTTGTTCCCTTTCCCTGGTCCACATGCAGCTTCTTGCCTGCACCTTCCTAGGAAAACTCTAGGAATTCAAATTCTCTTCTAAGGACAAGATTCTCCATGCATGCATAATTATTTTTATGTGCTCATTTCTGCATCTTTGAAATGCTTCAGGAATATTGCATGACATTTATTTTCAGAGAAAATGGCTTAGACAAACAAAGCATCTTACAGATGAGATGCTATTCCACAGATAGACTACAAATTCCAAAATTTATAGGTTTTTCATATGTAGGGTCCAAGGCTTCAGGTAACACATACAGTACAACGTGAGATCATGTTTAAAGTGTCTTTGATGTGGGGTTTCTGCTCAGCTTCATGCCCACCAGACAAAGCAAATGCTCTCACGAAAGGAGACAGTGACACCACAGGATAACCCATCTGCACCAAGTGCCTGCTCTCTGGTACTGGCCAGACAGCAGGGCTCAGCTTGGCCCATCCAGGAGAAAATTCCCCTGTACCTCCCACCACATAACCACTGCTTGTCCTCTCCTTATTGAATTCAGAGAGTGGCTGGCAGTACAGGAGCCCCAGAGCTGCTGAAGAACCCATCATCTTCCCCCTCCCAGCTCTCCTGTGCTCATCTCCTGCTCACCTCCTTGGAAAGACAGCAGATGCTCATGCCCCATCTCTTTTTTTGGTGACATTCATAATTTTTGCAGGTCTCCTTCCAGATCAAGGACTTCTGGTGGTTTTCTGTCACCCCATACTTTGTACTCTTCTCTTTTACAACACTTTATGGACTGGGGGAGGTGAAATGGGAGGCAGGGAGGACCAGAGCCACATATGGTATTGAAGACAGAGGAGCACCACACATTTATACAGCAGCACTTTCATACTTTCTGTTTTGTTTTCTGTTATCTCACTATCAAGTACTGACACCTGTTTTGTCTATCATTTCACTGCCATTTTTACAGGACAACAGCAAAGTCTCTTCCAGAGCAGTTAACACCTGGTGAAGCATCCATCAGGCATGAACAGTGACTGCCCTCCTCCTCCTCCTCCTCCTCCTCCTCCATGCATGGCTTTCATTTATCTACAAGCAATTTCCTCCAGCATTTTATCATCCAATCATTCAGTACAGGGAGTTCTGCAACACATTTCAGCCAGTCCTTCTTTTCGTTATTCTTAATACCTCAAGCCCACACTCTTGCAAAATTTCAGTTTCTTACTTAAAACTATAGGGCAACTAAAACTGTTCAAACAAAATCATTGCCAAAAATGACATCAATAAACAACTCTGTTTCCTTGAAAAAACCTCAAACTATCATTTTCCTTTGCAAAACTACTGCAAAGCAGCCACTCTCCTAAAAGAAATTCCCCAATCACTCAAAAAAAACCCCCGTCTAAGTGGACACTCCCCATAATGAGCTTTAGCCCTAATTGTTCCAATTTGGCAGCATTGGGAACACGTCACAGCAAGATCTTGTCAACAGCCTGATAACCTGACGTTTGGACCTCTCACTAATGTGCCAACCCTGCCCTAAGAAGATGGAGCAGGAGCTCCACAGCTCAGGAAACAGCACTATGAGACCAAAAAAAACCCCAACCTCAAACAAATAAGCTGACAAACCTGAAAGTCTAACAGCTACTTCTTGGCTCCAGATCTTCCCTGCAGAAGGTGGGTGGGAAAAAAAACCCCAACCCATCCCACTCCTCTGCAGACTGACTCCTATGCACTGCCAAGAATATTTTGAAAGACATAAAATGTACAATAACTTTTCAACAGAATATTAATTTCTGAATTGAAGGAAAACATCTTAAGGGCGAGTGGGTGTAAGGAATGATTCCTCCTCGGCACTGCCATGCTATTTATTAAAGGCTGCAAATACCCACAAGAATTCAGCTTTGGCCTTTGCACTGTACACTAACAAGCTTAGTTTACTGACATTCACAAAGCATATGAAGCTCTGCTTCAAATGATCCCTTTGAAAGAGACAATTACCAGACAACTGGAGATTGGATGACCATCAGAGCTAATTAAATTCTTAAATCCTGTTTGTATTTTTATCCATATCTTTCTCACCATTCTTGCTGAGCAGGGGAATGGGTTGGCTTGGGAGGCTGAGGGAACAAAAATATGCCTTTCCCACACCCCCATTCCCTTCCAGTTACAGATCTGTTTGGAACAAAACTTGAGACATTAAATCAATGCAGCCAGTGGTGGAATTCATCTTACTGTGACAGAAATATTCCATTTTCCCTAGCTTATATTTTAAATTGCTTTCTGATATACCAGGTTATTATTTTTTTAGCCTCTTTCGTTCCTTACATAATTAAATGCCACGCCATTCAGCTTTTACAATTACTTTTACCATTTTCAGAAGAACATTTCTCAACTTTCTATGAAGAATTTATTCCCCACAAGTATTAGCTCCACTGACTATTTTCTTCTTCATTACATTAAAAGCTCTTAGCCATCCCTGTAGTAATCTTCTCCTTAACACAGACTTTCCTGTAGGGTGGGTACTATGTGCCAATCCTCAGTTTCCTTTCTGAGAATTCCACATAACCAGAGGCAGCACAGAAGAGGGGAAAGGGCAGTGCTTTTTAATACCTCAGTGCCTTCAGCTGGCAAGCAAGGAAGAAGGGCCAGGCACAATTTATGGATACTTTTTTGTAACAAATTGAGATTTTGCATTTAATACTTGCAAAAATAACAACAATGCTCCCAGAAAGGTCTCCTAGGACCGTTTCACCCATTTGCCCTCCAGGTACAAACAGGCAGCCTCTGAATCTTTGAGTTCTGGCTTCTGTGATTGTTCTTCAAAGATGAGCTCAGTTTTGGAGCAGGTGTGTTCCCAGCCCTGTAACTTCACCTTCAAGGTACTGCCCACACTCAACGCAGGTCCAGCTGCACAACCCTCTCTAAAGCTTGCCAACTCTTAACAAAGCACACAGAAAACCCTAAAGAGGCACTTTATTGATACAGAAGTGACAAAGTAAACATGGATCATTCTGCAAGAAGCAAGTTCATCCTGCTTAATGCTTCTTTGAGAGAAAACAACCCCCCACAGATTAGAGTAATGCCTTCCTGGGAAGGATAAAGATAATTATTTGGTGAGAGGGGGTTTATTTGTTTCGGGGTGTCATTTGTTTGTTTTTATTTTCTGAACAACTGGGGGGGAGGTGAGATGAAGAACAGAAGAGCGAGGAAGAAAAGGGTCTTTTAAATAATTTAACAGCTAAAGCTTTATTTCTGACCAAAATGCCATCTTGATTCTTAGTAGAACAGGAGGAAGGAATTTTCAGTGAGTGCCTAACAAGCACCAGGGAAGAAACCTTCTCTGTGGCAGGCACAGTACACTACCACATCATCTTGTCTTGTGAATTATAAGGAGGAAACACTTTGAAGAGGATGATAAACTTGCTTGTCATCTCCGTCTCACCAACTGACCAAGAAATCTTTCAGGATTACTGAAATGTTACCAAGCATCACGCCTCCAACTGAAAGCAATGTATGCCTGACCTGCTTGTACTGTTTTGTTCTCTATCACAGACAGAGCTTGAATTATTGTCCCAGACAATGCAAGAGCCAAGGGGCTCTGCCCACATTTCCCCATGATCCCACTGGCACCCTGGCACAGTGTTTTGCATGAGGGTGGAGGAACTGGGGGCTCCACAAGAGTCAGAGGATAATGTCTCATTTCATGTCCCAGTTTTGTCTGAGGTCACAATGACCTGAATCTAGCATGAATTACACACAATCGTCCTCCAAGCAAGTGGATCTGCGCCAATTGAACCTCGTAAGTTTTGGTTGCTAGGAGGTAGCAGTGGACAAATTCTCAAGTCCTGTTTACTTAAGTCATTGAGGTTTCCTCGCTGGAATAACCTTCCACAGGCTGCCCACTGGTTTATCTCTCCTTGAGACATCAGACTAGAGCTAAATTCTGTGATTTCCCATCTGCTGTCATTTAGAGAAGCCTCTATGAATTATCTCTCCGAACAGTCTGCAAAAGACCTCCAACACCTCCAGAGCAAGCTCATATCTCTAAACACACCAGATAACACAATTAGCACAAATCCTGTTCAGAGAAGTCTTGCATTCAGACATGCTGTTGTTCAGATGGCCATGCACCAAGTTCTGCATCTCAAACCCCACAAGCCAGCACAGCAGACAGAACCTCAGTAACACTTCACAGAGCTTGCCTTAAATTTTCAGTCTGTTCTCTGTCCCTAAAAGATTTATCTCAATGGACATACAATATTTGTACATCAACATTTATTATCAACTGTTTTACATGGATATTAAATTTCAGAGTGTGCTATCTGGAAATCTTGGCTGCTCCAGATCATGCTTTTAAAGACTTACTCTATAATTCTCCTATCAGTTTGTAGGAGATGCATTTTTGTCTTCTGATTTAGGAACATATAAACAGATTTTTCATGGTTATCTTAGCTAAGATTGGACTTGGACTATTTATTTATTGCATTGTTTACGTGTACTGTGAGCCACCCAATGAGGAAATGGAGAAATAAAACCAACCTCCTCCTTTAGACCACATCATTTCTGACACCATTTCTACTCAGAGATCAGCTCAAGTTTTGTTTGTTTTATGGAGAAAGAAAGTAAGCAAACACAGACTTCAGTTTTTCATCATTTACTGAACCTATGGCACACCAGACTCATTTTTCATCAGGCCTCAGACTCAAGCTGAAATGCTAATTAGAGACACAAAGAAAAGGTAATGCTTTTCCAATAATTAGTAGGCAAGCAATTCTCAGAACAGTGTTATCAGATTTATCACAGGATTCTGGAAAGATGGTGATGCTGACACACATGGTTGTGGTTTCTCTTCTGTTCACTTTTCATTTACAGCAGATACAAACCTCTGGATTATCTACTCATGGGGATGGATTGTGAGTTGATGTTAAAAAAGCTAAAAGAGGAGGTAAAACAACTTCAGTAGAGATGAAAGGTGAGAGACATTGAAGTGTGCTGATCAAATCTGTCTAGTCCTGGTCTGCCTGCACTTAGCTCCAATGGCACACCCTTCACTCCTGCCAGGGAAACACCATTATTCCTCCTGGCCAAACCATAGCCTTTACCTTAGGCGTGGGCTGCAAAACTTGCACAGCACCAGGGCGCCTGAACAGCCTTCCCCCAAAACTGCATCCCAGGGAGGACAGCACCAACCTGCATGAGTGCCAGGTAGGTGTTCAACAGCAGCTTCATCTGATAAAGATTCCAAGCAGAGACCTCCCAGGTAGGGTTACAACGCTATTAAAATATTTTCTCCTATGTATGAACAACCTTACATTTGTTCCTTTATCTTGCAATGGAGAATTCTTATTACTATTCTTCAGTTAAAAGACAATAAGAATGGATAACATATAATGAAGGCACTGCACATATGATTTAAAGTTGCCTCTGAATACCTAATGCACAAAGATTTGTTTTCCTTCAGATGCCAAGAATCAGCCTAGAACAACAGTAATATGATTTTGGCTTGTACAAAACAATGTTTTATTTTTTTAATAGGCAATGGTCCTACATTAAAAAAAATAAATTAAATCCAATTGTCCTTATGGGAGATTTGAAGACAAGCCTTCTGGAAAAGCAGTAACTGCACAAGACAAAAGATAATCAAGAGTACTGTTTCTGTCATATTCTTAGCCTTTCTGGACTGCAAATTCAGGCTACGAGAAAAGTCTGTATCAGATGCTGTACCAGATAACAACAGCATTAAAATCTACATCTTTGCAAAGAGTTGAGAATTTCAGTAAGCCTAATTTTAATTTTTTTAAATTTTTTTTTAATATTGAGAACCCCAGTATAGATTTGATTTTCATTTTAGTTTTTTACAGGGCCTTGCCTTGGAGAAGACCATTTCACAGGAAAATCTTAAGACATTCTTTATCTCATCTTTCCCTTTATTAATGTCTCTGGTAATGCAGGACCCAGATCAGTTTATGCAGTCTCATGTGACCCTACTGGTTAATTTTCCAGCAATGCCAAGCTATGTCAAATGCTGCATCTCTCTCCATTTTCTACATTAGTTTAGCCAGTGGCCTGATTTCCACTGGGATAGAGATAATTTTCTTTCTGGTAGCTGGTACAGTGCTGTGTTTTGGATTTAGGATGACAGGGAATACCATCCCTCACATTTCAGTTGTTGCTAAGTAGTGCTCACTCTTAGTCAAGGACTTCTCAGTTTTTAATGCTTTGCCAGTGCAGAGGTGCACAAGAAGCTGGCAGGGAGCACAGCCAGGACAGCTGACCCGAACTGGCCAAAGGGATATTCCTTACCACAGAACATCATGCCTGTATACACCCTGGGGAGAGGATCACTGCTCAGGGACTGGCTGGGCATGGGTAACTGGGTGGGGAGCAGCTGTGCTGCACTACTCTTGTCCTTCTCTCTCTTTTTGTTATCTCCCTTTTCCTTGCAGCTATTTTTATTTTATTTTATTTTAATTATTAAACTGTTCTTATCCCAAACCATGGGTTTTACCTTTTCCGATTCTCCTCCCCATCCCACTGGAGTGTGGCTGTGTAGTACTCAGCTGCTGCCTGAGGTTAAGCCATGCCACCACATCTAGATTCAAGAATGGACTGACATTCCTCTGCCCACTGAAAGCTTCAGCTGCAATCTCATTAAATCCAGAATTCTCTCTTGCAGAATCCTCCCTGAGTTCTGCAAGGCTAAAATGGTCTTAATAGACCAATTGCAATGCCTTGTTCCTTTGAGATCTCCTGCCCTTTTCCAGAAGAGAGATGGCACAGTCATCTTCCTTCAGAGAGACCTTGAATTACCAGATTTTTCTGACACTTTCTGAAGCCCTGCAAGTGTGAGCCATCACTCCCCAGTGCCCTTCTGACACACAGATAATTGTTTTCTCCTCAAAAACTATTACAGTGGTTTTGCACAATACAAACACCTGTTGAAAACAGGAGTGCTGGTCTGGTGTGCCTTCCACAGCCAGCTCCAGCCTCCTCTTTTTTTCCCTGGTGTACCAGCAGAAACCACAACCCAGGAGTGCTCTCCTTCCCCACAAAGACATCCAGAACTGATGATGAATGGAGAAGATCTTTCTGTGTTTGTGCAAGAAGAAAAACACCTCTCTGGTACTCTGTGCACAGGCAGTGCTGAGGCAGCTGGTCATGCTCTCTACATTGATCAGCAAACCACAGCACAAGTACACAGCAGAGTCTTGAGATCCATTTGATAAATTATTATGTCCTTATTTCCAATAGATACACCTGCTCTTGTCAAAAAAACCTGACCATGAATTTCAGATGATTTATTCACTTGTGTGAGCTATGAAGTCCTGAACTGAAAAATATTTCTTACAGTAAAACATACAGGACTAGTAATTTTCTCTAGACAACACAGGACTACTTAAAACGTGAAATCCTGAGATGGACAGATCTTAGACCTCTCTAATTCAAGGTTTCTGGTGAATCTCGTGAGAAAGAGGTGATTTGGCAATCCCCACAGATGTCCATCCTTTTCAAAGCACAAATACCAGTGCAGTCTGTACAACTTCTCCAGTGGTAACAGACATGCAGTTTCACTCTACTCCACATGCAGTCTGTGCCTGCATGACTATTCTTACATCTTTATGGGGTTACACAGTCCATTCAACCCAAGACAAAAATGGAACTGTAACTCTGTGGACATGACTTCACTGGTCTGCTGTCCCAGGCACAGACCTTTCACACAAGCACAAGAGTGGTGTATTTTATATGCCCACAATAACAGAACACTGAGCCACTGAGAGGCTTCTGGTTTGTGTTACCTGAACAATTTCTTATATTTTAAATCACCATCACCTACTTCTTCCAGATTTCACTTCTATCTCTCAGCTTCAATAAGCTCTTAACACGATGATGCTCAATGAAAACAGGATCTTTGGCAAGACTTCGGTAAGTAGGTTCATTTCCATTTCAATTTTAGCCATATCCTCAAATGGATAAATCGCCTCAGTTATTATCAAAAGGAAGTTGCGCTGGACTTGAGAATGCCACAGTTTCCAGGGAGTTCCTGACGCTCACAGGGCAGTTATAATCTGCTTTGTTTCTAATAAGCAAGGTAAGCAAAGACCCTCACAGCTCCCACTCCTAAATCTGGTGAAGCAGCAAGAAAAGAGTTCTTGCCATCCCCACCAGGTGCTTAAAAAAAAAAATCAACATCCATGTGAATCAAGTAACTTGCCGAATGATTCATGGCTGTCATCTCTGAACAAAAAATTACCCTGTCAATATGCAGAATAAAAAAATATAAAAATTATGCTGCAGATGATTAGAGCAAAATGCATGAGTATTATGGATTCTGAACCTTAATGGATGACAGACTTGCTGCATCTCCTTAACATTGGGAGAAAAAAATATATCTTTTTGGTGGCATAGCACCAGCCTTTGCAAAGAGGGTAAAAATAACATGCAGCACAAGAGACAGGAATCCAACACATTAGGTAATCTGTGATGAGAACTCTATGATTAAAGCAGATAATATGAAACTAGTTAACTAAAAAAATCCCCAATGAAACACCCATTTACAGATCAAAAGAATACCTGCCTATATGTTTCAAATTAAAAACCAACTGGAATGACAAGTATTTGCCATTTTAAAATAAGCAAAGAACCAGATACACAAGATGATCTGGATTTGCCCACCCTCTTAGACACATTGGGTTTTAACATTTACAGAGTGCTGAAGCAAACACCCCACCGCTTTTATCTGGATTTGATGTTGCATTTGGCACAAAACTTTCATGTTCAAAAAGAGACTTGGCTTGACAGCAGATGGAGTATTCCATTAAAACATGAGTGGCAACATGTGCCCACCCTCCCAGTCAAAAGCAGAAAACCACTTCTCAGGAATATCTGCCCATAGATCACAACATGCTCACACCAAGCTTACTCACAAAATATTTTTTCCGTGCTCTTGTCCAAAACTGTTCTTCTTGATAAGTAAATTCTGTAACTATTTTTTTTTTAATAAAGAAAAAAATTAAATAATGAAACAAAACAAAAAATTCCCCAGCCTCAAGAATTCATTTATCCAGAAAAGTGTATGGAAACACTAACAGCAAGAAGTGATTTCAAGTTGAGGGTAGGTAGAAAGAAGAGAAGCTTCATTCACTTTATAAAAAAGATATGTGGTAATATTAAAAAAAAGAGAGTAAGACAGAGGGTACATTAATTATGATGGTTCTGTGGTTCTCCTGGATTTCAATTAGAAACCACTTTATTTACAGCTCTTGGCTCAGCAGCAGGCAACCCAATGAGAACATTTTTTATGGTGCAGTTTCTAATGCAAATAAAAGTAAAGGCAACCCTAGAGTGGTTTGCTAACTTACATAATGAGACAGGAAACAAATGGTGCAAGTGAATAACGATCATGTCAAATGCATTTAGAAAGACCACAGGACTAAAATAATAAATTCTCTGACAAGTACATTTACCTCAAAGAACTATCTAACAAAGTTCTTCTTCCCCCTATAAATATATAAACACTTTCTCCTAAGATCTCATTTTAATAATAATTTAAATCTACATTCCACAAAAATACAAAGTTGAACCCATTCTCTCCACTCCCAAACCAAGAAGCGACCACTAGACATAAAAATGTGTCTTTTCTGCTCAGAAAGATCACATTTACTGACTTCAACCAGACTGAAGCACAGTTCTAAGAGGCAAAGCTGGGACCTGCCCAGGCACCCCTTTTGCACTGTTTGCAGCAGCACACAGGGAGGTGAAAGGAATTGTAGGGAAACTCCTGTGGTTTCTCCCACAAAATCCATATGTGGGAGAAACTAGCATACACAAGCAGGCAACATGCAACTGAATTCTCCCCCAAAATGGCTGAAATGTCTCCCTGAAACCGGGGCAGGATCACCAAGGACTGACCTCACGCATTCCAGCCACCAACTCAACTCTGTCACCACAACCCTTTTGGTGACAGGGCTGAGGTGCAGCCCCTCACAGATGGCACTGCTCCCTCCTCAGATGCCAGCAGCCCAGGCTGCAGTGACACCACCCTCACCCTTCCACCCCTCAGTTCACAGTTTACAGCCAGAAACAACCAACCCCAGGAATGAACAGCAGATCTGTCTGCTCAGAGGGCTCACACAGACTCAGATTATTTCTCTCACAGTTTCCGCTTCCCAGAGGACCTCATCCAACAGCCTTGTTCAACTCATTATGCTTTTATTCAACATGGAACATCACAGAGGAAAATTCCTGCAGTCATTTCTTATTTAATTTTTAAAATGGAAACAAAATAAATTTTGCCTGGTTTAATAGCACTTTTCCAAATTATTCCACATAAAGAACTTTCCATCTTTTCAAACTCACACAGTTGTGTCAAACACTTGCATGCTCTGTCAAAAGATACTCCCCTCCCTGGCTTGTTGGGTCACTTAGGAAAGAACCACCTACATTTTGGGTACCATTTAACACAACACTTCAAAGGAGTTTCTAATACATAGAAAATGCCTGTCAGCAGCACAGGAGGGATCTACCTGTACACAGATGCTCATATGCTAGTGAGCACTTCACTGAAAGCAGTGAGATATATGTGTTAATTTCTGCAACTCATATGACTAGAGAACTACAGTTTCAATCTGTTTTATGCTCTTATCAGAGAGAAGATTCTAGAAACCATCTTGTATTGCTGTCATTTACAAAGGCCTGCATTTAGAAGAGCAAGAAATGCAGATCTTTATTTCTTTAAGATGTAGCATTCCTTTAAGTCTGTAAAAAACACTTTACACTGGGCAAACTATTTAAACAGGTCTTCCAACCAATGCCTTCATTGTCACCCTCCAAAGATGCCCTGCCTGGTAACTGTGGGTACAACTGTGCAACTTATACCACCAACACCCTGGCTGGCTCATGTCTCCAGGTTTCCTCTACAGCCAGTATAAAAAGGGAGAAAACAAAAAAAAAAAAAAAAAAGAAAATGCAAGGAAACATTTCTAGAAGAGAATGTGACCAGAGCACTGAAATTCAGTTTCTGCTGAGCTGCCCTAAAGAAAAGACCCTTTGTCTCTTCTGATTGCAAGGACAAGTCAGTTGTCTAAGGAAATTAGCTGGTCCAATCAGAAGTGTAAACTTAGGACAACTCAGAACATTCCATTATTGATACTTCTGTCTTTTGAAATAAACCGCAACAGCAGGAAGTTCAGTTAAGCCTTTTTTACAGCTATCCATTATCAGCATCTTAGGGACATCATCTTGTTTGTAGAGGGGCTACAGCATGTTGTTAATGAAGACAAGGTTGGAGGAAAGCAGACTGTGATGAGGCAGATGCAACTGGTACAAAACACAGAGGAGGGAAAACTCTCGGCCAGGCAAACATCAAAGATCCAATACTTTCCTGTTGTTGTGCTAGAGATGGATCACAGGAGAGCCACCTCTGGAATTGTATTTAACACTGAAACACCTCAAACCCAGCCAGCTGACAGCCCCCAGACACACAGAGCTGCCCACCCAGAGCAGACCACCTCAAGAGGCGCTTCCATCGGTGACGGAACGTGCCAAAGCGCCGTGTGCGCCGCCAGGCCAGAGAACCCCTGTGCACAGAGCCCTGCTCACTGGGCAGCATCGCCAGGAAAACAATTCACCAGCATCTCAGCAGCCCTTAAAGCTGCTGTCATGCCTGAAAAAAAGAATCCTAATGCACAGTACCACTCCCACAAAAAAGAGATTGAGCTTGTTCTTATATAAGTATGTATATTATTTAACACTCAAAACCAACAGTTCCATCACATCTATGCAGAACCAGACGTGGTGAAGAGCTCAGAGTGGGAAAAAAACAAAGCAATTTCTACTCTATTGTATCCATCCATTTTGTTTGTCTCAGGGCAAGTCAAGGGCCCTCAACACGGTCCAGAACAAGGACCACTGTCTGTTTTCTTTTCCTTCCTTTGTTGTCACACAGGGTGACTGATGCAAGTAGGTGTAAGTATAATTCACACGGTATTTGCATCTATTAGCTGTTATCTCCTAGGACATTATCTTTTGGATCTGGGAAAACATGATTACAAAACACCTTAAAGGTGAGATAAACAAATGCACACCATGATCTCCAGGCAAACAATTGTTTCTGCTTTTGTGGTCACCTGAACAAGTTTTGCTCTTCCTCGGATTAAACAAACACACGCCTCCAAGATGCAAGTGTTGCTTCTGAGGTAGATGTGAAAGAGAAGGCCTAGGTGACAAAAATAACTTTCAAATAGATGTTAGTATATTCACATTGCAAAGAACATAAAAGGAGGCAGGAAGCAGGGGAGGGAAGTGTCTCTCTCATATCATATTTAAGTGACAGTACAAGTAGCAGGGACTTTTTTTCCCTGAACTGCTCACAGATATGGGACCATTGCATAATCTTCAATAATCCTGTAAATTCTATTCACATCTTTTCTGAACATTACAGGAATTCACAGAATTAAGAGCAAAAATCATTATTTTTTTCCCCTGACATCACTCAAAAGAAACAGATGCAAAATAGAGCAAGTTTTCCTGTTAAAACAGCTTCGTCCTACTTTATGGACTAGTTATTCCAAACTCTAACCACCTCCCCTCACACAGAATATTATGTAGTGCTAAGAAGCTTCTCCAGTCACCAGCCATGTTTTGCACAGTAGGTATAAACAAGCTGGTTTATTGCAAACAGAAATCCATACACATGCAGAGGAGTGTTAGAGCTGCCTCATGGAAGTAGGTATGCCTGTGTATCCCAAGCTTAAACTCACCTGGGTAAGCAGCACTGGGAAAGGACACTCAAAAGAAAGGAGAAGAGGCACAATTTGGTGTAGAACTGGAAAAAAGAGGGTGAAGGAAATGAATGCATACATTTTTGAAATTTTGCCCTGGTAAAATCTTGGAGAAGAAGAATTTCAAATGACATTTCTGCAGATACAGAGATAAAAATCTCTAGAGATGTAATGTGAAAAGTTATTTAAAACAAGAACAAATTTAATTTGATAGTCAGCCTTTCAGTCAGCCTATTTTCTGCACTCCAGTGAGGGCAATGGCGGAAAAACATTTAAATCTTATAAAGTAATATGGAGAAAGGAATTTTTTGTTTCAGAATGTATTATAATTAAAACCACATAGAAAATATCCTTCAAGGTTACCAACCCTCAGTGGCATCTTACATGGTCTGCCTGGCAAGCACGTATCCAATAAGCAAGTAATTCAGTGCCAACAATATAAAGACAAAAGCAAGTCAGATTCAATTTTACTTGAAGATGTGGCTTTCTAAAATACCAGAGAGAAAAGAAAGGCATTCCTGCAGTGAAGAGACAGTTGGGGCTTTGCATGGCATACTTCAAGAGCAGCAACATATAGCCTTTGTTGTATCAAAAACCTTGAACCTTTTCCAAACAGTCCTTGTTCTCTGACTATTTTTTTTACCTGATGTCTCTCCTAGCTTTTCATTGTATTTCTGATGGTTCTTCAGTTTCACAACATCATCCTGGAGGACTTTTTAAAAATAAACCCAGAATTTGAATCAACATACTCCTTAGTCGCGTCCAGGCCCCTTTGCTATTTTTTATACCAGTGCTGCCTTACCCCAAGCAGTCCCTGAGCAGATGCAACCTGTGCTCTCCACCCAGCTTCACTACTCAGTTTGTGTTCCTGTAAACATCCAGCTCAAGAGAAATAATGATTTCCATTTGAATTTAACTTCCTCTGAAGTGCCTGATGTGTCCTTCACAATCAGTTTTCTTCACCTGGTCAACAGTAATCTACTATAATCTATTGTGCAAGTTTCCAAACCTAACTTATTCAGGTTCAGAATGACTTGAAAGGCCATTAAATGCACCAATGACATTGATGTGTTTTCCTGATTCAAGTTATAGACAGGAACAAAAATGCCTAGAAATGCTTTAGTTCACTCTCCTGCAAAGTTTGGAATAAACTTCTTTGCAATTTTGTAGAAAAGCACACTACAACTTTTATGCGCAAGTAATTAGAAATTACACACACTGGAAAAGTAATTTAGAAATAACACACACTGGAAAAATATTTTTGAACACATAAGAAAGTACATGGTACTTCCATGGTTTCTGAAATGAAATTCAGTATTAGAAGTTTCCAGTCAGATCAGCTTACTGTGCCTCCTCCACAATGTTACCCCCTCACACCACAGCTTCCAGGGCAGAGCTCATGGTGCTGTTTGGGTGTACAGATGTGTGTGTGCATCCCTGCACATCTGTGTAGCATCATTTTCAAAGTGTCTCTGAGGAGGCATGTTTACTTCTTCCTCAGGGGAAAGCCATGGACTGGAAAGAATAAGCTCTTCAGTATTAAGTTATTTAATACTTCAATGGTGTAACAGATTAAAAAAACCAAACATAAACTGAAACTTACACAAAGACCTTTTCTTGCAGTAGTTTTAAGGCAGAACCAAAATTCATTTACGTCAATGAAGCCCTGAAAGTGAAATCTACATAACTGGGTCAGAAACTGTGTCCTAGGGAGAAGAGCTGTTATTCCTTAACTCCTGAGCTTCAGAGAAACTTTAGGAAAGTTTCTTTGTAATGTTTCCTTCAACAGATGCCAAATCATCCTCATATATTGCCATCTTACCCTAACCCAAACAGAACAGGCAAAAGGGAACCAAAGCCCTGCTCACAACCACAGATGCTGGGAGATCAGTGGTGTGAGTTACAAAGGCTCCCCACCACTTGCCTTTGTAGTGTCAACTTGAAAAAGATAAACTGGCATTACTGGGTAAACTTAGTTCTAGTCAAAAGCCTGGCAAGCCCCACATGACAGGCAGGACAGAAACACACATTTGCAAGCCAGGGCAAAAGAGCATCTCTGTTAAACACCATAGGGACTGAGGTCTCTACCTTGATAGCAGAGTAACAGCACTCGCCGGGCCGGTGGCAAGATGGAAGAAGTGTGACATTTCTTGAGGGTTCCAATATTTTTATAAGACATTTAAAACACAGAGAGATGCCATGGCTTTGAGCGATATGTATGGAACAAGGCAGGTGGGGAAAAGCTGGGGAGCTTGGTGCAAAAACCAAACCACACTCACCCCACCCCAACACCCCAAAAATCCCAACCACAGTTTTCCTTCAGGTAGAAAATTATAAAGAAGGATAATTTCAAACTATTTCAAGCAACAGTAAGACAGAAAGAGTTCACTGCATTCAAAACAAAATGAGCCTATGCAAAGATTTAGGATGTAACAAAAAAGGCTGGAGCAAGAGTGTCCTGAGGGTGGAAGAGCTATAGACTTGGTACACACAGCTCTAATATTTCTGACAAAATAAAATTTTCCAAGCCTAGTTTCTCCAACAGATAAACACTTCCATACTTTTCTCTTTGCTGTTAATGGGTACTTTTGGCTTGTTAACCTAAGTATGGATTCAAGTGCAATGGGAATTGCACTTGAAACAATATTTGAAAAAATCCTTCTATGCTACTAAGAAAATTGAGGTTTATTAGGGAGAGCATGCATGGAGATTTGAAAGCAGCAGAGAGACACAGAAAATGCATGAGAACAAAACAAACAGCTTTCCAAAACAGGGGTCAAGGGAGGGATGCCCTCAGCTCTAAAGCAGGATAGCAGTGTGTCATATACACCTGAATGAACTGAAAAACACGAAGGCAACACCTTCTCTCCCTTCCCCATCAAAAATCTGAACAGCTAAAATCCCACAGATGACAAAATGTACAGTTGTTCAAAACCAGAGAAGACTGGAAAGAATTCTAGATGAACCATGCAAGGCCAGACCAAGGGGCAAATTAAATCTACTGCAGATCAATAAAAAGCAAAGTGCATTTAAATGAAAAATGTGAAGCACTTAAAACTGATTGTTGGGTTTAACAGTTCTGGAGTAACTCAATATTTGAATCAAGTGTTTAGCAAATAAAGGAAACACACTGCTAGATACACAAGGATACAACTTAGAAATATCATTTTTTTTCCATTTTCAAGATGAAAGCATTCACATGATTATCTAAAGGATAAGACGTACAAGACTGTTGTGCCACAGCATAAATCAGAAGCGTGTTCTCCATCAGAGTGCTGTGTTCAGCTCTTATCATCTGATCTCTTCTTGAGATAGCAGATGTAGTAAAAGCCTCAGAAAATGGGGACAAGAATAATTTGGAACAAAGACATATTTCTGTAGAGAAGGAAATGGAGAAGCTTGAAGCAACCACACTAATGGGAAATGAATAAAACTATTGAGGATGCAAAAAAAAAGGAATTGTGGTAAAGGCAACAGTGCTCTTATACACTCTTGTCAGGCAGAAGCAAAGGCATTTTTTTAAACAGCAATACATTCAGAGCTGCTAAAAGGAAACATATGTTTTTTTAGTTGGTTTGGTTCCGTGGCAAGGCTCTGTTGATCTAGTTTTATTTTGTTTATATTCAACATTCAACAATATTTTGCCACAAGCTACGACGAAGATCTCCAAAAGATTCAGAGAAAGACTAGAATTTTATGAAAACTAGTAATCTGCTTTATGTAGGGAAAAGATCAGAAATACCAATCTGTCCTCTGTATTTGTAGGAATTAAGATTTTTAAGGTACAGGACCAAGCTGACAGAAAATACACAGCATTTCCCCTTTGGGCCTTGAGCATAACCAGCTACCTTAGAACAAGGGACACGTTAAGAGTGTTGGAGACAGCCCTGGCAAGCAGCAGGCCAAGGACACCCACACAGGTTGCAGAACTGGTCTATTAAGACACCCAATCCTCTGCAGAGTGGTATGTCCACACAGTAAGGCAGAGGAATCTGGGAGCAGGAGAACACGAGAAGCCTTCCTGCCACAAGGCTTTCATCCCAGGAATGCTACATGCAAGGCACTCCTGTGCTCTGCTCAGAAGTGGCCCTTGCAACGTTTGGAACAGAAACTGCTCTGATTTCTCACCACAGGGGACTGACACACTGCAGAGGCTGCTGGGTTGCACCATGGCAGTGCCATCACAGTGGTCTGGCACCAACCACCTCCTTCAGCCCCCATCCCTCAGGCAGTGTTCAGGGAAGTGCCCATACATGAGGTATTTACAACAGGAGCAAGGTATGCTTGTCCTTAGTACTACTGTGTACACTCCTCACCAACTTATTCCTGAGTGTACGAGCCCTGTGCTATGCATGACAGCATGAGATTTATTTTTTTTTAATATCTAGAAACCACCCCAGAAGTAGGTTAGCCTGGCAGGCTTGCAGCACTTCATTTACATATGAGTCAATCCTTCTGTAATACAAACATTAGTGATGCATTCCCCACTGTCCTTCTATTTATACTCACTATTTCACCTGCAGGCATCCCGAGTTAATTAAACAAATCAATCCCATTGAGATAATTGTGTCTCAAGCAAATTAACACAATTAGCCTTATAAAAAGAAAATCCAAGCCCTACTATATTTCTTCATATAAATCATGTGCTTGTTCCTCCAACTCTAGGTTTGTGGCTATCTAGGAATCGGCATTAAAATGAAAAGTATGACACACCAAACTGGCTGATGTGTGAGTGTTACAGCCAACAGCCGCTCTGTCTGCATCATTCACATCTCTGAAATCTGAGATGCCCATCAGAAATAAATGTTCTTAAAGAAGAAATAAGCAAGGAAGGATCTCACTGCAGTGGACACTTCACAGCTTTTGAGACAGCCTCTGCTCCAAAACAGTACATTACCTTGACATTTACAACCAGGGCAAGATATGCAGTGAGCTGGTTAATTGGATGTATCAGGGGTTTGAGGCACTCTCCTTTCTTCTCTGGTCAGGTTTACAGAAACCCCTCTGGAGCAAAGCTGAAGCATTCTACAAATGACATCTCAGTACCCACACTTTTTCAAAGACCTGTGCCTCCAGCCCTGAAGTGTAACAAAACTGCCATGGCAGTTGAACAGACACCATCATTTTTGGCAACCTGCTGTGTTTTCAGGGAATTTTTTCCCCTGAGGCAATCTCAGAGTAATCCAGCACACCTCAGCCTCCCGAGTCACAGCCCATCCTCTATCCAAGACCTCGACCACCTTGCAGCAGTGTGGCCAAGGCAGGGGCTGGCGTCCTTCACTACCACTCCTGGTGACAAAAGAGGCCACAACTTTTGGCTGAAAGCCGGAGATTTCTCCAAGGTAACGCAGGAACACTGAGCAGAACTCTGTCAGAGTCTGCAAGGAAGAGCAATGAGAAGTGATGAGCAACCCCATGGAAAACTTAAGAGGTTAATGTGCAAAACCACCACCTCGTGAGCTGAAGCACCTAACCAAGGCCACTCCTTCAAGAGGTGGTGAAACATCCTCACAGCACATTCACCATGCTCTGGACCAAGGTCTGGGAGGGTTTTGCTGCCTCTTTCAAGCAGTGAGGCTTGCTTGAACGCAGGAGACTCCTGCACTCCCAGATTTCCCAGCTGGTGAGAACTCCTGAGCAGAGGCAGGTGAGGGTGTGTGAGCATGCAGGAGAGGCAGAAAGTAAGATGCCAACAGAGCTCCCCAGTGATAACTGTGCTCTCCTGTGTCCCTGCAGATGATGCAGGGAGCCCAGCAGCTCCTCCCCTGTGCCTCCCGTGGCTGCTAAGCAACTGCAGCAGCGCACAGGGCCGGGCAGGCACCAGAGAGAACTTCTCCTTTTGAGGGGCTTACAAGAGTACATGAGCTGCAAAACTGGTCACTGGTACTGAGTTCCTGAGAGGAATTATGGGGCAAAGAGAAGAAAGGGAAGAGAAGTAAGTGATGGGGGGATGAGGAGAGGACAGCAGAGGACCAGGCTCGCACAGAAGGAGGGTATGCAGAAGATCACTTAATGGAAGACTTCCCATCCTTTTTGGAAGTTGAAAATACAGCATTCTTTTGGTTTTTTAAGCATCCCAAAACTAAAGGATTTTTCCCTCTTGGCAAATTTCTCATCCATGTGGCACTGTAACTAACAAATCACACTGGCTCAGCAGATGTGGGTAAGATGGTCGTGGAGCTGCTCCATTTGCAGTCACTCCAAACATGCTTCCACACCATGCTGACCATGCACAGCCATCCTCCCACTGGCCCAGGGCCCTGCTGCACATCTGCCCTGCGCAGCTCCCAGCCTTGATCCCAGGCAGCTGCCCCTTGACTGAGATAGCCCAATCCAACTGTGCACCACAGAAAACCAGGTTACTGAAATGGGCTGCTGACAAAATGGCCTTTCCCTTGTGGAAAATTATTTTTCCAACTGGGATCTTTTCACTGGCTTGGTTCACCAGAGAGCTGCACAAGTCAGTTGGTCAGCACAGGCAATGCCAACCCCTTCAGCCACACACTGGTGATGAATCTCAAGTCCCCCAGTGTGGCAGCACAGAAAAGCAAGGGAAAATGTTATTCCCAAAGTCAAATACTGGGCCAAACAGGTATTCATCCCACATTTCTTGTTTCACCATTCTGAACTGTACACTGCATTTAGCATTGTCATTACCCACACAAACTACTAGCAAAACCAGAAAGTAATTCTTATTCTGAAAAAAGTAATAATTTTGCAAAATGAGCACTGTCTTACAAAATAAGTACTCTTTAGGAAAGTTAGAAGAAGAAAACTTAATTTATGAGGTACAAAAGTCTTTCACTAACTCCATTTTGCAGAACACAAAAATCAGACTGTTTACTTATAAAGGTAGCTTCTAAATATAAAGTGAACTTAACACCATATCAACTCACAAGAAACAGTACAAACTTCTACATGCATATCTATCCATACATCATTTAGGAGTCAGAATAGATAACATACAGCAGGAATACAAAGGTACTGTACTACAGGATAGCCTGGGTAAAGGGATAGATATCTTACCATAAAGTGTATTTAGGAAACTAGTTCCATGACACAGAATCCACAGGCACAGATGTCCTGTTATAAAGAATTCATTATTTACAAATATGCTACAGAACATTCCATTTGCAATGAAGTACCATAAATAATTCACACATAATACGTGTCAGAAGTGAAGGCAGTGGCATTTTCTCCACCATCCTCAGGGAGCTTCCCATATTAAGTGAAACAGAGCTCTGCTGTAACATCACAAATGCAATGAGAACATTGGATTGTCATTACAACACAAAACTTATTTCTCCATCAAAGGCTTCTCCACCAACACAATATAGGATATATTAATATATCTTATATCTCCAGATAGTCTTCTATATAAGCATTGCTACTGGGTCAAGCAAGATGTGCAATTCCTTTGCTTTTAAATTGCATGTATGAATTTTATTTTCACCCCTGTGAATAATATGGAATTTCCACCTTGGGTCCACTGCCCAGGTGCTGCAATGTTGCACAGCTCTACCCCATGTCCCTTACTCCAACCCAAAGAGGCACATCCAGAGGCAGGCAGGCAACTCAGCTAGTGTTGACCTCCCTCTCCCTGTGGAACACATGGCAACACATGGCAATTGTAAAAAGTGTGCCAGATGTTTGAAACAGAGATGGAACCCCCTTCCTATCTGAAATTAGATTAACACAAATTTTATTTTATATGGATGAATAAAGAGTCACCAGGAAAAGAAAAATAATATGTTGTTACTGATACGGAATGAATCTGGAAAACCAGCCTAATGATGGAAGCTCTCTCTTGTGCAAATTGCTTTATTTCCCATAAGATCAAACACAAATGGAATAAAACCCTTGACAGTAAGTTCATCTTCCCCTCTATTCTGCTTGTCCCATTCTTTTCTCCAGCAGGACACCCGCATCCATGCAAAACTTGACTTATCTGACTCCTTTAATCTTCCTCAAAGAAACAAACCAAAAAACCCCAAAGCCCCTCAAGATTTCCTGTAATCTAGCTACAGAAGCCACTCTCCACATGGATGGGTGGGCAGGACTTAAATTTTGTTTTCTCCCTTCTGAGTCACAAATCAAGACCCAGTAGATTTGCCAAAGAGAGGAAAGAAACAGCAAACCAAGAAAACCATACCAGCCTCCTAGAGGTGACACTGGATGGTGTGGAAAACAGAAGAGACCACTGCAATCACCAGTCAAACACACCCAAGGTGTGCCACAGACCTACATGCAGATACATGGCTGGCTATAAACATAGACACAGCACTGCTCTCCCTTGCTAAAAACACGTCATCTAATTCCCAGGCAAGTGACTAGGAATCCATCACCT
This sequence comes from Ammospiza caudacuta, assembly GCF_027887145.1. Lineage (NCBI taxonomy): Eukaryota > Metazoa > Chordata > Aves > Passeriformes > Passerellidae > Ammospiza > Ammospiza caudacuta. Next base: position 27,001,966 of record NC_080595.1, read on the forward strand.
CCAAAGGGAGCTGTTTTAGCGAATTATTTATTCTGTTTAATTATTTGTGTGTTACAAGTAGCCCAGATTCTTCTGGTTTCACCTTTCAGCTATTCAATCTCATTACACCTCCTCCTACTAAACTCTGAAGAGTTTTGTACTTTTTTTCCTTTATAGATATTTGCAAAATACAACTCATCCACTTCACTTGACGCAAGCATGCAAAGCTTTTTATTTAGAAAAGAAAAGTCTAACAGTAAAACAGGTTTTCCAACTGTAATCAATCTCTCAGCTTTCTGCAGGCACGTAAGAATTGGACTCTGTATTCCAGTAATGATCCTGTGCCATCACACACTGGTAAAACATTATATACTCGTAGAAGACACGCTTGGCTTTTGCATCCAAGAAACATCTCCAGTCTTTCAGCAGAGCTGCAAGGCCTCTGTGTTTTGTAAGCTCCTGCCCACCACCCCAGTTCCCTTCCAATGTAAACTCTCTCCTGAATGCAGCAAGCCCTACCCTCTGCAGAATGTACAGAGCTGGACTGGCCTGTGCTAACATTCAGACTGCTCAAATAAGCCCACACCACAAGGAAATTAACTCCCTGTGTGACAGAGGACATATTTGCTGTATCCCTGATTTTTGGTGGCATTTTGGAATTTAGAAAGAAATAGCTTTGTTCAGTGTAATTACCAGTACCACGCTCTTACTTCTCCCTTTCCTTTCCAAGTAATCACATTGCCTCATCACCCGTTCATACTCCCTGCGCTAATTGTCTATTTGCAGCATATATGTGGACATACATAAATGTTATGGAAGTCCCAGCATAAAGTCTGTTCTTCTCTGCAGAAAAGCACTGAACAGCACTGGGTGCATATTTGATGTCCTCTCAAGCAACAGTACACAACTGTCCAGGATAGTGTTGTGTGCTGATCCATTTTGAGCATTGGATGCAGCATTTTTAGATGTGACCTCCACTTTACCCCTACAAAAAAATTTCACAAGTTAAAACATATCCTGGTTAAGTCAGTGCAGGATTGCAGTTTGTTGTTTTGCTGTTGTTTTGGTGTTTGGTTGGGTTTTTTTCTTTATGTAGTATTTAATAAAGCATCAGCAACATGAACATTAGGGTTATTGGTTTACTTAATATTATGATGTTCCATTAGACAAGGCATAATACAATTGTAGGCTGGAAATTAACTATGGAAACATGTTGATATGGTTATATGAAGTCATGAAACTTTTTCAAATGCAGAAGCACTGCTTCTACAATACAGTTTAAACAAGTTAACTTATTTCAACTGTATATGCATAATAAACTTTTGCTCTATGCTGTCATATCGGATACTCATTGTCCCAAAACAAAAATATTTGTTTTGGTTTTTTAAATACAATAAGGCATTTAATGACTATAAAAAAACCCCTGTGGTTGAACTTGACTCAGAACATAGTGCTGCTTCTGCTTTCGGCCCAAAAAAGAGAATTCCTATCACCATTATTAAACAGCAGTAATATTTATAGACAAAATAGCAATTCAGTTGTACTACTTTTGCTTTTTTAGAGTAAGAGCACTTTATCTTTTAGACAAATGGCACCAGCATTGCAGTGGTGTGCTGGAAAAGCAGCATGAAGGGGAGCACTGAACCCATCATGACAGCAGACTCAGAGGTGGTGAGCTCAGCTGATGCTACAGTGTGTATGAGAGGATTCCCTTTAAAAGAAGGATCTAGATGCCAGACCAAAGTGCTCAGTGCTGTTTTTCCTGTATGGATTTATTCCTAGAACAGGAATACAATGTAGACCTAAAGGTGTTCTCCCAGGCTAAACTTTAATAGGGCTTTAACTTTTTAACAAAGGTCAAAGAAATTTCAACACAACTCCTCAGGTTACTGTTGCCTAAGTAAAACCTATGCAACCCTTTGATGAACCCTAGCCCAACAGCAGAATTAATTACCAGAATTAATTACTAGCCACAAAGCCTTCCCTAGGATATTAGAACATATCTACCACAGCTCATTTAAAAATGAATGTTTCATGTGCCATACCTAACAAAGGATGGCCAACTTGTCCATCAGGAGAACACACCCTGATCATCACGTAGTTGCTCCTAAATAATCAAGCTGAGGACTCACTTCTCTGAATAAGTGGGTTTGGGGCTTTTTTTAGTGTTTTGGCCTCCATCACAAAGTTAAAGCTATTTCCTCATTTCTGAGCATGCAGTATCCAAGCAAGGGAGAGGCAGAACTTTCACTTCTCACCTGCTCACAGAAAGGTCACACCTCACTGTTAACAACCCAACTGAAACACAGCAAGAGGCTCAGCCATCTGAGACAATGGGAACCCTTCCCATTCTCTGTGAGCTGCTTTCAAGCAAACCACACCATTTTTGTAAGCCCACATCAAGCCTGTGGCAGACACCTGGAGCATGGGCAGGACACAGACACTGAAGCTGGGGACAGGGCTGCAATGATCCCCCCACTATGGAGATTCCCTTCATCTCAGTGACACCAAGCAGCATGGATAAAGGCATTGCTGTAATTCTGGAATAAATTCTTCCCTGTGAGGGTGTTGAGGCACTGGCACAGGTTGCCCAGAGAAGCTGTGGATGCCCCATCCCTGGAAGTGTTCAAGGCCAGGATGAGCCTTGGATGGAGCTCTGAGCAGCCTGGTCTAGTGGGAGGTGTCCACGCCCATGGCAGGGAGGTTGCAATGAGATGATCCCTAAGGTCCAACCCAAAACATTCTGTGATTCCATGAAAGCACAATCATTCTGTGGACATGCAGGTGGACATGCTGCCAATTGTTATTCTGCAGGATCGGCCTTCTTTCAGCTTTTGAACTATTATCCCAACACCAAAGTAGGCTGAAAGACTACTTCTTGCAACTTCATATTTCTACCACAGGCTCTAGCCAGTCACTTTTCTTTTGTGGCTGCATGTATTTCCTATTTAAGAAAAGGACTGCAGCAGTTCCTGGTTTGCCACATCTTCAAAGAGAGAGCTTGCGCAGCAGCTTCCTCTGCCCCGCACTACTCCGCACTGGTGAACACCCTCTTCCCTCCCAGCCTGCTCAGAAATATGCTCAGCCACCTACAAAGCCAATTGGCAGACACAAGGTAACAAAATGAAGGATTTCCAAGCCACATCCATGATGACAGCCCAAAGGACTTTTTGCTCCAAACCTAGGTTTCAATCCTGCCTTCTCCATCTGCACTTTCTATCTCTTTCAAAATAATGAGCAAACATTTCTCCAGCTTCACAAATCTGGCACATTTCACCTTCCTTGTCATTTAAGAGATACTATTAATACCAAATAGTTTGTGTGTAAGAACACTGTGCACTTTTGTAAAGCTTTATTCAAAGCATCCTCTGATCTTCCACTGAAAGCAGTAATTTAGTACTTTCACAGAACTTCTGAGGCTTCTATTATAAATTGTCTCACACAGGTGGAAACTCTGAGGCTATAGTGACTTGCTGTTGGGCTAACCACCAGAAATCCTCATGTCCCGCTTCCCAAAAATCTGTATTTCAGCATTTCTGGACAACCTTTGATCTAGTGCTTCCTGCCCTGCATCCAACTTCAGATCATTGTTCCTTTCTCTACTGCCACACCTATGTAGGTGTCTGGCAGAGGTTCCTAGATATTTTCTTCCCCCAAAGATTTCCCAAAATTAAGTAATTAAATGATTAAGGAAAAAGTTCATCACCTGCTAAGAAAACTATTTATACAAACCACATTTCTACCTACAACAATCTGTATAGTTGTGTTTCTATGTCCCAGGCACACTGTCTGAACACGAAAAGCTCATGTTCAGCCTAACTGAACCTTCCAATTAACCCCTTCCAAATGAAAAGAATACTCTCAGGACCTGGTCTTTAAAGATTATTTCCCTGGATCAGCAAGAGACTGCTAGTAAATATCAGGTAAGTCTCAATTTGTTTCAAACAGGAGAAAAGTAACACAGAAGACCTATCTCTCACCTTCAACTATTCTTGAGGTGCTATTCTACAATTAAATAAAAGTGTATTTCTTTAAGAAAGAAGAAAATATACCATATATAAAAGAGGACAAGCAATCAGAAATAGAGTAACACTTTAGCATTACATCAGCAGCTAAAAACATAAGGAAATAATTTAAAATTTAATCAGTAGAGACACCAAAGCCATGCATGGAAAAAAGGCAGCCTATGCAATGTGAATTTGTCTTGCATGACAGACAGCACAGGATCTCCAAACTGTATGTGACTCACTAGTCCCTAAAGAGTATTGCTTGCTTTGATTCTTGCACCAGGGTCCATCAACATCTGGCCATACACTCATCTTTCTTGTTTTAATAAAAGCACTTCAATAATGTAAGAGAAAACCTTGTGTTAACCAGTATCACCTATGGCTTTGCTGAACAGAGGCCATTGCTACTTTCACTCAAACCTCATGTAATACAAAGTCTCAGCAGCAACCAATGTCAGAACTCCAGACCATCCATCCTCCAGATGATCCTCAGCTACTGATCCTGCTGAAGGCTACATTAAACAAGAGTTTTCACCTCCTTTTGTGTGTTAAATAATCAGAGCTACAAATAATTTCAAGACTCATTCTTCATCAGGGTTATTCAGAGCATGCCATCTTACTCCTTTCATTCCCTCACACCACATCTGAAAACTGGAGAAGCAAGAACACACCCTCATTTGGCTCTGACCCTCAAAGCAGAACTGAGGAACAGCAGCTGCTCCCTGAGTCAGTGACACATGGAGCACACATGTAACAATTGCTAGAGATCACACAGACATCCCTGGAAAGTTCTCCAACAATCTCTCCTGGAAGAAATGCCAAGTTTTCTAGGCAGTATGGGCCATCCAAAAGATCATAGAAGGAAAAAGTTACACAGTAAGTTGCACAGGTATATATCCCAGGCATGTTTTTCAATCAGTAAAAGCTTGTTGGATATCCTACAAAAAAAGTTCTGCTTCCACTAAGCTTTGTTAGTGGGACTGATGGTGTAACTAATTCAACTTCAGAGAATACTTTGAATGAAGACTTCATCATCTACCTCTCTTAAGGCTACTAAAGGGGATGATTTTTTAAGCTGCAAGTCGGGAGAAGAAAGCAGAGAGAAAATGACAGAGATCATTTGTTCTTCCAAGTTGTGTACCACTTAAACTTCCTCTGGATTTCTTGAGTAGACAATCAGGTTTACTCATTTTGCTGTCTTTTAACAGCACAGACAGGTAAGGGCCAGAGTGTGCAGACTTCTCCTTTGCAGAAGAAATAGCATGCCATCATTAAGAGTAACACCCAGCAATGCACAGGATCAAAGTGACAACACTAGCATATATTAGAGGTAAAATTCATCTGCAACAGACAGAGTAAACAGAGCATTCCCTGACCAGCAGAAGATGGCTTTGGTACCATCACTCAAATCCCCACAGCCTTCCCACACTGCCCCAAGGCCACTGAGTCACTCCACAACGAGATGCCCAAAATGAGGCTGTGTACAGCACCTCTATGGAAGTAAATGCCTTGACCTTTTTAATCTCCACGAGGTGTGTTCAAATACTACAGTCACAGGCAACTGTTGAAATAAATCATGAAAGCAGTATACTGTTAAGGCTCACCATTTGAAAGCAAAAGGCCAATAAAGTACAAAAGCAATGAGCCTACCTTCCTCCTGATAAAATGGAGGAGGAAAAACAGACCCAACCCTGCTGGCACACATTGCAGTCAAATTCCTTTTGACAATTTATGAACTTTTTTTCTTCCTCCTGTTTAACAAAATTACTTCAGCAGTATAAAAGTTGGCAGCATAGCTATCTCACAAGAAAGTTGCTCCATTCCTTATTGGTAAGCAGTGCACACACTCACACAAAACCCCACACCCACAGGAAATTGAGAGCTATTCATTTAGTTTTAGCCAACTCTTTGTGAGACTGTACCTTTTGACTATTAGCTGATGGTAAACGTGCAACTGTCTGGTACTTAATCTCATATAAAAACTAGACAAAAAACCCTATCAATATTAAATTTAACCTTCAAAAAAGAACACAAGTGGTATGAATGCAATTGTCTGGAAAAATGCTACTTAGCAAAAACAAAACAACTACTCCCCCACATACATGCAATATTTAAAAGAAAGAATTCAAAGCTGTAATTATGTTCACACAAACCTAAACTGCAGAGTACAAGAAGTTCAGTGATACAAAATCCTGTGTTATTTGTAATGACACCATGTACCTCTTCTTGTATTTTTTTCTTGGTATTTTGGGGGCCTGATGGGATGCTGTCCATTGCCATTACCAGGGATCAGAAGGAAAATATAAAACCAATTCTTGTCATCTGTACAGAACATGAAACCTGGAGCAATGGGAAGCTAAACACAAGTAAGGTTACTTTGTGGTAAAGTATACTTTTAGCTAGGTATAGTTTGTTAGAGCAGCAGCTGGTTTTAATACAGCCATGACACAAAATGACAAACTTCTAGGAATTAAAAAAAAAATAATTAAGAACTTCAAGAGATACCCTTGGGGAACTGCACTTGGGAAGGCAGCAATCCTGTAAAAAATGACTGGGGGTTACAGCAGACACCATCTAGACACTAAATTTCCTGCACAAATCTGCAGTTAAGCGAGGAAGCGTAACCTCTGGATGGAGAAAAGCATTTTTTTGTATAAGGCAAGGCAGGGAGGGAGAGCATTATCTAAAAAACAGTAACAACAAGGGCAACATGCATTTCTGGTCTATTCACTTTGGAAAAGAAAATACCACAAGAACAGTGAAAGATTCAGAGAATACATCTTATATAAAGAGTTTAAACAGTCTGCATATTTGGCTTATCCAAGAGGATAATGGTTATCAGTAACTTACCAACAAAATGGCTAAATGTCTCTACCAAAATTTACTCAGAAGATAAAGAACACATTAGCCAAAGCTAGTCCCCCAAAAGAAGCTTCTGGTCAGATGAAATGGTTTTCAAGAATTCAGAATTAATCTTCTCAGCCTGACTGTACATAATTACAGTTGATTGATATGATGTGTAGTATGCTCAGAAACTCATTGACAGCAAGCTTGCTAAATGCAGTTTCTCCAAGCACTTTCTATCTTATCCAGCTGACTAAAATCTTGTGCAATTCCTTTGGCATTTACATCCTTCCCACTGCAGCAGTGCTCTCCATTCACAAGCACAGACCTCTGCATTCAGTTAATCCCAACAAGTATGGCTCCTGGAGCACAACTCTTCAAAAGCACCTGCTGCTCCCTACACACCCTTAGAATATTCAAATTAAGGTTCATTTGTCTTCAAAGTGCTCCAAGGCCTCAGTTCAGGGTATTCAAGGCTTTTGCCAGAGCTCCAGGACAGACAGCAATCTATTGTTCTGCTGCTCTACCTGATGTTAATGGGTGCTGGGGATTCAAATTTTTGTGTGGATAAACAAGGCACGTGAAGTGATTTCCAAGTATGGAAACAGCAGGTTTGAGAAACAAAGTTTATGATATCCATCTGTGTCTCTCTCCACTTTTTAACTGATAGCAACTTGTATTCAACAAAAGTACTGTGCATTATACTATACATCCAGGTACTGTATTACATCTCTCCATAGATAAGGAGAAACAAAAATGGGATGGGCCTCCTACTGTCATTTACAGTCAGAAAAGGACATCTCTGTAAGGTAACACCAGAAGTTATGCACTCACTAAAAAATCACTGAGTGAGATGTTCATGATTTGCTCTAGCAGGACAGGATGAACAGACACCAGATGCTCATTTTGGGGACAGAAGCCTTTGAATGTACTTCAGAGACTCTGTTTTCTAAAACTAAAGCCCATTCCTTGGGCTTTATGAAGTCCATAAGTCACCAGGGCCCTGGCTACCGTCTAAGCACCATCAGGGCCACCAGAGAGTCAACAGAGTCCCACCCTGTGTGTTTGGCTGCTTGGGCTGCAGAAAGGCACCCAGCAGGAGCACTGGGAGCTGCCTGCTCCTTAAACCCCAGTGGGTGGAAAAGGGAGAACTCTCAGCCCCTTCAACACATCCTCTCTTCCACCTGGAGCAGAAGTTATCACCTGCAGCTGGAGGTCACTCATGAACCCAGACAACACATTTTTTGTGTTACATTAACAGCAAACCAGCCTTTGGTGTTCTCTAAGCTCTGTCTGGGTACTTTAACTATTATCTTCCTTTCATTTAAATATCTAGGGGGTGGTTAAGTTAAATTTAATTTCATATGTGAATTTTGCAATTCTTCATTCAGCCACTCCCCCAAATATTATTTTTAGACTTGTTTATTTTATATATTTTTTAAAAGCCAGCAAGTTACTAGCATGTCTGAAGTTGGCAGCCAACTCTGAGCTTGAAAACTGCACAACCTTCACACGGAATGGGTTTCAGAGAAAGAAGCAGAACATTTCTGTATCTTATGAAACCAGTAGCAAACCCTTAACCTCACTGCTAGGAGCCTCAACTGAAATTTTCCTTTTAACTCTATCTGGCACCCTGTCTTTAATTCAGGAAAGGTTTGATATGAATAATGGACACTAAAGAGGGAGATGCAGAGATAAAGGAAAAGAGGAAGAGAGGGGCCATGATTCAAAAGACTGGTAGTGGTGGTTGGCACTTTGGTTATCTTCCTGGAGCCAGGCTTAACAAAAGCAGAGAAGGTTCTCCATACCAAAGGCAAGAATACATGGCAGGACTTTGGCACCTGAAGAACCATAATTAATCACTTCAACAGTAAGTATCATCCTCTTTTTACTGAAAGGGGAGCTGACTCAAAGACAACCAAGGGAGTTGCCCAAAACCACACCACCAGTCATTAGCAGAGCTGCAGTTGGAAGTTTCTGGCTGGCAGAGCTATTTTCAATCACTGAAGTTGGCAGCCAGTCCCAGCTGCAGAGCTGGTGCCCTGTGTGTCACCAGGGGAGGGTCAACTGCTCCCACTCTCCATCTCCCAGCTCCATCCCACCACCAACACCAAGGAAGGATGAAATGAGGGTGTGTCCAGCCAGGGGGGTGGGCTCAGGGGTTAGCACCAGCACTGATGCTCCCATCACCCCACAGTCCTGCTGGAGTGAGTGCCCACCCTGAAGGGACAATTGCAGCCCCCAGGAGCTGTCCTGGCACCCCCCTGTAGCCCAGAGCACCTGGGTCAGGAAAATAACCCTAGGGAGAAGTGTAAGCCAGTGGTTCTGGCCAGGTTCAGCACCCTGCCCTGGCTCACTGGGTGAAGGACAGGCAACAAGCACCCCAGAGAGCACACACCTCACCTACCCCTCCCCTTTGTGCTCACACACTCCAAGGGGAACTTCAGATCAGTTCACTTCTCAAGCAGAAGCTGAAATGGCTCTTTCCATCTCATCCCTATAGCTTTAATGTGCATTTACGGTACTGATTTCAGTTTCTTTTAATTGCTTAGTCAAGACTGCAAAGTTACTTATTTCTTAGAGAGCCAGCTCACAAGGATTTTCCAAAGCCAAAGGTAGTCCTTTCTGTAAGGGTAGCTGGAAAAAGTATTAAATAGGTTAATTTTCTTTCTTAAATTTTACAGAAGCAACACAATTCTTGTAACAAGCAGTTTGGGAAACCCAGTGTGACAGAGATGTGGAGGGGGAAGTGAGTACCCTACATTTACACTAAAAGCAGAACCACAGAAATCTGCTTTTTGTAGCATAATTAGTCTTAATTCATATATAAAATTACATCTAGGTCTCTGGTATATTAGCTGTACTCCCCTCATTTCTATCTTCTGCCTGATACCTGCCTATACTGAGCTCTCCAGACATTCCTTCCTTGATCCTTTGAAGCTGACAGTTATCTACAAATTCAGGCACTGAAGTAATTTATTCTTTTAGAAGTGTTAAGCATTTAAAACTTGCAACATCAGATTGTGCAAATATTCAAATTTTCTGGAAGAAAAAGAAAAGAAAAAAGCATTTACCTTGATGTCTACATTTATGTATATATTCTCCCCCTACACACTCTTATCTAGAAGCTTTTCCTCATGCATGAGATTTCCCATTTTTCTCCTTGTGCTTTCCAGGTACTTTCCACACATTGTGACATAACAGCTAAGTAGCACAAGAAAAGAAACTCAAATTACCTGTTACCGTTTTATTCAAATTACCTTTCTTACTGAGAAATTTTTCTTCTGTAGAGACAAAAGTATTCACTGGCAATGTCAAAGGAAATTATTAAAATTCATCTAGCAGTGATGCAAGAGCTTTGTGCTGACCTGCACTAACACAAGAAGAAACCACAATTTACCAGTTTAGACAGAAATAATTCCTGGACTTTGCCTCTATTTGGTCTCATCAAAATCAAGCATTACTCCCAGTAAACAAGACAAACACACCCAAAATGAAAAAAAAAAAAAAACAACAAAACCCACACAAACACTTCAACGAGTTACTGTGGTTCTGCATGTGTAAAATCGAGGGTTTCACTGCCAAGACTTGTTAGAAAAGAACAACCAGAAAATGTTTGCAAAACAGATTACTATTATGATGGGCATTAACAGCTATTAATAATAGAATATACATCAACCTACTGCTTTTTAGATAGTCAATGTTAATTGGCAACCTAATCTGGAACTGTTAAGAGACCTTGCAGACACCATTTGTCAGGTCTAAGCTAACAGTGGGTGAAAATAGGCCTGATAACAGTTACTTCCTTGTCATTTCCTTTCACAAGTGACACAATGCTGTTTCAGCTATCAAAGTAATTTTTATCTCATAAGTGTAACTCTGAAAATAGATGAGGCCTTATAGAATGATTTTATATTTATGATCTGAGCTATTGAGCAGACTTCATGAGAAACTGGACTTGCAATTCACAAGGGCTCCAGATTGCTCGGAAGGAAGCAAGATAAAGGCACAGGGAAATATGGGGGAAGGAAAAGAAAATATTGGGTGAGAGGTCTGGCACCTATCAACATCATTGCAAGCTTGCCAAGTCTCATAATTTCATCACAAGGCTTCAAGAATATCAAAAGAGCTATTATTCATTTTTTTAATTCTACCCTGTCATGTAATCAGGAGAAGAGATGCCAAAAGCCAGCCATTACAAGGAAGTCACCATGGCTAGCATTAAAACAAAATTATTTCTGCACAGAGTGGACCATCTATTGTTGCTTTAAATGGTATGTAAACGCCTTTAATTGCAATGGCAGCATGAAATGTAGGAGTGCATCAGACTGACTTGTCCTGAAGAAGAAACAGAAGGGAATGGGTCAGGAAATATCCATGAAAACTAAGCAACTAAGAAAAAACATTGATAGGAAGCACAGTCAAGACATGAAGTCATGTTTGGGGCAGAATCCAGATGACTGTATGGAAGGAAGAAAACCTAAATGTAAATGAGGAGAGGGAATGCAGAAAGGAAGCAGGAGGTTAAAAAAAATTAAATAAATGAAGTAACACTGATGACATCTTTAGTAGCTAGGGATAGTTCAAAGAATGAGTGACACCTGCAGCCTTGAGAAGGAACATGACCAGGACAGACACTTCTTGGAAGACAGGAGGACCAGGAGTGGGACAGTAGCATTTCTCCAGCCCAGGCTGCTGGGGAAAGGATAAATAAAGGCCTCTTAGAGAAAGGAGAGCAAAATACACCCATTACTAGCTCAGAACTGAATTTTACACTGAGAAAGTATCACACAAAATGAGGACAGAATATTTCCTTTTAGAGGTGAAAGATGACAGCCAGTAGAAAGTGCTACTTCTTCATCATCACAGAATCTCATTTTAATGCCAGGCCAGTTGCTGGGCTCTACCTCACAGTTTGCACATGCCCATGGCTGGCAATAAAGCTGTGGTGAAAGGAGGTGTCATGGAGGTGTCATGGCCTCAAGTTGAAGAGATTTCGAGAAACAGACTCTCCTCAGTGGTTGTTTTACAAGCCAAGGGGAGAGTGAACTTGCACTGGGAGAGACAGTACAATAGCAATCAGCTGCTGTGCTACAAGAGCTGCCCATGCTACAGCACACAGATTTGTCAATATTTACTCCACAGAAGACAGCAGTACACAAAATTACACCGTGTAATATATGTACACTATAAAATACATATATAATACATGAGAATAATGTCTTCAGGAAAAACCAGCAGCTGAATGACTGAATTGTTGTCTCACCAAATTGTCCTGTCCCCATTGCTGACGCACACCCAAGTCCCCCGCATTGCTTTGACGTTGAACAAACAGACTTCTCAGTGAACTGAATCTGAACAAAGCAGCCTGAACATGAGCACTTCTACCTGTCCCATCCTAGCTGAGTTTCTTTTCAACAAGAGCACGCACACACCAGTGGCAGTGCCACAGTGGGCGCTGCTCAGTCTCCAGCCACCGCAGCGCTGCTGGCACCGCGCGACAGGGGTGGTGCACAGGGGTGCCAGGGCAGTTGGGCTGGGAACTCTAAGAGGTCCTGAAAACAATTTTAATTACCCATTCTTGGAGGATAGAAGGACTGGTTGGAACACGTGCAAGCGAAGCAGCTTGTTTACATAACAAATGAGGTATGCGAGGTGCTTTGTGTAACAGTGCTGCACACTGCAAGCTCTCTCACCTGGAGAGCTGGGTTTACCAACTATACACACACAAGACCACCTTCGTGTAGAGAGTAAGCCTTACATAAAATATTCATAACAAGATCCAACAGTGCCATGAAAGAGGGTGGTTTGAATGGACAAAATGTCTAATACTTGCAAAAAAAAAGAAAAAACAGGCAGCCACCAAGTCTTTGATTCTTGCATATACACAGTGCCAAGAGTCATTCGAAGTTTTCAGTTCTTGCTTGAGCAGTCACCCTCCAAAAATAAATCCACCCTCCTTGAAAATCAAAACTTATATGAAAAAAGAACAACAAAAAAAAAAAACAAAAAAAACAAACAAAAAAACCCTCAAGAGCGTCTACAAGAGCTAAATGTTTGAATCCAAGGAATAAGTCATTTAGCCCTGATCCTCATACAATGGCATCATGCATTTAGCTGTTTCCATGACATTTTCCAACCAAATGCCAAAAAGAACAATAGGGATTTTTGAGGCCTGTAAATTGTACAGAACTCAGGAAGAAGGGGGAGACAAAAATGAAACAAACAAGTGATAGAGCTGGATAGCTGCAGCGTGGATTGTACACTGAAAGACAGTGACAATCTCTAGGTAATACTACTTTTGTGCTTGGCTCTTTGTTGTTTGAATATGGTTCTCCCAACACCTGAGAGTTTTACAGACATCTACTCCTCTCTAACAGTGGAAACCTCTGAAGTAGAATTCATAAGGAAAAAAGTATCCACCTAAACACTACCTTTTAAAAATGCTATTAGAAGATAAATTTTAAAAGATCAGCAAACTTGCAGCTTCCTTCAGCACATTAGGGACAGCAAATATTAATTTCAAACTCAAATCTAGAGCATTTCTACACATATATATTCTTGTTCTAATAAAAACCAGTCCAAATTTGAGAATACCGCAACAAGAAAAACAAGTTTTAAGGTGTAGAACTTAAAACAGCTCAAAGATCTTTTGAACTTTTGAATATCTTGGGGTGGGGATGTGGGGGGAGGCAATATCTCAAAACGAAAGAAAAATTTCTCTACATCCTCTGTTACTTGAGAAAAAAAAAAGCTCTAAAATAATAGCGTGACTACCTTGCTAACCCCTGTGCCTCACTTTTTGTCTTCTGGTCTTTGTACATCAGTTCACCAGAGGAAAAAACTGGTCACACAAGCTGTAGAGAACAGAGATGGTTTCTGCTCAGAAGCTTAGAGATTTAACTTCAAAATAATTATCACAATTATTTGCATGGTTCTGCCAGGAAAAAAAAAATTATCCTCAATCCAAAAAACCATCCAGTGTGACAGCTTTGTGTAGGAACATGTTTATCTTACCCTCTTCTCTTACCTTATCAGACACATCTCCTCGTCCTATTCAAAATACAGCAAGTCATGAAATTCCATCTGCAACAAAAGGAAAAGCCCATTAATACCTCCTGATAACCTTACAACAGAAGTCTAATAAAAAGTTCAAGAAAAAAAAAAAAGTTAAAATTCTCCTGCCATTCCAGTATAATCTACACCCCAGGCAAGTCACCCTCCCATCTGTGGCAATTTGGGAAGCACAGATAATAAAGGTATTAAAGATGTTGTAACATGTCCTGTAAGAAACACGCTCTTCCTCCTTTGACAGGGCTAACAGAGGTGGCCAAAGCATCCAAGTTGTCCTGCAGAGTCATAAGTAAGTCTGCAGCATCCTCTCATTAAATTAAATGAGCATCAAATTACATAATGTGAACAGTTGTAAAATGAGACCAACGGTAATGGCTAGAAATAATCCCAGCGGTGTTATACATCGTGGAGACAATTTTCCATCAGACTATCAAACCTGGGTAGTAAGCAGCACTTTTTATCTCCAGGCCAAGAAACTGTCAGCATGCAGCCTCTCTTAAATAACAGTAAAACATGCAAGAAATGGATGGAACAAAACTCTCATGATCAAGTTTAAATGATGCCTACCCCAAACAAGTACGTTTCATTTCCTAACTGCTTTACAGACCAACCTTTCAAAGCAACCAAGGTGTTTTTATAATATAAGTAAACATGACATAGTCTGGCCTACTTGGGGTCAGATGAAAGAATACCACACACCTAATGAAAAAATTTGCAACCTTAAAATTGTCAATAAAATTTACAGTCTGGATAGACTCAGGCTTGAACAAACACTGTGCCATGGCACTATGAAGAAGAGACGACATGACCTGTAATCCAGCCAGTCCATGACTCACTAGGGCAGAAGAGAGACCTCCCATCTGGCAATCTGAAAAAATCTAAGGGTTTGCCTACAGTGAGAAGTGAGAATCAAGGACCTAAAAAACCAAACAAACCAATCCCTTCACACTCTTTTAGCCCCTCCAGTGTCCTGCCCACGAAGTCCAGAAACCTGTTAGTCCAGTGTCAGAGTGGAAAAGGTCTGAAATATGCAATGGTCAAATGGCACACAAGAGAATACTATTAAAAAACCAAACAAACAATGCTTAGTTTTTCAATCCAGTTATCTGGGGGAAGATACAGTGGGAATTAAAGCATTTGAAGCAAAGAGCTTTCATGTTTGCCTATCTCTTCTCTTATGATGCTACTAAAGGTATCCCTGTACCTAAAGTAAAAAAGTGAAAAAATAGGTGCGTCCTCACTTGTTTTTTTTTCAACACCGAGCAGCTGCAGCCATGATGTCAACAGACCCCAGAAGGAACCCAGAGGGGCTCAGTGCCACAGAGAGGTGACATCCTTCACCACACTGCCCTGCCATTTCCCCACCAGCAAAATGGGGATGGCAGCATGTGGTCCCCAGCCAGCGTCCAAATTGCCAGCTCTGGGGCGCTTCCTTTTTCCCCTAAGTGCTAAAAAATAAACCTTTCATCCTGTAAATACCATTTTCTCAGATTATACTGATAATCATTAATTTTTTTGGCACTACCAGAATAATTTGACAACTCATGACACCACTATGGTGTTTATTTTTTTAAAAGAAAAATTTGTTTGGTTATTTCTTGGGTTTTTTTCCTTATGAAGAAGATATCTTCTGTGCACGTTACAGAAACATTGAACAAAGAGAGCCACTGACCAAGAGCCCACTTCAGTATCCCTACCCTCCTATTCCCCTGCCAACCCAGTAAAATTCCTCAGAGCACAACCTCTTCCTGGCTATTTTCAGAGCAACTGTAGCAATCATACAAGAACAATGGGGAAGTTTGTTTTACTCAAAGAGTAAATGTTTTGCAGCTTCCAATGTAAATATTTTAATTAATGGATTTTTTTTTAACTCTCTACTGCCTTACTTGTGTTCACATTCACACAGAGCCACCAGGGCAGAAGCAGCACTCAGCTGCTGTAATACAGGGGAGAAGAGAATACAGCATAGAAACATGAGATGCTGACTTCAGAAAAAGCACCTTCATAACCAAATCAAAATTCAGGGGGCATTTGCTGGGGGAGACTTGTTATAAGAATTTAAGAGAAGCAAGTCTGCTCTTGCTCTGTGTCCAGCCAAGGGCCCATAGTGGTTCCCACTGAGATTGTGGGGCTATTTTCATAGGCAGCTTGTAGAAAACCACAACCCAGTGTATTTCTGAAACAACATTATGCCCAATGACCAGACCACAAGGAAAAAGTGACTTATCCTTTTGTATCAAGCATCAATATGGTGGCTTTTAACCACTCATCACTGAGCATCCACTTCACAGAAATGCTCAAATCTCAATAATCCATAAAGCAAGTGTTGCAGACTGTCAGCAGGATGGGACTCAGATTCACTCTCTCTAGGCCAGACTGTTTTGGTACTACAGAAAGTGGCTGCACTGAGATGCCAAGCCATCCTGCACATGCTCCCCTGATGGTTTCTGGATCCAGGAGAACCCCAGCTACAGGCAGCTCTTTCTCTTTCAACAGTGCCTCTCACCTAAGAAACTCTCCTCCTCCTCTGTCCCCAGATACCAGGATAAAGTTTGGATGCACTATCAGCAGATGGCTGGCATTCAAGATTTTTTAAAAGTTTCTTTTTCAAATGAAGTAGGACACAGATGGTGACGTTCCTGCTTTCCCAAAGCCTGGAACCTGAACATAGACCTGTCTGAGCTGGGGAGCTCAAACCCATAGTACGTTTCTGGAGAGCTGCACAAATTACTGCACGGACCAGTTTAGCCTAAAGCAGTCCCACACGTGGCAGCATTTCCCTTCCCTGCTTTTATCTGAATGGGAGGTTTTGTTGTTCTTGACTAACCTCACCACACTTGACGCCTGTTAGCAACATCCTTTCAGAAGTTTAAACAAGCTCTTTAGAAATTCCCTGCCACTGTAAGTAACAGACAGGCACACCCCAGGTAAAATCCTCACTGTACCTTTCAAAAAATTACAACAACTGTACTCTTCCACCACCTCATGCAAGGTGCTGGTTGCCCACCCATAAAGCCCCCTACATTCTGCAATTCTTTTAACTCCTGTCCACAATGGCAGATCCATCACCTCCAAGCCAGTGGCAGTGGCACTTGGCTCATCACATCCCACCAGGCAGTGGCTAGCACTGGAAATGATGGGAAATGGCCTACTGCCCTCTCTCCTGCAGGAACTACTAACTGAGGAAGGAGCAAGACCTCCCAGCTCCATTTCATCAAGGACAAACTTTCCACAGTGCTAAATTAGCAGATGCTGACTTATCAACCACTCCCCATTGAGGATGGGGAGCAGCAGGAGAAGGATATTTGGCTCTTACTTAAGAGAGACCCCCCAATTTGGCAGCAGCAGGACAACGAGGCCACTGCTGTTCCTGCACAGGCAGGCTGGTGTCGTGCAGAAGGAAGCAGGAGCAAGCAGATACGCCACTCCTCACGTGTGCACCCACCACAGTACCTGACTCCTAGGCAGGGTAAATGGGCACCAAAGGACAATGGCACAGAGAGCTCCCCTTGCAGCAGCATCATTCAGAAAGATGTGTTTGCAAAACCCTTCCTTGTCCCTCACAATGCCACAATGTGAAAGTAAAACTCATTTGAATGTAATATATTTGCTATGTACTGATACTATAGACGTTTATAAAGTATCAACTTCAGCTTCTACATCAGAAAAAACTTCCCTTAAAAAAAACCCAGGAATAAACAAAACCCTCCCATAATGTCTTTCCCCATATTCCCCATCAGATTTTCTGGCTATACATGCAACATTAAAACAGAGAGTAAAGATCAAAGAAGAAAGTTTCTCTGCTTGGAAAGGACTTCTCAAAGTGTGTCTAAACACAGTTTTCATGGAAGACCCAAGTGAGGAGGCAGACTTTCCATGAAGCCCTCAATGTGCACAGACTCTGGAAAAGGAGATCTCCGAGAAAGTGAGCAACTTAGGCTTATGCCAGTCCTTCCATCTTCCTCTCTGACCTCTTCTAGGGAAACACTGCATCTGACTTCCTCATATGCCTATTTAATCAGCAATGTGAAACTTGCACAACCTTACCGGTGTCTCTGTGGTCTTCCCATCAGGGCAGTGAGTAGAAACACACCCCAAAGGAGCAGAACATTCATAAGTCTCCCATGCCCACGGGATGGAAAAGTGAGTGGGGAGAGAACAGATGAATGTTAATCTTTCCTCCTTGCCGCCAGCAGCAGTCTGTACTCTCCCACGCAGACAAGAGGGAGGCTGTACAATTTGTTGAGGCCAAACTGTCTGGAAAAATGCAAGGAGAGAAAACTGATGGCAAATTCTCTATCTCTTCATGTACTGTAGGGAAAGTGAAAGTCAGTCTCAGAGTTGCTGATAGAACATGAGACCACAGGGTCTTTAAGGGGCTGCTTTTATGCAAACCGCAGCGCTGGGCTATGCAGGACTATCAGTTCAACATATTCACTGCCTGAAATATTCTGCTCACACACAGCTTGCACTCTGACTTCTTATGGGAAATACTTTCATTGGCAGAAATGTCTGATCATAAGAACACAAAAAGGACCTGATATCACTCCATTATGGATGTTAATTCACAAATGTAGGACTTTACTCTAGCCTACATGACTCCAAATAACTACTTCCTAACCACCAGTAGGTAGCCAATAAGCACATGAAATACTGAGCTTGGAGCAGTTGCCACCACAGACACTTCTTTAACTGATCTGTGCCTCAAAGGTGGCTGTCAGCACACAGGGCTGTACATGTGCCAAACGAGAGCATGGGGGAGAAGCTCCAAGCAGGAAACAGAAGCTTGTCTTAGATTAGCACAGATCACTCAAGTGTAGTGCTATGCTCAGATTTGGTTTTGATTTGCAAACCTTGCTGTCATTGGCTAAGAGAATGTTTCAAATTTGGTTAAAAAAGGCAAAAAACAAAACCCAGAAAGCTGAAACAAACACACAAATGAAATTTGCCTGGCAGCAGTAAGTACCTATAAAACGATGCAAGATACAGGTTTCTCAAACGCTGTTTTACTGCTTGCTTCTCCATCTCCCCTTCCAGCTGAAGGCAGCATCTTGGATGGGCACCTCCCAGGTCTCCAGCAAAACATATTCAAAAAGCAGAGAGAGCAAAAGGGGAGTCTCTGTGCTGCAGCAGTTTGAGACATCATCAGTCACCTCTGATCTTTATTGAGAATCCCTCCTCACCATCCCCAAATCCATACTTCAAATGTGTTGCCTGTTGAGATATCTTAGAAATAAGCCAAGCCCAAGACAAACTTGGCTCCAAGGAAATTTCGAATGGTACTCTGCTGAGCTGGTGGCATGTTTCCAGTTCTCACTGGTAATTCCAGAATTTAAGAGTCCTGGAGTCACCATACTGCCTGAAGACAGTAGATCCTACCCTCAAACACACGTGCCAGCATTGCAGACGTGGTTTTGATGAATACCTGTCCAGCAGGAACCACTCCAGAAAAAACACTTGCTTACTCTAGCTCACAATAATCACAGTAGCCGAGACATAATACAACCAGTATCTTGATCAAGGGCAAGGGGAAATTTCTTTGGTAATCTAGAGAAGGAATCTGAACCTTAAAGGGAAAATTTAAGCAAAGAACGAGGGGGGAAAAAAACCCACTATTTAATGTTAGCATTTATTAATGTTTAGCCTTTAACTGTGGATAAACAGAGAAGAATCTCTCTGCTTGTGCACATATTTAAAAGACTGTTTACACATCAAGTCCAAAAGGATGTCCTCATTTTATAAATAATTTGATCTGATGACTACATCAGAAAAAAGTGCAACTTAAGGCAACATACAGAGGCAAAATACTTGGCTATTAATGTCTAAACACAGGCAAG
Organism: Ammospiza caudacuta; assembly: GCF_027887145.1. Taxonomy (NCBI): domain Eukaryota; kingdom Metazoa; phylum Chordata; class Aves; order Passeriformes; family Passerellidae; genus Ammospiza; species Ammospiza caudacuta. The sequence continues at coordinate 27,021,707 of NC_080595.1, forward strand.
GGGGACAAAGACTAAACATCAGAGTCACTAAAACTCAGCAAATGGTTTATAGTTGAAGCTAAGTGCCTAACATAGTGCACATTCAACATACACTGAACTGTGACTCTCCTTAAACGTATGAAGCTGTGCTTGCCAGTAGGTCATTTAGGTATTCAATATGAGAGTCTCCTAAAAGCAAACACTTCCTCTGCTCCTCATACCTGACCACATAAGCCATCCAGCAATGCCTTACTCCTCCTGTGGGGCAGGCACAACACCTCATACAGCACACTTGTGGAGCCACAGGGTCAGGTAACAGCACTGGGAGCAGCTGAAACTTCTCTCCCACAGAAATGAGGAGAAAAGGTCCCCAAAAGATTTACTGTCTGACCTCAAAGCCTGTGGCTTTGTTTTCCTTTGTCACATGCTCCTGCATGTGCATATAGATGTAGTTACATGTGTGTGCACCTTGCTTAAGATCAATCACTCTGCATGTCAGTTCAGTGGGGGAAACAATGCACACAAGGAACTCTGTATTACCCTAGGAAGAAATGCTATTTCTAGGTAAAATTTCCTCTTCAGTTTAGCTGAATGCACAAACTTGGTTTCCAAGTTTTTTTCTCAACTGAGAACCTGTTAACAGCCCTGTAAGAATATTATCAGCAGTCTCCAAAGAGGATCGAAGTATTTGCTACCCCAAAATTTTTACAGACTTCCTAAACTGAATTTTTTTTTTTTTTAATGTTCTCTATTTACTGCTGCAAGCTATAATGCCAGGTCATACTCTACATAAATTGCCTCTTACTTTAAGCTCAAAGCATGCCCTTGTGCAATCAAGAGGCCTGCATGCAGAAGAAAGGAAAAGAGGATTAAAAAAAAAAAGGCAGCACACATGTAATTTTGGCAGAGCTAAATTTTCTACTGATACTGTATATAGATATCTGATATTCACTATCAGTAAGGAGTATCTCACAATGAAGTACAAATCTGTGATTTTAAGAAAAACTACATTTCTGACCAAGGAGCAATGAGGACTGCAAGCATTTAACTTGAAATCAGCAACCACACGTGGTAAGAAAGGCCTGCCAGGATGTGATCCTTAATTATGACTTCATCCCGCACAGCTCCCTTGAAAAAGGATCAGCTGAGACATCTTGCCCAAAGCAGCTTCTACAGAGCACAGCTCAACCAAAGAGAAGACCAGGGTGCCAAAAATAATAATAAAAGAAATTTTCCCCACAAGTAATGAGGTATCCCTTATAATTCAACCCTATAAAACCAGATTTGTCAAGTTCTAAATTAGGTTGCAGCAATATTTCATTGCACCATAAATCTTCCTACCACCCTAGTAAAGATGCCTAATAATTTAATATGCCATAATTTTATTTTTTTTAATCTGGAACTCATCAAAAATTGCCTGAAATAGGCATCTCTTTTACAGTCCATTTTCCACATACATACAGATTCCAAAAAGTAACTGGTTTGTATTTTTGCAAGGAAAATCGTTTGCAAAATGCATTTACATGTAGACTACCAAAGGTTGTAATTATCTCTCTTGGGCTTTTTAGGTAGGTCAGCGAACATCCTACAAAGGCTTCTGTATTATCCATGATATTCATTCAGCATCATTTTTTTCAAAAGCAGTATAACCTCCTTAAAGAATTACACCAACAAGTAATATTTTCAGAAGAAAAAGTGTGTTTTCTGAGTCAGAAACTTTCTGAACTTTTTTCTTTACTGCTTATTAAAAGTTTCACAGCCTTTTTTTTACTGAAACAGATTACTTCACAAGAATGCTGAATTCCAACTGCCTCATGTACTTCTATTTCAGTGGATAACATGCACCTCACATAATGACTTAAAATAAAAATAAAAAAAAAGCGGAAGATATTTAAAGGGGGGCGCGTGAGATACTGCCAGTACTTGTTATAAAAATTTCTAATTCCCATTCCCTCCCAACTAATCAGGTCTGTAATAAAAGAAACACTATTTCAAAGCAGTTGCCACGTCTGTAAATGCCAGCACTGTAAAAAGTTAAAAATATGATCACATCAAGTGCTATGAAAAATACACATTTTTCCTCATGAAATAGATATGATGAAAACACCTCTAGAACTTTAAGATTGCTCAAAGTTTGAAAAAACAGTGATGTCATTATTTTCCTTCTGCTTCTGAGAAGTTTACATCCTTGCTTCCTGCTGCCTCGCTTTACTTTTCTTAACCCAAGAAACACAGGACAGGCGGTGCTGGGATCACTGGAGGCAGTCAGGAGAAGTCCATTTTACATCTCACCAAGCCTCCCCTAACAGCAACTCAATAAATGTTGCACTTCCAGAAGCTAAAATAAGAGGTGAACTGTCCTCTTATTTGCAGTGTCTCTATGAGTACACAGTCCATCTTTTCTTTCCTTTACCCTGCTCAGTCAAGGGTCACAAGCAGTGTATGGAGAAGTTAATTTGTGGTCCTGATCCTGCCAAAGCCCACGAGGAACAGGGCAGAAAGCAGCTAAATGCAGCAATGAAGACGTGTTCCACTGCTCTGCCTATCGCATGATTGCACTCCCTGCCGTGGAGTCTCCATACAGGGCTTAAGTCAAGGTAGTGACTGCCACAACCATTTCACAGCTTGCTGGCAGATCATAGAGACAATTTTAAAGACAGAAGAAATACAGAAAAAAAAAAAAAAAAGTGGGTTTGTTTTTATTTTAAACGTCAAATGCTTTACACTGGGGCAAGGCATTAACAAAAATGTTATTTTAGGTAACTGACTGACTCACTTTTTGCTAAAATTAAAATTTATCAACCAATTCCTAAAGAGCCAGGCAATCTAAAAGCAGTTCCCTGCAAAAAAAAAAAAAAAAAAAAGCTGAGTTCATACTATTCAAGGAACTTCCTAACCTTGATTTTTAGGCTAACATACAGCCAACCTTGATATTTCTCTCCTGATTTCCACATTGAAACAGCAAGAATTTTATTTTCTCCTTTACTTGATTTACCAAACTGCTCAGTTTTCTGTGCTGCACATTTCCCTCGGGGGTGCTCAGGCTGGGGTGCCCCTGGAGAGGGAAGGCTGTCTGTCTGGTGGGCTTCTCAGAGGCTGGGGCAGGGGGGAGGTTGTATTTTGCTTTTTCAAAAGCTGGGACCAAGACTGGTAATGGGAAACTGCTTAGTTAACTGATTCTCCCAGCATTCCCAGGAAACCGTCTGTCTGAAAAAGATATCTTTTCATTAAAAACAAAACAAAAAAGCCCCTCATTAACCAATTTGTGCAAGATTAATGCTTACTAGTTTTGCCACAGTTTTTAAGAATTGGCTCTTCCAGCCAAGGAGAAAGTGAGGCCAGATTCTGAGAGCTGTTGGGCTGATACTGATCTGCAAAAACTCCATGGAGCCCAGCAAAATTATTCTGCATTTATTTATAGCTCCACCAATAAATGCAAAATCTGGTAACAACAGTTTTCACATATTGAAACTGTACAAGCCATAAAAATTTCCTTCTAGACAATTTCTGACATTTCAATTGCTCAAATAAAGAAAGGAGCCATCTCAATACCTGTTTTTCTAAATCTGCTTCCCCAGCCATCTCAATTAATTCTGTGCATCTACATTTAAAGCTTACCTCCATTATTCTACTCTGTGCTTTCTATTTTACAACATCATTAGTTGTTGATATACATGAAATGCATATTAGAATTTGTTTCTTTTTAAACTAGTAGCCGTATAAGTAATACAAATATCTGACCTTGCATTACCAACTCACCAATACTCCAAGCATGAATTTTTATTCACTTAGCACTCTTTAAAACACACACACATATCCCAAAGGAAAAACACATAAGAAAATACAAAATCTTATCCTTAAGAGTAATATTTACTTACTAAGAAAAGTTATTTCCCTTAACTAGAACATTTTTATAGCTGGGAAAACAATTCATAAAGAATTTACTACATTCACATGCTTGTACGTCTATTAGTTAAAATTTTTCCCAAGGAAGTTTAACTAACAGTTATGTCTAACATGCACGGACATTAAATACTGCAGTCCACAAAATACTACAAACAAAACTATTTGTATAAACAACAGAAGAAAGATAACATGTTTATCACACAAGTTGATTATCTCACCAATCATATTCAGCTTTTATGGCATTATAAGTGACAGTATAAATCTTTAACAATCACAGCTTTGATTAGTCTTTGTACCTTACAGACTTTTCATCTACTACTTCCAATGCACTAAGTCTTGATTTTGAAATCAAGGTACACCAATTAAATTAGTCAAATCCTCAACACTTACTAATCTCCTTCCTGTCTTCCAGTGACCAGAAATACCCAAAACCAACTGATCTCCAACACTGCTTCCCAGAAGTATGCTTTCTAGGTTTTCAGATACAACAAAAGCTGGAACTTGGCACAACTTTGATAACTGCATTTTCAAATTAGAAGCCAGGAAATTAGTCATGGTAGGGCAGCATCTCTAGGGGACAGTTTGGGTGGCCACCAGCAGCAAGATGCGTGTGGAAGGCTGTGTGAGAGGGCAAGATTGGTATCTACCACTTCCTCCCTTCTGCCATAAGCATCAGGAAAGCTGAGAGAGTCCTCCCTCACTTACTGTGGGCTCAACCCCAAGCACAGGGGAGGGCCAGCGCCGGTACCACAGCATCTTGAGAAAGGGTAAGATCAACAGAACTGGTGGGCAAAACTTGAAGCCAAAGACGTGGTTTTGCCAGTTTGGTTAAATAGTGACTTAAGTGTCTCAAGAGAGCCACACTAACAACAATTAGACCTTAAACTTATAAAAGATCACACTTGCAGGAGGACAATTCTTTCCAGTCACCAGCAGCTACACAATAGCTGTTTGACTCAGCAAAGTTATCACAACATCCTAAGACACACCACCTCCTCACCATGGCAAACCCACAAAAATGGCTTCACACCACCCCCTTCTCCACCCCCAATGGGCAAAGTAGGGCACCACCATGCCCCAAATAGGAAATATAATAGGAAATATAACAGGAAAATCTCGCTAGATGGACTGGAGGCTTTCTTTGGGAGCTGGCTGATGCCCCAAGACCAGCATAAAGACCATGACCCAGATGCCAGTGTATGACCAGACTCACCCCAACAGCAGCTGGCCAAAAGCAGTTCTCTTCCCAAGGACATTTTAGAAGCAGAAGCAATGCAATCCAACAGATTTAACCTGTTACACAAAGTGTGTGCCAGCTGCTCACAGCCCACTCAGCCTCACCTAGCAGCCCTTTCTCCTCAAGGACAGCACCAACAAGCACCAACACTCCATCAAGATATTTTTACTACAATCTGCAAAAAGTCCACGGTGCAAGCAAGGAAACAAACATCCTGCTAGACTGAGGACATGTCCACCATTGGGAGGAAGGGAAAGAAATGGAAACTAGTGGCTGAACTACAGGACGTTCAAAGCCCAAGGATGGCTGCTCTGCCTACAGGGACACAGCCAGGGAGTCAGAGCCACAACAGCTCTGTGAGCATGGCACACTGAGAGGAGAACCGCATTTCTCTTCAAGGACATCATACTTCCTAAATGATCTCAGGCAGCCTCCACACTGCTGCAGCACCCTGACCTCACAAATGCCTTGCCAAGGCTGCAATTAACACTTTGGGCTGTGCTGCCTTCCCACACCTCTCACCAGACTCCCCTCCTCACATCAGTGTTTGGCGCAGGTCTGAGCACAGCAGCACTGCCCAGCACCAAGAGGTGAGGGAGCCAATGTGCCTGAGCAAGCCCAGGGAGAGGAAGAGGAAGGAGGAGGAGCCCCTCCAACAGAAAAGCAGAGTTGGGATGCCAACCTTAGCTGGGAGCAAACACAATTTGGCCAAACCTAACCACCCCACCTGCAAGCCCAGTTTCAGTGGGCTGCTGACTTCAGACTTCACAGGAAACTAATTTTTGTGAATGATGCTGTGCTGCTTTATCCTCATTAACATCACTTGCTTATTTTTTCAAAAGCAGAGATGCTAACTATCACTTCTGCTCAGGGCTCTGTAACACAACTAGAGGCTTTCCTTTTCCACTCTGAGAAGCACCTTACAGAAAACATTTTAGCTGTCTGTGCTTAGACAAGTGAGGTTTAGTGCTTTCCCTTTAGCATCTCCACCACACAAAAACTACACAGGTTAGAGCCCTTCTTCTGAAACTTCATATGTTAATTAACAGTGAAAGGGCAGTGTTAATAACTTTGTTGTTTTTAAGCTTGCTGGGATCATTACTTTACTCCACACAGCAAGGAAAGAGGAAAATGTTCACAATCAACAGCAAGAAGTAAGCTAGAACTGGCTGTGGATCAGTAAGAAAAGCAAAAATTGATGAACAATGCAGGAATGGTGAATTGGGTTATTGAGTCGTATGTACAGACATGACTGTGTGACAGGGTGCAGATTTTTACCACACACAAATGTGTGGTGAGTTGGAGTTTCTCATCTGCCTTCTGCCATGTTCATTTATGTCGTCTGCCCCCACGGCCCCCACCAAGAGCCACGCTCTCCAACAGCCTGCACTGTCTCCTGGGGAGAGAGAAGCCCACCTTTGGCCCAAATAAGAGTTCACCATAGGTATTTAATGGGTATTTTTGGAAGTAAATAAAGGGCATTTCCACTAGAAACAATTTTATCCCAGGATAGAAGATGATACAACACAAAACTATACAGCACCATTTGCATTTTAAACTCAACAGTTTCAAGATCAATCTTCTTGAGCTATTAAAAAAGATTCAAAAACATGCTGAGTGGAGGCAAAGCTTACACTTCAGACACACTACTTCTGCTATTTGAGAGGTTCAGCACAGACACTATCCCATAAACTTTCCAGCATCATATTTATGAGCACACGGACACATTTATTTCTCTGGATAGAAAACATGGAATAGATGACCATCACATCACTGGTGAAAACTGCTATGTCATAAAATAACCCACAGCCACTGGAATTTATAAGTTCCTGTAACCAAGCAGCATGTGCCAAGCCAGGCAATCCTGATTAATTACATTAGAAGCCTATAGACTTCTCAGAAATAATTAATTTGCTCAGAGTTGCATCTGCACAAAGACATACATACACTCACATTTCTGAAGGAAAATAAATTCTGACTTCTTACATTCACATATTTCCCCTTGAGGATAAACCTGTAAGATTATTAACTGTAATAAAGCTCTAAAATGGATGCTAAAATCGTGTTTGAGGGCAGCATCCATCAGACACTCCAAAAACATATATAAGCTAAATTCTAGTGCACTATATAAAGGCAAGTTTCAGCTAGAAAGCTTTACTGTGATTTGTGGCACTTTAAAAGCACTCTTGTAACAATTTTAATAGTCTAAAATATTGGAGTTTAGTCCCAAAGAGATGTAGCTAGTGCTAAACTGCCATTTTAATGGAATTTTTGCACCCTCTCTCTATGCTCTACTTTATAAATAAACCTCTAGACTTTTTATTGATTTCTTTTAACATGATAGATTGAACCTCTCTGGGAGAGAGGGTGAAAGAACAGCACACGAAAAATTACAGGTTCACAGTTTGTGAAAGGGACAACAATAACAAAACCCCCAAGAGAAAACAATTACAACACAATGCATGTATGCCTGTGTTCACTGCTTTCAGATCTGCCTTGTGCATGTGTGCATATATATGTATCTGCCTCATTAAATTCACCATGAGAAACAAGTAAAACAATCATGTACAGTTGATGATGTGCTGTATATCCTTTCAGTTGCAAAGCCTAAACTTGACTTCAGCGCGTCTGACTTGAGTAGCTCGTGCTCTGAAGTGGGGTAGGACATGCCATCAAAATTACTTCAACGGTTTCATAGTAGTCCGAGGTCGACATTCTGCAGATGCAGAAGTAAAAACACCCGAAATTTTTTTTTTCTATTGTATATATAGCATGAATTAGGGTAAATTAATAGAGCTAGTTGGTCCTAGAGGGTCCTGTGCCAGACACTTCACCAGGATACTGTCCCGCTGACCCAAATTCTGCAACCAGCTCTGCCCCTGTGAGCACTGCCAAGTGCACTTGTGGTCAAGCTGTGAGATCACTCCTCCTCCCACGATCCAGCTCAGAAACATACTAAGAAACACACCATGGCAGAATAAAAGCTTACTACCCCTGTGCATGGATGTCCACCCACAGGAAGGAGAAACTGTTAGTTTTCTGACACAGAGACAGACCTACTTTTAAGTCGTGTGATTCAATTCTCAGTTGCCAACATTATGCAAGGGATAAGCAGAACAGCTCATACACAGGTTTCTTTCTTACATAGGAAGAACGTGAAGGACAACCAAACAAAAAGAAACAGAGTACTGGCAGCAAGCTAAACTAGGAAAGTACAGTCAAAAATACTTAGCAGCCTTTTGTCTTTATCCTGTTTGGTTTACCTTTCCTTACTGCAATGTATTTTTTAAAATCTGGATCCGTTCACTATATATGTGACTAGATTAAAAAGATTCCTTGAACACATGACTGTGCAATATGATTTAAATTCTTTGCAAGATCTCACAAACTCCTGTGTGCGTAATTTTAGAAACAAGGACAACAAAAAAAAATCAAAAACCCAACAACGTCTGCCATTTCCATATGTGCTCTATATTTCACTAGTTCTTTACCAGAAATGAAGAAAAAAACCCCAAACCAAAACCCCCCCACAAAAGAATGTTAGGGGCGTTATGTCTTTCCTGACACTTTGAAATACAAGATACTTCTGACTTGTTGGTCACCTAGACATCTGTTACACCCAGTTCCCCCAGCTGAAGCACAGAAGGAGTGGTAATTCAGAGTGCTATTTGTGGAGATAGGAAGATGATGTGACAGCAATATCATGGATAATGGGGGATTCTGGTCATGCAATGCCCCAAAATAATTTTCAGTGGACACAGCTGAATCATTCCAAGTCCAGAGTGAGTAAAAATCTCTCCTCTTGGTGGCTGTTTCTCAGATGATGGAAGGAGATGCAACATCAGCAATTACTATCACAGCAATGATCCATGGGACCCAAAGCACAAACGTGCAATGTAACAGCAGCCAGTTATGCAACCTGAACAGCTCAGGATGCCTGGCAAACACAGGGGGAAAGGCAGGTTCAAAGAGTGGGAGTCTGCCAGACTTGAGATTTCATGTCACATCTCCAACCAGCCCTGTACCACCCAAGTCACCAAGAAGGGATGCAGCACATATCCAATTCTGTTCCTGGGGGCTGGGTACACACTTCAGAAGCAACTTTGTGTTTTTCCTGATTTAGCCAAACCACATATAAGGACCCAAAACTAGACTTCTTGACTACTTCTTGAAGGTCACATGAAGGTCTACAAGTGGATGGTGGAACTGAAAGACCGGCACTGCTACCAACCATGTTACTGCTCTGCAAGGAACACGACCTCCAGAGGCCAATGCTTTCAACCTGGTCCTTTTGCTGGTGCTTAACTCGCACAATTCTTTAATCCCATTAAGCATCTGAATTTTAAATACTGCTCCGCCTTGGCTCACAGGCACCTGCTACTGACAATTATCAGAGAACATATGTAAGAAAAAAAAATAGCATATGGCCACACAAGTAACTGCAGCAATGAAGTGCTCCTCACAAGCTCTAAAAGAGACAAGTAATTGCAGCACTCCGTGGCGTGTGCGAGCACTGACCGCTCAAACGCGCGGGGTTACACCAACACAGACCCTCCCAGCACATCCCTCAGCCCTTCCCCCTGCATCCCCTCGCTCCTGGCTAGGGCAGAAAAAGAGATGCAAAAAAATACAAAGTGTGTGAATGGATATTGGTAACTTTCGCAGGCCATGAGCCCAATCCAAAGCTGTTCCTACAAGTCTTCCTGCTGGAGGTCCCTGGAGGCCTCCTTGCCTTTCTACCAGGGCAGAGAGGGCTGACGGAGACACACAAGAAGGGAAATCTCTCCACATCCACTGAAGTGTCATATGAGCTTGTTTCGCTGTGGTTTTTAGGGATTGGGATGAATCCCATCCCCATGGCCTCAGCCCTCCCAAAACAGTAAAGATAAAGATAAATTAAAATGCTCTACTTATAGGGCATTAGGGCTGGAAATTTAGCAGGAGAGTTAGAACAATGGTTGTCCTTTTGTCTCTGTGCAGACTGGTACCACCACTAGCTTGCTACCCAGTCTGCTGCACTCAAATGCACAAATTCAACATTTCTCCCATTTCTTAATGTATTTATTTTTCCTCTGGGAAGTGACTTACTTTAAAAATTGCTTTATGATTAAAAAACACAGCAATCAACTTTTCAAAATGTCAACTTTAATTTGATTGTTTCCCTCCTCCCAGGTCCTCAGGCTCTCACAGGAATGCCTCCATTTTACATTTTGCCACAGCTGTAGCCCTACATCAACCCCAGAAGAGCAGCTCCAAAACCTGGAGATTTCTGGTGGAGATGAGGAGTTCTCAACTCCCCGACATGGAGCTCAGCTTTGTACATGGGACATTCATCATCAACACAAGAGCTTTAGTTCAAAACTTACTCAGTCCCACAAGGGCAGGTTTTGCCTGCAGGGCTATGGGGACATAACCTACCCAACAATGTGCCACAGCAAACTCCTGACCTGATCACCAGAAGTGCCAACAGGAACAGTGACATCCTTTGGATGTTTCTGCTGCAGCAGGGATCCTGGGAACAGCATGGTATTAAGGGGCCACCCAGTCTGGAGGCACACACAGCAAGGAAACAAGCCACATTCCCACCAGTTTCAAAAGGCTTTACACCAGATCTTCATTTCTCCTCATTGCACAAAATTCAGAGCATTTACGATGAAGTTATTGATGTGCCACAGTTAGCCAAGCAAGACTTGCAGCACAGAGCTAATGCTCAGTTAATAACCCAACAGGGAGGAGAAAAAACCTCTGAATTTAGCATGGCTGATGTAAGCTGTGATGTCATTTCCACACATAGGCTAGTGAAAAAAAAAAACCAAAACTTTTTTTTTCAGATCCAAGATACAGAGATATGTAAACTGCTTGGCTTCCATTTCAAATAAACAGTGTGAGATAACCCCAAAACTTAATAATGCTTTCAGCCTTCGCTGCTGCTCTTCAGAAGACTCGAAGCCTTCGACAGGATCAGCTCACCGGGAGAGCAGTGAGCCAAACCACTTGTACAGGCACGCACCCTCAGCACCGTCCCACCCAGCAGTGCCAGCACAGTCTGGTTCTCACTCTTCAACAAGATCTTTGGTTTGGGCTTTTTTTTTATTTTGGAGGAAGTAATTTTAAACAAAGAATAAGGAAAAAAAATCTTGTTCTAACAGCTGTAAAGGATTTTTTGGTCCGATTATGGCCAAAATTAACAATTCTCTAAGGACAGATTAAACAAGCCAAGCAAAACAGGTCAGAAGATCAGAGAGAAAGGGCATCTTAGAATTATGAAAGATGCTCAGCTAAATTAACCAAAAAAAAGAGAAAAAACAAACAAACAAAAAATTTCAGTCAAACAGAAGAAACTGCTGAAAGAACAATCTGAAAGTACAAAAAAACTTGGGTAAATTTGGGTAACCTAGAAAATGCTGCAGAAAAATTTTACCATTTTTTAAAAATAATAACTTCCTTCAAATTAAACCCCCCACTTTTTCCCCTCAAAGAAGTAACTTCTTAACAGGAACTCTGCTGTAAGTGCTGTGCTTACCTATTCTGCCAGTAAATAATTTCAGAACTTGAGAACATTTATAAGAAAATTCAACCTGGAGGGTAATTTTCCTGAAATTTCTGTTTGGCAAATGAAAATAGTGTTTTCAACAGATGAATATCCTTCCCTGTAATTGTTATTCTGTTGCCATACGTTAAATTGGTGTTTTACACAAATGCAGCTTGAAACCTACCTACTGAAAGAAAAACAACCCGAGATAAAACCAACCCGCACAGAACAGGGCAGTACTAATAACATGTAAGCACAGGTTTCTAAATAGTAAAAAAGAGGTCGTTGCATAATTTATTCATTTTCCTACCAGTTTCACAGATGAAGATAGCAGCACCATGAGATAGCCAAAAGATGTTTTTTTGCCTTTAGCTCAGTAATTTACAAGACTTTGAGTTTCACTGTGTTTTGTTGTTGTTGCTCACTGGGAAAATACTGTGGAAAGAACATTTACCTGCATTCTCAGTCTACAAGGCTTGCTGAGTGCAGCTCCATAGAGACGCATCCCCAGCAAGCAGCACAGAGATTTACCGTAAATTGGTGACTAATCCTTACGGCGTACCCTGTACGTGTATCACTGAGTCAGCCTGAAAGTTTGTTCATTCACTCAAACACCACTTCTTCCATTCTCCTCTCTCTCTGATCGGCAGGCAGGTGTGAAATCTGCCTTTCCTCCATTCAAGGACAGCTTCTTACTGCCTGAACAGGCAAAAGGTGCAGGTACGAAAACTTGCTGCTCCTGTAGAGGAGTGCCCTAAGAAAACGTGCGCTTGCCTACAACAGCATAAAAACAAACGTACCAAAAAAAGAAAGCCCTACATTTTCTTTCAGCAAGTAACTTCTGTGTATGCAAGGAAGGAGCCCTGCAGGGAGGGACTCTCCAGGGGGCACAAGCTGACCCTGCTACTGGAAAAACTTCCCAGTTCCCACATTTGGCAATCTAATGTACAAAGCCTGCGAGAAATGCCCAGTTTGAGTTTTACTGGTAACAAAAGCAGCAGCAGAACAATGCAGGTAAATATTCTAGATAGCTGTAATGGCCACGTATGACTTTGCATTTGCTCAAGCCTAAAATAAGATGCCCCACTCTTTTGTTCTCTTTTTTAGTTTCTTGCAATTTACATAATTAGCAGTATGGATTTTCCAGAAATAACCTGAAAGTAAAAGTTCTACCTGAAAAAAAAAAGAAAAGAAAAAAGAGCTGTTTATGCAAAGGATAGCATGGGGCTTAAATGTAAGGATTTTCCTTACATAACTGAAGGCCATCATCCACTTTGTAATTATGATACTTCAACTAGAAGAATACAATTTCATTAGAGAGTAAAATAATTACAACAAAGAGCTGCAGTCAGTCATACTCAGACCCAACCTTGCACCTTATTTCAAACAGTCACACAGGTAGTCCAACCAACTCTAACAAGAGCAGGCACTGCTACAGATGAGTAAAAATTGAAAAATCCAATCCAATACTGAGCACACAATCTGACAGAAGCCTTCCCATCAGGCAGCTTTATGTAGCAATCTATGTGCCACTGCCCTATAATGTCTGCACTGCAACCTTACTCGTTTTGAACCATTGCTTACTGGCTGAGAGGGGGCCTTTAAAACCAGATGAGCCCATGTTATTTTAATGAACCCCTACTTTAACTCACGATCAAGCAGTTAGCCTAGGGATTGTATGCTGACAGACTCCCAGCATCAAAGTACAGCTTCTTTCAAAAATTAGAGTAATTCTGTGGTATTAGTCTATCGTTTATGTATGTGCATGCAACGTCCAGATTAAAACTTCTGAAAGTTGGAAATCATTGAAATAAAAGTCTGCTAAGACTTTATTTTATTATTCCCACTCATGTTAAGCAGTACCTTACTATGCATGCAACCACATTTGGCTTAACTTACATTCTTTTCATTAACAAAACAGTACTTAATCCAATGTCTTTTTTTCTGTGAACCTCCCTTTTCAGGTGTATTATTTCTTTAAATCTAAAGCTGTTTTCAACTTCAAAGACCAACTTTTTACTACAAGCAATATAGAAGCAGTAAAATTCATCCTCTGCAATGCATCTTTGGTTTTCAAGTGTATAAACGGTGAAATCTTTTTTCATTTTACCTGCAAGGCATATTCTCTTATTCATGCTCTTTCATTATAATAGCAGCAACTTTAGAAATGTATTAAAGTTAATTATAAACCATCTCTTACAAAATTTCATAGTCCTAAAAAAACCTTTTCCTCACTTTAAAAAAAATTTGCCTCTCATTTTCTAATGTTATCAAACTACTTTTTCATTGTGATCCATGCTGCTCACATACCAATTTACTGAACTCTGACAGCATAAAACAAGCTTAACTGACAAAAAAAAAAAAAAAAAATACAGAGAATCACTGTTCACCATCACAACTGAGAAACCTCTTCGAGTCTTGGAAACACAGCATCAATTAAGAATGAGAGAGAACTTGCCTGCCCATACTTCTGCAAATATTTTGGCTTAGAGGAATTACTACCACCTTAAATGGAGATATGCCCCTGCCATATTCAGAAATATGTGTTTAACGTAGCTATGGATATGAATCTCACTTTTCCAGACATAAATTGCCTGCTAATTTAGAAACCTCTCTCCACTCCCCCACTCCATACCTGATGCTTTGCCATGCAGACCTGCTGGAACACACGGCGATGGTCTGCAGGGCATTCCTGAGGATGGGCACGGAAAGGTCATCAGTGCTTCACTGCTTGTGCTCAGAGACACCTTCTAACAAAGCAGACACTTGGTTCCTACAACCTGTCTTACCTTGGCATGATCAGAGGAGTGAAAGCCCTTCCAGAGAGAGGCAAGAATGTAATTTCTGACACTCAAACGCCTCCATGAAAAGACTGCATCTTGCCTGGTTTGGCATGCTCCTGCTCGTGGCAAGTGTGTTGCCAGAGAGAGTTAGAACTTCAAACACCTTTACTCAACCCTTTCAAATAATGTATCCTGGTTCAGCATCTCACCAGTAAAGCACGTCAGTCTACGAGATGGTTTTCCACCTTATTTTTGCCAGAAACTCATTAGAATATCACTGCAAGTACTTATTATCATTGCTCTGATGCTGAATTCACGTTTTTACAGTGATCAATAAAAACTAAATCAGCTCACTACACACTCAGCCCACACATGAAGAAAATTAATTTAACAAGATCAAAGTTGTCTACCTTCTACTGCTGTAAAATCACAACCAGTCTGATGTTTTTTGCCAGTTATCTTTGAAGAATGATTGGAAATGAATAAAAAAGTCATTCTGGAAGCATATACTGAAATTGCAGATATAAAACAGAGATAGGAGGACCCATGCAAGCAACCACATGGGAGACCTTTGCTTTAATTTGAACTGCGTCACAGGCCAAAGCATTAAATCTCTTGCAAAGCTGCACCACTCAGTGTGGCCGAACATGAAGCATTTCTGCTGTTTCACCAAGATACATAAGGGTTCCTCTGCAACACTAAATATAAGCTTTTGAAAGGTAACCAAGAAATCCCCAAAATCATGCCAGTGAGTTAACATCTGAACTGCTTCCACACATTTCCTTCCAAATATACTAGGGCCACAAGCAGCAACCAAACTCCTGCGTTCAGCACTGAGCCATACGTGGCGTGTACTTGTGGTTCAGGTGACTACAGGCCCCAGATCAGCTTTGGTAATGGCCACAGAGCTCAGGGCTATTTCAAGGCCCACTGTGGCCTGGGAGTCATTGAAGATGCTTTCAGCCTCCCAAAAGAGTGCAACGCGCAGCCCTCTCCTTGCTGAAAGCAGCAAGGGGCCAACTCAAACACCATCATCTCTCTGCAAGGTAAGCCCAGCTTCCACACTCACGATAAAACAAAATATAAAAGAGGCAGACCAAAAAAGAAGCAATTGAGATGATGTTTACAAAACTTTAAGTCAATATCCTACATATTTCAGGGCTTTGGCAGCCTACATTTTAGGGAAAAGAAAGCTCTGTTTAGCTATGCAGGGTCTTCCAAGTATTCCTACTTGTGAACCAGGTGAAGTCTGATCAGCATCCATTATTTTATTTAATACACTGCTACTGTTGCTAACAATGCTAATTTTAACATCACAAAAAGAGAAAATAGGTAGCAAATCTGCTTACAAAATAGCAACAGCCTATTTACCAGTCACGGTTGTCTTTCTCTAGTACAAACAAGATCTTCCACTCGGACATCTTCTCCGGCAGTGGAAAGATACAGCAAGGTAGCAGCAGAATGAAGCACTGGTGGTACAAGTTCAGGAGGCAGCACTGCAGCTGCACTCCTGCAACAACACCCAGCACCTACAGGCACTGGCCAAAGAAACCCCATCTACCTCCTCCTTCTTCATGAACTGCCACACTGTCCAAAAGAGTAAGTAACTTTTAGTCTCTGATCAAAATGTGTATTAAAATCACCTCATCTTATTGTCTCCAAACTTTCACAGATTTGCAATGCAGTACTTCCTAACCTGCAGTACTTAAAAATTGTATTCAGCATTAAAGTACATGAGATCTCTTTGGAGGAAAAAATATTATTACATATGAACAACATACTTCATAACGCATTTCCTGCTCCCCAATAAAGTGTATTCAATTCTGCCTGGAGAACAGAGGGCTATTTGAAGTTATGCAAAGCTCTAGCAGCATTGATTTCACGAGGACCCACTTAAGATCAGATCCTTGCAAGAGGACCCATACACATCAGAGCCACAGGACAGCAGGTTTACCTCACTGACATTCCAGGATTGTAGTGGGTGCTGTTTAAGAAAATGAAAGAAGTTACTATGTAGGTCAAGTGTGGAATTATAAGTTTTTTAAAAAACCTAATGTAGCTGTAATTGGCATAACCCTCCAAGTGTAAATAGAGATCCTTCCAGGAAAATGCACTTCTAGTTCTGATTTGGCATGTGAAACATGACAGTACTGGGAAAAACACTTTCCTGCTAGTACAAATGGAACTCAGACAGGACCCTCACCCATACAGAAGTGTTGCGAAACCCCTCAATGCCCCAATAATATTCACTATTCACCAGCAGAATTTTTGGTTTACTGGGGAAAATGTATTTAAAGTCATTTCTAAACACACCAGCATTAGCTATTTTTTATTTTTAAATATAAAAACTAGAACACAGACTTCCTTCCTATCCACCCTCATGCCCCCCCAAACACACATACACTAAAAATATATAAATAAAGGAAATGAAACTTCCCCATCAATGAAAATTGGGGGGTGGGGGAAAGGACGAGAAGAAGAGAGGATGGAGTGGAGAACAAAGACAAAAATTACTTTTTTTTTAAGACAGAGAATTTCAGTCATTCTCAAGTTTTAAACTTGCTTTGCAGCGTTGGGTACTTTTTTTACACAGTCTGATGCTGAAATTATTTAGGATTTGACATTCACTTAAAAAGAAAGTACCTGATATAAATTCTGCACCTCAAATGGCCCCTGTCCTTTAAGAGTCCTGGTAAGCCTTGTTCTAGCCAGATGGCGTGAACAAAAACCTCACCATCAGGGATCCTTTAAAAAGGAGGTGCTGATAATTTAACATTTAACTTACACCTACCTGCTTTGCTGGGGCAATCCTTCCCAATCTCTATTTTTGCAGTCTTTACACTCCAGGGCTAGCTGGAGTAAGTTTTAGTACCTAAATCTGAGTTTTTGCTTTTTACTGAACATGAGATTTTTGACACAGAGAGTGGGGGGGGAAGGAATCAAAAAAGACCATCTACAACAATCTTGCTTTGCTATAGCTGCAATGAACTTTAAACATGAAGAGAAAAAAAATGGCAAATGAAAACAAAACCTTGCAGCTCTGCACTTCAAGGACATATCACAATGCGGGTTCTATAAAAAATCTTACCATGAGCAGTTGATGAGGGGAGGGAGGGGAAAGACAGAAACCATTTTCTTGCTAAACTAAACAGACAGGAGAAAATTTGTGACAAGACCCAGGATGGCTGCTTTAGACATTGGTGGGGTGTGGACACTTGGCACTTGTCCCCGTGTGCCTGGGAAGTGACAAGAGCCCACCAGAGCAGGGGACGGGAAGCCGAAGAGAAGCAATTTGTCTGAAAGTCCAACAAAATTTAAACTGTAAACTGGATAATGACAAACTAAAATGTAATTTTTTTTAAAAAATCAACTACCTTTTGACTCTGCCTCATATCAGGATTTTGGGTCTTTCCAGAGCAAATCATCAGTCAATTATGAAAACTTAGGTGGGCTGTTTGTGTGCGACACATTACTCTTTGTTACAGAGTAAGCTGAAACCACAAGACTCATTTCACTCAGAACCTCAAAATATACCTAACGCTCCAGGACTACTCCAAAACCCTGCAACACCCCATTCTAATGCAAGGAGTTTACACTTAAAAAAAAAAAAAATCACACACTATTACACAGTAATAAGGCATATATTTAAGAGCATGTCCTGGGTTCCCCAAACCATTATCCTCTCAAGAAGAAAATAACATAAATGATGTATTTTCCTTCAAGTTTCTGTGGCAGCAGGTTTAGTCTGAGCACATTTTCCAGTTTTTCCCCACACAAATCAATGGTTTGGGGGTTTTTTTCTGCTGCTGTTTTGAGCAGGTCCAGGTGAGCCCACATCCCCACCATCACGGAATGACACAGGCAAGTGAGAAAGAGAGAAAAGAAACTGCTATCAAAACACTATTCCTTCTGCCCACAGAAACCAACATCCAACAAGAACCAGTGTCAGTATGAGCTGCTGGCAGACTGTGTCACCCACTTTGTCTTCCTGGCCAGCCTGGACATACAGTGGCAGCAGCAAGGAGAGGATGGTGCAAGAGCCCATTCTCGGCATTTCAGATCGAACAGGAGATACTCCTACAAGCTCCATAAGTTAACTTAGTGCCTAAACGCATGCTGCTCAAAAGTAATTTCAGTGAATCTCTTAAATCTGCTTGGTTTCAAGCAAAGAGTTGTTAAAGACAAAAACAACCCAATAAAATTGTTGCTACTGTTCTTTGAACCAGGTTCAGACTACTCTTTGAAGGAAGAGTCGCCTTTCTTAAAATATATTTGAATGTGCTATTTTAGTCTTTATCTTAGAAGGCCCGATTTCCCCTCACAGCCCTGCAACTGATTACAGTAATAGGTTTCTCAGAGATGGACAAGTTAAGAAGAGGTTTTGTAACTTCACATACAGCAAAGAGTAAGGAATTTGCTGCCTTCCTTTTTCTTTAGTTCTGAATGCAGCCCCCCAGTCCCTCCCCACTTACACACACGGTGACTCTACCCTTGTAAGCAGTGCCATGGAAGGCAGTGTGGCCACTTGTGCTCCTCACCTTATGTAAATAACCACAAGTGTGGCAGCT
Organism: Ammospiza caudacuta; assembly: GCF_027887145.1. Classification (NCBI taxonomy): domain Eukaryota; kingdom Metazoa; phylum Chordata; class Aves; order Passeriformes; family Passerellidae; genus Ammospiza; species Ammospiza caudacuta. The sequence goes on from NC_080595.1 coordinate 27,040,712, forward strand.
ACTCCAGGCAGAATTCACATGTGCACTTGAAGATGCTTTTGCCTACTACTCTCAGGTGGATAGCAGGCAATAGAATCTGCTAATTTCGGGGACAGGAAAAATTGTAATTCTGATTATAATTTTTTGTTGGGACTATTCAGTTATCAAAAGAATCCAAGGGGAGGAAACAAACTGTTTCCACACCAGCCATTATTTTGTGTTTGTCAAACGCTGCTTGTTTTTTTTTTTAAACCAAAAAATCAAATACATATTTCTAAGGAAGCTGAAATGAAACTGCCTTATCTCACAGTTATTGTGACACATACTAAGGAGGTGCAACACAGGGCCCCTCTTTTTTACACTGTCGTATTACAGTATTGGCAAAGGGAGAAAAGGGCCTTCTCAAACACTTGGCTGAGAATGTTTTTAGGTGACATATCCCCCCCCTTGATTAGAACAAACAACAACAAAAAAAAAGATGAAAATATTCACAGCAAAATATTAACTTACTGTTTTAGGAAACAGTACTTTACAGAACTGCTCTTATACTCTTCTCACCGTCCCTGCCAGAGGCCAAGTAATGAGCCCAATTCTTAATAGCAAGCCTCACTGTATCACTTCAAGAATTAAAATGGCCAGAAGAAGAGAAGCAACAGAGTTTTGCGTTTAAAATCTAGGAATTCCTTTTTTCTATCTAGGCTAGTTGTGCACTACCCAGAGGCAAAAAAAAAAAACTAAAACAAGGATTGCTTTATGGTCTTAAATGAATACTGGAGGACTCTCAATAGGCAGGTCATCATCAGTAACATACAGGTGGGGAAAATGAAATGGCTTAGACATGGAGACTTTTTCAGTCTATCGAAATACATCATGAGTCAATGTTAGGTAGAGAGGTTAGTCATGCTGTGGTTTATTTATGCTCATGTTGGCCCCTGATACTAAACACTGGAGGCAGGATGCCTGCCTAGCTACCTGCGGCCTCATCCCTCTTGCCCAGGGAGGGATGCCAACAGCAGGACATACACGGACACTGTGATTAAGGTCCAGTGTTATCCTATCACCAGAAGGCCAGTCCTCCAGTTTGCACTCAGGCCAGGTTTCACAGAGAAGTGCTTTACCTGTATCTGAGTTTTTTTGGCTTTTCAAGATACACAGGTTTGACCACCATACCACAGTGCTGCTCAGGTCCTCACTGAGGTCTCCAACTTCAGAAACACAAGCTGCTAATCAATGGTAGAACAGATTGTTCTAGAGTGTTCATTTGCACCAAAACTTTTTGAGTAGGCTATACTTAAACCTTTAATTTTTCCAAAGATTATCAGAGTATCCTCTACAGAAGCAAGAAAAATGCATACAACACATTTTCTTCATATGAAAAATCACTTATCTAAATTCTAGTGAAAAGTCTATTTGTTTTATGCAAAGCTGCATAGTATGCATGCATAGAGCACGCATGCAGCAGCCCTTCTATTGTTATATGTGCCTTGGACAACACTTAGTAAAAAGATAAGGTACCAACCAGGGCATATTAAATTCTGACACTTCAGTGGGCAATGAAGCGAAATGGGTTATTTCTAGATAGATGCACCTTATTAATGCAACGGCTCCATTCTGATCCAACTGAACGTCCAAGACCACAAAGCAGATAAGCGATGACAGCAATCAGCTGCATGTACCGCATGCAAGAATAACTCATGCACACGCTGGCACTGTAACCATGGGTCACTTCATCGTGACACCATACCCTGAGTGAGGGCAGCAGACAAATCCCTGGTCCCCAGGGCAGCTCTGTGGGCCAGAGGCCCAAGCAGGACAGGCACAGAAAGCAGAGTGGCCATGCCAAGCCAGGCCAACTCTGCCAGGTGAACTCTCTCCTCTTCCCATATCCACAGTAAAATTGTACCTACCAACAGCATAAAACTCTCCCCTCAGTGGTTACATGCTTAAAACATTAATCATGCAGTTATACACAATATTTTCTATAAATATTTAAGCTATGGGTGATCCTAGGTATTTTGCTGCCATCATGTCAGTCTGTAAGAATGTATGAACCTCACCTGTAACTATCTGAATGACGACCAGCACTGATGCGCAAGGACAGCAAGTGCAGGTCAGATTTTACTGGATGAAGGCAATAACCCGGCTAGGTTTACATCTCGATCAGTCAAGCCTGGTTAGTTGACAGGCAGACGTGAAAACCACTCTGTAAAGTCAGCAGAAGGATGAATAGGCATTATCCATTTATTAACTGGTTAACTGCCGATTAATTTCACTTGCAAATCGCCTCTCCGGTATTTAAACACCTGGCTAAGAGTTTTTGTTCCTTACCACCCCATAATTTTGACGGGCCAGAAAGCCGGAGCGCCCCGCCAGCGCCCAGCCCGCCGCGCGCTCCTCTCCCCCAGGAATGGAGGGAGAAATCCCCATTCCTCCGAAACGAGCTCGCCCCACGCGGTGCCGCCCGGGAAGGGCTCCACAGCCGAGCCCCGGGACCGCTCCGCTCCCAGCACTGATACCGAGAGGGCACCGAGCGCGCTGCGGGACGAAGGACGGGAGGAGAGGCGCGTGGGTCGCCCACTCGTGTCAGGGGCCGTGAGGGGCGGCGCGGCTCGGGGAACTTCCGCGGCGAGCCCCGCCGAGCCGCCCTTCCCCGCCTCTGCTCCCGGCACGGCGCGGCGGCGCCCGGGACTCGCAGCAGCGCCGCGGCGGGGGCGCCCCGCGCCGGCCCCGCCGCCCGCCCGGCCCGGGCAGGTACCGGGCAGCGCCCCCCGCCCGCCCGCGCCCGGACGGGCAGGAGGCGGCGGCAGCCGGCAGGGCCTCGGCGCTGCAGACCGAAAGTCAACTGCGAGCTGCAAACTTTTTTCTCCCTCCTCCCCCACCCCCCCTTTTTTTTTTCTTCCCTCCTCTCCTTCCAGCGCAGCCCCGGCTCCTGCAAAAACGAAACTTGCGAAGCGTTGCCCCTACCTGGCGCGAAGTCTGCAACAAGTGCAGGCGGGCGGGGGAGGGGGGCGGGCGCGGGGCTCGTGGCGGTGTCGGCGAGGCGGGAGCAGATCGCGATATTAATTTATTACGGAGCTGCCCCGGGCTCGGTCCTACTTCACTTACAGTACGGCGCCCATCCTGTAAACAAATATCGCTCCGCCAGGAAACGCACTCCCCCGGCCCGGCCCGGCGCGGCCCCGCTGCCCGGCACCCACCCCGGCGGCGGCGGCACATGGAGCGGAGCGGGGCGGGGGCCCCGCGCCGGGGGAGGCTCCGGGCACCGGCACTTACCTCCGGCACGGCCTCCCCCGCCCGCCGAGCTGCCGAGTCCGTGATGCAAAAAGAAAGAAAGAAAAAAAAAAAAGAAAAAAAAAAAAAAAAGAAAAGAAAAAAATCCCCGGTGTCAGCAAATCGCTGTCAAATAATTTCCTTGCAGCAGGGAGCCGGGAAAAGCAGAAGCAGGAGGGGGAGGAGGCTGCGGGAGGCGGCGGGATCCCTCCGCCGCGATGGGTCTGGCCCCGGGTAGCGAAGCAGGAAGTAAGGTGTCGGTGGCGCCGCGGCCGCCCGGCCCCGCGGCGGGGCGAGGGGCGCCCGCCGCCCCCGGGGGCCCGCCCGCCGCCGGCCGTGCGCCGCCGCCGCCGCCTCCCTCCCTCTCTCCCTCCCTCCCTCCCGCTCCGCCGCGCCGCGGTCTGGCCGGCAGCCCCTCCTCTCAGGGCGGTGAGCGCAGCGCAGGTGCCGGGGCCACTGGCGGCGACCTGTCAGCGGCTCCCGCCGGGTCGGCGGGGTGCGGGCGAGGGGCTGCCGCGAGATCCCGCCGCATGCCGCAGGGCGCCGGGGCCGGGCACCGCTCCCGCTCCCGCCCGGGCGGCGGCGCCGGGGGACGACACCGCGGCAGCCCTGGGGCCGAGGGGGTCCCGCGCCGAGGGGTTGCGATGCAGGGGCGCTCCCCCGGCGCCGCGGTGCCGTCCGGAGCCGGACAGCCGCGTCGGGGCCGGGGGCTGCGGGCGCTGTGGCCCGGCCTCCCCCAGCCCCGGGGCGCCGGAGGGGGAAAGTGGCCGCGGCAAAGGCGGGCTCGCTCTCACCCGGGAGCTCTCCTGCCCTGAGCGGGGAAGGGCTGCTGCGCTGCCGGGGCCGCCTCCCGGCTCCAGGGCGGCTCCTCCGCTTAGGGTTAATTTAGAAGTTAATTCTCTAATACAGCGAGCGATGTAGGAACTTGCTCCTGTGGTCACTGATCTTTGCCATTGGTCGTCCTAAATTTTTTTTTTTTTTAAGTCTGCGGAAACATTTTGGTGAAATACCTCATCGGTCCTTCTTCCCTTGGGCTCGGCATTTGCATTAGATTGCACCAAAATGTTCCCTCGCAGGGAAGGATTTTACATCTTGGGGACAGATACGTGATGCATACAGCTTATGCAGTGCTCTGTTTAAGCTCACGGACAATGACAGACTGTAAGAAACCATAGCTGGGAAGAGAGAAACTGAAACGGGTATGGTTATAGGCCTACTTCTGCCTTCAAAGAGGGAAAAAACCCCCAACAGACAAAACTCTCAAGGGTTATAACTGGAACAGAAAAAGGTTTTTGGTGTTAGCATTTGTGATTCAGCCTTACATTATAATGGTTACCAGCAGCCTCATTTTCTTTTTATGGTCATCCTGGTTTCCTGGTTGCATGACACTTCCATCAGCCCACTGTTCTTAATAATTTAACCTTTTATGAAATTGTTTTGATTTACAGTGTAGATTAGAGCAAGAGTGAAAAAGTATGATATCACCCCTTGGTTATTAAATTTCTTTGAACTATGCACAAATGTGAGAAAGTCTTGTTTTCTTCCTCGCCAGCTACTAATTTTCTGATTTTATTTTTACTTAACTGAAGAATAGCATTCCAATATTGTAAGTTCTCTGTGCTGAGCTATGCTAAATCTATGCTGAGTTTTGGATTCAATGGTTGGCTTGTTTGCTTGCTGGAGTCCTAAGTCATATAAACTATGATGAAAATAGAATTAAAACCACAACTCAAAATGTGCTTTGCCTCTGTTTGTTTTTTGTGTCTAGTCTGGAACCCAGAATAGCCCATATTACTTGTGATTTCCAAAATTACCTCTGAAAATAAGCAATGGAATTTAACAGTCCTTCTAGGTTTGTCTCAGCATCTCTACTTGTCCAGTTAATCAATACAAGCAAATCTCTGTTGAATCAGCTAGGTGTTATTTGATTTGCCTGAAACACAAGGGTTTGCGGTATAACTCAAAATAGAAGCAAATGTCTAATTTAAATTTCAACAAAGAAATTCAGTTTGTTAGGGCATGGTGCTAGTAAGGCCAAGATTGTGTGTTTGCTTCCAGTATGGGCCATTCACTTAAGAGCTGGACTTGATGATCCTTGTGAGTCCCTTCCAACCCAGAATATTCTGTGATTATCAAACAGCCTTCTGACATGCTATAAATTGGACCCATCTTACTCTGCCATAACAAGTTTAGCTACACAAAACTCTTAGCTCAGGACAACATTTCCATCAATTTGTGTGGGCTGGCTATAGCCAGACTGCATTCTTTGTGTTTATCCTGCCAGTTATGAGTTGGTCTCCATCAAAAGCACAAAACCTTAATTTGTGTTCTCAGTTTTCCTGATCCTTCTTCTTCTAATCTTTAAAGGATTTGAGTATCAATCTTCCCACTTTTGAATAAAAAAAATCAGACTGTCGTTTACAGTATTCAACCTCAGAATAATTCTATGGGCTTGTCGTGATGCTGTTCAACAAGGATTTGGCAGGGATACCTGGCGAGCTGGGAGCTCTGGAGCCGGGGTGAGGTCCTGGCCGGCCCAGCCGCCCGCTTGCTGCTGTCAGAAGAGGGAGACCTTGCCCTCTCTTCCCTGCCCGCCCAGCGGGCTCAGCTCGCCAAGCCAGAGCACTATTCCCTGTCTGGGCTGAGTTCCTGCCATTTTGGGGAGCTGCCTGTTAGATCAGCCCGGGGAGTTGGGGGGCTGCGGGGTGAGGAGGGCCAGGGGAGCCCTGCAGCAGGTGGGCACGGTGGCTCCGCTGCCTCCAAACACCCAGCGCTTCCGAACAACACAAAAGCAGCAAATGTCTCACAGTAACTGCCATCCCTCTGTCAGAGCCTTGTCAGCAATTAATGCATTCTAATTTTTTTCTAAGCAGGGCCGTTTCAGAAATGAAAGCATTACAGACGTTTGGAAGTGACAGAGGTCTCTGATCATCCTCCTTGTTCGTTCCTTTCTGGCACAGAATTGCTGTGTCATTATTTTCCCAAATGCCTTAGTTTTTATTAGAATGTTCTGCCTTGAATTTGTAGGCTTTCCAAGAAAGACAATGCTGAAGAAAACAAATACTATGGCTGTGGTAGGAGGCAACATACTTTTGTTCAACAACTGGAGTCATTGAAATAAAACCACTTCAGACACAATCACATCTATGCAAGTATCTTACTGGTCAAAGTTGCAGCAGCCAAAATACAGATGTTCATCCAGTTTCTTGGTTTTAGATGCCTGTTCCCAGGTGGAATTTTGAATTGTGGATGATATCCTAAAAAAAAAAAAAAATCAGACTGTAATTATCTGATTTCATTGAACAAGACTAATGACAGGCTTATATTAGTTTCAAGGGGGAGCTTTTGAGCCATAAATTGTACTGATGGATTTAGGTTTAAAAGCAACTTCAGTTTCAGAACATGACATTCGACATAATGTGGACTTTATATTTGTAATTGAGATTATGGCCTTATTTTCCAGAAAAATAAAAGCCATTATGGAAATTTCAAGAGATGACAAATCTGCCCTTTGGTACCTGTTCTTTTGGTGTAATTACTTATCCACCCTGTCATTAAATGTTTGACCTTGATTTTTCTTTTCAATTTGTGGGTTTCCCAGCATGAAGTTGCTGGTTCTTTCCCTTCTAAATCAGCTTAGTATCATGTGAATCTCTTGGATTTAGTCAGTCATTTGTCTCTTTCCTTTTAGATTTATAAGACACACTGGGGTCCTACAGGAGTGGCACAGGTAGAATAGTTTGAAAAAGCCAGTCGTGTGTTTTCTATGATAATATTCCCTGTGCATCAAAAGGGAAGTAGATACAGCTTCCACAACCTAAACACACACAGAAAAATACATTATTATTGGCAATGGGCTTGCCCAGAGAACAAATGCATCATTCCAGGTTGTCTCTGGAAACATTACCTCTGCTTTGTTTCAAAGTAATGTTAACAACACTGCTCTCACCTTGGTGCTCTTTTCTTTCACGTACCTTGGGGTGTGTGTAGTGTTTCTCCCTCTTAGGTCCTGTCACCAGGAAGCTCAGGACATGGAGAGCTTCCAGGATAAAATACCTTACCCACTTCAGTGTCACTTCTGACTGCATTCATTGCAAGTTTAAAAAATGGCCAAGGGTTGAAATGGAGCTAAATATTTTCCATAGAAATTAATAATTTCTATGAAATGAAATTATTCATTCTAGAAAATGAATAATTTTTAGTAGAAATGCATCAGGACCCCAGCTACTGCAAACTACCATGTACTTACTTCCCTTTGTCCACTTCTACCATCCAGGTGAGGAGCAGGCCTGTGTCAGAAGAGGAACATCCCAGCCTTGCTGGTCCAAGTTGGCTCTTGTCCAGTTAACTGGCTGTTCTGATTCCAGATATGAGGCAAAGTCCTGGATTTCACTGGCAGCCTTATATGATCTCAGACCATACTGCTGCCATTTGAAAACTAATCCTGGAAGTAAGAATTTTTAATTTTATTTTTTTTCTTTCAGCCAGATTGGTTTGCTGATTGCAGAGCATAAGGAATGGTGCAGGAAATGTGCCAAGGAGGGGAGAGGATGAGAGCATGCTGCGTTCATTCAGACTGCCTGGTGAAAGCCCTGCTCACAGGGCCCCCTCACTACAAGAAAAAAACTGAGGTGCTGGAACATGTCCAGAGGAGGGCAACAGAGCTGGTGAGGAGTCTGAAGCACAAGTGTTATAAGCACTAATTGAGGGAACTGGGGTCATTTAACCTGGAGAAATGGAGTCTCAAGGGAGACCTCACTGCTGTCCACAGCTCCTGGAAAGGAGGCTCTAGCAGGGTGGAGGTTGGTCTCTTCACTCAATCAACAAGCAATGGAACTAGAAGAAATGGCCCCTAGTTGCATCAAGAGGTTTAGAATGGGTATTAGGAAAAAAATCTCTATGGAAAATGTAGTCAAGCATTGGAACAGGCTGCTCAGGGAAGTGGTGGAGTTACCATCCCTGGAGGGATTTAAAAGATGTGTGAGATGTGGTGCTAAGGGAAAGTGGTGGATTTGGTAGTATAAGGTTAATGATTGGACTCAATGATCCTAAGGGTCTTTTACAACCTGAATGATGCTATGAATCTTTTCATGAATGCTAAAACAAAAATGAATTGTGATGGCTAAGGTCCTGCTAGCCCCTATGCAAGTTACTGCCTCCAGCTCCATGGGTTTGCCTCCTGTTTGCACTCAACACTGACACTACTTCCCTGGTGAGCCAGATCACCTGCCAGTGCTGGCAGAAATGCCCTGTCATGTTTCCCACAGATAGCTTCACTGAGTCAGCCAGACAAGCAATAGAAAAGGAGGCAGGACTGTGTGCTCAAAAATGGGGTTTACAGCTACACCACTTGAAATTGTCTCTAATTGTCTCAAAGCCACAGCTGTTATCTCATCTGACAGATAAGATGCTCTCTAAGAAGGCTGGTCCAGGTAGTGGACAAAAGCAAAAGGAAAACTGAATCTGCACAGCTGTTTGCACTGCAGTCAGCTCTGGAAATCCACAAGCACTGGTTTTCTCTCAATGTCAACCTCAGGAATGTTTTAGCAAAGCTTAGAGTTGCCCATCTCTGAGTCAGACTCTGAGCTGTGGAGCTGCTCCTTCAGCACAACCTGCAGTAGCTGCTCAGCCCTGGGGCTCTGGCCCAGTGCTGGTGGAGCTGGGTGCTGCTGGATGAGGGATCCTCATGGCAGCTCTTGGTGGGACAAGGCTTTGGCCATTCTGCCTTTCCCTGCAGCTGGGCACACAGGAGATACAATGCCACTGCACAGGAATGCCCCGAAGCAAATGAAACCATGTAAAGTCTTTAGGAATATTTTGGTTAAGAAATTACAGACTGGCAAGTGAGAAATAGTGATGATTTAAAGACTTTTTTTTTTTTTTTCAGTAACATTATTAGGGTTTTGCAACTGTATGTGAACCCTAGAGAGGAGAAAGAGCTAGAGACATTCTTGCTTCATTTGGTTTGTGCCAGTTCCCATTCCTCTTGGAAGAGTTGCTTATACTATTGTGCTGTCAGGAATAATCTGTGGGCATACACATGTGCACACAAGAGATACAGTGACATGGGCCATCTTGCAGGATCTTTTCCTAGTGAGCAATGCTCCAGTTTGTGTGGCTTTTTCACATGCCAGAAAAGAGGAAATGTTTTATTTTATACAATACACTGACATATGTATTTGTAAATTTACAAATTTGTTTAATATATACACATTACATAAATTAAATTACATATGTTTGCAAATTATGAATGCATAAACATATAAAACTGATGAATCTTTTTAAAATTAACATAAGTGAAAATATTTTTTTAATAATTTCCAGATTTTAAGTTGATGGCATGGTTTGAGCTATTCTTCACTTTAAAACCATTGACTGTGGATCTGAGTTGGGAATACAATCAGGGTAATACTATCTCCATTTTACAGATGGTTAAAGCAGGGAACAGAGGTGGTCCAGTGTCATCCAGGAATGTAGCTGCAGAGGTCAAGTATGAAAACAATTCTCCTAGGTCTTTGCACCTTGTTATGTCTTGATGAGTGACCAGAGTTGTTCAAGTAAATCTTATGCTCAATTTGAAATGTTTGGAGCTTTGGCTGACATGCAAGAAGATTTATCCCACTGGCTTTTAATGCACTCCCAGTGGTAACAGCTGAAAACTGCTCTATGAGAAGCACACCTTACTCTAAATCTGCTGCTGTTGTACTGTTGGAAAGAAATACATAGTCCTGTTTGCAGACAAGGATTCAATTAAATTACACTATTTAATTAAAATCGCCTTTACAGAGGCACCATAAACTTGAAATCCAGTGAAATCCAGTGAATGACAGATTTAAGGTACTGTTTCCTACTACTTTTGTTGAATGCCCCCAACAGTCTTTCTGCATTGTTTTATCTTGGCTTTAAAAATCTGTTATGTGGTAAAATTGATATATTAAAAAGAGGCTTTAGGATGGCTTGCTACAGAGAGCTGTATTAAATTCTAATGTGTTTGTAGAAGAAGAGAAATCCTACTTTTGAGTACAGAAGGAAAAATGAAGCTGATTAAAATCAAAAGTTTTCTAAAGATAAAAGGTTATAGAAAAGACATCTGATGAGAGTAGAAGGAAGCCTAGAATATTACCTTTAAGTTAGAGTTAATCTAAATAACTTTCTGTAACAGAAGGATAATATCTAAATACAAATATGATTAAGTCACTGTGGTTCTCTATTGACCCATGCAATGTGTCTGAGTCCACACTGGCAACTGATATCAAAATTAAAGTTTTATTCCTTTTTCAGAATTTTGTCTGTCAGAAGTGGATGCAATATTGGCAATAGCACACTGCATATTGAGTGGAAGAGCACAGGGAGTCACCTGTGATCAGAACTATCCCTGTCATCCCATCACCTTACTTTCAGCCATTTCTGTTTTCTATTTCATATTCCTCAGACAGAAGCAAATCAGCAAATTTTGCTGATTTAATTCAAAACTGAATGTATCCTGTGTAGGTTTTGTTGAAGGAGTTTAAAACAGCCATTCACATCTTCTGCTCTGAACTTTCCTATTCAGAACTGTAACCTGAATTTTTATACAAGTCTTTTATAGTCATATATACCAGTTACTTCAAGCTCTCACTGTGTCTCACTTATTTGTTTCTTACATATGTGACAGTGGGCAGATATGCATTTAAACTGTATGGATACAGCTGTCAAGATTTAAAAATGCTATGAACTCACATGGCTAGACTAATATTGTATACCCAATATTTATACAGTATATTCTGTTTATAGTTATGTAGGGCACTTTACATCATCAGATAGAAATAAGCTGTACTGTTTCACAATTTTACAGTGATGGGAATGCACTTACAGTAGAAGACAAGCTCCTTTACATTTTTGTGTCACTGTTTTCCTTTGGTGGCCCCAAAACACTTGAAGAGGTGAGAGCTGCACAGAAGAACAGAAAGCAGAAAATGCAGTGAAATTATTGTACATCTGCAGTGAGACAGAACTGCAGGGAACCCCTATAAAGCAGGTTAACAAAATTAATAGTAGACAAAAACCAATTTGTTGTATAGCTGAGAAAGTTTTTCCAGCAGCAGCTGAAGGGCAGCAGATAACAAATCCAGGCAAATGTAAACATGCGAAGTCTTTCTGATGGACCAATTTTGCTTCTACAGATTCCATGACATTCAAATGGCCTGTGATTCTCCAAATTAGTATGTAAGTTTGGAAATTAAATAGGGGATCTCCAAAACAATCTCCTGTAGTGCTCCTGGTGCAAGCTTAGGTCTGTGAGACTGAAGTTCTCAGACTTTTGGGTCTCTTCTGTTGAGAAAAGAGGCAGTGGTGCAAATTAGGCATGAGATTTTTTTCATAGGTGAAAAAGAAGATACCTTCTTTTGGGTCACAAAAGTGTGGAATTTTCCTATAAAAGTCTCCAAAGTTTTCTTCTAGACATGGGTAGTATGAGCTGGTCCTCTCATATCTGAGAGCTCCCTGGGAACCCACCAACAATGACTGGATAACCTAGGGACCAGAAAGCTCATCTTTTAAGTCTGCAGTACCTACAGCATTGCCAGCTTCTAGAAAAGCTTGAAGAAATATGGGGAGGGAAAAGAGGTTTCTCAAATCAACTTTTGCTTTAGTTGATGTGTTGGTCTGCAGAATCCATTTCACTTTATTCAGAAATTCTAAAAACAACAAGGCACGGCTTACATTTGTGTATCTCTGGGTATATATTTTACAGCTTACGTGTCTTCTTATCATGCCAACACATCCTCTAAACTCCCTTGGGAGGACAAGTACAGCTCTGTGGGTGAGTCCCATGCCAGCTGACTGACTAATCTAGCAGCTACCAATAGCTGAAGATTGAGGCACTGATAATTCCTCTGCACCTCAGACAGGGGCAAAGGAGCTAATTATACTCTGATTGTCTATCAGTTGAGGAAATCCCCAGATGAGGAGTTGTGGGTGTATTTCACTTTTCATACACTACTTGAGTGATGCGCTGGGAACAGAAGAGGGCAAAAAATAAATTCAGCCCTAATTACTCATACTGAACTTGTGGCCTTCTTAAACTATGTTCAACTCAAGAAGCAAACCCAGGGTTGAGAGAGACTTCTTCCAGACTTCTTTTAAGAGTGCACCATTAGAGGCTGTTCTCACTGAAGTGTCTGCCAAAAACCTCTTGAGTCTGTGTTTAAGGAGCAGTCCTGCGTGGAGGTCCTTCCCTGGTGGTGTGCCACTGTTTTTCCCTTCCTATTAGAAGACTATCTAAAGATCTTGGACTTGTTCCACTCTTAAACTCCAAGCATCTTTATTGTCTATCTGTCCTTGCAACATGATAGGCCAGAAACTTTTACTGTCTGGCCTTTGTAAGCCTTGTTTCACAATCCGGGTAATATAGATCTCTCAGTTTCCCATTTCCACTTCTGTAATGTTTGTTATAATCAATTGTGTGTCTTGGGGTTCTTTTCTGCAGCTCCTGCCTATGCTTTGTGCAGTTTTTCATCTGATCTGCAATTGCTATCTATACTGTCAATCAGCTCATTTCTCTTTATTAGCAATAGATCCAGTCAGTTCTTATGTTTGCATACACTCTAGGATGGTAATGTTTTGTCTTGCCAGCAGACAGAGATTTTAAAGTTGTGATAATCTATATCTATATGCTTGTCTGAGGGATGTGAAAATAGTGTTATGAATGTTGCTTATGAAAACTGGGGTTTGCAACCTTCAGTTGTTTTACATACTGTAGCTGACTGTCCTCAAAGAAGTGACAAGCAGAACAGACAGCGTTGGCAAGCTCATCGTTCACATCTGATCCTAACTAACTAACCATGAAAATCCTCAGCATTTTCCCCCAGTTACCTCTTTGTAGATACCACTTTGAGGACAGTTTTATTTAAATCATTCTACACTTTCTTTGCTCCAATTTAAACTCTGATTAGACCTTATTTCCTCTTCCTAATTTTTTCTTCTACTGACCTTGCACTATGCATAAACATTCTTCATAGGGAAATTAGTGAGCTATTTGTTGTTAATTTTTTATGTCTTAGTTTTTGTGCCCAGTATATAATGATCCACTTACATCTCAACTTGCATGCTGTAACCTCCACTTTCGACTTCTCTTTCCTGCCAACAAAGCAAGTTTATTTTCTTATTGTGCCTGTCTCCTTCTGTGCCATGCTCTGCTCTGAGCTGGGGAGCGACAGGTAGGTTCTTCTGTCCCTCTCCCATTCTTGAGCCTTGAAGTAGAAGGATGCCAGCTTGCCCAAAAAGGGCTCTTGGCCAGTTTTTGAGTAAGTGTTTTGAAAACTAGTTAGGCAGTTTTCCCACTGTAGACAGGCTGGTGGAAGGACCATTAATTACTCACTGCAGGCTTAACTATGGGCAGAAGAAGGGGGCTTTTGTGCAATTGTCAAACCCTCCCCATTATTTCTACATGTTGGCTTTGTATTTAATAGGATTACATGGCTTCTTTGCTCTATATGCCAAAATGGATGGTTCCTTTCAGTAATAAAACAAAGCCAATAACCTGAAAGGAACCACGTCTCAAAAGCACAAACTTGACCTCTTAGTGACCTTGACATTTACAGACTAAAAAGAACTTTTCTTTGAACAGACAGAAGTCAGGGAGCCAGCAAGAACCAGGAGAAAATGGTTTTGTTGCTTTCTGATTACATTGTTTAAACCAACATACTACATGGTTTACAATACTTCATTACAATGTATTAGGGCCTGGAGGTGATTTAATGTCTGTTTATAACTGAGACTAATCTTGAAATAAACAAATGAATGTTTGGAAAATGGATGAAGCTGTTCTGCCGGAGACAGCGTTAAATGCGTCTCTGAAGAGTAAATCATGACTGTAGAGCACTTAAATGCTTTTTATTTCTACCTTCAGTTGTATTTCAGTAGTTTTATCTAACAAAATTAATCATGGTGCAGTAAAAAAATACCTAATTGGTTAAGACTGCCTAGCAGCCATACATTCTATAACAAATCCACAATTTAAAAGCTGTTTAGCCCTTTAAAATCGGGGGAAAAGATAAACTAGAATATGCTGTAGCATTATACTAGGCACCATGGTGATCTAAAATAAATCTGTTACAACCTGTTCTAATTTAAAATTGCTCCGTTGTGTGAATAAAGAGGAAAAGAAGAAGAGTTAGTTCACTTGTTCAGAGCATTTTCATATTCCCAGATAAATCTTTCATCCACGCTGCTTTTGCTTGTGGACTGTATGTTCCCATTTCCTTTGTGCATCCCCTGCATAACTGCACATAAATGTGGCTTCAGATGGAGTCAAGAACTCTTTCTCCAGAGATTCAGTATCAGCTGTGGTCTCCATCAGCCAAGAACCAGCACTGTCACCAAGTGTCACCATCGGATGCCCAGCTGCTCCCGACATTCAGAAGCTCCTCTGCAGTGCTGAGGCAGAGACCTTGCTACAGGAGGTTGCTCCAGTTTCTTCTCCCAAAGGATAACTGCAACACTCATCCTGCCATCCATCTCTGCGGGCAACTCCTTGGCCACTTCTCCCTGTCCTGCCTCTCCTACCACCCAAAGCCCCTATTCATGGCCCCCAGGCACTGCACAGCACATTTCTCTTCTTCTAACATCTGACTCATTTCAAAAATGCCTTGAATTTCCCGAAGTAACAGCCACTAAGCAGTTAACGCTTGATTTGAGATGGGGGAGAAATAAAAAAGTGAAGCCTCATGGCTGCTCCAGCCCCAGCACCCACCCACACCCTTCCGGCTGCAGGCTGGAGCGGCGGGAGCCGGGAGCGCGGGCTGGAGCGGCGGGAGCGGGGCGCTGCCGCAGCGCCGTGCCCGCGCCGCCTGCCGGCACCTGGAGCAGGGCAGGGAGAGCAGGGAGAGCCGGGCCCTTCCCTCGCCTCTCCTGCAGGAGCCGCCACGGCCGGCATGGCTCAGCAGGCTGCTTAACCGGCCTACCCCACCACATCCTACTCCGGGGCCCCGAGCTTTGACAGTGCACTCGCTTGCGCTGCAGAGGATGCTGAATACCGAGACTGCTCTTTCTTAGTGCAAAGGTTCCAAAGGTCTGGTCTTACGGCAGCACAGCATCAACAGTTGCACTTCAAACACTTCATATGGCTGACTGCCTCTCTGGATACCTTCCTTCCTGCCACTCTGTTTGCCACGCAAACACAAGTGGCAGAAGTCTGAAGACTATTTGAGTTTGTTCAAACTTGAAAAGTAGTCAACCACGTGAAATAAAGTCCCGTGAAGGGAAAGCTTGCAACATCAGCCTGTACATTCATTGGCATCACTAAGTGCAGGGAAACGACGTTAGCTATACAGAACAAATTTCAAGTGCTTCTTGCACATTCCTAGGTGTTAAAGCTGACCACCTCTGAGCCACAAACATAGACTTTCTTATTACCAGTTCACAGATCTCTTTGTATCCTAAAATCATAGAATGGTTGGGGTTGGAAGACACCTTAAAGATCATCTAGTTTGAAACCACCTGCTGTTAGCAGGGACACCTTCCTCTAGACCAGGTTGCTTAGAGTTCCATCCAACCTGGCCTTAAACACTTCCAGGGATGGGACATCCACAACTTCTCTGGGAAATCTGCTCCAGTGCCTCACTACTCTCACAATAAAGCATTTGTTCTTAATATATAATCTAAACCGACTCTCTATCAGTTTGAATCCATTCCCCCTTGTCCTGTCACTACAGGCTCTTGTAAAAAGTCTCTCTCCATCATTCTTGTAGTCTCCCTTCAGGTACTGGAAGGCCACAATTAGAGCACCCTGAAGCCTTCTCTTCTCCAGGCTGAACAATCCCAACTATCTCAGCATTCCCTCACAGGAGAGGTGCTCCATCCCTCTAATCTCAGCTGCCTCCTCTGGACTCTCTCCAACAGGTCCCTGTCCTTCCTGTGCTGGGGACCCCAGAGCTGGGCACAGCACTGCAGGAGGGTCTCACCAGAGGGGAGCAGAGGGGCAGAATCCCCTTCCTTGGCCTGCTGCCCAGGCTCCTTTTGATGTAGCCCAAAGCACATTTGGCTCTCTGGGCTGCCAGTGAACATTGCTGGGCCATGTCCAGCTTTTCATCCACCAGCACCCCCAAGTCCTCGGCAGGGCTGCTCTTGATCTATTCATCCCCCAGCCTGTATTAACTGCTATGTCTAAATACACACTAGCAGTGTTCTGAATTTACAGTGAAAACAGATGAGATCAAGCACATTTTTGCATGTGCAGGTTTTTTTCCCCTTTGCTCCCATGTTAGTTTTTCCCCCTGTGCAATTCATTAGAGACTATTATCTTAGCTCCTGTTAAATCTCTTTTAGAGGTTGATGTTTTAACTCACCAGCTTGAGCTCTAGACTGCTGACACGTTACGCTGCAGAAAGCAGTGAAATTATCATGGACTGAGTTGGCACTGTATTTTTTCCAAGGCACTGGATGAAAATAAATCATGTTGTCCCCTTGACATGATCCACTAATGAAGATGCACATTCTCTTGCCCTGCCTCCTTACTGGATGTAAGTGAGAGCCCTTCCTCTGTCTTTTTTCTTCATTTCCACTGTGGAAGAAGCTTTCTAATTCTGCACATTGGTTTGCTTAGCAATATTGCTGTTGCCTAATGCAATAAAAATCAGTTATGTAACTGCCTTTGCTAGACTTGCAGAGAGCGTTCACCAGACGGGAACATGGCCACAGTATCTTTATGCTTTCATTATGCCTCCTATATTTGCTGTTATTATGCAATATGCTCTGCTTTCAGTATATTTTTAAAAATAATTTTCCTTGACATCATGTTTAGGATATTATACACTTATAATCTAAGCTCATGCAAAGACAGACCGGGGAAAAGAAATAAGCTTATTTGGATTTATTGCTAAAAGGGCTGATATTATAGCACTAGTGCCTCCAAGGAACAAAGAATCACCTACAGGTTGTCAGATAGTATTTTTAATACTCTAATTCTGAGCCAAATTCCTAAAATAACCTGTGTTTGCAGATTACCCTGTGCTCTTTTGTTCTGAATAATGTATTGCTTAGTGAACTATGTCTTATCAATCCACCAAGTACTGGGTGTCATTGTTCACCTCATTCACAATTCATCTTTTAATTAACATTATCACAGGAAAAATTCTATTTTGGTCAGCATAATTTGTCTTTGGAATTGGCAGTACAGAAATAAAAGAATTACCATCTGAATTTATCTGAAGACTATGAAGGAGATGATGACTACAAACCTACCTCATCTGGCACTGAAGAGGAAGGGAGGGAAACCATGTAAATGATAATGGCTTTAAAAATTGTATTTGCTATGTAAAAATCACTGCTTTGGCCATTCAGTATCTACTAAGCAAACAGCTTCATCAAAATTACTGTTACTGAAAATACAAACCGGAATTCTACATTTAGACACATGGGTTTTTTTTTTTGGTGGAAAGAGTTGCTGACTTAGGGAAGATTTAGGAAATACAAATGTTGTTTTCAAAGTGTTGTTTTTATATATAGGTATGCAATACCAACTTCATGCAGCAAAATGCTGATCATTTGCTTTAATAGTTAAACCTCAAATTAAGTTGGAAGTGCATCACTGTTTTAGTGAACAGCCACAGAAGTGCCTTTAAAATGTTTTTTAGCTGTAACAGGAAACATTTCACAGAAAATTGAAACATTTCTGAATCTTTCTCACAAGACTCACCTTTCATAATGATTTCCAGAAAACTCCATTAAATAGCATGTTGTTTTTCTGAGTCTTCTTTATAGACATTTATCCCTGCAGTCTAGATATGCAGTATTTTTCTATTAACATTCAAATTAATACAGTGATGTCAAATAGACTGCATCTGAGGTACAGTGAACACACCAGCAAACCAGCTGCTTAAAAATTCCCTCCAACATCCCCTTACCTCTTGATTTCATCCATTTCTAGTTGCAATTGCAACAGGCCTTGAAGATGAACATGTTCAAGCAGCATTCAGCCAGGATAACAAGAATTATTGTATGCTGAGTCCTCTGGAGCATCCTCTGCTGGAGGTCCTTTCTCTTTCAAACCAGCTGAGCTTCAGCTTGGCTGCCATGGGTGAGTTCTGGTGCATCAAGAAGCAGTCTTCTAGTGGGTGTTTCCTTAGTACCTTCTAAAACAGATTTAAGAAAGGAACCATCAGTCTCCCCTGTGACAATTAATATTTCCTCAAGTATGCCTATTGTGCTGGTTTAGGATGGAGTTATTTTTCTTCCCAGTGGTTCTCTGGTATGGGGCTCTATTTTGGATTTGTGCTGAACACAGGGTTGATAATATGGAGGTGTTTTTTGTTATTGCTGAGAGGGGCTGACACAGCTTTCTGTGTAAGGTGGGAGTGCATGGGATGTTGGGAGGAGACAAAACTGGGACAGGTAACCCCAGCTGACCAAAGGGATATTCCAGACCATAGGACGTCATGCTCAGAGTATAAAATGGGGAACAGAAGGAAAAGGGAGGAACTTTTTGAGTGATGGTGTTTGTCTTTCCAAATTAATGCTACACATGATGAAGCCCTGCTTTCCTGGAGATGGTTGAACAGCTGCCTGCCCTTGGGAAGAAGTGAATTGATTCCTTGTTTTTATTTGTTTGTGAATGCAGCTTTTGCTTTACCCATTAAATTGTCTTTATCTCAAGCCACAAGTTTTCTACCTTTTACCCTCCCAATTCTTTCCCCAATCCTATTGGTTGGGGGGTAAGCAAGTGGCTCTGTGGTACTTGGTTTCTGGCTGGGGTTAAACCAGGGCACCTTTTTACATTGTGTTCTTAACGAACACAGCATTGACTGAAAAATACTCATTGAAGTTAATTGATCCCCAGTCAAACTAGCATTTAGGTTTTGGTTCCTTTTTTTTTTTTTTTTTTCCTTTTTATTTTTAATGGCAGAGGCAAGCAGTTCTTGAACAGACAGGCTGGGAGATGAAAGAGGTATAGATGACATCTGCATCTTTCATGACCATGGTCTGTAGCATTCTATGGGCTGTCTTGTGTGTTGAAAGCATGGTGAGGCTCAGAAACACTTCAGCTAGAGCTGAGAAATGCCATGAAGGTTTACTATTAACCCTGCTGAAACCTTAAATTGTCTCTATTTCTGTTTTTCAGCTTCTATCTGATAATAGACTTGGTAAGACTTAGACTTTTTGGCAGAAGATAAAGGCAGTCTCCTCAACTTAATTATTACTCTTGAATTTGAGTAGTGTCTTTGCTTATGAAGTAAATGGCACAGACCATTTATTATGGAAAATTCTTCCCAAAACTGTAAAAAGTAATACCCAGGAAGTTGTTATATTCATATTGAAATAATGGCTTTGTAGGGTCATTTCTGTTTGGATTGCCCACTTTGCTAGGTAAAATAAGATGCTTTTAAATTACTAAACTCCAGGATTTTTCTAACATTTTCTTCATACAGCCCAGAAAAGGAAACAGTTAAGTCATACAGCTTTCCTTCACCCTCTGCTATTTTCCAAAGAAGATTCATGTTCTGTATTCCTTAGGCATTCACAGTGCATGAATGAGAAATAGTGTGGGCTTTACTGATCTTCTGAGGAATATATAATTATTTTCTGTGTTTTAAGAACAATTACTTAAGAAGTGGCAAAGGAGATAAAAATAAGTACAGTAAAATATGTACCCTGCATATAGGAAAGGTACATACAAAAGAAATTTATGTGTATTCTTGGGAAATTCGATATGTAAATTATTAATTGAGAGAAGAATGAGGAGAAGGGAGAGAAAAGGAGATAAAAAAAGGAAGAAGCAACCATGCATCCTCACTATGAGAATGGTTACAAAGTTTTAAGGAATATAAGATGTGAAGTGGCACTCACTCTCAATGCACAGCTTTGCTGTAATTTAGCACTGTTTGGCAAAGGCAACCTTTTAAGGTGCCTTCAGCTAGTACTGCAGGCAGTTATGACTTGGTCTGCCTTTCCTACCTGTTTATTCCCCTCCCATGCATTGTCTAGCTTTGGAAGTGTAAATTCTCCAGAGCAGAGATTTCCTCAGCAGGATTTGCTAGGTTAGGGCCCTGCTGGGTGGATCCTTATCTCAGCCATGAAGGCTGATAGGATGTGCAAGGTAGAAATAGTACTCAGTTTGTGCTTCTGTCCATGCAGCAGTTGCCAGCAAGTGAAGGAAGGTGTGTTTTTAACCCTCAGCATGCTCAGGTGCCCCGTGGCTGCCCGCAAGGTCAGACACGTCTGCTTGGTTTGGGCCCAGCTGTAATTACAGAGGTGCAAGGCAAGCCCATGGGTACAGCAGTGGTACAACAGGTTTGCAGAAAGGCCTCGCAAGATGCTGAGCCTGTATGTGCTGAAAAGGAGTTATGGAGGATGATTGTCTGCTGGGTTTTGTGGTGGTGGCTTGTTTTTTGAGAGGCAGACTGGCCTCCCCACTTGAATGAGCAAGCCACACCTCAGTTTGGGTCGCCCCCTGGAAGCTGAGCAACAGAATTTATGGTTTCTGCTATTTAGTAACACTTGTTTTAAAGCCATAGATGCTGCATTCATTTTTTATAAACCAGCTCATAATTTACTGGTTTATTTTCTTTCCACCTGCATGAAATGTCAGAGGCTTCCAGGGAGCCCTCACTGCCCCCTGGTAGCGCTGACAAGGGCACTTCAGCTGATGGGGCACCCAGTTTTGCCAGCCACACTGGAGATGTCCCCAGTCTCCAGTCACTTGGCACTGGGAGAGACTAGTGAACAACAAGCTGGTGGTGCTGCTGTTCAACAAGCTGTCCATGAGCCAGCAGCGTCCTTGTGGCCAAGGCAGCCGACAGAATCCTGGGATGCATTAGGAGAGCATTGCCAGCAGGTCAGGGGAGGTGACCCTGCCCCCTATTCAGCTCTGGTGAAGCCTCATCTGGAGTGCTGTGTCCAGTTCTGGGCTCCTCAGTACAAAAGAGATACGGAGCTTCTGCAGCAGATCCAGCGGAGGGCAGTGAGGATGACTGAGACTGGGGGATCTCTCTTATGAGGAAAGGCTGAGGGAGCTGGGCCTGTTCAGCCTCAAGAAGAGATGACTGAGAGGTGCTCTCACCAATGTCTACCAGAATGTGAAGGGAGGGTGTCAAGAGGATGGCGCTGGGCTCTTCTCAGCGCTGCTGAGCAATAGGACAAGAGGCAAGGGGTAGAAAGTGATGCACAGAACTTTCACCTGAACTTGAGAAATAACTTCTTTACAGTGCAGTGACTGAGCACTGGAACGGATTGCTCAGAGAGATTTTGGAGTCTCCCTCACTGGAGATACTCAAGAACTGTCTGAAAGAAAACCTGTGCCGTGTGCTGCGGGATGACCCTGCTTGAGCAGGGAAGCTGGACCAGATGTGGTTCCTTCCAGCCTGACCCATCCCGTGATCCTGTGATTCCGTGAGGCGAGAAGGGCAGGCGGCCGGCGGAGGCGGCCGGGGGCAGGTACGGACTGCCGGCCTGGCCCCGCAGCTCCCGGTCCTCCCCCAGGACCGTGTACGCGGCATGGAGCGCCGTGTGTCGGCCGGGCGGCGCCGCGGAAGGACTGCAGCCCCCAGAACGCGGCGCGGCGGGCGGTGACGTGCGGGAGGCGGGGCGGAAGTGTGTGTTCCCCGGGCTGGGCGGCCGCCCGGGCCCCGTTCCGGCTGTCCCGGCCTCGGCCTCGGCGGCGCGGGGCAGGGGGCAGGAGGAGGCAGAAGATGGCGGCGGACCTGGAGACGGAGGTGCAGGCCATTGACAAGAGCCTGCTGGAGTGCTCCGCCGAGGAGATCGCCGTGGTGAGGCGGCGGGCCTGGCGCGGGGAGGGAGTGGAGTGGGGGGCTCGGAGGCCGTGGCGGGCACCGGCCTGGGGAGCCGTTCCGAGGCCGAGGCGAGGCCGCTCCGCGGGGCCAGCGAGCTCTCCCGGAGGGGGTGTCCCTGCCGGGGCTGGCTCTGAGGGCACCCCCGGCCGGCAGCCGTGTCCCGCCGTGGCCTCGGCGCGCTGTTGTCGCCAGCGTCGCTGTTGCAGCAGCCGCGGTCCATGGCAGCGAGCAGCCAGCTTTTCCTGTTGTGCCGGCTGGCGCAGGTGGCTCCTTGGAAGCCGCCTGGACGTGGCCATCCCCTGCCGGGGGCGGCCGGGCATCGCGCCCCTTCCTTGAGTGCTTCCTGAAGTTAATTTCCTCCGCCTCTGCTGCCCCTTCGCCTCGCTCTGCCGGCAATCGCGCCTAGACCTGAGGAGATGCCCCCTCCCTATTCATTTAGGTGGATGGCTGACCCCAATGCGCTTTTCAGTGTTAAAGTGCTATTACAGGATTCTTCCTTCCTCCCCACTACTTAAGATGCGGTTCTGGAAAAGCTTACAGGAGTTAATCTTAGGATTAATAGAATGGGGTGTTTCTAGAGGAAATATTAGTAAAAGCAGTGTAGCATTTGAAGAAGTCTACTTCTGTTTATATACTTCTCCTGTTCTTACAAAGAGTAGTTGAAAGAGGAATGTAGTTTCGAGGGTAAAGCCTTAGGAGGAAGTTTTGTTTCTGACATAAATGTTTGACTTGGGCATTTGAGGAACTGGGTGTGTGTGTTAAATTTTTGAGACTGCTCACGTGCATATGAGTAGGATAAAACCTTGAAGAGCTGTCTGTGTGTGTCTCAATGGGAATTACATTGGCTGTTTCCAAATGTAAATAAAACACTGTTATAATTCAGATTATCCTCAGATTATGCTTGTGTATCTTCAGTGCAGACAAAGGTATGATTAGATGGGCAGATGTGCCCAGTTAGCTATATGCTAGCTAGTTAACTCCAGGATTAGTCTTGCTTCTTCTCTACAGCAAACCAAATAATTCCATCAAACATTTATAAAGTAGTTCAAATTGAGCCCAAATTACCTTGTCTGTGTGAATAGCAGATGTTTTTTTTAGGTCACACTGTAGGTAAACTCAAGGCATTCATGCACCCAGGGGAATGCATTTAGGAATTTGCTGTGGGTAGCAGTGCCAGCTTAAATGTAGTAAATTCTATCTCATTTTTATTTGTCACCTGCAGAAGCTCCAATTCTGAAATCTGTAATTCAAATCTAGTGTGGTTTTTCTGCCTCCTTTGCTGATAGCATTACTTTGCTGATAGCCCAGTATTAACAAATCAAATACCACCCCAAGGCAGTAGTTGCTGCACTTAAGGCTTCAGTTTGTCAATTTAATGATAAATTTCCAAAGAACAAAAATAATAAAAATAATTTATTTTTAACATAACATGAGCCTACATGCAAGTATTTTTTTGTGTAGCTAAAAACCCCATAAGTTGTACCTTTTAGCTTTTGAAACAGACAAGTGAGTTATTTTATGGTTTATTAGTATTCTACATTTTTTTCTCCTGGTATCTCTTACTTAGATGGGGATTTAATATAAACCCTGATGAACCTTGAGGTATTTACTTATGTAAGGTGTTGTTTGATCAATACTTTGCACTTTTTTTTTTCTCCAGGGCAGTTAAAGTTGTTGCAGGAGAGTAAGTGTGAAGAGGGAGGAAGTGAAGAGGAATACACTTCCCTTTTTAATAAAAATCCTCTCTTGGGAGAGTAGAATATTAGCTTGTCTTGCGTGTGATTTCAGGTTAGAAGAAAGACAAATACTAACTGAAACCTTGCCTAAATGCAGAATGCTTTTATGAAAGAACAAATTCCAGAGTTTTGAGTTGTTTTTCTGGAGTTCAGTGCTCCCCAGGTGGCGATTTAGAGAGGCAGTGCAGCCTGTGTGTGCCTATGTATATATTTCTATTAACAGTCTCACTTGCACAACAGACCTGTGAGCTGCTTTCCTGGCAGCTCCTAGAGTCACATCTGTTTCCTTGTCCTAGTAGCCTGGATTTCCTTCTGATATTATTTCATCCAGGACCTGATTTTCAAAACTGTATGTGCAGCTATGTGTATAGGACTGGCTCCACAACCAGATTTAAGTGTGGTGACGTTCATCATTGCCACACCTAACTCTCAGACAGCTACTCCCAGGGTTTTTGGGATGGGAAAGCCATTTACTCGAGGAACAAGAATTTTCTCTGCTTGGGTATTTGTCTGAGCTTGTAGTGTAGCTAGTAAGCACTGTGTGTTTTCTGGGTAGAAATTAGTAATATACTGCTGAATTAAAAGACTGATGTTAAAGATATTTTACTGAAAAATTCCTGCAATTTAATAACTAGCATATGCTATAGAAAATAATGCAAAAACAAGCTTAATAAATAGAAATCATGGAGAAGATTAGGTCACTGCCACTGTGATTGAGTTGGTGCCTGGCAGTAGTAGCAATTTGGCAAAACTGATGAAAGAAGAGGAAAAGATTAATTAATTGGTGGGAAAAATTAAATTCTTGTTTAAAACTTTACTTTTTAATTCTTTTTTTCCTATGGTATTCCCTGAGTTGTGGTGGGAATGGTGAGATAATATGTAGATTTCTAGACTCTTGACTATGGCTTTTTGGCAACCTCTTTCCATGGACTTCCTTGGGGAAAAAGTGGGCTTTTACCATGAGAGCTAAATGAGTATAGGAAGATTTAGTCAAACTGAGGAAAAGAGAAGTGAAGAAAGCACCCTGATGAATTAGGGTTTTTTAAAATACCAAATTCTACTTCAGAAAAACATATCTAATAAATGAAACTTCTTCAATATATTTAAAAAAAGGCTAAAATGCAGCCAGTCTGCACAGATGCTCAACTGACTGAATGTCTGTATCCCAAGGAACTTACTACAACTTTGTTATCTCAAACATAAGTTCTTTAGAGTAAGTTATAAATAATTCAGAGTAAATCAAGCTCTAATATTTGATCACCAAGCCCGTTTATTTTGGCATAATTAATTCTGCATTTTCATGTACAGTTTTAGGTTGATTTTGAACTCTTTTTTTGGAAGCTGCCAGGCGGTATCTGGTTGTCACATTTACAATGAGAAATGGCATGCTGAGGCTGTTTATATAACACAAGATTTAATCAGTGGTCACTTGCAGTATCTGCTTGCTCCCATTTGTTCCTTATAAAAACCTTGCAGTCTTAACTTACACTTCAAACCTTTCTAAATTTGTTATCTACAAGGCAGAAATAAAACAAATGTTGTCCTCAAGTATTTTTTTATTCTGTGTGTATATACCGGGAGAAAAAAAATCAAAACTAGGAAAAGCTGTGAGTTTTTAAGTGGTTTAGGGCAGCTCAGTGGTTTGATGCCTTTTAAAAAGGGCCAACATTGTTTTTTACAATTGATTGACTAGGAGAATTGTAGTGAGTTGACCTTGGCTGGGTGTCAAATACCCACCAAAGCTGCTCTCTCACTCCCCTCCCCAGCTGGAGAGGGGAGAAAATACAACACAAGGCTTGTGCTGGAGATAAGGAGCAGGAAAGGTCACTCACCAACTACTGCCATTGGCAAAACAGACTCGACTAGGGGAACAATTAATTTTGTTTTTCTCACCAATCAAATCAGAGTAGGGTAATGAGAGACAAAGCCAAACCTTAAAAACACCTTCCCCCCATCATTCTCTTCTTCCCTGGATCAAGCACACTCGTGTTTTCCCTTCCTCCTCCCCTGAGCAGCACAGGTGGATGCAGAATGGGGCATGTGGTCAGTTCCTCATGTTGTCCCTGCACTCCTTCCTCACATCCTTTGCTCCAGTGTGGGGTCCCTCCCATGGGGACAGTCCTCCATGAACTTTTCCAGTGTCAGTCCTTCCCATGGGCTGCAGTTGCTCATGAACTGCAGTTCCTCATGAACTGCTCCTGCCTGGGTCTCTCACAGGGAGTGCAGTCCTTGAGGAATAGGCTGCCCTGTGTGGGTTCCCTGTGGTGTCACCAGTTCTGCCAGCAGACCTGCTCCAGCTTGGGCTCCTCTCTCCTGGGTTCACAGGTCCTGCCAGGAGCCAGCTCCAGCCTTGGCTTCCTACTGTGGAGTCACAGCCTCTGGGCCACAGCCAGCTGCTCTATCTAGCATGGGATCCCCCATGGGCTGCAGGTGGATCTCTGCTCTGGTGTCAGGAGCACCTCCTGCCCCTCCTTCTGCATTGATTTTGGGGTCTGCAGAGCTGTTATTCTCCCATATTCTTTCTTACATCTCCCAGCTGCTCTTTTTGTCCTTTTAAATATGCTATTCCCTGTTAAATCTGTTACCCAGGAGTTCTGCTGCACTCTCTGATGGGCTTAGCTTTGGCCAGCTGTGGGTCCTTCTTGGAGCCATCTGGTGTTGGCTCTCTCAGACAGGGAGAAGCTTCTGGCAGCTTTAATAGTAGCCAGCCTGTAGCCCCCTTGCTACCAAAGCATTGCCTCACAAACCCAGTGCAAGAATTCATGGATCTAGCATCACACTTTAACTGAGCAATTCAGATGAGTTATTTTGGTTGAAGGAGAAACTAAACCTCCATTTTCACAGGTGATTTGTTGAAATTAAATGAGAAAGGGACTGTTACCTAATGCTGTGTTTGCTTTTATCCATGTACTTTTTGTCTCTGTTCCTTGCCAACTCCAGGCTCCCGCTGATCCTCTGTGTCCCAAGCTGGCAGCATCTGTCTGCACTCCAGAGAAATGTGACCAACACAGTCTAGGCTGTATCCTAAAAATCACTGCAAACATTTTACTGGTCATTCATCCTGGAGGAAAATTTTAGTGACTTTTTTCTCTTAAATGTTCTATATGTCAAAAGGATAAAATGTGTCAGCAAGGAAACAAATTCTTCCTTTTCTAACGTCTGTCTTTTGTGATCATTTAGATTTAACACTTAAAAGGAAGCATGGCTTTCTAGTTTTGCAATGACATTTTAGATATTTTGTGTAGAAATAAAATAACCTATAGGGCTAGAACTGTGTTTGATGTGTTTATTAATGAAGAATTTGTGTTCTCATTTTTTCTATTACAAAAGAAATGGCTGCAAGCAAATGACCTTCAAAAAGAAGTATACCAGCATCTGGCCTATTATGTACCAAAAATTTACTGCAGGGGTCCCAACCCTGCCCCTCAGAGAGAAGACATGCTGGCACAACACGTTTTGCTGGGACCAATGGAATGGTATCTTTGTGGTGAAGATCCTGCATTTGGTTTTCCAAAGCTTGAGCAAGCAAACAAACCTTCCCATCTCTGTGGCCGTGTCTTTAAAGTGGGAGAGCCTACGTATTCTTGCAGGTAGTTCAACTTGACATTGTGAAGTATTTATGATTTGTGTAGTCATGGAACATTTTGCAATAAGAATATACTGTCCTAATGAAAAGTTAATAATCAAAATATATTTTTAAAGTAACCTTGCAGTCTTTCATGGCAAGTGGGATTGGGGAAGATTAACACTACAGGTACATAAATGGAAAAATATTAATTGCTATAATGTAGAGTGTTTTCTGTACAAAAGAAATGCAAGATTAAGTAAGAAAGAATTTGGGGTCATCTTTCAGGGTGATTTAAGGGGATTCATCAGCAGTAAGTGGACAAGTGTATGTGTGTGCATTTTGGGTGTTAGTGTTGATTTTGTCTTTTAGACCTCTTTCCATGACTTGCTAAACCAATCTGTCAGATGCTTAAAACAAGCACATCAGCTTCTAGCTCCTTCCCTACCTCTATCTCTAGATCTCTCTAAAAATACTTTTCCTTGAAAGACAGCAGGAAGTTCCTAACCAATTACAAGTATTTAAAATAATCTTCAGTTTTAAGCCATTGTATTACTAGCTGTAGGTTCATTTTCATCTTCTATTTTCTGAACTGTTTGTAGTTTAAAGTTTTGTTTGTATCACAAATTCCTGTAATTTTTGTGTGGTTTCTACCACTCACTGGGACACTTGAACACTTGGTGAGGTGACATGGGGACAGAATGTCTCTCTAATTTCAAGGGTTTATTTGTCTGGGTTTCCATCCCCTTTGTTTACAAGGAGAGAATGATAGTGGAAGAATTTTTCTTTCTAGTGCTCTCCTCTTCTAGAAACATAATACCTTACTGGCCTTTGGGTCTGGAAATGCTTTGAGACCTCTTTATAGTGAGAGAGATAAGATTAAACTGGTGGGTAATTCAGATACATACTGAGTTGTTGGTCTTGAAAAAGCAAGTGTGTTCAGAAGAAAACTACAGAATTCCCAACATTTTCACTGCTCCATGTGAACAGTATTTGATTATTAACATACTGAGTATAGAGTCCCTCTCTTTTTTTTTGTTGATCAGGAAACATCTGATTCCTGCTGTGTGCTAATTTTCTTTAACTTATGGCTGTTAATGAAGAATAGTGAGAGTTTAAATTAAGCTTTTGTGGAATACAGCAAAGAATTATTTTCCAAGTCCACGTTAAAAAGCAGTGGATTTTCTGTGCAGTTGTACAACTTTCAGGTCTGCTTCTGCTTTATGTATAGGCACAGTTACTTGTCTGAGAAATTACTTGACAAATGGTACTGAATTTGTAAGTATACTGCCACAAGTTTAGAGCTCTGAGGAATCAACATTCTATATTGTAGAACTGATCTACCAAATCTTGCATGCATGTTGTTGCATTAAATGATTGCTTGTTTGTTTATTTTAATCTAAAAAAAATAATGCCATGGACATAAACTATTCTAAAAGAGAAGAGTATTGTGTAATTTTGCTTTGACATTTTTCACCTTTAGTGGCTCCTCTGGAGAAAACACATGTGCATAGTAAGTCATGGTTGCCATCATTTACTTTGATTAAATGAAATTAAGAGAATTTTTGATCATGAAATTTCATGTGATCTCTAGTGTTTTCTTTTAAACAAAATAAGTTGTTTCTGTAATAACCATCATCATAAGACAGACATTCTCTTGCTATTTATTTTTACATTGTAAAACCCACCTGCCTTAATCTTGAGGTGCCTTGAAGTCAGTTGCATTACATGAGTTCATGTATTTTCAGTGTTTTTCAGGGAGACAGTTAAATATCATGCTTAATTGTCTCATTTGGTTTAGCCCATTCTACTAGAAATATTCCTTCTGTCTAATACAGGAGTGTTTGTAGACAAGACCTTATTATGGTCTCTTAGCTCCTGGTTGAGAAAATTGTGTCCTTGCAGCTCATCAGTGAGCTTGTAGGGCTGAACTTGGAGGCAGAGGTTTGATTTAGTCTGTTGTTTGCCATCTTTCTTCCAGTGTTCACTGAAAAATATCTTCTCTGATTGCTGGAGATCATTAATGCTGGTGCTCTGTGCTGGAGAGAACTTACTTGGGTTTATTCTGGGTTATGTAATTCATCTGTTTACTTGCCTGTGTACTTGTCTCACCTCTTGAAGGCAATGTCTCTATTACCCAAACTAGACATACTACCCACACAGTATTTTAAAGGCTTTTCTGTTATGAGAACAGATTTTTTTTCCTATTTAATTTGTTTACCCTCTTTAAAGCCATCTCTTTCCTCTTTCAGAGTAATATATACATTAGTTTGAAGGTTTATATTGGTGATATTTGAAAATTGTCTGTTGTAAAATGTGTTAAGGCAAAAGCAAGTGTTTAATGGTTTTTTTTTTCCTTTCTGTTGTTGCTGTTCTCAGAGACTGTGCAGTTGACCCAACTTGTGTGCTGTGCATGGAATGCTTTCTTGGAAGCATTCACAGAGAGCACCGATACAGGGTTAGTGATCCTGTGGGATAATAGCATGGTTATTAGTCATTTTGTGTGTGTGTGAAACAGTTTAAAGTTTGAGAATGTATACAGACTTTCCAAATGCTGAATGAACACAAAGTTCTGAATGTCTGCAGTAATCCTATGTGAACTTGAGTGTTTTGGTCTGAGTGTAACTTCTGGAAGTTAACACTTTAAAATATTGAGCAGTTAAAATTTATGTGCAACAAATGTCTGTTATTTTTAATGCATGCCCTTTAGTGAATTTTACAGGTTTAGACTTGGGTTTTTAATTGTTCTGACTTTTGTGTTTGACTTTTTAAAAGCTGTTGAAAAACGTTTATTAAAAAGCCACTTCTATGTAAAGCTTAAACATGAAGTTAAAATAGAAAACAAAAACTGTAAATACTGTTTATTTTAGTAATATACTGTTATTAGTAGAACAGATTAGTTTAAAAACAAAGCCAAGAAAATGTTGGTGTGTTTTTAAATAAGTTAAGTGAAAACTACCAGTGCAGCCTTTCTGTAAATCTGTTTTTTGCAATACTGCACTGTAATGTAAATGTAAATATGTTCACTGTATGGTAACATTGAGTGCTAGGATTCAGGAAAACACTCCAAGCACAACAACTTTTATCAAAAAACCCTGCCAAATTTGTTGGTATCAGCTTACTTCTTGTACATAGGTTTTTACTTTTTGAGCCTATTGAATCAACAAGTCTAGGTAACATCCAAAAGTGTAAGCAAATGTTCTTTCAAATGTCCATCTAGTTTTGTTGATACTGTAAGATGTGCCTGTATGTATAGAATATATCAAGTATGCCAAAGATAGGTGAAAAAATTCTTCTATGCATTAGTTAATAGATGTGATTCACAAAAGAAGTATTATTATGCTTATTAACTTGAGGTAGTCTTTAAAATAGATTTTATTAAAACAGTGTAAATATACCATTAAAATTTTCCAATTTTTTTCTGTGCTTACGTATGTGAAAAGTTTAAGTCTCTCAATTCCTTTTGTCATAAAGCATATCTTTCATTCACTATATAATAGTGCCATGTGAAATGATTTAGCTTTGTAGATTAAAAATGGAAGAATTTGGCATAGTATATGCCATGGCAATTATTAGATTCAGAAAATCTGAAAACTTCAGGTGGGGTAGAATGGAGGTGTTTGAAGGTGTTTTGTTGTTCAGGGTTTTTTCTTTTGACATAGGCACCCTGATGAGGTAGACAAGCTTTTAGCTGTTGGGTGTTGTGATACTGTTTTTGTAGTACAGCTGCAGCTGCTCATTTCTTAATGTGCATATAGGATATGTATGCATATTCACATGAACTGCTTTGTTTTTAAATAATTTTAGATGACAACATCAGGTGGGGGAGGTTTCTGTGACTGTGGTGATACAGAAGCTTGGAAGGAAGGTCCTTACTGTCAGAAGCATGAACTTAACTCTTCAGAAACTGCAGAAGAAGAGGTAATTACATTTGAGGCATCATGTTTTTAAACACTGTTAACTGTTTATATATGTGTGTATATGTAAATTGTTCACTTGAGGTTATTTTTAGTCTGCATGAAAGGGTGTAGAACTTTATTAGTAATATTTGAAGCACAGTGTTAGACAAAAATTATGTATCTTAAAAAGTTCCTTAAAATGCTTGATACTTAAAGGCTTCATTTTGTATGTTCTGGGTCACCTCTGCAGTTTTAGTTCTATTTCTTTGTGTTTCTGTATATTCTGAGAAGTCAAGGGATTCTGCCACAGACAAACCCCCTCCAAAAAAAAAAAAACCAAACCAAAAAAAAAAAAAAAACAAACAAAACAAAACCAAAAAACCCAAAAAACCCCAAAAAAAACAAAAAAAAAACCCAAAAAACCCAAAAAAAACCCCAAAAAAACCCCAAAAACTCTATGTAATCATGTGCACCAAGAAGCCAAATTCAGCTGTCTGTGCACTGTGCAACAAATATTCTGATTCTTACTAAAGGGAAGTGCACAGATTTTTAAAAATCAAAGTACCTTGCTGTCACAGGAAAGTCATAATGGAGATGTAAGGCAGAGGTCTCTAAAAGAGCTTGTTTGGTATGGAGAAGGTAAATAGAGAACACATCTTCACCACAGAATCAGAGCATAGCAACTTGGACATATTAAATGCAAAAGGACATGCCACACCTTACAGGAAGAACTCAAACTGTTGGACTAACCACTGCAAAACACTATTGTTTAAAGTTTATACATGTTTGAAAGGAAGTTTAACATGGTTGTGGAAGGAAAGATTACCAATGGCCATTTGAAATTGTAGGTACCATCTTTGGTGTGGGAGGTGTTAGTGTCTTAAGTTACTGGAGACTAGAGAAGCATTCTGTCTTCTGCTTATAATCTTCTTATCTGTTATTACATCTCAGGAATGAGTGTGGCTTATTGGGCTTCTGACCTGGCCACTCACATCTGTTCTTACATGGTATAACTTCTGTGAGATTTTTTTTAAAAGGGAACATCTAAAGCAAGCATTGGTAATTTTGCTGATCTGATGGTTTAAGTGAAGCAACTGTAATAGTATTTTCAGTGACAGTGGTCTCTCTAAAATCTGTTGCCACTCTCTCAGCCCTAAGACTCTAGCCCTGTTGCTGGGCTCACCACTTGGTCTACGTGCCAGTTTACATTAGTCAGCAGCCTTAGGAAACTCTTGTTCTGAAATCTTGGGTGGACTGCTACTTCTGTGCCCAGAGATACACAGTGAGTGTGCCTGACAGAAAAATCAAGGTTCTGGGCAGGCTTTGTGTTTCTTCCCCATAAACCAGGGACATTGAGATCTCTTGTGCAGTGCTGTGTTTGAGGTAGATAAAGGATGGTTTGTTGAGCATTACTGGAGCCTGTTTTCTGCCTTGCCCAGATATGTACTTTTTTGAAAGTGCTGGGAGTGGAGGGACAGCTGCTGCTTATGGCTTGCCTTTGGTGGCTGATATTTCTTCATAACCTGGATAATTTTTCAATGAAGGCGAAAAGAAAGAGAAATGGCAGTTCTTACCACTCTTGTAAAGCTTCCAGGTATTCCCAAAGAGTCTTGGGGTGGAGGGGATAAATTTTATTAGTACAGGTGAATTGCTGACTGTCAAGAGCCTCCTTTAGATGATGCAGACTTGAGTTGAGAAATTCTTATTGTGACCACTTTTATAGAACCTAAGCTGTAGTGAAGCACAGGATTTAGTATTAGGTAATCCTAAACCAGAAACTGGGCCGCTGTTAAATATTTTAATTGTCTAGCAATAACACATATGTCAAAATATCAAATGATTCATTGAGTCAGTGACCTAGTGTACAGTGTATATCCAGGTGACCTGCAGGCCATGCAGTGTTCCCTTTCCAGGTTTGTAGAAGAGGAGCTAGTTGTTATCAAAATTTTGATACAGTAAAAAACAATTTCCTTAAGAGAAGAGGTTTATAATGTTTTCTATTCACCACCCTTGAAATGGACTGGTTTGAAATGGCAGTGGTACTTGCACTATGTTATTCAGAGTTGCCAGTGGTTCTCATGTGCTGTTCCAAAAAGTGGTCCATTTGACTTGGCAGACTGAGGCAGCTCTCCTCTTCCTCCCCCTTCACATTCCCATTCCCCCACCTGCAGCAGCCTCCATTCTGCTCTGGCACAGAGAGCAGGATGAGTTTGTGGGGGCTGCTGCAGTTGTCAAATGGAGAGCACAGGGCAGGCACAAATGGGTGCATGGTGCACAGACAAAAGGGGAGCAGCTCTCTGTGAGCAAGACTGAGATGTGGACCGATCATTATGAAACACCTATTTACATTTCAGCAGTTAATTATTTATATACCACAGCATATAAGAGACGTGCATCATAAATCATGATGCCAGTGTGCTGCATGTTGTATAAGCCGGGATAGATAAGACTTATGCCTTTTAATGCATGCTGCATATAAAACAGGACAAGAGATGCATGGTCCTTTGTATTCTGAGGTTTACTAATACTGATAAGTGGAACAAAAGATACAGGGATCTGAAATTATGGTTTTGAGGGCATAGCAGAAGAAGCACGTTTTAATGCAGTTGAGGTTAAAGTTCTTCCAAAGAACTATCTTAAAAGGTGTGCAGGAGTGAGAACAAGGAGACTGAGAATGGAAGAATGTGTGAAAATGTAAATAGGTGATCAGAGGCAAGTTAACATTCAGGTACTGAATGCTAGATTAGAGCTTTGGTGACTGTCAGTGTAGACCTGGAAGAAGAAAACAGGATGATTATTGACTCTGTTCCTTTCTGCTGAAAAGTCATTTAAAGAAAGACATCATTAAAGATGCTTACATCATCTTTGATACAGAGAGGTGCAAGTTTGACAGTTTGTTTTGAATGTAATTTAATTTCTCATTTGCTATTTATATTTTCTTTTCAGGATCCTCTTGTGCACTTACCAGAAGACATGGTAGCGAGAGCTTATAATATTTTTGCCATTACATTTAAATATGCAGTAGATATATTAACATGGGAAAAGGAAAATGAATTGCCTGGACTAGAAATGATGTAAGTATAATATTTGTCTTCTGCCTTTTAAAGGCTAACAGATATTTACAGTTGAAAATGCAGGTTCTGATTTTCAGAATGTTTTCTGCCTTTCCTGAAGTTGTCAGAAATATTTTGTATAAAATAATTGTAGTAGATTTGTATTTCTCTTATTTTTCCTTTGCTCTTGCTTTTACTTTTAACATTGCTTTAAATGACATAAATTCAATCCTTGCTTTGAGTGACATAAATTCAATCTTTGCTTTGAAGTGAGAAGAGTGACACTTACTACTGCATGCTGTTTAATGATGAAGTCCATACCTATGAACAAGTTATTTATACTCTTCAGAAGGCTGTCAGCTGCACACAGAAGGAAGCCATTGGTTTTGCAACAACAGTAGATAGAGATGTAAGTGAATTACTTGATAGAACTTTTAACTACCTTGACCTAATGTTTGTTTTATGACTATACTTACTTTAGTCTGTTTTCCCAAAGTATGTGGTTAATGTGAGTCTGAGAGTCCTGTGTGTCATACCACCATGAATGCCTTAATATTAAAAACTAAATGTCTCAATGCCTAAGTGCTATTTGGCCAGTCCAAACCAGACCTGATACTGAATATGTTTCAATGTAAATGTATTCTAGTAGGTCTTACAAGTGTAAATACCAAGGTGTTTCTCACTCCTCTGTCAAAAATGGGCAGCAGCTTTGGCTGAACCATGGAGCTGACATTGAAAGAGCCCCTAAATATGCTCCAAACATAGGAAATGCTTCTCAGAATAACAGCAGTTAAGTGTGAGGGATAAAATCCATAACTGACTGTTTTTTTTCTGGTGCTTGTGGAGCTGTTCATGATTTGTGGTTTGTTTTTTAAATTTAATTTAATTTTCTTTTTCATAATTGTCAGATTACAGTGGCAAGAAGAGGTAAAAGCATTTAACACAGTTTTTAGGAGGAATAGTGAGTTCAGAATCACTATATGCTGGTTATAATTGTAACTGGTATTCCAGTTTCAGAAGTACTCTGTGAGCTGTGTTTGTAATGTGGCTGATGTCAATTTTTTTAAGGAAAGTGATACTTCATTGGGTGTGACTGCAACTTGTTATTTTTGCAATGAACCTGTGCTTACAGGTTTGTAAGCACAGGTTGATATGAAAGAAGTGTCTTTTTTATTGGGCTTATTGGCTTGTGTCTATTTTTGGGGTTTTGGTGTGGGGAGGAAATCTTCTCCCAAATGGCA
Organism: Ammospiza caudacuta; assembly: GCF_027887145.1. NCBI lineage: Eukaryota > Metazoa > Chordata > Aves > Passeriformes > Passerellidae > Ammospiza > Ammospiza caudacuta. The sequence goes on from NC_080595.1 coordinate 27,076,219, forward strand.
ATGGGAATGTAATTTTGTGTGGTTAAAGTACTTCAGGGAGGTCAGTGGAGCAGGAAATATAACCACTTCATATTACTTAACCCTGAACTAGATTTTGGTTTTGTGTTATCACTGCTCTATCTTTTGTGGTAACCAAAGGATTCACATCTGATCCCTGAATATGAGCTGACCTGAGCATGTCCTGTGTGTTGTGGGATACACTCAGATTTTCCTACTGTTGATGCCTTCTACTTCTAAATGCCATGAATGCCTATATAGATGAGCATGTATGTGAAAGAAATGAGAATGTTATGCTTGGAGCAGTGATTTGGCATCAGATCTAAAGTGCCCCTGAGTTCTCCAGTCTGCAATACACTATAAATTCAATCAGTTAACTATTTTGATGTGTTGATTGACAGTAGGGAAAGACTGAAAACCTTCTTTTGGAATAAAACAAGTGCTTCAATTGTATGTTTAAAAGACCAGTTAACTTTAATATCTGCTTTTTAAAAGGTACTGAAATATCTGAAATATTTTCCCGTTATATCAAAACTAATGAATAATGCCTTTGTACTAATTGTTGTATGGCACAAATCGATCTTACACTATTGTTTTCAGTATTTTAATAAAAGAAGTTTAGTTCTTTTCATTGTTTATCTTAAGAACAATGTTATACACAGAAAATTTAATGTAACAGGTATATGAATATATGATACAATTTTATCTTCTTTTTAAAAGTACAGGGTTTGGGAAATCCAAGTATCTAACTATATATAGTATTAAAAATTGAAAATAGCATGAAAGGCAGAGTAGTTAGCATGCATCTGAAGCTTTTACTGTGTTCTTTATACTAATGTAGAACACAGAATTGGGACTCCCTGTTTAGGAGCTGGTGGTAATGTTACATCTGTCTGAATTTGCAGGGCCGGAGGTCTGTTCGGTATGGAGACTTCCAATACTGTGATCAGGCAAAATCAGTAATAGTGGTAAGTAGTGGGGTGGGATGCTATCTCCTCACTTGCCTCATCTTAAGCAGAAGGAGGCTTTGCTCCCCAGTTTGTGATACTGTTATTGTAATAACTCATTATATTTTAATGATACAAAGTGTGGAGATGCTATTTACGATACAGTAGAGGTATAAAAATAGTGGTTTATGGGGTTGTTGTTGATCTTTTGTTGGGTTCTTTTTTCCTACTATGGCCTACATGACATCCAAAATAATTATTTAAAAAGAAGTTTGTAGGCAATTTTTTTCCTTCATAAAACAGATGTTGACAGGAACTTTGAATGTATCTTTTAGAATTACATGCTAGTTCAGATCAGTGAAGTTAAATTATTACAGTTTTTCTCCTATAGTATGAAATTATTTGTCTTTCACAGCAACAGTTATGGAAATTATTACTGATTGAATCCAAGTGTGAAACTGCAAATACTTTCATTTTGCATCTAAGCTTTTATATATGTATATATTAATATCTATATACTGCAAGATTCTTCCATGTAAAAATGTGAGAATGTTTTCTCTATATTTGTTGTTAACTGCTGCAGTGCAGTACTTAATCACATGAAATAAATAGCTTATGTATGCTACTGCAACCTTGTATGAAAGTGCAACCTATGTATGAAAAGCAAATGCTGCAACTAGAGTTACTGTTCTTTAACTACTGAAGATATTTTGAAAGCATTAGTATATTTTTAAAGATAATATTGTGCAATATTTTTAACTTGCTGGCCATACAGGTGAAGAACAAATGGCTTTTATGTGTAACATCTAACTATTACACTTTCTAACACATAGATGAGGATAAATTCTTTATTTTAACTCTGTGTATTTAATTTATGTTTTTGAAAATAGCCTGTGCTCAGTCAGTTTCCGTGATGGGCTGCAGTGTGACTTGCCTGTCATGTTGAGAGGGACAAATACACGTGGCTGTCTTGGGTTGAACGTGGGATTGCTTATCAGTAAAATGCAGCAGATCAGTGTGAGCATTGATAACAGGCCAAGAGTGGAAAATGGTTTGACCTAACTATGCTGATATTGCATAATAAGGTCCTTCAGATATTAATAGGATAAACAAAATGCACTTTTTTTGGGTTTGTTATGTAGGTGTTGGTAATTAGAATATGTGTTAATATTATAAATTATCAAAATTAATCACAGGAATGCTGCATGTCTGTATAGAAGTAAATGCCAGTCCTCCCTTAAATATGCATTGCTTCCTTTTTCCTTTTCTTTTTAAGAGAAATACCAGTCGTCAGACAAAGCCATTGAAAGTGCAAGTTATGCATTCATCTATTGTTGCCCATCAGAGCTTTGGTCTGAAGCTCCTAACTTGGCTTGGCAGTGTTATTGGATATTCAGGTGGGCAAAATTTATATTTTGAGATAAAATAGAGAATATTTGTGAGAGGAGCTGATTTTCTGAAGCAATTTTGTCTACTTATTTGAGATATGTAATGTATAAGGCAAAGCTATTAATAACTTGTCAGACTTCATTCTATTTTCTCTTACTGAAGTGCTGTTCTGAATTCTAACTTCCATGTGAAAGTGCTACCAGTCTTACATAGTCTTTTCTGTTTAGTTGCTGTTGAACAGAAGCTGAGACTCACTGTCAAATGCAGTATGCCAAAAAGCTATTTTTCAGTCCCTACTTCTTTTTAAATGCAGTAAGCTGAAAATAACCTGTCTGATTAGATAAAACAAAATTATTCAGAAGTAATTTGATGAATGTAGATGAAAGCGATTGCTTCAGATTTTTTGCTAAGTAGAACAGAGAAAATGCAAGGAATTGTGGAGGGTTTTGGTAAGTATAAAAGCTGACAAAGTCTTAATCAGATTTTTTAAAAGAGGTTTCTTCAAAGGAATCAAGATGCACATTATCAGATTTTATGGGAATGCTCAGTTTTTGTTTTGACTTCATTCCCCCTTTGTCCTGTTAAATCATAAGATAGTAAAGATGTAGGGTATGGAAGGAAATAAAAGGAAAAGTATATGGATATGCTGATATGGAGAAATGTAGATACAGACCCCCTTGGAATTTGTAATTTTTTCATCTGGAAATGTTAGCAAGGAGTATTAACAAAGCACACTCAGCTTTCATATTGCACATATGTTCTGCATGGCTACATCATTTCTGCAGAGACTGTATGTTTTATTAGACTGATATTTGGGAAACCAAGATTTCGTGCACAGGGTCTTTATAACATATTTTTATTTTTGAAACTTAAATAGTTTATGTTTAAATTTTGAAGATAAGTAAATAAAACTTCTGAACAGTAGGTATTAGTAGGTAGGTGTTATGAAGAAAGTTTCCTTCTGTAGGAAATTTTCCTTTCAGTGAAACATGTAAGCAGGCACTGTCTTTCTCATTTTAAGCCCAGTGTTGTGCCACATCATTTGTGCCAGGTGCCACAGTCATTAATTTTCAGCACTAAATGACAGTTGCAAAAAGGTAATTTGAACGTGTCATTCGTATCTCATATTGCAGAAGAAATTACTGAATTTTGAGTTGTGTATGTAGTGTTTGTGAAGTTCTGAAGAGTTCAGCTTGTTAAATGCTGAGTTCTTTATGATTCAGAAGGGCCAAGGGCATGTTTGCCTGTAAACAGCACACATACATTTTGTCTGTGACCAGTGTGCTCATTTACTTGAACTGCCTTCCATGTCTTGGGGTCTAATCTTGTACTCTGAGTCTGGTTTTGTGAAATGCACTTCTGAAAGAGTTGATTTCCCTTAGCTTTTTACCAGACACACCCAAACAACTCATTTCTGTTCAATCTTTTAAACAGTCTCTACCCTTCATCTGTGACATGAGGGCATTGAGTTGTTGCTTCAGTGGTTACACTGAAATGTCCCTGACAATGGCTGAGAGACAGGTAGAGGGATCTTCTGCTGTGCCAGAGTTAGGTAGGATGATTGCTGTCAAAGGAATGACAAATTCTTGTCATTAAAAAAAACCCAACAGAAAAAACTTGCTATGGAACTTAGAAGTTTGACCACTACATCCTTCCTGGCAAATATCTGTTCTTCTGGATTTGAGATAAGATAGAGAATATTTGTGAGAGGAGCTGATTTTCTGAAGCAATTTTATCTACTTATTTGAGATATGTAATGTAATCCGTTCTTCTGGATTGTCTGTTTAACAATTGCTGAATAATGCAGTAGTTTCCGTTAATTTGTTGTCCTTCATAACAGTAGTTGGCAAAAAGGAATAACCCCAAACTGCTGTAGGGGTTCTCAGAGTGCATATTGCTGCACCATGCAGCACGTGGTGCAGTGTGCACAGCACTCAGCCACTGCCCACTCTGCCTGAGGAGCTGAGATGCCAAGCAGGTGTGGAAGTAAGGGCTCAGTAAGTCCCGTAGTTCTGTGGGAATATGCATTGCCTGCAGTGCAGTGCCAGGTTGAACATTCTTAACAGGAGCACGTCTGGGCTGTGCTGTGTTTCAGATGCAGGCTTGTCTGCAGGCATATGACCTACATGTTCATATAATTACACTTGTTGTTTCTTTCCATTAGGAAAAAAGATGCAGCGAAGCCTTAAAATGATAGCATGAATAATACAAGTAATTTCATATATTGATTTTATTTTCCTTTTCATAGGCATCTAATCAGGAAAACTAAACCCTGGGAAATTAGGCTGTTTCTTATTTTAGTTGGCCATTTTTAAGGAAGCACATTTTAATTTGATAACTTTAAACCAAATCATTGCGTTTGGTGATTTTCACTATGTTCTATAAGGCTAGTGTCAAACTTGCAAGGTGTGAAATATTTGTGTTTGTGTCAGCAAAATATGAGTGCTGTTATTCAGTTGTTGTGAAAAAGAGGGCAGTGTGAGGGCTTCTGTGATGTATGAAAATTTCAGGATGTCAAAATAACACATTTGTGTTTGAGCTGTAACTAACTTGTACCATTTCTCTTCATTAAGATGGCCTTCGCCGGATATTGTGTCAGGTTGGTTTGCAAGAAGGGCCAGATGGTGAAAATTCTTCTCTTGTAGATAAGCTGATGCTGTATGATTCTAAACTGTGGAAAGGTGAGTTTTCTGAAAGCTCTGGAAAATGCTAGAGAATGCTATGCCTAGGTTTTCCTTTTATTGTATCTGCTAATGTTTGGTCATTTTTGCTGTGGTGTATTATGGATAATATTGCCTCATTTGTTACAATCTCTCCCTTCATGATACACTCCCAAGTGTATTTAAGGCAAGAACATACAGAAACCATTTGGAGATGGGGCTGGTTATAGGTCTAATTTTTCAAAGTGGTCTGAAATTAAAATTGACTTGATAAATGCAGATGATAGTGATAGTTAATGGAAATTGAGTAAATGATAGATTAATTGTGGGTTTGTCTGCTTTATAGGATCTCAGCATCCATTTAATATCTACCAAAATGCCTATTTTTAAGGGATAAGGCAGAGTCTGCTTTGTCTTGTGTTTGTGTTCATGAGGTATTCTTAAGTGTTCTGAGAACAGAGAAAATTACTGCTCTGTTTAGAGTGTTTGAAACTTTGAAAGGCTATTTGATATAATGGAATTAGCTAAAAAGTTGTAATTTTGAGGAAGGTGAAGTGCAGTTAATTTCTATTCCATCGTTGATTCTATGTCTGATTTGATATCCTGAAAGGATGTGTAAAGCCAGGTGTACGAAAGAGAAGCACAGAGAACAGGAAGGGCATGAGGCAATATGACTGCCTGGGGAACTTCTTGGAGTACCAATAAAATAAGTAAGAAGTAGGGTGGAAAGTGGACGTAGCATGGAGAAAATTATTATTTTAGGCTTTGTTTATCTAATACCATTATCTTGAGAATGTATTCCTGGCATTGCAAATTTTGTAATCTGAAAGATACTGCTTTTGTGGAGCATTACAACATTTTTAATGCAGGTTTTGTTAGGTTAACGTCTTTCATGTAGGCAAGGAGTAACTTTTGCATCTCTGTTTTGACATCAATATTTCTCTACTTTTTCTCATATTCCATAGTTCTCTGCGTTAAGGAAATAGGCTTTTGACTTAAAAGTGTTCTACAGAAGAAATCATGCATATGTGCATTTGTTTCCAAGCTACATAGAGATGAATATAATTTGTATTGATAATACTTTCTGGGAGACTGTCCAGACAGACTAGAAATTCACAGATAGCTTAGCTGATTATTTTATGGAGATATTCACAACTAGGAAAATTTGTTGCAGTTCCCAAGACTTCTCATAATAGTGTTCTCTTCTTTTCCCATCTAAATCCTCTGTTTATCCTGTGAAGGAAGAGTTCTGTTCTTGTTTTGCTGACTTCCCTTATATTTGATGACATTCAATGGCATTATCTTATATAGGAGTAATAAATAATGCCTCTTGAAGAATTTTGATTTGTTATTCTTCTTTATCCTTTGCTACCACCTTACAGACTTAATCAAAGCAGCTTCTACTCTGAAGTGCACATTTACCTCATTCTGTAGAGGTTTACTTTTCTAAATGTTTCCATAATATGTTGATAGAAAATAGTGACGTGCAATATTTCATTCATTTTTGTTGACAGGAGCTAGAAATGTGTATCACCAGTTATTCATGAGCAGTCTTCTTATGGATTTGAAATACAAGAAACTTTTTGCTATCCGCTTTGCAAGGGTAAGTATCTTTCTTACAAAGAGCCATTAAATGCTAAAAATGTCTAGTGAAGAGAGTCTAGTTAGCATACAGTGATTTAAATGAACTGTTGCTCAAATTTTTTTCCTTTTTATGGAAGTGAAAACTTGAAATTAAATGCTGGAAATCTTATTTTGCTCTTCAGTATATTAATTATAATGGCATCTCATCTCTTGGGAAGGAAATGGCCTTTCAGACACACCAGAACTAAAGCAGTTCACCATCAGCTATGCAGGCTATCACTTCTTAAGAGCTAATCACTGTTCATTGTTGAGGTGTAAGCTGTTATAGCACTGCTTAGAAATAGTGCTGAAATTCAGTCATGCTGATTAGTATTTCTGCAGTAACTGCTATTCGAAATGCTTTAAATCAGCACTGCAAAATTCTGCTCACTCTGCTCCAGACTCTTGAGTAGAAAATAAAATAGTAGCCTTTATTGTGAAAATGAGAGTGAGTAGATCTCACATGTGAGCTGATTAAGTTGTCATATTCTTTGTACAAAATACCGTAATAATAATCCATTAGAGCTACTCTTCCCTTTTTCATGGCATTACAGTTTCCCAGAGCAGACATTTAAGTTAAAAAATCAGGTCAGTGTGGATTAGAGGTGAATTTCCCCTTGTTGTTTAGAATTACCGGCAGTTGCAGAGAGATTATATGGAGGATGATCACGAACGGGCAGTATCGGTGGCTGCTCTGTCTGTCCAACTCTTCACTGTACCTACTCTGGTGAGTAGTGCCTGTCTTTCTTTTAAAAACTGATAGTTGGCACTCCTTGCCTTTTTTTGCCTCCTTCTTAATAGAACTATGAGCGATTGCAGAGTGATTTTATGAAAGATGACCACGACAGAGAGTTCTCAATTGCTGACCTCTCGATACAGATATTCACAGTGCCTTCTCTTGTAAGTACTAAAAGACCAAAAAAGGAAATCTTTATTTGTTAAAAGCCTCTCAAGGTTCATAAACCAAGGCTGCAGATTTCTTTAACATTACTGTGGAAATGCAGAACAGTCAGACTGTTTGCAAACATTGCTATGGGTTTAGAAGTTAAAGCATTCAACATCAGGAAGTTCCAGACTGGCTTCCCAGAGTGGGCTGGGTGTTTCTGGTTTTTCTTTTTACATTTTTCTTCTACTTTTTTTTAGAAAGGTGCTTTCATATTTAGTTAGAGACACATACACATAACATTTAAATTCCTCATCATACTGAGCCACATTTACTGTTTGTAGAAGTCAATATTATGGTTTGCATATTGTGGTTTCAGAGCACCATTCTCGTGCAGTTTTATAAGTGATCTACTTTATGTTCATTTTCCAGTCAACACAAGTGCAAGCAAGAATTGTCTCATGATACTCCCTACTTCCTTGGGTACTCTGTGTCTCAAGACAGTGCCTTCTTTTAGATTTCCAGTTAACTTTTGTTTCAGTGCTACAAGCACTGTGACTTCTCCCAGCCTACTAAATCTGCTGGTCCTTCACCAGCTTGTTTGGGAAACTTTTTCTTTTGTTCCAGTCTCCATTTAAGTCTGTCTTTGCTTGCATTATGAACTAGACAAATTAAAATTTAAAGCTGTAATGGAATAAAAGTCTGATTTTCATACCCAGAATTGTTTTAAAAAATAAATGCTTCTGAATCCTCCCAAATTAAATAAGCTTCATTGAGCTCTTAAATTCAATAGTAGCATGGCAATCACAATACTAAGCAAATTTCTTCCCTTTCTTAGGGATGGATGATATTCATGGGAATTCAACAGGAACTCAGGATTTTGTTCCCATGATTCAGGACAATATTGGATTGCCTCTTTTAATTATGATGCTTTCAGTAAGAATGTTGCCAATATTCAGATTTACAGTTAGACTTAACCAACTAATATTCAGATGATTATGGTATTTTAGCCTTTGGCAGATGGGGTGGAACAATATTACTTTTTGAAAAAGTAATTTCAAACATTTCCCGGGGCAGAGTAATTACAGTGTCCCTTTTGTATGTGTTCTATTTTAAAAACATGCAAAAAAAGCAAAGCAAATGCATTTTGACTGTTGTGCAGAGTGATAGAACAGATTGATGACATGAAAGTAATTGTGATAAGCTTCTATCACGTGAACTAAGTATTATTTTAAAATATATTTATAGCCACTCATTCTTAACTAAATGAGTAAGTTGAAGAGTTTAAACCACCCCACCATCCTTCAGTAACATTTTCACACTGATCTTAGTAATTTAGGAGTTTGAGCTCCCAAGAAGCTGCGTTTTTTTGGTTTGAGAGTGGATGGACAGCGCTGTTGGTGATGATTTTTTGGGAGGAAAATGTTAAACATTAGATTCTTTTCCCCCACTGCAGTAGCATTTTAGAAGCTATTTTGGATTAACATTAGTAGCTGCAGAACCTGGAAGCTCTAGTCAAGAGCCACAAAGTCATTGTGGTAGATCAGAGTGGCTAATATTATTGCCAGATCCAAGGATTGCAAGGCTCATCCCATTTAACCTGGAGGACCAACAGAATGGAGGAATTTTGGAAGTGTTCATGAGTAGGAGCTGGCAGTAACTTAGTGCCCCCTCCTCTCTTGTGAAATTGGCTTAGGTTAGGCTGGGTGATGAAGACAGTCTTTGTCAGACTTTGCTGATTTGTTTCATGCAACACATGGATATGTGCAGTAGACCTTGAGTAAATTAGAGGTTATTTAATGAAATTTCCATGTGGAACTTGCATGTGCAGTTCTTATTGGCTCAGAAGAGGCTCTGCTCACCACAGCTCTTGACATTTTGTAAACAGAAAACAGAAGAGCTGTCACTCCCCTGAAGGGCTCAAACTGTATGAGAGGAGACAACACATACTTAAAGGGAGGTACAAGTTAATTATAAGACATATAATAACATGTCTTGTGCCATAATTATATAGGTTAGCAGGGGCCTTACCATAGACAGCCTTCTGTACAGAAGGGATCTGAAAAAAGAAATCTGGCTTATGATAATTTTTTACTAGATTCCTTTTTTTTGTCTTCTGTGATTCTGTGAAAAGAGTGCTTTTCTGTGTTCTGTTCTAATTATTGATGTAATTATCTTGGATTTAAAAAAATAATGTATTTTATAAACTTCATGGTGCAGTGTGAAAATCTTGTTAGCTGTGTCTGTTAATTACAGCAAATTTCAATGTACTTTGGCATAGGCTCGAATGCTAATAACAGAAGAGAATCTCATGACCACTATCATCAAAACTTTCATGGACCACTTAAGGCACCGTGACATCCAAGGCAGGTTTCAGTTTGAACGTTACACTGCTCTGCAGGCTTTCAAATTCAGGCGTGTCCAGAGCCTTATTTTGGATCTCAAGTAAGTATGCTAACTATGTGCTGATTTGAGAAATTGAGGAGTTTAAAAAAAAATCAAAAATGAACACTTGCATCTTTCTAATCTCCCAGGTACGTGCTGATAAGTAAGCCAACAGAGTGGTCAGATGACTTGAGACGCAAGTTCCTCGAGGGTTTTGATGCCTTCTTAGAATTACTGAAATGTATGCAGGTATGTAAATCTGTGAATTACAAAATTTGGCAAAATTTAAGCAGGAAGTTAGCTATTATGATGTCAAAAAGGAAGAAATTTCATAACTGAAGTTATAAAATCTTCATTTTGTAACTTCAGTGCAGTATCACTTTTGGAGCCATTGCATTTTCCTAAAACATAACATTGTGCCTCGCTTCTTAAAATGTTGTTGTAGAGGACAATAGAATGGAAGAGCAGTTCAAAATGAGAAGTGTGATTTGGGGCATATTTTGCACTTGTAGAGGCAGACAAGACAATTAATTCTGTGAACAAAATCTGGTTCATCTTCAGTGTCAGCAGAGTTGCTCCTTGTATTGAGGAATAAATTGTTCCTGACACACAAATAGACCTCTTCACTTGTGGTTTCATTCCCTTTCATTCCCTCAAGGTTCTTTATACCTGTTGCAGCAACAATATGTTTATAAGGATAGCTGTCTCACACCTCTGCTAATGCTGTCACTGTATTTCAGTGATACATTGTTGAAATGTGTAATTTCTTCTTGTTCTAGGGTATGGATCCAATAACTCGTCAAGTAGGACAACACATTGAAATGGAACCAGAGTGGGAAGCTGCATTTACACTGCAGATGAAATTAACACTTGTTATTTCAATGATGCAGGACTGGTGTGCATTAGATGTAAGTTCCTTTGGAATTGTTCTTCTGTGTGAACAGGGATAAAACCCAAATATTAATACATGTAAAATTTACCCAAACACAACTTCACCATAAACCAAGGGCATCTTCTATGAGGAAATGCAAATCTTTACTGTATTTAAACACAAGTGTGGTTTGTACTGACCAGTTCATAAGAACATGGTTAAGCCTTTTGTAAATACTGCAGAGAGTTTTGTCACACATTTGAAGATTGTGATTATCACAAATCTATCAGGTTATAATTTTCAAAGAGGAGGGAATGGAGGACTAGGCCCTGGATCTACCAAATACTATTTGATTATAAATCATGTTTCTGCTCCTAACTGTTTCAGGATTTCAGAACTTGAGCATGGTAAAATACAATGTGGAATAAGTGATCCTGGAATATCTGAACATTGAGGCTGGCTTTAACCTGTTACTGGTAGTTAATGTGCAGTTTTTACTAGCCCAGCATGACCATTCCTCAGAAAGTTACCACAATAGTTACAAAAAAACCCCAAACCCAAATAACATCCTAGTGTGTGCTTTTCTAATCAGACATACCAGTACAAGTTTTGCAGTTTGTGCCCTCCTTAATTTGACTCTTTTGTTGGGTTCCTTATCTTAATTTTGCGGGACTGTTGTTAAAGGTAAAAATTGCAAACCCTTCAGGGTTTTTATTACGTTGTCTGTATTATTTTTCAGAGCTGTGTTTTTTTTCATAATCTCTTTAATTTGCAATCTTTTTTTTCAGGAAAAAGTATTGATTGAAGCTTACAAGAAATGCCTGACTGTGTTGATGCAGTGTCATAGTGGGTTTACTGATGGAGAACAGCCTATTGTCCTCAGTATGTGTGGACATTCCGTTGAGACCATCAGATACTGCGTTTCTCAGGAAAAAGTTAGCATTCACCTCCCAGTTTCTCGTTTACTTGCAGGTATGAACAGTTGAAAAATATTTCAGGAAATGAAAAACGTTCTGTAGGTGTGATTTGTGTTTGTGTGTACATGAAGACACACACAAGCATTGTTTAAGGCCTGAATAGGATGAATTTTGGCCATTTTCTAGATGTTTGGTAACTTCTAGTCCAGATGTTCTCAATCACCAGAAAACTTGTTATCATTCAGGATGGGGGAGATTGTCTCATGCCTCTGGATTTGTATTATAGGCAGCTACTGCTGCTTTTGCCACTTAAATGATGCAAAAGAACTGGGACAAAATGTGGACTGTGGTTGACTGTTTGGGAATATGTTTAGCTGTCAGCTTGAATAGACTAATCAACATTCTTGTGGAGAACAGATTTATCAAACAGATGTGTCACCAGAAAATTGAGCTATGTCTTTCTCTTCATATTGTGCCTATCTTCTTCAGCAGTTGTGTTGAAAAAAGCTTTGTGAATTTTAGTTTACAGAATCAGAAAGAATGTGATAAAAATAAATTCACAAATAATGAAGTGAAAAAGGTAATTCTTAGGTAAAGTGCCATGCAGCTCAGTGTCAAATGGCTTTGAATATTTGAATCTTTGTGCAAAGTCCTTCTGACTTCAAAAGAAAGCAAAGCAGAAAACCTTCATGTGTTTTGTAGGGGCTTTATTCTAGTTCCTGAGGTATTTTATAAACTCCCCAAGGTCTGATGAAAAGGATGGGGTATCTGCTGTTGATTGTTTGTCCTGCCAGACCAAGGACTCTTGGCTCTCACTGTGGGGACATGACAGAGTCAAAAAAAAGGCAAAAATCTCACTTGTACTGCAAGGCTTATACAGATACAAAGGGAAAACTTCAATTCTCTTCAAATGTATTCTTTGTAATATGTTTCTTCAGGAAATAACTGTGTAGCTGCAGGGTGATAAATCTGGAGACTTGTCACCATGTCCAGAAGAATGATCTGCGAGTCAATCAGATGACCTTTTTTGTCCTGTTTTAATCACATAAAATAATGTATGTAATATTCTGTATGGTTTTTTCATGTCTTTTTGTAGGCTTGCATGTTTTGCTGAGTAAAACTGAAGTGGCATATAAGTTTCCAGAGCTGCTACCCCTGGTATGTAATTAAATGTTGTATATTCATTAAATATAATTCATGCAGAACATGAAATTGGTGATGTAAATGTAGGATGATATTAAATAAAACAAAGGGCCTTTGTACTGTGAATTCTACTCAGAGAGAATATCTTTAGTATATAAAATTACCTTTTAAAAGATTAATATCTAGATATTCATGACTAGAGCATAGACAGGCAGCATTGCTCTCTAAGGTAACTAAGACTCAGGTTGCATAACCTCCTTTTTGTAATAGAAACTATTTTTAGGAACCCCAGGCAAGATCTGATTCCTTCTCCTTGGGCTGGGTTCTAATTTTCTTCCCCAGCTGTTTCTTGCCTGCTGCCTGTTGTTATTGATATGCTATTTCTTTAAGGGGTAGTCAAAAAAGGTGAAATGAAGGAGCGTAAAACCTAACAGGGCAAAGAAATTTCAAAGTCTTTGGAAAGAAGTAGTATTTAAACTTTGAATGAAATAAATGAAATTACAGTTTTATTAAAATGCTGGTGTTGATGTTTTAAAATATGAAAGCTACTGTCTTTAGGAATAAACTAAAGCCCTTGTGCAGTAGCTGTGTGGAGCAAAGACAGAATATAAGTGTGATTAACAATGATTTGAAAGATTGTGAATAGGTTCATCTAACTTGTTTGTTGGATTTGCTTGCCTTTTGTAGTTCCCAAATATTCCAATGATCTCAAATATCATCCTCCTTCATTTCAGTCTCATTTTCTATTATTTTCTCTGTATACATCAAAATATTGCATTTTCTTAATGCAGAGTGAACTCAGCCCACCCATGTTAATAGAGCATCCTCTACGATGCCTAGTCCTATGTGCCCAAGTGCATGCAGGGATGTGGAGAAGGAATGGCTTCTCTCTTGTTAATCAGGTAAGTGCACAGTAGCTGTAGAATCACTCTTTTCTGATAGCTCTCTCAGGGTAATTTCACAGAATCACAGAATCAGTTAGGTTGAACAAGACCTCTGAGATTATTGAGTCCAACCCTTGGCCAAACACCACCTGGTGAACTAGCCCGCAGCACTCAGGGCCATGTCCAGTCGCTTCTTGAACACCTCCAGGGACAGTGACTCCACCACCTGTCTGGGCAGTCCTTTTCAATTTTTAACAACTCTTTCCATGAAGAAATTCTTCCCAATGTCCAACCTGAACCTCCCCTGGCACAACCTGAGGCTGTATTCTATTGTCCTGTTGCTGGTTGCCTGGAAGGACCTTTTTGTATTTCTTGAAGTGAAGGACTCACTACTGGAGACAGCACTCAAGGTGGAACCTCACCAGTGTGGAGTATGGAGGGAACTCTTGGTCTTTCAGACCCCAAAACCTTCTGTTTCTGTACTGATTTGGAATTTTACTTATGTCAGTCTTATGGCAGGCAGTGTGAGGTAGGCGTTTTTATCAGCACTGGCATCATTTGAGTATTTTTGCTTTTAAACTAGTCTTGGTTTTTTTTAGTCAAAAGTTGCTTTTTTATTTCAGGACTGCTGCAGTAGCCACTGAGCTTAGTGCTCAGTGTATAGAGTTTTAATTACTGTAGTTAATGACTCCTGGCTTTTTCACTGTGTACTGTGCAGTTGGAAGTGCAGAATTAGATCTGCGCATCCGTGGTAATGCATTTATCACCTCCACATAAAAGTGTCTCAGATATAAAAATAAGCAGCATTATGGTATTATGGCTATTTATATTTATAAAGTAGATGAAATCCAAAGACCCCACAGAACCATTAGAAGCAGTGTAGAACAAAATGTTTCTTGGCTTTTAGCTATAATACTTCTGGAGACTTTCATTTCTAAACTTATGTTCTCAATGTTTGTATAAATTAGGTGTTTCAAGCATAGCAGCTATAAAATGGGTACTGTGGTGTCAGCACCACCCACCAGGGTGATTGTCTCAAGTGATTTTCTCAGCAAGACTTAGATTACAACAGGAATAGGGTGTAATTCTGTGAGGTGTTAACTTGATTTATTTGATTTATTTGCAAGAAAATTCCTTCAGTCTTGTCAGCCCTCATCTCCATTAGATAATTGCAATGTGTATTTACTAGGAGACTGAATTAAGCTGCTCAAATACATTATATTCTGACACTTCTTGACCCTTGAAGGATCTTCATAAGGTGGTGTCCTTGTTGTCATTACAGCAAAAAGAGCCCTAGTTATGTACAATTATAGCAGTGCCCACAGTGCTGTAGATACACATCAAATCTGGAATTTCAGCATAGCTTTTGGTGGTGATATAAGTCTCTGTGTTAATTTCCCCTGATTGTCAGGATCTTGAAGTTGAGAGCTTCATTTAGTTGAGATAACTTCACTCCCACATTCTGCAAGTCCTTTCTCTTTACTTTGGCTATGGGGAGAGCTCATGTTCAGCCACCTCCTTTTGGATCTTTCCCAGATAATAGGAATGAGCATCTATATGTGTGGATTATTAGGAGAGAGAAGAAAGGAAGGCATGCCTAGCTGTCTTCATGCAATTCTGGTGGAAATGGTGTGTGTCTAGAGGAGACTTTAGCATGCTGAAGTTGTTTCCATGCCTATGCAGAAACTTGTCAGCCTTATTTATTTTTCCTCTATTGTGGTAGAACCCAACTTTCCCACCTTTCAGTGGATGCAGTGATTGTGGTGTTGCTGCTGCCTGGCTCAGCGCTGTTGAGTTTTTCCCGGGATGATTTGGGTTAAGTATAGTTCTGTCACAGTATTAACATTTTGCTGACACTGGCAATTCCTGAAAGATGGTATCTCAAATGATTAAAGAGGAATTCATGAAGCGAAGAACAAACATTTCTTCAGCTGCAAGGGCTTTCTCTCCTGTGAATGTCAAACAGTTAATTGCTAAACAAATATATTAAAACATAAGCTAAAGAGGTCAAAATGATTTTTGCTTGTAAGTTTATGAAATTCAGACATTGCATCACTACAACGCAGTCAGCAACTATGATTGTCTTGTGTTTTTTAAAAAAGCTTTTTGCCTACAGATAAAATTGTATAATTTTTTCAAATTACAGATTCATTTTTTGTTTATGAACACAGTATAGCAAAGTTTGTTTTTTACAGAAGTAAAATAATTTTAGATTAAATATTATCTGTGTTAATGATTGTGGTGTGGTGTTTTGGGTATTTTTTTCAGATTTATTACTATCATAATGTGAAGTGCAGGAGGGAGATGTTTGACAAGGACATAGTAATGCTTCAGGTAACCATGTATACCAGTTTGCATTTTTTTAAGTCTTTTTAAGTATGTTTTTGTGTTTATGTTCATCTTCATCAGGACCTTTTTAAAGAAAAAATGTCTATTTTTTTGTGGAAGGACTTCAATTTTCTTATTATATCTACATAATTATGGAATTATTTTAAAAGGAAATAACTATTGTTGTAATACTTACTTTTTAACTACTGTTTGAAAAGTGCAGAATTTTCTGTTTGGTGTATATATGCCATATCTTCAAGAATGTAATATTTTAACTAATGGGTGGTACTGTACTGGCAGTTGCATGAGTCTGCATGTTACCAGAAAGGCAGTCAGTGTATGTGTTGATTTTTTTTTGGTTTTCCCCTTCAGAAGAGATTTTGCAAATGTGGCAGTCTATTTAGCTCTATGATAGATGCACTGCTTCCACATTGAGAGCAATATAATCTAAAATTTGCAGCTCAGGGTGCATAGTTCACCTGGACAGCAAAATATTATCTTGGGAAGTCCCTCAAATCTTAACTGGAGTTAGCAATACCCAATAGGATAAACATGCCTCAAGATATTTCTGCTTTCAGACACAGTTTCCTGAGGCTTGATCTGCCACTGATTTTTAATGATCATTTTCAGCTGCCAATTTGGGTAGATATCCTTGAGCTTTCTTGGAAATTTATTCTGTTTTAAAGATGGTCCCTTTAGCAATAGTAAACTAACAACAAATATTTGTAATTGACAAACCTTGTTTAATAAACAGAAAAAACTTCAGCCAGTAGTTTTCAGAAATGGAAATTTCTGAAAGTCAATGTTTGTTCTGCATTGAAACTTGAGTATTTTTCATTCCAAGAAGGTTTTGGAAGCTTTGCTCTACAATCTTCAGCCTTTCTTTAGAGGCTTGTATTTTGTTGTTAAAATTTTCAGTGGTATATACTGAGTAATATTATGCCTGCTAGAATATAAACTAGCAGGAACAAAATTTTAGAGATAAAAACAACCAAACAAAAGTCTCACTGAAGTTTGTTTAGACTGCTTAAGATAGAAGGAGCAGCTCTGAATATTTTGCATGATGCCCTTAAAAGGGCATCAGAAATTCTTGATAAAGCATAGGATTCTGCTTGTCAAATGGGCTTACACTTCTGTTCTTAGGGTCCTAAGGGAGTAAACTTAAATGTTAAGTCTTCATTCATAGGATTGAGAGAGAATTAATTCTATACAGAATATACAGTGAACGTCATATATAAATATACAAACATGCTGTGATAACACCCAATCTGTTTTCTCTTGATTTTTTTTTTTTCTTTAATAGACAGGTGTGTCTATGATGGATCCAAATCACTTCCTGATGATAATGCTGAGTCGCTTTGAACTTTATCAGATCTTTAGTACTCCAGACTATGGCAAAAGATTTAGCACAGAAAATACTAACAAGGTATTTTATGCACTACTGCAATAGAAAAGCTTCAGTTTTGTTTTTCAAAGCGTATCAGATTCTGTTGTACTGAGACATTTCTTGATAAAAAGCAAAGCTTAGCCTATTTTAATTTCATTTGGCCAGTTTGAAATATGCATAAATGTTTTTGTCAAACTGGTAAATATCAGAAAATGTTGCATTATTTTTGCACTTATGACTCTGTTTCACCGTAGCTCAGTTTGGGAGTACTAAGGGTGAAAACACAATGTTTTGAATTACTGAAAAGGTATTTTCAGCATATAGAATAATTATTGAAAAATGTATTTTTTTTATTGTTTTACTTCAGGATGTTGTTCAACAAAATAACACTCTTATAGAAGAGATGCTATACCTCATTATAATGATTATTGGTAAGTTCAAAATATATTTAATTAATTTTTTTAAATTTAGGGTTTTTAATGGTTTGGGCAATTTTTTATTGCTATCTCAGGTTCAGTTCTGTTGTGAACATCTTGTAGCGCTGACTTCTTTCCTGGTAGAAAAGCCTTGGAACTAGCTTAGATCAATGTAATGAATTTTGGAACACTGGTGGGTGAACACAAGATTTCACAGAAGGCACTCTATTTTCCAGCCTTTAATATAGAGGAAAAAAAATGTTTAAAAACCACAAAAAACAAAAAAAAAAGGTGTATTCTATTTCTGCAGGAGAAAGGTTCAGCCCTGGAATAGGACAGGTAAATGCAACAGATGAAATCAAGCGAGAGATCATCCATCAGCTGAGCATCAGGCCAATGGCTCACAGTGAATTGGTGAAGGCACTCCCTGAAGATGTAAGTCATGGGTGTGGAGGGGAGACCCAGCTTCCACTTTACAAGGCTGATTGCTGAAAAATTGTCTTATGCAAGTTCCTGTCACTTAATATAGAATGAGAGCAGCATGATTATGGTCAGAGCAAGGTTAGCATGAGTATAGGTAATAGTTCTCATGGCAAGGGTAGGAAAGAGGCAAAGAAGGACCAACATATGAAAGAGGCAGGAATCTGAGAGCTTCTTCAGCTCCTTTCTCTTTTTAATACTGTTTCTAATCAGGCCATCTGGCCAGCAGCCTCTGCAGGCTGCTCGTACACCCTGAATTAGATGTATGGAAGTGGGTTGTTGGAACTATCCAGAAATATAAGCTGTTATATTTTAAAGCCTCACAATAAGTGAAAAGACATGGAATCAGACACTGTATTATGACTTGTGTAACATAAATGCTTCATTTACATGAATAAAAAAAATTATCTTAATTCTATTATAAGTACTTCTATAGGACAGCAAAGCTTGCTTTCCTTTCTCCTTTTAGTATTTTTGAAGCAATCTTTTAAGAATTATTTTTGAAGACAGTCAAAATTCCAAAGTTTTACAGTTTTACTGTACTGGTAATAATTTTAATGATAAATTATGAAATATTTTTATTTTTTCTAAATATTTTAAACTGAAACAATTTGAAAAGTCATATTTCAAAAATTATTTAAGAATAATTTAGGGTTGCATGAAAGAGCAAATTTGATTTAAGCTGGAGTTCTCAATTATATTGTCAGTCCTAAATACTTTTTCCCTGGCTAGTAATTACAGTGAAATATGCATTGATGGAAGGAGATAGGGATATTGAAAGAAAGAAAATTTCTGTGTGAAGTATTGTTACATATTTGAGCTGATGTCTCATGCTGGCTTTTGTGGTTGTTTCAGCATTTTTCAGTAACTAGTCTTTTGAGCTTTCCAGTGTTTATTTCAATTTAAAGGCCTAGAAATCAGAAATGCTGGCTGTGTATTGTAAAAATGTGTTGAGCTAGCTAACTTAGAGTTTTCTCTGCGATTGTTACATCTGAGTTCTTTATGGCAGGGAAAAGCAGTACAAATGAACCACTTAGAATGGCATGACTTTTTCAAAGAACCTTTTGCAGAGATGGTGTTCCTGAATGTATTTTCATGTTATGTGGTTCAGTGTTCTCTTGAGTGCTATTAAAATGACTTTGTACTACATTCATTTTGCATGCTTTCTCTAGTGTTGTGTGATATTTGAATGTGTTTACTCCAGGAACTCCAGTAACACACTGTCTTGCCTTTTGACTCCATGTAGGAGAACAGAGAGACAGGGATGGAAAGTGTGATTGAAGAAGTGGCGTGTTTCAAGTATGTTTCCCTTTATTCTAATGATTCAGCTTTAGAAATGGAATGTCTCAATTAGTGAAAATGAGAGAATGAAACAAAGAGGGCTGAGTCATGGTGATTTCCCATGGCTTTAATCATGTGCAGAATTCTTAATACTGTTACCTAATTTCTACAATGCCTGTTAGGCAGTGTCTGTTAGCTGTTCTAGTTAACTATTTATTCTCAGATGTTAAGAACCAGTGGATATGAAGTGTTTTGTTTTTAAATTTTTTTTTGTAGGAAACCTGGATTAACAGGCAGAGGGCTGTATGAATTGAAACCAGAATGTGCCAAAAACTTCAATCTGTATTTCTATCACTTTTCAAGGGCAGAGCAATCAAAGGTAATGAGTAGTTTAACTTCATGGGGCTTATTTTGTGCCTTTTTTTCTGTTTGTCTTTTTCCAAAGCTTACTTCTGTGAGGAAGTATTACCAGCTGGTTATTAGAGAATTTGCCCAAGATTTTCCAGTGAGTTCTGTGCCACTGAATCCTGTGCCCTATACAGAGCTGTTGAAATCAGTGGGCATTCAGGAGCTTGTCTGTGGATTCCCTTGCTGAAAGTATTTAAAACAATCTGTATTTTCCCTTACCTTTATGGAAATTGCCATTTTAGCTCAAACTTGCCTTACAGTTTTATGCTAGGAAAAGAATCCAGGCTGGCTCTAGAGGAAAGATTAATTTTGAAGTTGTCTGCCCTACTTTACAAGTAGAACATAAGACAAACTGCAAAGATATGAAAGCTTTCATGTTTATTTAAGGCTGGGAAAAAACAGTAACAATGTAGTAAAGCGTGAATGCTTTTTTAAATTAGTTTTATATTGGTACAGATTTTGAGTAATGCTGGCAATGTTCTTCTGTTTCAGGCAGAGGAAGCACAGAGAAAGCTGAGAAGACAGAACAGAGAAGATACAGGTATTTATTTTTGAGAGGAGATGGGAGAAGAGGGAATCGCATATCAAGCTGTGTATTGCCCTGACATTTATTCCAACTAACAGACTATTCAGGGCTAGAGTAGAAGTTGGTTTGAAATGAAGCAATTTCCCTTATGCCTCCCTGGCTGTAGTCAGGGATTTGATTTATCATGGAACCAGCCTTCTGACGAGCTTATTCCTTTGGCTTTTCTGTTACAAGGCATGCTGAGTGGTGCAGCCTGTATTGGTAGCACTGTTCATCAAACAGCTGTGTTCTCCCTTAGGATCATGGAAAGGTTTGGGTTGGAAGAAAGCATAAAGGTCATCTGGTTCCACCCCAATGCCTTGGGTTGCTCTGTTAAATCAGACATTTTAATTGGGTGTTGCAAATTTTGGAGAAATGTCAAACACACCAATTTCCCTTTCAGCACTTCCGCCACCAGCTCTTCCTCCTTTCTGCCCACTTTTTGCCAGCCTGGTGAACATCCTGCAGTCTGATGTCATGCTCTGCATTATGGGAACTATACTGCAGTGGGCAGTGGAGCACAATGGCTATGCCTGGTCAGAGTCCATGCTGCAAAGGGTATGGGGTTTTATTTAAACTAATGCTTGTGCTAATGGAGGAATGGTCATTAGAGCGTTTTGACATGATTTTATAGATTGGAGTTGTTTACTTGGTGTCTGAAATATACAGAACACTGTAAATGAGAAATAAGTGGTATTTCCTGATACACAAAACTAGGGAAACCTTTCTGCCTCTTGATGGAATTTAGTTTTTAGGTGGATGGAAGACCCAGGTAAATTTCTAATAGGATGCACATAGGAGGGAAGAATTCTGCTTGAATCAGGGGCAATAATGTTTTTTGTGGTAGAGAACCCATTAATCTGACTTGTTGCATATTAAGCAGACATTGATTTTTTTTCTTGATGTTCCTTTGCTTATTTTCAGTTTAGGCAAAATCACTTTAGGAAAAACCATGAAAGTGCACAAAAAAAAAATTTCTAACTTGAAAATGTATCCACTTTTGAAAACTTTACTGAGCTGTTTGTTCCTTGCAATTTGTAATGATCTTTAGAAACCTGGATGGTTATTGCAGATTTTGGTGTCATGATTACCATTTTCTGGGATGTGCAGAGATGAGTCGTAAACTGCCATCCAGGGGCTGTTTATATTGGGCAGAGTTGTTGGTTTAAGGTCCAAATGCAAACTTTTTAAAAATATTGATGCATTTTTAAATAACATTTTGCAATGAAGCCCCAGTTTTGAAACTGAGTATTAATTTTTTGACATCCAGTCTTATTGAGTGTATATTACCTTTTACAGCTAAATTTAAATTAGCATAAGCAGTTATGTATAACACAAAAAAGTTGAAAATGGAATGATATATTGGTATTATAAATCACAACAATGTAGGTAATCACAACAAATCACAACATTTAGGTAATGTAAGAATGCTAGGTTTTGGAGCAACTTTGAATAAAATAAGTTGGTTAGGTTTTTTGTTTTGACTGAACTAAAATTCAGCCATTCTCAAAACTGTGAAATTCATTAGGGACCTGTCACTTGCTCAGAGACTTGTGGCATTTCTCTGTGATGGTGCCATGCAGTTGTACTGCAACTTTCCCAAGTCAACCACTTTTGTCTTGGAAGTACTTGCAAAGGTGCATATGAGATACCTGCAAGAGGTGGCCCATGCCTAGTGAGGTCTTGTTAAATAGATGTGACTGACTGAGGAGAAATTAACTGTTGTTTATTAAAACAAATTTTACAAACTTCAAGACTCTCAACAGGTTTTGCCCCTTTTTCTGTAGATACTTGGCCTGTTGCGTTCTAGTTGTGTTACAAATTCTCAGGTGATTATCCTTTCCTTACATGGGTCAGTGTTGATTCCAGGCATCAGTAAACCTTTGGGTCTGGAACATCCTGCCAATTTGTATAGGGTTGTGAAGTGACAGATGCAGCATAACAGAGTTTGCCACCAAGAATGAAGTATCTCAGCTTCAAAATGCCATTCTATCATATAGTGCTAAATAGGGTAATTACATTTTCTAAATTCAAGGAGATTACAGCTCTTCACTGACCTAAAAATCAACATTATTTTATAATGTGTTTCTAGAGAGAACAAATTTAACTTACAAATTTTAATTTTTTGTCGCTAAACTTTGTGCATAAAAAGGACTTAAAGTCTGCTTTGTGCTTGTTCTGTCCAGAGACTTGCAATAGTAACATGCAGGGGATAGGGAGAAAGATGAGAAGTACTGACTTCTCACTCATTAGTCAGGACAGCAAACAGAAGGAGGCAAGTATTTAATATGGATTTTATATGGTTTCAAACAAACAGTGTTGCTCCTGTGTAGTGTAGCTTTGGAATTCTGTATACAGAAATAACTTCAAATATATTCATAATATATAATTGTATTATATGACTTTCTTGTTTCTTAATGAATTACTTAAACTATGTAACAAGATTATATGAATTATGTAAGAAAATAACTAAAATTTGTAATTTTTACCTAGGTTTTGCATTTGATTGGAATGGCACTACAAGAAGAAAAACACCATCTGGAGAATCTCAGTGAGGAGAATGTTGTAACATTTACCTTCACTCAGAAAATATCAAGTATGCCTTTCTTTTCAAATGTATAGCAAATTTGAAATAACTGAAAATGCCAGGATCTCATATTTTATTCTTTTGAAACTGTATTTACCAGAAGAACATATTTGTTTATGCATCAAAATGTTATCAAGGTGACTACAGATAAATGCTTTCTACTTGTGTAGATTCTATGATAGTACAATACTAAAGGCATTTTCTAGAGGAGAAATCCACAAGTTGAGTAATTCCCTCTAGATCTGATTCTTAATATCTTTGACATCTCAATAAAGATTGCTGCATGTGATCAGATGCAATTGTAGAAATCATAGTTGCATTCTTAAATAGTCTTTTAATCTTGTCTCTCTTTTATATTGTCTGACTAATGCCGCTTGTTTTGCTAACACATGAAAGTTCCCTTTAAAGTAGTGGGAAATAAAATATTGGAGGTTCCCTAAATGAAAACAGGCAGGGAGCACATACAGTACATTTCTTTTGTAAGAAAATACAGTAAGTGAGCAAAAATTTTCAGAATTTAGAAGTTTAGAAGTTTTAAAACCTTCATGAAAAGGTTTGCAATGTGGGAGAATTAAAAATCACATACTCTTTTGAAGGAATTCTTCAGTTGCTGAACAAGCACTGTTGTTTCTTGTTTTAATGTTAGTGAGTGATTCGTTTGCCAGTAATGGTATAATCAATTCTCATTGTAATTTTTCTCCCAGAACCAGGAGAAGCACCCAATAACTCCCCTAGCATACTAGCTATGCTAGAAACACTGCAAAATGCACCTCATCTGGAAGTGCACAAGGACATGATCAGATGGATATTGAAGGTAGATGTATTTTATATTACCACTCAAAATCATGGAAATGAGACTTTTGAAACTTTCCTAATTACATTGGGATGATTTCCTTATTTCCCGTGTGTATTTGTTGGACCTAGTTTTGCTCTTTGGATTCCAATACTTCACACTGTATAGTCAGTATTATAGTATATAATTGTTGTATTCTCATGACCCAAACAAATTAAAGACTTTTTTTTTTTTTCTTACAGACCTTTAATACTATTAAAAAGCTAAGAGAAAGCTCTTCTTCAAGTCCCGTGGTTGAGACAGAAGGAAATATTATGGAGGAGGTAAAAGCAGTCTGTAAAAGCTGATCTGGAACAGGTCTGGGTGGTGACTAGCAGAGGACTATATTTTTAATTGTAGCTCTAAATCAAACATGGGAAGCATCAGTGACTTCTGAAAGTCTGTCTCAGTTTATAGATCAAACTCAGTTGTTTAAGGAACCTATTGGTAAGGTCCCTAAGCTGTGTTTCTTTGTTTCATATTTTGTCATCTCCAAGTCTTTTGTAATTCTACTCCATAGAATTGTGTGCAGTACAGTCACAGCATTAAATGTTTCTGCTGCTCCCATAATTTCAGACTCCATGGAAAGTTGCTAAAAGAAATGGTTGTTTGTATATTCTTACCATGGAGATCATTCCAGAAAAGCTCTTCCAATGTGTGTAGGTGGACATGGCATTCTAGGTACTGCACACAGACCTTGGAGTGCTGTAGTGCTCCATTGAGGAATGCAGCTGCTGGGGAGGGAGAGCAGCACCAGAGATGAGACATGTCACTCTCTTACCCTGATATCCTAGGAGTGCTTAAAGGGAAGAGAAATACAAAATGTAGTTAAATGTTGAGGGGAAGAAATTCCCCTTTCTAGATCTGCAGTTCTGCCTGGCATTGAACACTAGCTAAAGAAAAGAGGGCACAAAATAACTCTTTGGTAGGCTTTTGTTTTGTTTTTTATGAGGTGTTAATTGTTTGGAGGTTAGTAGAAGTTACACATGGCAGTAGCTAAAATAAATAATCTGCTGTAACAAGGCTTCAGAAATGACTGAGTGAACAATACAATTTCAGAGCTCACGCGACAAAGACAAAGCGGAGAGGAAGCGAAAAGCTGAGATTGCCAGGCTGCGCAGGGAGAAGATCATGGCCCAGATGTCTGAGATGCAACGGCACTTCATTAATGAGAACAAAGAGCTCTTTCAGCAGACTCTGGAGGAGCTGGATACTTCAACCTCCGGGGCCCATGAAAATAGGTAAAGGCATCTTGTTTACATGTTTTCTCATTAATGTTTACATCAGATTGTCCTTTTGTTACCGCTTTAAAAAGCTTTTTTTTTTTTTTATCTTGATGTAAAAACATTTGTTAGTTTCTGAGACAAAAAACCAACAGTAAATGGAATGCTTCCCTCCCCCTCTCTGTCAGAATTGTGGGATAAATATAAAAATAAACAGGCAAATATCTTTTTGTACAAAATCACCCAGTAAATTATTAATAATGCTGAAGAGACTATGCTATTAAGCATGGTAAATTGGAAATAGTTGATTATGTGTCTGTTGAAGATCTGGAAGAATATCTGTTTGGTAGTTGGAAATATGAATTAGAGAATGCTAATGATTTTCTGGGGAAGTGGAGAGTGTTTTCAAAATTCATATCAGACACTTAAGGGATGGTGATGATGGAGGGCTGCAGATTCAGTTTCTGTGTTAAACTGGAGTGGGTTATGCTATTGGGAGGGTTATGAATTTTTTCTAGAAAATACATGCTACTACTGGGCACATAGAAATTGTTATATAAATGCCAAAGCTATTTTTTGTTAGGGAGCATTTATCATAAATTTAAGAAACTCACTAAGCACACATAAGTCATGATCTGAATTATAATGTTTTTCAAATAATTTGCTCACTAATATTCTTTAAATATTCTAGCCCTGTAATTTCAGATGCAAAACTCACAGCCTTGGGTCCAGAGCAAACCAGAGTAGCTGAACCCAGACAGGTTGTTATGTGTATATTGTGCCAGGAGGAGCAAGAAGTTAAAGTGGACAGCAGGGCTATGGTCTTGGCAGCATTTATTCAACGATCAACTGTGTTGTCTAAAAATAGAAACAAAAGTACTCCAGATCCTGGTAAGTATTGTTCATAGTTATTTTAACTATTAAAGAGTGTTTGGGTTACTGTGACAACAACATTTTTTCATCTGAGACACTGACATAGTCTTCTTAATTAACTGTTTCTGAATCGCTTCATTGTAATCAGTGGCAAAACTCCCATATTTTTGGTGAGGTAGAAATGTGTGTGCTGAATAATGTAAATCACTGTGAGGCATGAACTCAATGTTCTGCCATTCATTTGTGAAAAATTATTTATATCTGTTGAAAGAACCCTGAAAATCAGAAGTGTTTGTTCTTAAGCCATGCCTGTAACATCAGAGAGAGGAGGTGTTAATGTAGTGCTTTAAAAGCAGAAGATGTACATTTTCTTCCTCTCAGTAATACTATCTGAAATGCCTCTTAGTGATAATAAAAAAATATTGGATTTAGGTACTTTGTGAAACAGGTTGGTGAGCAAGGGCATTGTTACAAAGGTTTCTCTGGGTTCTGTATGTGTAAACAGGTAGAAATCTTTGCACTGAATTGTTGCTGAACCACCAACACTGCAGATTGATCATGGGGACTTGTACCAGGGCCCAACTCCTCTGAAAGCTTGGTTTGAAGCACTTAAGTACAGTACATACACTCAAACCAAAGTAAAGTGATACTTATAAATAATTTAAACAGTTTAAACTGTTATGGATTAGTAATGTGTTTTATGCTTATTCAAATGAACTACACTTGTGTGATAAAATTAAATAATAATGGTGGCCACATCAATCTGCCATCAAGTTTTATGATAAATGTTTATTTCAAAGTTTGTTTTTTTTTCTTTTAAATACAGAAAAGTATGACCCCTTATTCATGCACCCAGACCTGTCCTGTGGAACACACACGGGTAGCTGTGGACATATTATGCATGCTCATTGTTGGCAAAGGTAAAAGGCTGTATTTAAGTTTTCAGTTCAAGTAACATGTTATGTTATCAGTTTGCATCATGGCACTAATTTTAATGGCAAAATTCCTACCATGTAGTAAATTTGAAAAGGAATTTCAGGAAGTGATTAAAACAGCTTTCTGTTGGATAAAAAGGAGTAGAAATCAAATGCTGTAAACATACTCAAAATAATTTTCATTTACTGTTATCTTGGTAAAGAAGAGTCCAAAGGCATATACATGGCAGCTGTCATTGCCTTTCCTTGTATATCCTGATGCATAATTCCCTGTGGTGCATATATACCTGGAGCTCAGATTTTTTTGGGTTATTTTGCAGTTCACTGCTAGACTGCTAAAATGCTTTTGCTGCTTCTTCTGCTCTCTCCTGAGGTTTTAAATGACAGTGCAACCTTTGCACTCTTAATTCCTCCAACAGATTTAATTTGAAGTAGAAACATTGGTGAACTTGAACTAGTTCAAGTTCATCTTCAGCATAAACTCAATTTTATCCTTTGTTTCCTAGCATTTTAATAAAGCCTTTTGCAGTTATTTTTTATTCTTTGATTTTTGGAGGCATATAAACATGCTTGGTGCTGTGTGGTGTTAATGCCACGTGACAAATTCAAACCATTCATGCCTCTGACTTTGATTAGGCCCTTGCTTTGCTCCTTGGCATGGCTTCTGAAGTGCCTAATTTCAGATTCTGCCTTGTGTATGAAGAGTGTTAGGAGCTCCCAGAGATTCTGTGGCTATTACCACACACAGGTTTCATTTGTGGTCTTTGATGTCACTGCTCACTGTAGATAGGTTTTTAATCTTCTTGTGTAGCTTGTGTACAGTCCTTTGTGGTTGCCATAATCTCCTGGAAATGCCCTTAGGTGCCTGTATTCAGGTCATTTTGGGGTCATCACTGGGCATGCTTTAAACCACATCAGAGGCTTCTGTAATAGCAGTTACATTTAGCAAACCAGTGAATGCAATTCCTTTTCCATAGCGGCTTCAGCCAACACTTTTTTTGGCTGCTGCTGTTTTGGTTGTGGCCTGTAACAGAAAACACTCAAGGAATTGCTCATGGCATCTTCCTAAAAAATTATTTGAAAATGAGTTGGGTTTTTTGGTTTGGGTTTTTTGGTTTGGTTTGCATTTAAAATTGTTTTTGTTTGTTTGTTTCTTAGTGTTTTTTTGGGGGGGGCCTTTGTTTGCTTGTGGTGTTTTGTTTTGTTGTTTTTTTGTTTATTGGTTTGGTTTGGTTTTTTTAAATGCTTCAACTTCTCTCTGCCTACTTTTTTCCTAAATGTACAGTTCAGACTTAAACATAATTTTAACAGCCCAGTAAACTTCAGCACTTTGGTAGATTTTGGCAGCCATAAGCACTAATGCTTTATCAGTCAGAGGGTAGAGGTTTTCCTTCTGATAATAATCTTACTTATATTTCAGGAAAGGCAAAACTGTCTTCCTGAGAATTTTTTTAATTTCTATGTTCAAGTAATAATAATTTGCCACTAATGTCTTCTCTTTTTTGAAGGTATTTTGATGCAGTCCAAGCAAAAGAGCAACGAAGACAACAAAGATTGCGAGTACACACAAGTTATGATGTAGAAAATGGTGAATTCCTTTGCCCACTTTGTGAATGCTTGAGCAACACTGTTATTCCTCTGCTCCCTCCACCAAGAGTTTTGTTTAACAGGTCAGTTTGGTTTATAAATGTTGTCAATAAATGTAAAAAAAACCAAGATGCCAAACCAGCTACACCCCAGAGCATCTTCCTGAATGTTTGTTGTCTTCTGTTCTGGTAAACTCAAGTGGATAGCCTGTCTTATTGTTTTAGTTTTTGGATTTTACTTTGTTATTGTATATTAGGAAAGCATAGGACCTGCAAAAAAAGAACTGAACATAGAAAAATGCATGGGCAGCAGGGAAAAAGCCCATTGAGAAACAGATGAATGATGTTGGAATGCCTATGAAATACTAATTCTGTCTTACAGATTGTTTAAACAGTTTTTTGGGGGTTTTTTTGACAGGTTAGACTTTTCAAGCCAACCAAACCTAATTCAGTGGATCAAAACAGTATCCCAGCAAGTAAAAGTCCTGCATTTTCTTCAAAATGAAGACTGTGCAAGTAAGTCTGAAGAAATCTGTATATTTGTTTGTGAAAATGTCATAATATTCATGGAAGAGACCAAGCACTTTGGTTCTGCCACAATGGAGTAGAGAGATGATGGCAGAAGTGGCAAGAACAGCTTGGGATTTGTTTCTGGTGATGGAATTTCAGATTCTGCTTCTGCACTTTTCTATAATGTAGAAATTACATATAGGTGAATAATCAGTGATTTATTACTTTTTGTTTGTACAGGCCATTCTGGTCATTCAGAAAAAATGGATCAGCTACAATTACCTGAAGGATTTAGACCTGATTTCAAACTGAAGTATGTATTTACATATGAGCAAATCATTGAACATTCATCATGAAATCATAACATCAAAATAGAACATAACTTCTGTGCTAGAAGGTCACAATAATTATGGCAAATATATGAATTTTACTTTAATTAGAAAAGTTAATATTATTATGATGACATTGAAGTCCATCCCAGAAGTCCTGAATAATTCAGTAGAATTTCAGACATGAATGTGCAAAGTCATTGTGCAGAAACGTGTTGCAGTTATATATTACAGCATGGAGATTAAGTTTTGTACTTCTTGTAGCTGGATGAAGGATTCATCATTATAGCCAGCAGAACATGTGAAACATGAAGGAGAAGATTATGAAATGGAGAGGATGTTAATATGTAATTTCATCTGTAAAGGTGTATTTGTATTTGGTTGCACATTCTCTTCACTACAAGAGAAAGCACCAAAACGTGTTATGTGGTGCACACCTTGGTCTGCCAGCTACACACAAAATGCAAGACTCTTGTCCCAGCTGATGAGAGGTTTAGCTTTCAGTCACACACATTTTGTAATTTAGCCTTGACTTTATTGTCTTTGAAGACTGTATGTTCTTAACACTAAAAATGAGATTGGTTCAAAAAAAAAAAATTCAAAGAATAATTGGGGATCTGTCACAAAAAAATGAGGTTGCAGAATACCAGATCCAAAGAAGGATATTGTAGTTGTTGCTTAAATTTGAAAACTCCAGTTGTTCATCTGTGGGGTGAATGCTTATCATTAGAGGTACTGTGCTGCCAGTGGAGGAACGAATGAATTAGTAATATTGTTTTCTTTGTTTCAGGAATCCTTATTCTGAGAGCATAAAAGAGATGCTGACAACCTTTGGTACGGCAACTTACAAAGTAGGCTTGAAGGTTCATCCAAATGAGGAAGACCCACGTGTACCTATCATGTGCTGGGGCAGCTGTGCTTACACAATACAGACTATAGGTACTGATCTGTTCATTTGCCTCCTTTATAGGAGACTTTCAGAATTTGGTTAAACTCACAACAATGAATTTTGTTGGGTTTTTTTCCAGAACGAATTTTAGCTGATGAAGATAAGCCATTATTTGGTCATTTACCTTGTCGACAGGTAAGGAACAAGTAGCAATTCCTTTCTAAATTGGTGGGGAAAAAAAGGGACTTCTGCTTCATTAGTGAGGAATATCTGCATTTTTAAGTTATGGTTATTGGATAGTTTTATTTGTTGGACCCTATTGTTTAGTTGATCTGTATCTCATCATTAAACTATTTTAAAATCACATCTAGCAAAACTGTTCCTATAAATACATAATTTATTAAAGCTGCAGTTTCTCATGGCAACAGTCAAAATAAGAATGCCAAAAGGAACTTGCAATTTGCATAAACATAAGTATCTGTCATATACTTACACAATCAAACTGCCCCCATAAACTGCAGTGGAGAGGCCTGAGAAAAATGCTGTTAAGTCAGAAGACCTTTTCATGTTGAGGAGCTTCATTAACTGTGGCAGTGTCTCTTTTTCTTTGCTTTTACAGGATGACTGCCTTACATCATTAACAAGATTTGCAGCAGCTCACTGGACAGTTTCATCTCTTTCAGCAGTACAGGGTCACTTTTGTACTCTATTAGCATGTAAGTTTGACACCTTTTGCTGGTTTTTTGTGAAGATATATATGAGTACTTTCAGAATGACTGTTAGTACTGAGCTGCTATTTTCACCTATATGTGTTGTGTCAAGAAACAAGACATTCTTTTGGACTGTAGCTCCAAGAGAAGCATAGATATTTTGCTATGAAGGAGTTCTGTTGATTCTTCATTAGAGAAAGATACCTAGAGTAAATGAGAAGGAAATGTGGTCCTTCACAAAAATAATCCACTGGAGCTTTAAACATGAAGAAATTAGGATTAATGTAGTGTGGAAAGGATATTTGCAGAAGTCTGTAATACATTTGCAAACTTCTCTCTCTGAAAAGTAGAATCTCTGATAAGACAGGATTTACTATGTAACATCATATGTTAATTGAGAATTTTAATGAGAACAGCCGAAATGTTCCAAGCTTGAAGCATTAGTAGATACAGATGAAAAGTCTGAAGTTCAGCCTAATGAAGTAATTGCCCATGAGAGGACAGTTCTGAAAGGGTATTTTAAAATGGGATAACTTTTAATATCTCCAGTCAGTAGAGCAGGGAAACTTTTAAAATGCATTGATATAGTGAAATAACTAGTAGATGGAAATCAGCTACTTCAACAAACAGCTGGCAGCTTTATGGGGAAAAACTTAATTGACATCAGTTTGTAGCAGTAATGTTTGAGCTGTTTTCTGTGTGATGCAGAAGAGAAAATGCTGCTGGCTGTTGGACAGGAACTTTGCAATATATGATGTTCTGACTGTTTGGGGTTTTCTTGGAAACTTGAATCAATATTTCTTCAAAACTCTTCTTCCTTCCAACTGACAGAAGCAACTGTACTACTTTTGTTTTTATGAAGGAAAAGTTTCTGCTATTTTATTTTTTCAGGCTAGGGATAATGAAAATTATGAGCCTTTGATCTGTATTCTGTAAACAATACATAAAGATGACTTATTGAAAATAAGTTTGGTTTTGAAAATCTATTGCTCTGGTCATGTTTTTGATACAGAATTTTTCACACTTTTGGGTTGAGTTCCCTGGCTATATGCTGACAAAATGGAAATCATTTGAAATCTGAGACATGGTGAAATGTTTGCTAATAGAAATAGCTTCCAACTGTCACATGTCTTCAACTCTCAATTTTTTTGGCCAGCAAGGCAGCAGTCTTCAACTGAAGTATTTTTAAGTTGTCATGATGAGACTATTTTTTAATCTAGTAGTGTTTTTAAACTTGGCAGCTTCATACTTATAGCTGTATTGTAAAATATACCCATATACCCAGAGCTGCAACTTTATTACAAATCAGATTTTACTGCTTAGAGTAAAGAAGTAAGCAACTGTTCCTTGATTGTTACTTATAATATCTTGTAGCATTTTCAAAAACACTGAATTTCTCTTTACTTTTAAATGAAGGTGCTTGGAATTCTTTAAGTGTGTGAATTTCTATTGTCAGCTGGAGTGCTTTGGTTAACACTTTGTTGTTACTGTAAATACTACAGAGAGGTAGAGGCCAACACTTAGCTCTACCTTAATTAGAGATAAAGTGATGAATTCAAGAGACTATAACAATGAATTTTTGAGTAAGTAAGGCAAATAATTTATGTGAGGCACATTCAGGCAGTCTTGTGAAGCTAAGCAAATTGCAGAAGTTTTACTGGAGCAGCTGTCCAAGAGACAACCATCAGTGTTCCTGTTTAGACGCTATTGTTTTGTTTTATTACAATAAAGTAGGCAAGACCCTTTTCCAATAATGTTGAACAATTCTTGAATTGACTCTTGAAAAAACAGGTACATTTGTATTTTAAGTTCTTTAAGCATATAAATGAAGGAGATGGCTCTCATTTTTTGACTGAAGTAGACTAAAATATTTTCATGTATAAATGTTCAATTAATATTTTTTTTTCTCTCCAAAATACTTAGCACTGGTGCCTAATGAAAAAAATGAGAATCTTCCTTGCATACTTGATATTGACATGTTTCATTTATTGGTAAGTATTTCTTAATATATATTAATAATGTTTTGATCCAGTAAGCACTTCATAAAAACTATTGAAAACTTTCTCTTTATTCTGGGTTAGGAGCCTTTCAAAATGTTCAGGTTTTTAGTATTTTTCACTACTTAATACACTTTAAAGACTTTAAGTTTAATGAAAGTATTCTTAATAAAAGTATTAAATTAAAGGTACTGAATAAAAGTATTGTTTTCTATAAATTAAAAAGGAACATGATGAGACAGAATGCATACTCATTGCATGTTAAAAACCCCAAAATACATGAAACACCCACCCCACAAAACAACGAACCCAAAAAACAAACAGACTCAAAACTCTCCTGATAGATAATTGTTGTTCTCTTAAATAATGTCTGTGTAATTAGCTTAAAAATTAGCCTTATGTAGTCTGCTGCCTCCAAGGGCTGTAGCTGTAGCATAGGCAGAGAAAAGGGGAAGATTCAAAAGGAGAAGGAATGTACCAACTTTCTTGTTTTCTTTCCCAGGTAAGCTTGGTGCTCTCTTTCCCTGCCATACATTGTCAGGATTTTTCAGGGGTTAGTCTTGGCACTGGAGATCTTCACCTGTTTCATCTTGTCACTATGGCACACATAATACAAATTTTACTTACCTCATCAACAGGTAATGCTACTTTGTCTCAACTTCTATTGAAACAATTCCTCCAGTCTTTACTTAGGAAAAAGCTATGATGCTGCTGGTAAATGTGTGCACTTTACAGTTACAAAATAGAATTGTTGGTGCTGCCTTTGAGCCCACAAAGGGTGTTGATAAACTGTACTCTGAGTCCAAGTTCAGTCACGGTATCTTTATTGCTCTGCTCCAGGAGTTTCTTGGATCATAGCTAGTCATGAATCCTGGCTTTCCAGCTACTGTAGCAGTACCTGGAAATGTTTATTGCAGCCTTGGCTTAGGCATTGGCTGATGAATGAGTTGCAGTTAGCACAGTAAGGAATCGATGTGTCTCCTGGCAAGAGGAGCTGGATAAGGTGTAAGTTTTCCAAAAGCAAAGAACTCCAAGCAAGTATGTCAAGAAACCCAACCAACTGAACAGCTGAACCAGCAGCTCACTGGAGCTGCCAATAGCACAAGCTTACCACATCAGGTGTGCAGCAGAAAACTGCTGTCCAGTACCTCATGTTCTGTCTCAGTGGAATACTTCACTTAGTTTGAGCGTTTTTATCAGAACTTGAAAAAATACATTCTTGTTGTGTAAACATGTATATAGGAAACAGTTTGTTAATTATTTATTTCCTCTTCAGAAGAGAATGGCATGGACCAAGAAAACACTAACAGTGAAGAGGAAGTAGCTGTGCTTACACTGTATAAATTTCTTTGCCAGTGTACAGGAAGGTAAAACCATGATCTTTTGCTAAAATTTTGTTATTTTTCTCCCTCCTGAGCTGAACATTAACTACTGACTGAATTCTATATACTAGTGCTGTCAAAGATGATACTTTTAAGTTGGGAACTCTTACATCTTGTTTCTAATCCAGCACTTCTCGATTTACTTAAGTAACTATTCCTGTAAATTAATCTGTGATCAGGAAGGTACCTGCTCATGAAGATTGTCTTTGGAAACATTTTTATTAGTCAGTTTCTTTTTTTATTCTTCATTTTCATTAGTCAGAATCTGGAATTGGCAGTGTCTGAGTACAGTTAGGATGGGAAGGGCTTTGAATGGAAAGGAAGTAGGTTTTAGCTATTAGGAAGAACTTTATTTAGGTATTAGGAAGAAGTTGTTTCCTGTGAGGGTGGTGAAGCACTGGCACAGGTTGCCCAGAGAAGTTGTTTATGCCCTATCCCTGGCAGTGTTCAAGGCTGGGTAGGATGGGGCTTTGAGCAGCCTGGTCTAGTGGAAGGTGTCCCTGCCCATGGCAGGGGGATTGGAATGAGATGGTCTGTAAAGTTCCTTCCAACTAAAACCATTCTGTGATTTGAAATGTTTATGCAGAATTCTCCTTAAATTACTGTCTCAGTTGGTTACATTTTTATGAATCTCTGGTTTGTTGTTTTTCTTGGAGATTGCTTTGAAATAAGCACTTTGCATAGTGATTGTTTCAGTTGAAGTCAGTAATTTAGTATGCAGTGTGACTGCTGACTTACTAAATATAGCTCTCAAACTGAAATTATTAAATAAAAGCAAACTTTTTTCTTTTATTCTCTTAAGTGCCTTGAAAGAAATTTCCTCAGGCTGGCACCTGTGGAGGAATTTAAAAGCTGGAATCATGCCTTTCCTGAGATGTTCTGCTTTGTTTTTTCATTACTTAAATGGAGTCCCAGCACCCTCAGAAATTCAAGGTATTGTCTGCTTTGCATTTAATTAGTTTTCAAGACATAAACATTAATGGTCAAAATAAATTACATTTAAAATCTCTTGTCGGAAGAAGCTGATTGAATTGATGTGGGTTTGTTACCAGTGCAGCATCATGTCAGCATAATGAAACAGGCAAAAAAAAAAAGGGTTGTTTTAAAAATGTATTTTTAATATAAAGGTAAATGCTATTCTAGATTACCTAAAACAGAGATTGATTCCCTTCTTCTTAATAATGAAATTTTGATTGTTTCAAAGCTCCTATGGATTGTTGTTTTCAAATGAGACCTACTTATGCTTGCATTGATTTCATTTAATCAGCATCTGCTAATAATTAATATTAAGGCCAGGTAAGATGGGGCTCTGAGCAGCCTGGTCTAGTGGAAGGTGTCCCTGCCCATGGCAGGGGGTTGGAATGAGATTGTCTTTAGGGTGCCTCCAATCCAAACCATGGATTATTATATCCATTATATACTATTATATCTCTGTAAATTCACTGTTACACCCCAGGGAATTGATGTTGGTAACATTCTTTACTGTCCTCCACATATGGCATATGCAGGGATAGAATGTGAACCTGAAAGTGATCATCAGAACCATTTTAAAAATCAAGTTATGACAATTGCACCTTTTTGTTTTTCAGTAAATGGAGCAAACCAGTTTGAACACTTATGTAGCTATCTTTCCTTGCCAAACAACCTCACTTGCCTTTTTCAAGAAAACAGTGAGATTCTGAACACGTTAATAGAAAGGTAAGTTGTGGTTTTATGCTTAGTTTGTGCTTAATATAATAAGGAATCTTGCACAATATAGTAGTGTAAGTATTCTCCCAGGAATACCTATGGAAGTGAGTCGCAGATTTTGAGCAGTGTTTATGAATGAAGTGTTTTGAGAGAAACCATTTTGGTTGTGTTGGTTTTTTAATAGATGTACTTTGGATTTTTTGCTCATTTCTATTTCTATCATCTATTGAAGTTAAAAGCCAATATTTTTCCTTGTAGTTGGTGCAATAACAATGAAGTAAAAAGATACCTGGAAGGCAAGAGACATGCTATCAGGTAAACGTAAAAACTTTAATGTTGCAGCATTCTCAAAAAACTTTTTCTAATGGATGTTTATAATAACATCATATCTGTTCTGCTTTGTTGAATAATAAAGATATTAGGGAAGTAGTGATTTTTTAATATTGTAAGAAAAGGAAATATTGCCTAAATGAGTAGATTTTAAAGGTGAAGTTTAATATTAGGGTTTTATTTTAGACTGATGCGCCGTCATAAAATTTCATCCCATGTTTCCTATTACTTTGTACCTTCTGATGCAAAAAATATGATGTTGCTAAAAGATGTGTATAACCTTTCTTTAAATATACCAGGCATTGAAGAGCTTTTTAAATTATCTTTTTAAAGAATCCAGTTCCTTCAGTAAAGCTAACACTG
The DNA here is from genome assembly GCF_027887145.1 of Ammospiza caudacuta. Classification (NCBI taxonomy): domain Eukaryota; kingdom Metazoa; phylum Chordata; class Aves; order Passeriformes; family Passerellidae; genus Ammospiza; species Ammospiza caudacuta. The sequence continues at coordinate 27,113,018 of NC_080595.1, forward strand.
AGTCGATTGCTGAAAAGAATATCAGCTTTTCATACATTTGTTCTTGCTCCACAATTACTTTGAATTCAGAATGCATTTAATAGTTAGTGGGTGTAGAAAAGCATTTAGGGTGTTGTTCTTTCTGAAGGCTGGGTAAAAATAGTGGTTATCAATTATCCTAATAATTAGAAATTAATGTGAAGTTCACAGTGCTGTGATTAAAAACATATTCCTGCTTTTTAATCTCCTGTGCTAAATACATAAAGGCAATCTTTTAGCATTATGCATACAATAAGGCTGTGATAAAAATAAAAATTAAACACTCAATCTGAGAAATACCAGACCATTTAACAGAATTTCTTACACAGTAAGAGTATTTTAGTTGTGTAATTGATTTCCTGCCACATGTGATTGTTGGGATCTTTTCTATGTGTTCCTTTTGCTGATTCTTACCTGCTCTTCCCAATCTTATGTCTAACTTGACAATGATGATTTCTTTTTCCTCTCAACATGTTCTTGTACATTGCTTCTGTTACAAAATTCTGTTTGCATTTCACAGTCTAATTTGTATTATTTCTAGAATTGAAGATTATTAGAATTTTGTGTATAGTATCTGTTACTTTTAAATACATTTCATATATTTAAGTATTTGATATTAAATGGGTCATTTACATGGCATGCATATTTCATTCTCTTCAGGATACAGCTTGAAAGTCAGACTATTTTTCATTCAATATCAGTGACATAAAGAAAATACAAACAAACTTATACAGGAGAGAAAAAATATTTCTTTAAATCTATAGTGACCTCATAATTAGGTTTGCTAAAAGTATACAAATGACATGTATTTTCCACCTCTGCATTTTTCAGATTCATAAAAAGTAAGACTAAGAAAAGAGGAGGAGGTTTATTTGAGAGATGTTGTGTGTTCGTCTTTTTATGTTCTACCATTTTACTGGAAGAATGGCAGAAAAGAGGGAAACTTTAAAAAATTAATTACTCACAGATGCTGTTTAGATGAGTCAGGAAAACATGAATGAATTTGAAGCTGCTTGTGTATTATTCATTGAAATATGAGTGCTGATTTGATTGCTTTATTCTAGCTATGCAAGAGAATCCAACAAATTAATAGACCTTCCGGACGACTACAGCTGCCTCATTAACCAAGCATCCAATTTCTCGTAAGTTGTGTGCAATTACAGAGCACCCCAAAGTCTGCTGCTCCTTTCATCAGCTGGGAAACCTTTAACCTGAAAGTTGTCAATGGAATCAGAAAAGGCTCATGGCATTTATCAGCCAAACTGCCCTGTATTTCAGTGAAACAGGGAAATGGAAATTTTAGCTGTTAACTGTATAAATGTTCAAAAGTAGTTCTGAATCTTTTTACTATCTAGAGTTTACACATACAGTGAGTTTCTTTTTCTTTCTATTTTCCTAATGGAAGGTGTCCGAAATCAGGTGGTGACAAAAGCAGAGCCCCAACATTGTGCCTTGTGTGTGGGACCATGCTGTGTTCTCAGAGTTACTGCTGTCAGACTGAACTTGAAGGGGAAGATGTTGGAGCCTGTACTGCACATACGTACACCTGTGGTTCTGGAGTGGGCATATTCCTTAGGTGAGGAGCTGAACACCTCTCCTCTCATTGCTGGGTTAGATGGTGTGCTAAATTCACTAAATTAAGAGTTCTATATATGTGATTGCAGGCAGTGTTTTGTTAACAACAGGATTGCCTAAAAACTGAAGTGTATTCATCTTCCTGTGCTTTGATGTAAGGTTCGGAGGTTGCTTCTTTGAAGATAAAATTTCAAAGAAAGTTCAGATTTCATTTTCAAGGGAATTTGTTTTGCCTGTGCATTTATTTCTACTTAAGTATTACAAAATTATGAAGGTAAATACTTTGTTTTGTTGCTGGTGTTGCTGGTGAAAACATGAAAATTCATTTTAGTTGTCTTCCTGCATACAGGGAAGGGTTAGATAATGTCTGTTTTCACTTTGGCAAAGATGACTGAGAAGCAAAATTGTTTCATTTTCGTGTGGTTCTCTTGAGTATTTTACACAGTCTGCAAATATTAAGACATGAAACAACATTGTTTTAACTGCTACTGAAGAGTTACAACAGGTAGAGAATGAGAGATGTAGTTTTAAAAAAAGTGCATTTAAAAATCTGCATGTGCAGATTGTACAGAATGAAAGTAGGTGAGAACTGGAAAAGCAGAGTGTATGAAAGTATGAGACACTATTCACCTAAAAATCAATACCTAAAAACCTTCTCTCTGTTTCTCTCCAGAGTACGAGAATGTCAGGTGCTATTTTTAGCTGGGAAAACAAAGGGCTGTTTTTATCCTCCTCCTTATCTTGATGACTATGGAGAGACAGACCAGGGACTCAGGTAAATATTTTAAGAACTGCATCTTTTAAAGACAGGAATTATAGAACTTTCTATAATTAGGAAAAATAACATTTTATGTAATCTTTTTATTTTAATTATATAGGTAACATTATTTTTGACATTGCTGCTGCATCTAGTATCTTCAGATGTTTTAATGTCAATATGTAGGTTTAGGTCAAAAATATTTAATGGATGATCTTCCCCAAATTAAAAACAGTTGTCCTGAAAACTGCTTAAAGTTAAATCTTTCTGGCATCTGTGAAGTTGACTAGAAACTAAGGCTGAAAATTTCATTTGTATCTAGTGCATTTGTTTTTATAACCAGTGTTAATTTAATACCAAGTGGAAATACTTTGGTATTTTTTTATTAAATGTGGTAGTTCTTTGTCTTAACTCCTGTCTCTGCTTCCTGGATGAGGATAATTTAGGGACTTGATATTGTTAATGCTTGCTATTTCTGAAACTGGCCAAAATCAGAGAATATGAACTGGTTCAGCCCAGGGAGGTTGCTAAAACCCTGCATTTGGAATTCTGTGGGCTGGATTTGAGGTTCCCAGAGGCTGGAGGGAACTGTTGAGCTGTAAGGAAGGGGCACCAGACAAGATAGCACTGCAGGTTACTCATCCAAATGCCTATTGATTTGCTCTGATAACAGAATAATGTTAAAGGATTATCTAAATGTTGTAGTATTTTATGGGGTTATTTAATACTTAGTATGTCACACAAGAGTGTTTGTGCTTAGTTGCAGTGTTTTATCATTTCTGATAAGTGTTATCTCCTTTTCAGACGTGGGAATCCCTTACATCTGTGCAAAGAACGATTTAAAAAGATACAAAAACTCTGGCAGCAGCACAGTATTACAGAGGAAATTGGACATGCACAAGAAGCAAATCAAACTCTAGTTGGCATTGATTGGCAGCATTTATAATGATTATCTGCTGAAGACTGGAACTTTATTAAAGATTTTTGTAATTCAGTAAGCTTTTCAAAGGAGGGATGAGGAAAAAAGTCTGAGGAAAAAACCCCCAACAAACTCAGTCCTGTTATTTAATCCTTGTTTTACAATGTATTTCATAAAGATACCAATTAACATTAATCAAGTAAACTTCTTTCTATGTAAGCAAATTTTATTAGTCCTATAATTTGCACTGTGCTTCCTTCACAGAAATGTCTTGGGTTATGAACCTGGGCAAATGAACTTAAGTTTCTGATAAAAAAAAGAACGACTCTTTTTGGAAGTCTGACTATGATTTTTCACATGAACTGAAGAGAAAAAGACTGCTGAAACAGAAACTAGATAGAGCACAATTCTGGATTGTGTTTTGCCCCTTGCTAGTAATCTGAGCCGGTTTATTTATTATTCTGCATTTTAATACTTATGCTGTGTGTACATGCAATGGAATGAAGTAAGGAAGCAAATAATGTAGCAAATGGATGTTTCTGTCTGCATCAGTGGATAATTCACTCTTTCACGTGGTGTATCTAAAAAGGATTTTGTCATTTGTACTCTTGCAGCTTTTTTGCTTCCAGTTGTTTTCTAACTAAAAAAACCTAACACTAGCTTTACAAGTAAAATAATTTAATTTAAAGCTTTTTCCAGAGCATTGCACTCCTTAGAATTATGTAGTTTTTAATTTGAATTTAGCTGGGAAACCCTTTCACTTTCAATTACGTGATTGGTTATTGGTATTCAAGGATTGACATTGTGCTTTAGAAGTTATTTTAAGATAACAATAATATGTAAAAGTCACGAAAGCTAATTTTATGTTAATTTTCAGAAGCACAGAAGATAATTTTCTTCATTTTTGTTAACAGTCAACTTTCAAGGTGCAAATCCCATCTTCTTTTTGTTGCAGATAACCTGAGTGGTTTCCTCTGGCTTTGCAGGGCCACAGTCACACTGCCCACATTTTTGATTTTTTTTTTCCTGTTGTCCCATCAAGTATATTTACTTTTTGGCTTGATTTAAAGCTCTGTAAAGATGTTTGCATATAGTATATTTTATAAATATATTCTATAACTGCGCAGATTTGCACTTGATATGAGGGTGCCTGAAGGCAGTGAGTTTTCTAGTTGTATGTAATTAGACCTCCAAGGTGTCTCTAAAAATCACATCATGCTTACTGATTTAAAATAAAATGCATTACCTTTCCCTCTCCTATCTTCTGACAAATTAGTAAAATCTTAATTTACATAGTTCTGTTTCCTTAATGGTCTGTGGTTCTTTTAGTTAAGTCTTAATTTCTGACTGCGTCTTGGCCCGGATAAACAATGCCCTTCACTGTCTGCCAGGTCTTCAGTTACACTTGGTCTGACTGAATTGTTCCTATTTTTACAGATTTAATGCTTCAGATAAATTTTGTATATTCATGGTGTACAGGACAGTTTTTCAAACATTCAGTAATAGTATTGAGTGAAGATGTGAAGTATCAAATAAAGAAACTTGGCCTATGTGGATTTCCTTTTCTTACCATCAATACAGACTGCTTTTGTCTCTGTTACCTGTCATAGATTGGGTCATTAAAATATTGCTGTCACTTTTTAGGAAGAAACATGGAGAAGTTGCAGGGGAAAATGACATTTAAGGCTTTATCTTTGCCCTTCCCTTCTTAAGGTGTTGACATACCAACAATTTTCTGTGCATGGTACTTAGAAATCCCACTTTTTTGGTGATGTTACTATTCTTTCCTTTTTAAGCTATGTGCCACAGTTTCAAATAATGTGTAACTGCATTGAAAAACTCTTTTCCTGTAATCATAATATTAAAAAGATAATGATTCTGACAGATTTCTCTGTGCAAACCAAAATACTGACAGCAAGAAGGATTTTTTGTTTTTCCTCTGGGATCAGAGTTGGATACTGCAACCACAAACACTTGCAAAGTATACAATTTATAATTTTTTTTGCAGTTTGGTCATTCTTTACTCAAGACTTCTGTTTTCTGATTTGTTTTGCATGTGTTTATATTAATGTAGAAATATTTATATATAACATTGTTTCAGTATCAGGGAAATAATATCTGTAATAAATTGGCTATAATGTTAATATTTATGGATTATGTGTACAATCTAGAATATATTATGTGTGTGGGGGAAGGAAAAAAAACCAACAAAAAGTCCCAGATACAAAACTGTCATAACAAAATACAAAACAAAGCTGAAGGCATAAAGTATGAGTTTTTCATGTCAACATTCAATAAGTACTTTCTAAATGTTGTTTCTAGAATTTTGCTGAGCTTGTTCTTTCAAGTGTGCCCCTTGTTAATCACAAGCTGACAGAAATACCTGGATGTGCAACATCTGCAATTCCCTGGCTATAAGTGTAAGATGATTATATTATTAGTGTCACTTGCTTCAGTCAGCTAAACCTTTCTTGACCTCTACCAAAAAGTCTAATCATCTTTTTAAGGGGTTGTAAGTTACATTTTATAATGGGCGCGCATCAGTAATGTTATTTACTCTGTTCATACTAAAGGTAACATTTTTACTCCCCCCAGTCTGCCACAAGAGGCTCATTTTTACTCTGCTGAAAGTCTATAACCAAGATAACAAACCCCTGATGCCTTCTGACTGGTGCCAAGAGCCAGTGCTGCCACAGCTCTCCAACCACTTCATGTGCTGTTACAGGGAATTTGGCTGAGATGAAGTGCTCATGGATTCTCAAGACTATTTCCGTTTTCAGCTCTCCTCTGGTTCTCTGCAGCTTCCTCCCATGTCCCTCAAATCAGTCTTCAGTGCTGATCACTAAGCAAGTAAATTTCATGCCTTCCCACTTCATTAGCAGTGGGAGCAACCTGCACTTGAAGGGCTCAGTGTGTTCCTGCACTGTACAGTTCACTCCTTTTCCTGGGACAGTGGACATGGGTGAGCAGCTGCACAGACCCTTTTCTATCCTTTCTCATTCAATGTGAACCCTGGCCAGCTCTCGTGCTTGAGCCCTGGCATCTCATTTTAAGTGTATTTTATTTTTTATTTTATGTTAAGTGATGGTGTTCTGTTCAGTTCTATCATGAAAATTTTCTCTGTGGCCTGAATTTGTAGAGGAGAAACTGGATGCTCAACCCACCTTCAGCATTAAATCCCAGCTGTTTTCCTGTCTGCAAGATTAAATTGTACAAGGGGAATTGCACCTCAGATCTCTTCACAATAGTGTCATGTCGTGATCAGCTGAGTTTTCAATCAGCCTCCCTTCTGCCATGGACTCTCCTCTGCTCCTTTCTAGCAATTTGCCTCTAGCAGGAAGTGGTGACCCTCTATTTCCATTCTGCTGTTGAGATTATTGATTATAGAAGTCAAATATGACAGTGTTAAACAGTTTGGGCTTGAGTATCAGCCTCTGCGGAATTCTGCTTGTAACTGGTTTGCTTCCAACTGTTCAGTGCCACCCTCTGAGCCTGAAAATCCAGCCAAGATTCTGTCCACCTTGCAGTCTGCCTAGTTTACAGCTCCCCAGATTGGTTATGAGGTTGTCAGAAATCATATTGAAAGTTCTTCTAAAGTAAGACATTTGTTGTACAGAGAAAGTGTTTTACAGCAGCAGAATATATAAAAATAGGCACCTCTGATGGTAGCAAGAGATACTGGGCTCAAGTTTGCAGGGTTCTGTGGCTCTTGGGATCTGAGTATTTTTGTATTGGACTCAGCTTAGGTTTTGTTGAGCCAGTCCTGCCTGACAGTGGGAATGGAGTGGTGTTCTTCATTTCTTAACTGGCGTTACAGAAAATTCCATAGGCAGGCATCTCCTTCTCTGCCATGAGCTGCTCAGTTCCTCAGCTCTGTACAGTGCTGATTGCCCCAGAGTTGTGGATTCTACATGGAGAAAGTGGCAGACTTCATGGGAACAACACTGGATTCAGTTGTTATCCAGGCTTGCCTTTTGCAGGACTGCTTCCAGGTGCTGAAGGAGTGGTGCAAGCCAGGGAGCCTGCCAGGCACCCCTGCATGCACAGCTAGCACTTTGCAGTTTGGCTCTTCTTTCTCTGGGTAGCTGTTCAGGCTGTGTGGAATGGCTTCCACGTCTCCTCAGGGACAGGCACGCAGAGGTTGCTTAGCAGCCACGGGAAGTCTTACAGGCAAGTTGTCCTTAGGGAAATGTCTCTCTTAGCATGAATTCTTCTTGGTTTGGTTTTTTTTTTCCTCTTGGGATTTGAATGTGGAGGAATTAGAGTAGAGTTGGTGTTTCTTTTTGGGCTGTGCTCATGCAAATCCAGGAGCGATCTCACAGGAAGAACTTTGTACATAAGTATTGCTGGAACAAAAGCTGTCCATCTGTTAGTGACTGATGGAAGCCATGTAGATGCATGGTTAGCACACTTTCATCTCCAGTTGCTGATAAGCTCGTTATGAGTGAGCTTTACCCTGAGGGAGTGTCATTTGTTGGTTTGGTTTCACTGTAAGCCTGGGATAACCACATAAAACAACTTGCCTGCTTGGCTGCTGGGACTGCTGGGAGAGCACACACCACAGGCAGCTCTGGAGCTTGGAGCATGGCCAGGAGGAGCTGGAACCTCCCTGCCTCTCCTTGCTGCCAGCCAACAGTGCCCATGGAGTCTGGGGATACTGCTGTAGGGGAAGTTTGAGCTATTGGGTCAGGGACAGGGAAGAACTTGGGGGTCCCAATCTTGGCCGAGGCTCTCCATCTGTCAGTGCTTTTCCTCAGACCAGGTTCTGGAAATTATTCCACTAGAAAACTCTCAATAGCCTGACTGAAAGTCCCACAGAGGTGTGCTTTTCAAACAGTTAAACAGCTTTTTCCAGTAAGGAAGAAGGGCTTTAATTTTCCATTTTATTCCAAGGCTAAGGGTCAGGAGAGATAGTGATTCCTGGTTCTGTTCTGGGAGAATCAGCTCTCTAATGGCTAATTCAGGTGTGACTTTTGTGTAACAGCATTGAGCTAGTTTTATTGATAATGCTGTTTGTCACCTATAGTAGTCAATGTGTGTTAGTTAAATGTGGTACAGGATGGTAGAGGAATACAAGCTGCAGTAAAATAGTTCAGGTTTTACCAAGCAGAGCCCTGTGATTACCACACATTGGGCATGCCTTGTACCCCTCTGCTCATGTTGGGAGTGTTTTGATGCTGCTCAGTGCCCCTTGTCACCAGCGGGCCCCGAGAAGTACATTTATGTTGTATTTATTTATGAAAGCTCAGTACTAAAACATCCTCTCACTTCAGCTTGAGACACTATGGAAGGGCATGGTGATTTCTCTTGTTGAAGTGCACTGTAGCCACCCCCACACACCACCCACACCAAGGGGTGTGTGTGTCCAAGCAGTCTGGCCAGGACTGGGTGCTACAGAGGACAGGAGCAAGGTGCTACAGAGGACAGGCTTTTGGAAATGTCTTTTATATCCTTTGGGATTCAGCAGGACCTGTGGGACTGTGTTTTGCCTCAGTATCCTGCTTCACCTGTCCTAAATCTCAAGTAAGGCTGCCTGTTGTCTTTTCCTGTTTGGGGTGCCTTGGCTGGTACATAATACTGTGAAGAGGAATGGCACACAGCACACACTCTCCCTCTCGTTGCCAAAGCACGGGTCTGCTGCTGAGAAGGCGACTGTACCACGGCCATTTGGAGCTCAGGCTTCCTGGGCTGGGTGGAAACAACACATTTCTCAGCATCTTCCCACTTTATTGCTGTCAGTCACATCCCTTGATTATCCATACATGCTGCTCTTTAAAGGCTTGCTCAGTTATTTCTTCTGCTGTTTCATACATGTACATTTCTATTCATACTTCATTCGTGGCAGTTTTAACATTTCTTCTACAAATCTTTGTTCCACAGATAAAAACTGCTTTGCATATTTTTATCTTGAGTCTTTTGCATATTCATCCTCTTTTTTTTTTCCTGCTCTTCTGCCACCTTTCCCCCTCTCCTGGCATGCAAACATTAGATGCCCAAATCTTGCATCTTTGATGGAGAGATTTGTCAAGCACTCCTCTCTTGGAGGAGAAAAGAAGAGGGAGAGTATGAGGAGTTTCGCAGTGCGCCAGGTGTAGGAGCTACGAAATGGCAAGTACTGATCTTCGTCTCCATGACAGCAATGATTAAATGTTACTTTTTCATCAGTTTGTGAATATATATTTTCACAGTCTCTTTTCAGACAGCGTGAGCTTGGAGGTGGTAAGTTTTCCAGCTTGTCCTTTGCGTGGGATCCTGGAAGGGAAGCCAGACTGGGTAGAGAGCCCTGGGCAGGGTGGGACAGCTGAGCTCAGGTTAGGGATGGTGTCTGTGCAGACCACTGCGGAATATTTTAGTGACTTGTAAAACCTGAGTGTTGATTTGAAATCAACCATGTATTTGAGGAACAACATGTGAAATGTATTTCTGTACTTGCAGTACTCCTAAGTGTGGAGGATGGTAAAGTGTGTTAATGAATAGGAGAGAAGATTATGTAAAAATAATGAGGGCGAGGGGATCAGCAATGTGTTCACTGATGTAATTCACTGGTGTCCTCTAACTACAGATGCCTGCATTAGGAAGGTGCTCTTTGCTCCCCGTCAAGCTCCAAGAAGCCTTGGAGTATTTTTGCAGTGATTGTATCAGAATCTTGGAATTAACATGCAATTTAGCACCAAATACACTTGAAGAAGAAAAAAAATCTGCAGTAATTGCTAAGCATCTACTTAATGCTGTTGAGCTAGTCAGGCATCTCATTCTGTGTGTAATAATTCCTTCCAGGTCAGGTTTTGGTAATTCATAAAGTGCTCTAATAGCTAAAAGCTTGGAGCATGGCATGAACTCTGAACAAAGAACTTTGTGGGATTTTTTTCTGTGTACTACTTTGTAATGCAGTCTTTAAGATCCAGTCTGTCAGCTTGAACAGGATGGAGCTGAAAACAAGGAATTTTGAGTTGGTTTTTTTTTAATGGAGTGGTAAATGCTCTACACTAGCAACATTTGTGTCCCTTGGAGCATGCAGTAGTACAGTGTTTAACTGGGAGGCTGGGGGTAACTGCTTCTAATGCCAACATGTGTGAGACAAACATTTCTGTGTGGGCAGCATTTCAAATCATTGGGCACATGTGGAAGAGCTGGTGTCCAGGCATTGAAAGGTGTCACATCCATTTAGGACAGCAAACCCAAGACCACATGTGGGTGCTTCACTGCCCTGGAGCACAGCGGGAGCACAGCCGGAGCTCAGGGTGCTCACCCTGCTCCAGGCATGGCTGCTGGGGTGCATGTGGCTTCCAGGGCTGCAGCAGCAGTGGTTGTGGTGGGGCAAGGAAGGGGTTGAATCCTGCTCTCAGTGACTTGGGATCTACTTGTAAGTCTTCACCAGTGGCAGAGACCTGGACCTGGCTGAGAGGTGTTTGAGGAGGATGTGTGGCACTGGGAATGTCTACCTGTGTAAGCAGCACTCCTGCTCGAGTGCCACCTTGCAAAGAGGGAGGGAGGGGACAGAAAGTTGTTTTCTCCACTGGAGTCAGGGATATGGTGCAGTAGTAATTGTTTGAAATCTATAAACATACCACTGCAAGTTTTTCCCCGAATAAAATGTTTCCTGAAATGTATTTGATCCATTTCTAATATTACCTAATCTCAAAAATAATCTAAAATATTCTAAAATAATTTTTAAAAGCAACTTAGAGAAGTAGAGAATAAATTTAAATTTTAATTCCTAATTACATTTAACATTCTGGGGTGAAAACAAGAAATGCTGTCAGAATTTACTTAAAATAAAAATATGCCAACAGCAACATTACAGAATCAATTTTACTTATGCTCTTGATTAATTTATGTCATTAATGAAAGATTCATTCATACAAAGTTGTGAATTCACCTTGTCCTTGTTGATATGTCCCCACTGTGTTTTTGTAATTTTTAACCTTAGCTTATTATTTGTGCTGGAGAAAACACATGTGTGTAAATGGGAAAACTCACAGCCATCTGTCTAAGGCAGGGCTGTGCCACCTCTGGACAGGTTATTTGGGTGGCTGGGAAGGCAGGAGGTGATTTGTAAGAGGAAAACTTTGTGTTTGGGGACTGTGTGTGCCCTGAAACTGATGAACACAGCCAGAGTCTCCTGCCAGCCTGAGTATCCTGACAGTGCTGCCTGGCTGGAGCGAGGGCTCTGTGCATCTCCAGCTGGGAAGGACAGCATGTCTTTGGTGCTGCTGTTAAATTCTGCATCATCACAGACTTCAAGTGACTTCTGTGGGGTTTTTTTTTCAAGAACTAAACATTTTCACCCTATTACCAAGGGAGTCAGTGTGGGGAATCGTGTGCCTGAGATTTAGTGCTTTGCTCTCTTTCTTTCATCACCGTCCAGCTGCAGTTGTGCCTTTCCAAGTTCCACATGCCCAAGTCTCCTCACTTCTGCTTTGCAATGCTTGACCCTGTTTTGCCTGGGGATGTGGTGCTTGGCTGCCTGGCGCAGGAAGTGTGCATCAGTCTGGTGGCAGGCTGCAGACCTGCCCTTTGGTCCTGGTTTCACTGTTGGACTGGTTTCTCTGATTCCTGCACCACCCTTTGCTCTGGAGACCTGTGAGAACAAACTGGACATGTACTTCCTCGTGGTTTATGGGCAACAAACAATCTGGCTGGAGTAGTTGTTTGCATGTGCTTCATGGGGAGCTGATGGGATGGGAGGATAGGAGGTGGGAATCCTGCTCAGCCTTCCTCTGTGGAACCCTCCCAAGTGTTAGGGAGGAACTGTAAAAAGGGGTATCCCCCAGGGCAGGGTGCTGCAGAGACTGTGATGGAGAGTCTGCAAAGCTGAGCTCCAGACCAGGATTTCCTCCAGCTGTCCCACCTCACAACTGTGCTTTGGATTCAGAAATACCTGTGAAATGACATGGGAGCAGCAAATGCAGGTGTTTTGAGAGAGGTGTTTTACTACTTCAGTGTTTCAGTCAGTCACTGAACACTATACATCTGATATAAATCAGAAAAGGGTCCACATAAACATGACTTCAGATTTGAGATAGCTGCATTGCTGTTGCCAGAAATAAATTTGCCTAAGCCTATGCCTTCCCCACAGGGGGCTGTTATCACATGGCTCCATTCTATTTTTCTGGCCTTATCTCTTAATTAACTAATCTCTAATAATGCTCTTTCTTTTTTTTTTTTAAATAAGCATTTGTGATCCGTCCCCTTTTTCCATTGATTATGCTATGAACAGCGTTGGCTTCTTTCACGAAACAAGCAAGTTGGGTGTAAATCAGGAACTGTTTTGCTTTGTTTTCTTTATATCAGCCTTGAAAATCTTCCCAGCCCATCAGCCAGGAGGCCCATGGTGCCTGTGAGCCCGATATAGCATTCCCATGCTCTTTGCTAAGCTGCACACTTGTGTTTGTGTGGTATTACCAAATGCCCAAGCCCATGTAATGCATGGAGGTTAATCTTATCAATTGTATTAAGGCTACTTAGGAACTAATAGCTTTAAGGAAGCTGTTTATATTTCCTCCTTTAAAGCACTTTAGTCAATGTTCTGTGTCCCTTCAAATAAATGTCATTGGTAAAATAATGTACATTTTGTCATTCTTTTAAAAGTGATATTTGTTCAGAGTTGACGCTTCAAGGCCTTGGGCTGACTCTGAGGTCTGGGTACTTGGGTTTAAGCTGCTAATCCATATGGAGGTACCTAAAAAGAAGTGGCCTGGTTTGCATGAATTAAGTTCACATCCTTCTGAAGTTTATTAGTTTGAAAATCAGGGCACGGCTCTGGAAGTCGTCGGATTGCTGCAGGGAGATTTGACTTTGTGAGCTTTAGACTTAAATTTAAAATAAGAACAATGTTCTTTTGAATGTCCATTGCAAGTTAGATTTAACCGGGGAGAAAAAGGGGTTATAAACCCAGCTGATTGTCAAAGACCCTGAGGATGCCAGTGGTTTCACTGGTTCAGCATGACCAGAACATCACGTTCAGGGCTGTGAAGATGTTCTAATTACTGTCTACTACAAGAGGATGCTATTAAAATAGCACAGCAAATTTTGTTTCTAGTAGGAGACCGGTGATTTAGGGGTCTGCCTGCACATCCTGAGCTTAGCTGTGAAAAGAGGAAGGTTTGCTTTCTCTCAGAGCATTATATAGAGGTGGGGAAAACCTTCCCACATATAGGAACATGTAAAACAGATCCAAAAAATGAAATCAGAAGGAAAAAGTCAACAGTAATGCAAATTAAAGAAATCTGTATTAAATCGTATATATTTAAACATTTTCTTTAAAGAGATCTTTACTTGCAGTAACATTTTAATACCTAAATTTACATTTGCAGTCAGCATAAATATCTTTATCTAGAACAGCATTTGCAGTATCACAAGAAAGTATGTGTAAGATTGGACAAGTGATATATTACATGTAATATTGTACAAAGCAGTCATATTACAATCTTGTGGTAATCATAAGATGTCACAAAGATCTTCATCAATCAGGAGGCTTTATTTTAGACAGCATTAGCCCATGTACTCTTTGTTCCCTGGTTCCAGTACTGTTCTTCATAAACCTGTCTCAGATGGTCTTTTTATCTGCCTGATACCATTGCTCTGGGAACTGGCTTCTCCAGTGTGGCATTGAAAGAATGGCTTGAAAATTTGTTATGTTGCTTTACCAATAATCTGATAAAAAACAGAGACCACGAATAATTGGAGAGTCCTGTCTAAATTAGTGACCTAAGCCAGATTTCTAGGGCAGCAATAAATCTAGATCTCTTTGAAAAGTCAGTCTAGTCAAATAACTGGTATAGATCACAGCTCGCTGAAGCCTCCCAAGGAGAGACTGTAATTAATCCTTGTATCGCAGCTCCTATCCACATGTGACTCCTCTGAAAAGCTCTTCTCTGGTACATGTGGCCACACTGTGTGCCATGCACAATCCTGCTCTTCTCTAATGGCCAGCTGAGAGGGCAGCTGGCCCCAGTGATGTCCTGCTGAGCAGGGAGGAGCTGTTCTGGCTGGTGCAGTTCTGTCCCTCAGCAGAGCAAGAGACGATAGGCTGTGGTGAGTAGCAAGTTGGCCTTTTGTCAGTGCCCTTGTCCTAGTCTTACGCACAGGAGAGTGACTTTTTAATTCATTATTGTAACTAAATTCATGACCACAACTAAAGTTGAAAGCTTTGACCAGCTTTGAGAAGGTGAAAGGGCACCACAGACACCTGTCAAATCAAGCCTTGTGTAGAGGTGGCCTGAAACAGCCTGGGCACTGAGATGGAAACTATGGCGTGATGCACGGACACATCCCACTTGTCCTGCCTTGAACTATCTGTCCATCCTAGAGGGAATTGGGGCAGGAGCTGGAGGAGCTGAGTGCTGCTGGGGCAAGTGCACAAGTGATTAAGAATGAAAGCCAGGGGGCTGTGCAGTGGTGACACAGCTGCAGACACTGCTCCCTTTGAGGGCTGGCCACCAGACAGGGAGAAGGGACCCACCGAGAAACCTCTCCCTGGTACACCCTGAGAAGCAGAGGCTTTGCACAGCCAGGGTCAAAGTGTGGTGCCTGGCTTGCAGGGAGGGACTGAAGGGGCTGCAATCCTTGGTGCAGGGGGCTGGGGCTTGTTCTCTAGGGTTTCCTTCCCTTTAGCTGCAATTATCTGCAAAATAAACTCAAGATGATGCTCTGTTCCCTTATTAGAGGCTGTATGCCACAGCAAACTCTTTCCATGTTTTATTCCAACTTGAGAACAGGATCCTCCAGCTATGACATTATGTTTGGAGAGATGCAGCATATGCAAAATGTGCCTTCCCTTTGATTTAAAGTACTCCATCACTGATAAAGTAAAATTTTCACATTGGGGATTGATTTAAACTCAGTTTTCCCTGGTCTGAAAGGGTGAGGCTTGATGTACTTGTGGATGAATGGTGTCCACTTTCTAGGCCCCTGGAAAACATTTAAAGTGTGAGTTCTAACTGGCCTGGATTTGGGTCTGGATTTGGGTTTGTCTTTTTCTTGCCTTAAAAATAGTTGGGCTTGAATACTCTGGAGCAAGTTATGAGATTACATACTTTGTAAAATGTCCAGAGTAACCATAACTGGCACATGCTCATAGCCTGGATTCCACCCACTAAAAGATGAATCTTCTAAGCTTCTGCAAAGAATTTAAATACAAGGTGAAGCATAAGTCTACAACACATACATTCAAGATATACAGCCTGCAAAAACCCCTGAGAAATAACCCCCCTCAGTCTTACCTGAATGTTGTTTTTATGATGCTTGGCTGCTTCATTAAATTACAATTTTTGCTTAGAACACAAACTTTCAGCATAATTTTGCATCTTGTTCTATGTACATCTTAAAAATACAGCAGAAAATACCATTGCTTAGCACGTTAACAAAAATCACATATGAGAGGTTTGTCAAAATACCTGTATACTAAGTTATATACAATTCTGGAAATTCTTCTCTCTCTGAATTCTATCATGTTACTCTCCAGAAACCCAATCTGTTTGTCCTTAAAAGCTGAAGTACAGAAAGTATGCTGATGAAACAACTTGAGCAAAAAAAAAAGATTAAATTTTCCAATTCCACTTTTAATTTCAAAATAAGATGGAATGGATTGCCATGTGATGCCAGCAATCTTTTTTTTTTTTTTTTTTTTTTCTTAAACTAACTGTCTCTGATAAGGGAACATGTGAATATTACAAGTCCTACTTGGGGTCATATTCCCAAAAGGATCTGGATATGGTGGACTCACATTGTTGATAAGCGTTTTATCCCAAGGTGCACTATGTTGTATGCTCCCGTGTACAAAAGCGAATGTGCGTAGAAATGTGTATTCTGGTGGTTGATACATAGCTTTTCAAATGTAGATATATTCACAATTCTCAGTTTTTGTTATTTTTCTCTGAGAAAAAGTCCACCTCAGCAAGCAGCTCAGCTGACTGTTGTGATGGCTGGCGTCTTCCCGCCTTCCTCTCCTTCGGCCCCTTCGGCTCCTGCTTCCACCTGGTTGAACTTACCCAGCTTTTTCAAGTTCTCCAACGCAGATTTGAAAGTGTCCTTCAGGCTGTTCTCCAGGATCCACCCTTCACTCTCGCATTCAGGGTCTTCAGGATTGGCAATGCTTTCCAGGGAGGTGTGCAGCAGGCGCAGGCCAACCATCACTGACATCTGTGCCGGGCAACGGGAGAGGCAGAGAGCGTCAGCCAGATCTGGACACTCCATCCCACCCTCCCTGTGCCTGCCTGGGCACCCTGGAATGCTGCTCCCAGGGGCCACGTGCCCAAGGGGCCTCTCCACAAGCCCCATCAGTGTTGGTGCCTTCCCAGGAGGCTTTAATGCATCCCTGGCTGCTGTGCACGGGGTGTCCACAAGGCAGTTTGGATGTGCAGCACTGTCCTTGGCCACCACCCGCTTAGTTTTAGCTAAATATTTTGGCTTTGCATTGACCTTAATATGCTTGGTGAGTATATTAAGCTGATCAAGGAGATATTAATGAATCAGCATCTCTGCAGAATGGAGCAGAGTTAGGATTTGAGCTATTAGTTTGTCTGGTTCAGAGATTCTGATTTTGTTTTAATATAGGTATATGTGCAAATAAGGAAACCAAGGGAGTGGGTGATCCCTCCCTGGTTCCACCTAAAACAAAGTTTATATTTCTGATTAAATATTACCTAGTCCCAGCAACCCTGACTGAGACTTTTTCTACTGCACTGTGTAACCCTGCTGACACTGGCAACACCCTGCACCTGCCTCCAGAGAGAAAGTGTGGTTTCAGCCAGTCTCCTGCCTTCTAACACCGTTCACAACAATCTGACCTCTCCCCTGTGGTGCATGTGAAGAAAGTGATTGATGAGAGAAGTAGAGAAGGACAGAAGAGCAGCTCCCAGAAGAGGCAGCCTGCTGACATGGTAGGGCTGGTGGTTGGGATGGGGCAGCAGTAAGATGGGTTTGGTCCTTCACGTGCTGGGTAAAGCTCAGTTGGAGAATACCTACTGCTGTCAGGACCTCACAGGATTTGTTCTCCAAGGGAAGTACAATGCCTCTGTCACACTATCCAGTTTCCCAAGGAGCTCCTTTGGTCCTCCTCAGCCCTGATGGCTGAAGAGGCTGGCAGGTTTGAGTTAGGGATGCAGCCACATGGCAAGGCCAGAGGCAGAATTCACATCTGGCTTTTGGGCTTGAGGCACTGCCCAGGCATGTGCTTCCATGGACCATCCATCAGCCTGTCTGCTGTGGTCACCCTAGTTGTATATGGTCAGTGTCTCCAAATTCTTGGAAGACTAAAGCTACATTTGTCTACTCTCAGCCTTTGCAGATGTTCGCATTTCTCTGCCTTCACTCAAGATCAGAAAGGGAAAAGCATTGGTCAAACAAACAAGTTTCATCCAATGCTTCCATATCCAAGGGCAAATGTTGATACTGCTTAACACAGGAATGTATGACTAGCCACACTTTGGTCACTAAGGAAGTTTCTAGTGGCTCTGAGTCTGAAATAGTCTCATCTAGCCAATAATATGATGACTTAAATCAGTTAAAGCAGTATTCTATAAAAGTCACGACAAGTGACAAATCCCATCATGTTAGTCTTGGGATTTAAAGCCTTTGACATCTTCCTTCCACTCTGAGTCTCAGTTTTGCTGCTCTCACTCATGGGGCTGATATCTTTGAAATCAAAGGCTGTTGCAAGTGCAGGTTAACAGAGCTGGGTGCAGGAAATGGCCTCCACGTTGCTCTTTACTTGTGTTGCCTTGCTGCATGTCAGCAGGAGCTTTGTTTTGTGATTGACTTGCCAAGTGCCACTATTTGACAGCCTGGTAGGTGGACTGGCTTCCTGGATGGCTCTAAGTCACTAAATATTATCATGCTTTTAAAAATGAAGGTGCTTGTCCAGCACTGAGCATCTGACCTGTCCTTGGAAGAGGTTTTGTGGTATTTTCTCTCACTTTAAGACTGAGAGAAAAAAAAACTTTCTAAGCAAGGTTTTGAGTCCCTGAAGCTGAGATTCCTTAAAAGCAATGCAAAATGTCTGTCTCCTTATTACCCCCACTGATCTGAGCCTGCCTTCTCTGCCAGATGAGAAGAGAGCCCAGGAAGTTTGAGACAGGTAAATCAGTCTCTCTCCTATTTGATCACAGAGAGTCTGGGACCCCCAGTTTATCTGAAGTCTTGCACCAGGGAAGGCATAACCCCAGGCAGCAGTATGTGCTGGGGGTGACTGGCTGACAGCAGCTTGGCAGCAAAGGGCCCTGGGGCTCTGGGTGGCACCAAGCTGTCTCTGAGCCAACAATGTGCCCTTGTGGCAGAGTGGGAAAATGGGATCCTTGGCTGCATTAGAGGAATAATTGCCAGCAGGCTGAGGAATGTGATCCTTCTTCCCACAGCTAAACCTGCAGCCTTACCCAGCCTGTGAGTTGTAGGCTTGAGCTTAACCACAACCCAGCACAGAAGGCTGCGGGGTCAGAGCCCCAGAGCAAGGCCAGTCCTGCTGAGGGATGATGGAAATTCTTGTCACTTTACAGCAGCTTTAAAGTGCCAGAAAGAACATGGCCACAGTGTTTCTCCAGGGCTGCAGGGCTGGGCTGGTGGATCCCCCGCACCTCAGCACGCTCAGTCTCTCCAGCTGGGCCAACAGAGCAAACTGTGTCCTTCTGGAGGGCCCCTGCTGGCTGTGGGCTGGTTTGGGAGATCTCCAGGGTTCACTCCTACTGTTAGTGCATCAGAGAGGTTGCTCTCCAACACAGAACATGCAACATGCTCCTGTGAATGTCTCAGTGCTCTCCTGGAGCTCAGCCTGGGTCTGGTCTGGTGGGAGCACAAGGGAGGTGAATCCCAGGGCCGTGGCTGCTGTGGCAGCTGTGACTTATTGATATCCACATGTTTGCACAAGTGGAAGACCTGGAGTATCTCAGGAACCAGCCTCAGCTCTCTATTCCTTTTGAAATGCCTTATTCAGGGCACCCTTGAGCCCCTCTTCTCCCCTTTGCTGGCTGAGGCAGGTCAAGAAGACATCCAGGCTTGCTCTTGTTGACCTTCTGCAGCGAAGCCCATCTGCTTGCCAGGGTTTAGCCTGAGGCGGCTTAGCCAGAGCAGGGTGTGATCTTTTTTTGTCATCCTCATGACTGATTGTCACACATGGGAAGCCTACAGCTTTTGTTAGGAGGAGCAGCTTCTAGATATTAGCATTCTTTTCAAACAGAAGTTTGGATGTTTCAAAATACAGGTTCATCCTTCCTTGTGCCTAGTATAGAGAGGTGAAATAGAATGGCCCTCCCTGAGGTCCCTGTGCCTGTTTGGCATGTTACCTTTTCCTACAGCTCAGAATAACAGCTGTCATTAGTATTTCCCCTCCGTGTTCTCTCCCCCTTCCCACACCTCAATTCCAGCAACCCAGCTGGAAGAGTTGTCCATGACCCCCAGAAGGGCTTGGTTGGAGAAGCCCCTGGTTTGAGTCCATGGTGGCTGCAGGTGCAAAGCAACCCAGGATTTTGCTTTTCCACTTTTCTGTGCCTTCCCAGAATTCAGTCAAAGTGGAAATGAGGAGCACAGAGCCAGCACAAGCTCTGCCTCTGGGCTCACCCTGCTCAGACCCACACTTACCTTGGCCAGGAGCTGGAACCTCTGCTGCCCTCCTACTCAGCATAAAATTGTTTCCTATCCTGACTGGAATTTAAAGGAAGTTGTTATATTTCAAGGGAGACTAAATTAATGTCAGTTTCGTGCTTTGCTTCCTCCCTTCACAGGGAATTTCAAACCCAAATCTGGTCCCTTTATGGTAGAATATCGTGCAAGTAATAAATACTCAGGAGGGCAAGTTATTGTGACCCAGGATTGTATTGTTTCTTTCAAGTTTTGCCCTAAAAGTCCTCTGATTGCCTGAAAAAAAGTCTCACCTTCAATTTTGAAAAAGGAAAAGAAGATCTTATTTCTCATTATGCCACAGGCTGAAAAAAATACCCAGGTGTACTTTGAAGAGTTAGGCATAAAATACTGCATTTTTATCACTGCTATTAATGTTAACATATCACTGTCATTAATCTCTTGCAAGTTAGCAGAGCTGGGTTACAAGTTCCTAGTCATGATTTTCTGCAGCTGGCATTGGTATTTTTGTGCATTTTTCCCCTGAGTTTTTGAATTTCTTAGACTTTTGAACACAGTTGAAATTCCCCTCTCTTCAAGAGCTCTGCACTTGGATCTAGGCTAAAATAAAGACCTTCTCTTTCTTTTCTTAGCAGAATAACAGTGCAAAGAGGTAATACATTTCTCTGCAGCTTGGAGCAGTTATTTTTAAAACAACGCAACATGGAGTAACTTCATGATTTTTTTTCAGTTCACAGATTTAGGTAGGTGTTTATTTTCTAAAAAGCATCTTCATTCCTGGAAGGCTGTAGGCCAGTGCTTGTATCAAAATGTAATTCATCTTTTTTTAATTTGCATGTATCTAAATTTTTTAAAAGGCAGCTGAATCATTTAAAATAGGCAATGCCATTTGCAGCAGCCATTCCAAGGATAGGAAAAGATCTGCTGCACCCCAGGGAGCTGCACCCTTCCTTTTACCAGCAGCTCCTGCCTGATCTCCACATCCAGCACCTCACGTTCCAGCCCTCGTGCCAGTGCCAGCCCACGCTCCCCGAGCATTAGTGTTGATTAAACACCCTGGCTGGAGAACTGGCCATCTCCCAGAGGCAGGGGATTCATTGCATTGGATGAACAGTATTTTATCAGCCAAGCTGCACTTTGGTGCCCACAGACACCTGCCCTGAGCAGTGCTGGCACCTGTTTGCATTTGCATTGTGTTTTAGGAAGTGGAATAAAATTAATTTAATCCACTTGCTCCACCTAAACCACTTTTTCTGATCAAATACCTTGGTGGAGCTGATGGAGATCCACATGCTGCCTTGAAATCTTTCCACTGTGTGTGGCTTAAAGCCTTGTTTTGTTCAGGGTGTCAACCCTTTAACTGCATTTTCTGTCCCTCTAATTACTGTCACGTCTTTCTGACGTGCTGCTTTTTTGTATTCCTCGTTCCCCACAAATGGGGACACATGTAAAATTAATGCATCTGGACAGCAGAGCCCTTGCACTCTCTTCCCTGCTCAGCACCTTGCCTTGGACAGAAGATCACTCCCTTTTCACCTTTTGCTGTAGGATACTCAAGGCTCTGGCCCCTGCTAAGAGGCGTCTGTGATCCCACACCCTCTCCACCTCTGTTTCTAGCCTGGCACCTTTCAGCCCTTACTCAGCTATCAGATATTTTCTCAGCCAAACAATGGGGAAATTTATTTTAACCAGATTTGATTTTCACTCAGAAAACCCCCCTGCTCCTGCAGGCCTGGCACTTGACTGCAGTGTGTGTGTGAGGGGAAGGGGTACCTCGAAGAGCCAGACGAGGAGGATGACGGCGCCCATGGAGCTCATCATGCTGCTGTAGTAGCTGAGCAGCGCTTCCCGGCAGCCGCGGCGCCACAGGTTCAGCTCCTCGGTCTGGTAGTCGTAGCTGTAGTGGGCAGAGTTGTTGGTGACCTGGTACTGGATGCAGGGCCTGGGGGAGCTGGGGTTGCAGCAGCTGAAGGGGACTCCGTCCACCAGGTACCGCCCGTCCACGTTGCTTTTGATCCGGCTACGGGCAAGGGCAGAAGGGAGCGTGAGTGCACACACAGACACGGACATACACACAGACACACACACACACACAGACACACAGACATACACACAGACACACACACACACACACACACACACAGACACACACAGAAAGATATCCAGGAGCAAATCTGCACAAGGACAGAAAGCAAAGGCAAGGAGGATTTTCCACCATGCCTTTTCTCTGTGTTCCCCTGTTCACGTAGCGGTGTTTGTCCAGGGTGTCCTCTCTCTCTCTGTCCTTTCTCTCCTTTTCTATGTCAAGGCTACACTGAGTCTGTAATTAACTCCTCCTGGTGGAAATGCACGCCCTTGGGTCACTTCTTCAAAGAAATTAATTTTTAACAAAAGTGAATGGTGAGAGAACTCAGGAAGAGCAGTCAGAAAAGAGCAATCACGGCATAGTTAGGATGGAAGAGAGGTGCTGGAGCTGACCTGAGCTTGGAAAAGAACCCAGAGCAGCCTTGGAACCCACTATATCTATTGATCCAGCAAACGTAATAGCTTCTTTTTGATGATAATATCTCCAAGGAGGGGTTGTGCATTTATTCTTGGTGTGGGAAGGTAGCCAGTATTGAAAACATGAAATGTGCTTCAGCAACAGGATGTTGCAAAATTTAAAAATTTCCAAAGTCCTTGCAGGAGCTCCCCCAGCTATTGTTCATCTGACACTCTGGTTGTTCTCTGTTAACAGTCATTTGGCCTGGTGTCTTAGGAGATGTTTAGTTGCAAGATAACTTGGAAGGCAAATAGTTCCACTGACTCTGCAGAAAGACTATAATAAAAGGACTGCAGTTTTAAAACAGGCCATTTTTCTTAGAAAATCACAGAATGGAGAGTCCCAGTGGTGTAGAGAGGCGAAAAAAAATCTGAGTCTCCCTTGTAGCTTTCTATATGGATATTTTTAAATTGTGTCATAGAGAGAGAAGTGATTCCAACAGCCTGGTGAAGGGAAATTCCACTTTGCAATCATGACCTAAATATATCTAAAGAGCAAATGCAGCTGAGGTTTTCTCTCTAAATGTAAAGTGTGCTCTGGATTGGATCTAATTCCCATTCATGTGTAAATGCTCCACCAGTTTCAGAGAGATTGGATATTGGATCAGGCCTTTGCTCTACAAATAATATAAAAATCCCACTGTGAGGGACAGACTCCCACCTTCCTTGGAACTACGGAGAACTTTACTATTGGCTTCAAAGGGGCCAGACTATCCCACCAGGAATGGGAGCAGAGATTGTGCACCACCACACAGGACAAACCTTGAACTCACTAAAACCCATTTGTAGATTTTTAATGCCCTAGTTCCCACCTCAGTAGTACAGAGAAATTACCTTGAGTCTCAGTCCCAAACAAGGCATGAGTTATTAAGGACAGTATAACCCCGTTTTCCCCCTGTGCCTTGCCCTTCCACTGCTGCTGGATTAAGCTACAGCTCTCAAATCTCCATATAATGCTGGCGAAGTTTTTTCAAGTAGTTATTTATACCCACGGGCATACCTTTGCAACGGGAACATCCCCTTATCCAATAGTGAATGTATTTGTTATAACACCCTGCAGTGCAACGGGTTAAATCTGTAACAGTTTTCACTAAAAAAAGTCCTCATTCAGAACTGCAAAAACAACCAGACCACCCAACAAGTCAAAGGAACACACAGAGAGACACACACGAGATAAATACCATTTACACAGTCGGGCAGGGATCTCAAGAGATCCCAAGAGATACACAAAGCTTTTTTTCAAAATTACTTCAGACATTTTTAATACAGGCAGTATATTTAAAAGGCAGATTGCTTCCAGTTTACAGGACCCATTATGCAACCACAGAGCATAAATGTTGACGAATGATGTTCCCAAAGAACCCGGAATAACCATTTCTTTCCCTGGTGCATAATTTTTTAAAAGGTTGTGGGTATTTATGCCTAATGCTACTTTTTAATTTCAAAAGTTCATTTTGTTCTCATGCTTATTTTCTGCTTGAGCTTACTGCACCTAACCTGATTTTAGGATTACTGCCTCTTTGGGCACTGACATCAAAGCCATTAAGGTGTTTCTGGTCAACAACCTGATCTGGTTTGTACAGAAACAATAAACTAGTTCTGCTTTCATGTGAGGTTTCAAAAAATTAGGCACAGGACAGAACTTAAAATACATATGGCTACAAGGGCCACTTTGTAAAGCTAAGAACATCAATTGATGCTTGGTATTATCACAGCACTGAAGCAGTCCATTGAGTGAATACAAAAATAAAATTCTAAATCTTAAGGATCTAAAAGACAAGAGTTATTGGCAAAGTGTTTTTGCCTCTATTTATTTCCATCCATGATTAGCTGCCAATATCTGAGCGGAGTTTTAAAAGTGGTATCAACAGTATATCTCCAGGGAATTCTTTTTTTAGGAAATTAATCAATCACATTGTCTGCTTAAGGATCAGTAAAGTTCTGCTACTTTCCTGTTGATTTTGGGAGTCTGGCTCAAGGTAATGGGTTTATAAAGCAGTAGAAGACAGTAAAAACTATTTAGCCTGTCTGAGTAAGAGTGGGAACTGTAGTTTGGTACTTTTTATTTTATGTTATGGACGACTTTGGAGGAATTTGTCAGGGGAGGAAGCAATCCAGCTGTCATTTGGGACGATTTATTACACAAGACCCCATTTTACACAGACCCCCTTCCAGCCAGTGCCTGTTGGCACTCGAGGCCAGCACCGACCAACGTGGACACTGCGTGACACAAACCCCACCGAGTCACTTACTCTTTCACTTCTTTGGAGCTGAAGTCCAGATATCTGTTGCTGATCCACTGGATTTCGAACCAATCTTTGTAGCCGTTGTTGCCGCAGCACTTGAACTCGATCTGGAGCATGTCGATGGTCTTCTTCATGAAGCACCTCCCGGGGGTGTCCGTGTCCCGGTAGAACTTCATGCCGTTCTTCAGCCCCTGGGCCAGCGTGCTCTCCAGGGAGCCCCGCATGAGAAAGCAAATCAGAGCCACGAAGAAAAGGAGCATGTTAAAGACGCAGCACAGAGCCAGGTAAGGTTTCAGCAAAGGCTTCCACTTGGCAAATTTAGCGGGATCCAGAGAGTCGTAACAAATTTTTCCAGCAAAACCATTGAAGGCGCAGGATAATATACCCATCAATATCAAAGAATTGGGCACAAAGTGGCTTTCAGAATTGTCCATCACCTCGCTTCGCTTCCGGAGCTCAATTTTGAGGAACAATCCCATGCTAAAAACAAGGATTCCAGCAAACACCGAAAACCAGTTCATGAGCCATAGTCCCTGCGCTAGCTTTACCCGTTTCTTCTGATTGAATTTGACTTTCAGCAGTGCCATCTTTGTAGTGGAAGATGTTGGAAGACTTCACAGCCTGGACCCCTCTTCTCAGCGTAAGCAACTCGAGGAAGAACCATTCAGGCGTCGGAAGAGATCCCGAAGGGCACGTCGGGAAGCAAGCCGCTGCACAGTCCTTCCATCTTGAAGACCTCTGGTTAGGATTCAAGTGAGTAAAATATTTAAAGGTCCCAATTAACAATTTCACATTAGTGAGAATAATGGGCAATTAGCACCTACACCTATTTCTGGTGGTTTCTTCCAAGCAAAGGAGAAACACTCTCAAGGTTTCAAATGATTTGATCTGGATCTGCAAGACGTCATTCTAATACCTTTAATCATTTGATCCAATTTGGAGAAATGTCTGTCAACAGATGAGTGGAAGTAATCCCTCATTTTACTATTTAGTAGATTTGTGCTCTCTTATGATAGGCTGTTGGGTGGAATATGAAACCCCAGAGATATAAAAAGATCTTTGTTGCCAGAAGAATATGGAACCTTTGAGGAAAAAGGAAGAAGGCTCTGGACTTAAAATGGCTGCTTGTATACAAACATACACTTCCTCACTGTGATCCCAACATATTCATATCTACAGCCAGACCTACGTTTGAGTCCTTATCCTTCTGTGCTGGCTTGAGATGACATCCTGTGGCTTATGTATTCTGAAAGGGGATAAGCGTGTAGTTTACGGTGACCTAAAAAACTAAGCTTGGCATTTTCTATTTACTTCCAAGGCTTGCACCATCTCTGGGTCTTGGCAGGAGAGCAGGAGAAAGGAAAAGTGCAGAGAAACTCAACAAATAAACCCTGGGCTGAAATCTAGAGGTGCTTTCATAAAAAGTGAGCTGGCATGAGCAGCTTACTGGATAATCACCGGGCCGGGGAGGGGAGCAGGGCTGCCCAAGGAGACCCACCCGGGAGCTTCTATCAGGGAGATCAGGGAGGAATCCACCTCAGCAGCTGGAAAGGGACCCTGGGGATGCTGTATCTGAGGGCAGGGGAGGCAGCCCGGGGTGCTCCGGCTCTGCACAAGGACCTGCAGCCGGCTGTGCTGTGGGGGCACAGAGAGGGTCCGAGCCCTCCTGCGGCTGCCGCCTCCTCCTTGCGGCACTCAGCGGTGCCCGGCTTCTTCCACCCGCCCCACTGCTCCAGGAGTTCTGCTCACTTTGAAACATCATCTCCCACTCGCCACACAAGGGTTTGGAGCTGCTGGGAAACTCCTGCACTGCCTCGCCCGTGTCATCACAATGCAAAATTAACCTCAGGCTACCCCCAGCAATGGAAAATATCCCTGCAGGTGTGTGAGGGCAGGACTGGGAGGATTCTCTCCTGCCTGTCAACCAGACCTGCTGCTGCCACCACCCGAATCCCTGGGGGCATCCTCTAGTGGCTGCCAGCAGCATGGCCACCAGTCCCCGGCGACACAGAGGGGAAGGAGTGTGCCAGGGTGACGCCAAGTGTGAGAAATAATAACACAAATAATTAAAAAGCCCAAGCACTGAAAAAAATAACGTTTTGATGGTCTGCAGCTCTGTGGTACCGTGGATGCTTCTCAGTTGCCATTTGAGATCCTGGAACGCTGAGGGTTCCTTCAGGAAGGACAAAGGCTGGCAACTCACAACTTCTCCCTGTCCTAATAGAAGGTGTTTGTGGTGGACCTTTCCCAGCCCATCCTGGCGCTATTGCACTGAGCTGGAGAGCAGCTGGTCACTGGGATTTTTCTAAAGCAAGCCTGGTGGTTTGCATTGCTGCTGCCCTCGCTGGCGAAGAGCGAGTGTGTAAGATGAGAGGGAAGGTGATTATCCATCAGGGACTATTCTCTCCTCTTGCCGTGAAGAGGATGGGAAGTGCTGTTTCTTGAGAGAGCCTATTCATGTTTTTGTGCAATAAGAAATGGCTCTGAAATAGCATCTCTCCTGGCAAAATATCCCACAACCATTGTAGCACATGTTGTGTTTCACTGACTCTTTCAGGGCTCAGCTAAGAGACTTGAGTTTGGAAAATGTATTTATCTGACAGCCTGGAGTTAATTCTAGATAAAGGAACTTGAAACCATTTCCTTTCTTGTCAGTGATGACAGTGAAACTGTAATTAAAGTGGAAAAGAATTCTGCACCAGGTCTGCAGGTCATGAGGATATACAGTGAAATACTTCCTGCCCACAGCAGATGAAAGCCTGGTGCTGCTCTGGGTATGGGTAATTTTGTATTCAGGAGCACAGGTGAATCTGAATAACTGTCAGTTCAATAATTTAACATTTAGATACCCACGATAAATCTGATGCAGCAAAATCATGGAAGTGTATACACTACGGTGTTTCCTGTAATTCAGGAATTAAAGTAGTGAAGTAGAACATGCAGGACTTGCTTCAGGGCTCACTGATCCCTCCAGATTGACTTTTCTGCCTATAAACAAAGGAAACAGGAGAGGTCCTCATAAATCACTGCTAAATTGTTAGCTGGGAGATGATCAGTAAAAATCCTGGACCTGATGTTCAGGAAGGGACACTCACCTACTAATTAGACCTTTGAGACTTCGGGTGGTCCCTCTAAAATCATCAGGGACAGCAATCAGCACCACCAGAACAATGTGGATCAGGAAAAGCGCTGTTTAGTTAAGTAGTTTTCAACAGCTGGGGACTTCAAGTGGCAAAAACTCCCCCACCTATCAACTTGACTTGCCCTGCTTGGGGGTTTTAAAGGGGATTGGGTAACACTTTTTAAGCAGGAATGAATGCTTCCATATTGTCCCAGGCCTGGAGCAGACAAACCCCCGTGCAAGCATCGGCACGAACCGGGCAGCCAAGGGCTGTCTCTGGCAGAGCAGCCTGGAGGAGAGGAAGGTGATGGGAGATCATCGAGAAGCGTTTTGGAGTGGGGATAGTTTAAAAAAGAAAGCTTTTTTTTGCCTGGCATCTGCTTTTCTTAAAAAGCTTTTTCTTGGCTGCTATTTGTCTTTAGTTTGGCACTTACTACCTCTTCAAATAGAGTATGCTGAAATTGATCCATAGCAGATAAAAGCTAATTGCTGCAAGAATGTTTGAGTTAATGGTCTCCTCAGAGGTTGTCTATTAAATTCAACTGTATAATTCATATGCCAATATTGGAGAAAAAATGGTAGAATAAAATATTCAAACTATTATTGATCTCACCATGAATCTGTTCAAATTCAAAATCTAGTTAAAAATTATAATATGTATGTAGACCAATACAATATTGATACCTTTTCAAAAAGCTATGCCTGCTAACATACATATAAGGTACAAATTTATCAGTTAAGAGAGAGGAACATAAACAATTTAATCTGGTGTTTGTTAAACAGTCTGGTGCTCGGCCCCGGACCAATCTTAGTCTTTCCATCTTCAGGGGTGTAAGATATAAAATACATACATGCCTAAACTGTGGAAGTGCCCTCGGTAAAAAGAATAATTTTCTGGCCCAATCTTTCTTTCACACTGCTCTGTGATATGAAATGTGTGCCTTTCTGAGGCTTTTTTTCTCCTTTCCCTAAGAGTGGCTATATTTCACTGCAGGAATAATGATGTCTAGCTTTACCTTTGATGGGAAGCTATTGTGTAGAGGGGTTTGCTCATGTACCCTCAGCTATGGTTTTGCTTTCAATTGTAACTCAGTGGTGTGAACAGGGACACTCTCGAGGAACAATGTGATAAAAATGCTGTACCTCACTGTACGATTATCAGGGGGAGAAAAGTCTGATTTATGACTTTCTTTTTACCTCCTTACACAGGAAACTTGCTAGGCTACTATTTTTGTGGCATGTGAGGTGACTGCAGGTTCTGAGACTGGAAACAGAGGCAAGTTCTAAATTCACTGCTGGGATTGTTGTAAATCCTGGGAAGAGTGACTTGACCTGCTGTATTCTGTGGCTCCTGCACTTTGCTGGGGCACACTGTGGGGGTTTTGGTGTGGTTTTGCTCTGGGTAATTCCCAGAATTTCAGCCATCATTCATATGGTGGTGTGTAACGTGCTCAGAAAACACAGCTTTTTTTTGACCTCCAAGATGGTTATTAGGAGTATTTGTTTGTATTATTGTGATGCCTGGGGTGTAGCATTCACTGCTGAAAAAATAAGAGTTAGAAATCAAAATTTGTATTTGCAGAAACAGGAAAGAAATATGCTGGGAATTAAAAGAAGCTTACAAAAAGCTCATTATAGTCATTGCTGCTGGAAAAATCTCAGAACAACAGGTGGGTCCCCCAGTCAGTCAGATAAATCAGATCATGATGTGAATGGAAATGCTGAAATTTCCCCAAGTTGCATAGATTCTTCTTCTTGCTATTCCTGTCTTTCCTTGTATGTGATGAAATTAGCTGTTTAGTAAAACCTGAAGCAATTCCAGGTAAAATCACTGAGATTTGAACCTTGTCTACATGCAACTATTACTTAAATAAGAAACTTCAAAAAAAAAAAAAAATCCAAGCCTTCAAATATATAATGCATAGAAGTGTGTAGGAAATTGTCTTAGGCATATATTTCTTACCTGTTTTTTTTCACGAAACAATTCTACTACAGCTCACATCAGAATCTATTTAAATGAAAGAGAGCTGGCTAAAGAGAGAATGTAGTAACTCCATTTCTGTTCTGATACTCAGAGAAGCAGGGGCAGACAGATGAAAAGCCTGGAATCCAAAGGGAACCCGGGGGGGGTTGATCCCTCTCAGGACAGACCTTGGGTGAGGGGATGGCCCCATGGAAGCAGCAGCAAAGCTCCAGCTGCTTCTCTGGATGCAAGCTTTGGTCTGTGCCACCCCTCAGAGCCTCAACAATGGCAACACTCAAAGCTCTGTTTTGAGTGAAAACAGCCTCAGTTTTCTCCGGCGGGCTCAGCGTTGTGTGTCTTTGCATAGAACTGTTTTATTCCCCGCCCAGACACACACAGGAGCTTTACAACACTGAGTAACAGCCCTGTGGTGGGCTAAGGAACTTTCACTGGCCTTAAAGATTTTGGTGAGGCCACAGGCTGGAGGAGGCCTGTCCAACTAGGCTGTCTTTCAAAAATGTTTGACACAGGACTGCTTTCCTGACTCCTCATGGAAAATGGTTCTGCAGCTCAGTGCCCCCCACTATTTTTATAAACTTTCTGCCTGTAGCTTCTCTTCAGGGCAAATTTGCACAAGGTTTGTGGTGCTGATGTTCTGTTATCCCATGCCTCCAGCAGGCATTTGTTTTGCAGCCCCTTGTGATGTCTAGCATCATTAATTTCTTTAAAGTACATTATTTTTAAAGAAGCTCCTGGTGGAACTGGTGGCACTGTGATGCAAACCAGAGCTAGAGTTCTTGAAGAGACTTTGTTCACTTCAGTTGTATATTATGCAGGGTGATTGCCAGCTGATTAGAAATACTTAGGAGTTTGCCTTCTCTTCCTTAGAGACCCAAAAAAGTTGCAATTTCTATACTGAATAGCCCATGAGCATGCTAGTAAACCTTTACTAGTGCTTAAATTCTCATACAGCATTAATAGACTGTTGTTTCAAAACAGTCTTGAATTTCTGTTATGATTCTACATCAGGGAAGTACAATTCAAAAAAAGTGTTTGGAAACATGTGCAACTCTGTGTGTGTGTGTGTGTGTGTGTGTGTGTATTTGTGTATATATATATGAGATTGTATGTTTAGAACTATAAATCACATTTAGGTAATTGCCTGACCAAATTTTTCTGGACTTACTGTTGTCAGATTGGATCTTGTTTCACACCATGCCTGAGCAAGAGCCAGTTATGTGTTCTGTATTACAAAGGTAATGCCAAATCTTTAGGGTAATTGTCTGGCACCAAGTTCCTGGAAACTATTACCTGCCAACTGTGGTTTGACCAAAGTCAAGTGTTTGGAGGAAGGAAAACAGTAGGAGCTAGGATGTCAATAACTGGTTTGTGAAAAACATCCCCAAGGAAGTAATTTCAGAGAGAAACTGAAGTTCAAGCTTCCATGTTTTGACTCCCGTTGTTTATTCAGGCAGAACTGCATGCCATGGGCCAGGAGCTGGAACAGGACATGGCACTTCCATGGGAGGAAGGCTGGGAAGCCTCAGTGCACCCCTGGTACTGCCTGGGGTCTCTTTCCCTGTCTGGATCTGCCAGGATCCATCACCACAGGAAGGAGGTGTCAATGTTCAGAGCTCAGGGCAAGCAGAACAAAGGCATTACTGTAATTCTTGCAGGCTGAACATTTTGCAATCTCAAGGCTAGAGGATGCTAACAGGATTGATCTGGAGAACAATTAACTACAAAATCAGATTCTGTACCAAGAGGGATATGTTAAAATAACTTGACAGCCACAACTGATCACATCCCTCTAACAAAGGATATAAATGATTACATTGAAGTAAGACTGAGGGTGTATTCTTTAAATCATGTTATGATGCTGTCAGTGCAAAGAAGGCTCACTAGTAAAGGAACAACTAAAATAATTCAAAACAAGTATATCTGAAATGCAAAATCCAATTCAGTCAAAAAATATACATTAACAGAAGTAAACAAAACTGAAAATTGTCAGGAATATAAAAAAAAATCCCTTTTGCCCTCCCCCTTTAAATTAAATATGCTGAAAACAACTTATAGAAAAACATTTTCTGCTCAAGACCAGACAAGCACCTAAGTGCAGTTTCAGGTACTTCTCCTGTGAGTGATGCAGTTTTTGACAGTTCAGCTAGGATTTAGTGTCTGTCAGAGGCACATAGATGATGGCTGCACAGCATAAAGAATTTTAAGTTTTACAATAAAGCTTTATGCTAAGGCAAGATAAACAATTATTTATTGAAAAATGTCACAAGTTAAGGAGGGGTTTCAGAAACCTAAAACTGCTATGTATACTTATATATGGACAGTGGTCACTTCAGCACGCACTAACAGGGCGCATTCCAGTGCTGCTACTTTATTACTATGTAGCAAGAGTGAAGAGACTTAAATTATTCTGCACTTTATGCAACATGCAAATCTGGAATTGGAATATAGCACCTCTTCTTTCTGTTTTGCTGACTCTCTCTGCCAGCACTGCACACATGCAGCAGCAGAGTGCTGCAAATCAGGATCACAGCACACAAAGCC